>NC_091443.1:11775674-12425674 GCF_964237555.1 Oryctolagus cuniculus
CTCTGTAACTCCGCCTTTCAAATAAAGAAGAGGAAGAAACCAGGCTGTGATGATCACATACTTCTTTGGTATCTACTACACACAAGAGTCTTCCAAAAGTTCATGGAAAATGCATATTATGAAAAAACTGTACATGGATTTCAAAATGGCTTTTGCACCAAAATAAACATCTAATTCCATTTTCTCCCAAGCCCTCTGCAGTCTGGTCCACGAGACAAGGACTGGACACTGAAGGACACAGGACATGCCAGGGGCTGCGTCCACGCCCAGACTGGCAGCCAGGGAGGAGAGCGTGGACAGGCCAAAGGACCGTGGGTTGCGTGTGCAAGGAAGGCACCGGGAAGGGTGGCCAGTGAGCCTCGTCTGTCAAAGAGAAGAGGAGTCTGGGGCAGAGGGCCCCCCCCCCCCACAGGGCCAAAAGGAGCAGCCCCGTGGACACAACCAGGAAAGAACAGGACCGGGTCAACGTGCAACACCCAGCTCTATCCTGAAGCCCAACTGAAGTAGGCAGGCATATAGGTTAAAATCAATTAGGCTGGAAGACCATGCCTTCGCCACGCCCCTTTGCGACCTCACTCCCTGATACCTTCGCCACACCCCTATGTGACCTCATGCCCCTACCTGGCCACACCTGGGTGCCCACCAGCCAATCAGGTTAATTAACCACTCCCCTTTGGAAGTGGGTTAAAAGCCTGGGACACAGTGCGTCTAGCCCTTCGCTTCTTCCCTGGCCTCTTGACAGGAGGGGGGCTGGCTGTAGCCCTGTGCCCCCAGGGCGCGTGGCCTCCGGGCCACCTGCCCTAGGCTTCCTGGCCTAGATGCTCCTCCACGCGGCTGGTTCCTGGTGCTCGGTATGAACCCAGATTCACTCCCCTCTCTCTCAGATAAAGCTCTCACTCTCTTATGCATCTTTTGCACTAAATAAAGGCTTAAAATGTACCATGCTGCCTCGTTCATCTGTGCTGGTATTTAGAATTCTTCCCTAAATATTAGGCCAGAACCCTCTCGGGCTTATTAATATTGGGGATTTAGTAATAAGTGTAAGGTGATATTGTATGGCACCTAAATTCCGGTAGCCTCTGTGGCAGCCCAGATGGCGCTGCTGGAGAACTTTAAGGGCCACATTTTCGTATATATTTTAGGGGTTCATTCCCGATTTCACAACCATGCCGATGAAGAGACAGACACAGCAGTGTCTGCAAACAGGTGGGGACAGGGCACCAGACAAATCCCAGGGCACACACAAGAACAGCAGGGTTTCTGTGTGCGTACACCGAGAGGCTGACCCCCTGTCTTATCAGCTTTCTCACAAACACAGAAGCCAGTGTGGAGAAGGAGGCAGCCATCAGCCATGGACACGCCACGCAGGCTGCACCTGCCTGGCCCTGCCCCTCCCCCGCCCGCAGCTGCACCTGCCTGGCCCTGCCCCTCCCCCACCCGCAGGCTGCACCTGCCTGGCCCTGCCCTTCCCCCACCCACAGGCTGCACCACCAACACACATCCTCCCCCCCCCGCCCCCCCGACTTCCTCCCTCGTCCTGATCCGCTTCTTTTCCTGCTGTTCTGATGCTGGCTGTGACCCACTTGGGATGGTTCATTTCACGAGTCATCTAGACTGGGCCCAGGATGCCCAGATACCTGGCTAAACGTTCTCTCTGGAAGGTTCTAGGAGTCTGCTTCTGGAGCACATCAACACTGAGCAGGTGGACAAAGCACAGCAGGAGGCCTTCCCAGGGTGGATTCTGTCCCGGTTGCCCCTCTTCCAGGCCAGCTCTCTGCTGTGACCAGGGAGTGCAGTGGAGGATGGCCCAAGTGCTTGGGCCCTGCACCCCATGGGAGACCAGGAGAAGCACCTGGCTCCTGCCTTTGGATCAGCGCAGTGCGCCGGCCGCAGCGCACCGGCCGTGGCGGCCATTGGAGGGTGAACCAACGGCAAAAGGAAGACCTTTCTCTCTGTCTCTCTCTCTCTCTCACTGTCCACTCTGTCAAAAAAAAAAAAAAAAGAAAGAAAGAAAGAAAGGAAAGAAACCAAGAGGGAGGGGGAGGGAGAGGGGAGAGGGGGAGAAGGGGAGAAGGGGAGAGGGGAGGGGGGAGGAGGGGGGAGGAGAGAGGGAGGGGGGAGATCCTAAGATAAACGGATCTTACTGGTCTGTTTCTCCCAAGCACTGTTGCCAACACACCACTGAACCCCCTCAGGCCACCAAGCCACGCATACAAGTGAGTGGGACTGCTAGGTCACAGGGATCTGTGTTTCACCCTCACCGGATCCTGCCCAGATGTTCTTCAGATGGGTTTCACCAATCTGCCTTTGACAAGCAGAGCACGAAAGGCCTCCTTGCACCACGTTCTTGCCAGGGCGTCGCTTACCAGGCCTTCCGACTGCCGGTGCGCCGGTGGGGAATGGCGTCTCATTGTCTAGCCAGCGGGTTCCTGATCGGCAGGGAAGCAGAATTCACTTGTCCACTGGACATTCTGCTTTCTTATTCTTCGTATTATTTGCCCATTCTTTAATTCTGCTGTCTCTTTTTATTGATCTGAATAAGTTCTTCACACAGACGGAATACTAACTGCTCACGGGAAATTCACAGGGAGTATCTATTCCAGCCAGAGTTTGCTCACAGAAGCTAACAGGTGTTTTCTCTGATGTGTGGATGCACAAGTACATGTACGACATCTTTCTACCTGAAGAACGTATTTCAACATTTTTATCTTAACACTGGGTATTCAATTCTATGGACGTTTGCTTGTGGGTATGCTGTGAGGTAGGGATCTCATTCTCTCTTTTTTTTTTAAGATTTATTTATTTGAAGGCAGGGTTACAGAGAGGCAGAGGCAGAGGCAGAGGCAGAGGCAGAGAGAGAGAGAGAGAGAGAGAGAGAGAGAAGTCTTCCATCTGCTGGTTCACTCCCCAGTTGGCCACAATGGCTGAAGCTAAGCCTATCTGAAGCCAGGAGCCAGGAGCCTCTTCTGGGTCTCCCACGCAGGTGCAGGGGCCCAAGGACTTGGGCCATCTTCTACTGCTTTCGCAGGCCATAGCAGAGAGCTGGGTTGGAAGTGGAGCAGCTGGGTATAGAACCAGTGCCCATGTGGGACGCCGGCACTGCAGGCAGCAGCTTTACCCACTATGTCACAGCGCCAGCCCCCCTCGTTCCTCTTTTCCCATGTAGCCAACCAGGTGCCCCGTGGCATTTCCCACTGGGCCAGTAACACATCTTTGCCACAGCCTGCATTCCCACTCACTTGAGATCTTGTTCTGAGGCTTGTCACCCTGTCCCACGCTCCGTGCATCCCTCCCTGCAGAAATATCACTCGTGTCTGAAACACCACAGCTCTCCACCAGCTGCACCCTGGCCTCGTGCCACCCGCCCCTGCGAGCACTCTGGGATCTGTTTTCTCCTCACGACTGGGAACGTCCGGACGTCCCTGGGATCTTCCACTCTACAGACACCTGCGGTCAGAGCTTACAGGCAGCTACACTGAGGCAGGGGCATGCCGACATCGCTGACTTCCTATCAGCCAGCTGTTTCCATACCCGTAACATCTTCTCATTTCACAGACTTTCCGAGACTTCCCAACATCCCTCCAGGATAATCACCAAATCCTCATCTTTTACTATTTATACATTTTGCAAGTCAAGGACCAATAGGATAGATACCAGAAATAGCAAGGGCTGGAATCCAATAGACAAGAGCTTCCCGTAAGTGGAAGCATATTCCAAAAGCTATTAGTCTATGAAAAGACACCGGGGCACTGGGGTATCCTGACGTTACAGGATGGTTCCATTTGCAGTAGAAAAGTAAATAAACCCAGGCGTTTTCTTCTCATTGCAATCTCCTCCCAGAGATTCATTGTGGCATAATTGACATTTAAAAACACCCATCTCGTTGCCACTTCTCGTTCTGAGCAGGAACTCACTTTTCTGCAGGGAGGCTGTAGAGAATCGTGACGTACACGTTCACGGCCATGGCCAGCCGGCTGCACTGCGGATGCCGGGAGCAATCGGGAAGACAGCCCGTGCCCTATTACACCGGATGCTGATGCTCTGATAGTATTCCAGGACACACAAACTCCCAGTAGGTTTTTCACAGGTTTAGAAGAAAAAAAAAATTACCCTCCACCTTGGAGACATACACTGAATGGCTGCACGGCGCCATCAACATGAGATGACACCACGGGCCAGCAAGGACGAGGTTCAAAGCAACCGGTCTCACGGTGGCCAGCTCTCAGACGGCGGCTGGGCTGGGGCGGCTGCTGGACCCTGGGCTCCGAGGAGACGGGGATTCCACTGCAGCTTGTGAACTGTTCCCCACCACCAACATCCCCTTCCAGTCAATCACAAACAGTATCTCCTCCTCCTCCTCCAGATTCCCAAATTCTGCGGTGTTTTCAGAGCTGACAGTGGCCGAGGTCCCTAACAAGCTGAAGGCTTCAGTTCGTTTACAACCCCAAATAGACAACCGAAGGGAGGGCCTTGTTGGGACCATAAAGTGTGCAAGATCCTCAGGAAGCTCATGGAAAATGCACATTATGGAAAAACCATGCAAGGGTTTCAAAAACACTTCACACCAAAATAAACTTAGCTTTTAATTCCATTATTCCTAGCTTTTGAAGTCCCCTCGTAAGCTCACAAACTGTTTAAAAACTGAAAATTGAACACGCGTTCAGAGAAGACAGCTTAGGCCCAAACCAATGGAAAATCATTCAACTCTGAAGCTGCCCCCTCCGTCTCCTTGGATGGAGCCCAATTGTCCGACGGCTCCGGGGTGCCTTAGGGACATGCCCCACCCCCAACCAAAAGCCATCATGGAACCTCCCCAGGACGTATGTCACAAGAATGCTCCCAAATTCGACGTGAAGGAAGTCCTGGGGCACACACGGGGCCATGGGTGCTGGTGGCTACCGAGATGCGGGGCAGGGGCTGGGTTCCATAGAGAGGTCACTGAAGCCAGCACGCATGCCTCTCTTTAGGTTACTGCAAACAGCAAGACCTCTGGCCTTCTGCTCCCCACGATGCAACATGGCGGTTCTGACCCCAGACCTTGACACTCCAGTATCCCACGCTTGCCCCAAGGTCTACATCGTTATCCTCGGAATCGGCACACAGCTTCCCCACTGCGACACCCAGGGTCTTCCCTTCCTCCGGGAGTTCCAAAGCCACCGAGGCGCTTCCTGTGAACTCTGAACTGCTGCCCCATCCGAGCCTAGCAGGTGCGCCTTCCCGAGAACACACAAGAACCCCAGAATCCATCAAAGGTTCAGAGCTGCTCTGGGCATCTGGACACAGAGATCATACCTGACACGGCCTCCTCACCTGTGACGACATTTCCCTCTCAACCCACACACCGGCTCAGCTGCAGCCAAGCCACCCAGGTGTGCCCTAGGCCCAGGAAGAAGAGAACCGACTCACCCTCAGCCCAGAACTCATCCCCTGCAGGTCTCCCCTGGGCTGAGTGCCTGGTTAGCAGCAAGGCTCCGATGGGGAACAGCAGGTCAAGTGCTGCCCACAGGTCAGTGTCATGGACCTGTGACGCCACTGCAAGCCCAGGGCAGCAGCAACGTGGGCCATGTGCACCTCCTGCATGCTGAGAAAGTCTCTGTTTGACCAAAGTCAGATTCTTCCACTCAGTTTCCTGGTATTCGCCATGACTGACTTAACGCAGACCACCCACTGCCCACAGTGGACACTGGAAGCTTTCAGGAAGTCATCTCCTGCCAGTGATGTGGCTCTGCTTTCAACGGGAACAGGAATCAGGGTTGGGGTTACACACACACACGGCTGAGGCCAGTGAGGGTGACGGTTCACAGTGACACTAGGATGACAAGGTGGGGACCGATGGGATAGAGTGTCTTTCTGTTGCCATGGGGTAGTGGGTCAATGCCCAGCAGTAACCAGTGTTCATCCACTCCTTAGCTATGAATCAGTTGTGGGCTTCAATGTCCCTATGCTCAGATGAGCCCTGAATTACCCCCACATGTTCCCAAGACACACAAAAAAAAAAACCAGGCAATTCCCCAGCTCCGCCTACCGCACGGGGTCCCCTGGTTAAACAATCTTGGGCCCCAGGACAGACGCAAAAGCTCACTGCAGTGCAAGGCTACTTCGGGTTTCTTACCGGAAACAGGTGGTTTGGTAATGGCCCGGGGAGCCTCCTGGGGAGTGGATCTTTCTGGAATAAAGCAGAAGGAAATGGAGATCACTTTGGTTTCAGAAACGGAACAGGTGCTCCTATACAGCTTCAAGTCTAAGAATCTAAATGAGTGAAAAATTCTGAATCACCTGTCAGACTGCACAGATTATCACTCCAGTGAGACGAGGAGGAGTTACCCAAACAAATAATTACAATGTTTCCCTTAGCCTTTTATCACGCAATTATCGCCTTGAGAACTAGTACTGGCTCCATTCTGCAAGGAAAGGCCATGTGCATTCTAACAAAACCCTCAGGAAGATGTGTTTTCCACAACAAAGCCGGGCCCAGTGGTCTGCAGAACCTGTGTTGTGCTGATACCTGCACACTGAGGCCAGTGCACACGTGGATGGAGGGGAGGAGGAGCCATGAGAGGCACGAGGGAGGAGTCCTCTAATCTGCTGCAGCTGGGGTCTCAGCCCACTCCTGGAGAGAAACAAGGCCCGCAGGTCTCAGGGGTCCCTTGAACACAGAAAGCTTTGCAAACAGAGCAAGGCCAGGAATTCATAGTGCATTCCACAGAAGGCAAGGGTCAGGCAGCCTGGGGTGGAGCCGGGGGCGGGGGAGGGGGTGCACCTGTCCAATATCACTGACTGGGCTGAAGACAGAGGAAGCTATCAAGGATGCTCTTGGTTCTTTTCCAAGCAACAGCAATGGCAGCCTTGTCCCTGGGGACTCGTTGGCTGGGAAGGGCAGGGCCGGGGCCCTTCCTGTGCAGCCACACCAGCTGGAGAGCTCCCCTTAATCCGGCCCCGGGCTCTGTGGCAGAGGGGGCGTCATACTCCGGGGAAACTGGCACAGGCAGAGCCTCGCTTCCGCCTCATCCAAGGCAAAGCCAGGCCTGCCCAGCATGCCTCTTCCTCGGGGAGTTTGCTCCACCCCAGCCTGGCCCCCTGCAGAAGCTCCCGGGGCAGGCATAAAGGAAAAAATGAGCAGAGGCTCCAGAGTGCTGGGAATGTTACATCTGACCGCGTCACCGCTCACAGAGCGCAGACAAGAAGTGCTCGCCTCTCCTGGTAGTCTGGCAATGGCGGGTGTGCAGTCTCTTCCCACGGGCCTGGCGCCAAGGTGGCTTTTCACTGCCTGCTCCCTTCCAGCTCCAGACTCTGCCCCCTTGCAAGAAGGCCTCTTTAACTCCCCGACGCCCACAGAGAATGCCATCCAATCATGTGTGCCCTCTGCAGAGTGCAGACCGGGTGGGCGGCCTGATTCCCAGGAGCTCCAGCAGAGCTCTGAGCAGCGATGGCCTTGGTCTTGTGGTGCAAGGAGGCCCAGAAGGTGAAGTGCACCAGAAGTCCAGCAGGGCGGCCGCACCTTCCTCCAGAAATCAGTGGTTTCGGGGTCCCGTGTGATCTAAACGTGACGCCCACGGCAAGTGCACACTTCCCAGGGCTCAGGAACGAGACCTCAATTCCTCACTCCGTAACTCACGCTGGAGTTCAACACCTGCTGTGAGATGCCCGTAACCCAGCTGTGATGCTGAGAGGTGACCAGGGTCAGACAAACTCTGCCAGGTGGGGATCCCATGATTGAACCCTTGTGGCTTTACAGGAAGAAGAGAGAGATAGAGAAAGACCAGAGGACACACACACACGTGTGTGCTTCCGTCTCTCACCATGGGACGCCCTGCATCACCTCAGGACTCTGCCGGCAAGGTCACGGCCGGGTACAGCCTCTGACCTTGGACTTGAGCCAAAATAAACTCCTTTGCTTCATGAGAACACAGCTTCGGTCCCTCTCCTCTCCAGGCATCCCCCGCCCCAGCTCTGGGCAGCAGGGACCGTGCAGGGCAGCAGGAAACGCCTAGAAGCCCTGGCCACCTGTAACAGACTGGCATTCCACCCACAAGTCCACTGGACCCTCCCCTACCCTCCCAGCCCACCCAGCCCACAGTTCCCCAGCACCACCCAAGGAGGCCCTGTCCGCCCTGCCTCTCCCGCCCGCCGCTGGCCCAGGGGCACCGTGGGGAAACCGCAGGAGGAGCCACCTCCCTCCGCAGCTCTGCCCCTGCCCAAGTCTGCGCAGCTCCGGCAGGATGGAGTCTCGCTCCTGCACATCCCCAGGCACCCCGCACCCTGGCTCCACACGGGCTCCCGACAGAGGCCCGGGCCATCAAAGCGCAGAGCGGCTTCGGCAGCGCGCGGCACCTTACATAACAGTGTCCCAAAGAGGCACGGGCCCACATCTGAACTCGATTTAGAAGCAGTGTCTCAGCGCTATTTATACACCTCACACAGCCTCCCCTGTGGAGGGAGGCGCAGCCGGGGCTCCAGGCTCCTGTCCACTGCGGCGCATTTGCATTCTTCTCACGCTCACCCTCTCCGATTTCCCAGCCACGGTTTAACTCGAAAGCACCACCTCCATCTTCTCTGGAGAGAAACCTTCATTTTCTTCTCTGGCTCTGTCCCCGTGCTTGTCAGGGTCCCTCAGTGCCCTGGCTGACGTGGACTGTGTTACCTGGGCAACCTCTGTCTCCAGAGTTCACCTTCAAGACACGCCCCACAAGGTCATGAGATCCTGGAGGCGCATGGGGGAGTGGGCGTCGTCTCTACCCTGACTCCGCGTCTCCACCTGGCCAGGTGCATTCAGGGAGAGACAGCTCTGTCCCAGGGGCCAGAGAAGGAAGACAAAGAATCCAACGCAGCTCAAGTGCCTGCTTCTCCCCACCGCTGGGAATGGCCGGCAGCTCCTACACCTGCGACACGTGTTCCTCCACCCCTTCGTATCCGCTCAGGAGGAAGCGAGGCCCTGCCTGGCCACCTCCCCAGTCCCACGTGTGATGGCTGAGGGGGCCGGGGAGAAACCACAGCCTGTTCCTCTACCAGCTATTCACCATCAGTTTTGAATATTCTCCCACTCCTTTGGAAGCTTCAGGTCAGAAACTAAGACACGGATCTCCCCATGAGATGAGAACACTTTGCTTGCCATGCTGTTGGTCCAGCCATGAGCCTTTTGTCTGAGGGGCTGGAAGGCAGTATATCCTAGAACCCAGCCTCCCAGGAGGGACATGCAAATTCAAGCCACTGATCGGGGGGTGGCACACTGGCTCAGCGGGTTAAAGGTGCAGCCTATAGCACTGGCAGTCCACATGGTCGCAGGTTTGATTCCTGGCTGCTCCACTTCTAATCCAGCTCTCTGCAACTACACCTGGGAAAGCTTGGGCCCCTGTGCCCATGTGGGAGACCCAAAGGAAGCTCCTGGCTCCTGGCTCTGGAGCCAGCACAGGAGAGGCCTTGTTGAGAGCTCTGAACCCATAGCAGAACTGAGATTTCCAATCAGCAGCCCTCCACCGCCTGACGTCGGCCCCGCCCTGACTGGTGCTGCCACGGCTGCTGGCGCCCAGGCGTGGGACTGGTCCGTTTTTACAGGACACTACTCCAACAGCCACCATCACCTCTGTTCTCTTCTACACCCAAGTTCCTGGCCTTGCTCTGGATCTGTGACCAAACCACGCCTTGAAACACCACACTTCCGGGAAGCATCCTGGCAGAGAAGGGCGAGATGCTCCCGGAGGTGCTGGCTCGGAGCTCTGCTGGTCTCCTCTGTTACAACAGGGGGCGCTGGTGGGCATCCCAACCCAGAATCAATCCTCCTGGTGCCAGCCCAGTGGCCACAGTCAGTACTGCAAGACAAGTGGCCACAGGACTGACCTCTGATGAGGGAGAGCCTGGAGTGAGGGTTCACGCTCACATGGCCATGACAAGGTGGGTCAGCCTGCACTGCCACAGGGCTCCCCTGCCTGGGGCAACCCCAGAGAGGGAGACCTGCAGTGGGCCAAAGTCAACAGCAGGTCAGCGCAGCCTGCTGGGCTCTGGTTCTGTGGCCCAGGACAAGCCGCCAGGAGAAGGAAGCAGTCTTTGCCTTCCCTCTCCCTCTCCCTCTCCCTCTCCCTCTCCCTCTCCCTCTCCCTCTCCCACTCCTACTCCCACTCCCAAGGGGGGTCCAGGTCCTCAGAGCCCGTGGGAAGCAGGCAAGGGGTGACAGTTAAGTGGGGGGCTGGTCCAACTTGAGCAAAAGCGGAAATGCTATCTGTAAGTCAGTCTTTAAACTCTGAGTAGCAGAGCCCCTCTGTTAGAATGGCCTCCTGGGCAGGAATAAAAAGCTCAGAAAACGGTCCACAAGCCGGACATCAAGGTTTCAAAACAACCGTTTCCACTGGGAAGGTGACTCTGCAACACACAACCGAAACACTCAGGACCACGGGCGGATGCTTGGCGCAGCGCCAGCGCCTCACGGACACCTGCCCCCACGTCCCAGGGCCTGGGTTTGAGTCCTGGCTCTGCCTCTGTTCCCGCTTCCTGCCAGTGCCTGCTCTGGAGGCCAGCAGGTGACGGATCTGTGCCCTTGCCGTCCACATGCAGGATCCAGACAGTTCTGGGCTCCTGGCCTGGGCCAGACAGTCCTGGTTGTTACAGCACACTCGCTCTCTCACTCTCTCTCTCTCCCCACCCAGCTTTTCAAATATACACAAATTTTAAAAGACTGTAAATAAAAAGTTTAAAAGATTTTAAGTTAAAAAAAAAATCGTGGCCAGCACTGTGGTGCAGCAGGTTAAAGCCCCAGCTTGCAGTGTCAGCATCCCATATGGGCGCCGGTTCGAGACCCGGCTGCTCCACTTCTGATCCAGCTCTCTGCTGTGGCGTGGGAAAGCAGTGGAAGATGGCCCAAGTCCTTGGGCCCCTGCACCTGTGTGGGAGACCCGGAAGATGCTCCTGGCTCCTGGCTTCAGATCAGCTCAGCTCTGGCCATTGCGGTCATTTGGGGAGTGAACCAGTGGAATGGAGGACCTCCCTCTCTGACTCTACCTCTCTCTGCAACTTTTTCAAATAAATAAAAATAATTCTTTAAAAAAATCATAAAAATGGTAAAAACCCTCCTCCCAGTCCAGAGCTGCCAAGCCACCTAGGACGGGTGAAATCTGCCAGCGACGCTCACTTCCCACTCCAGGTTCAAACCCACAGGCTGAGTGCATGATCGGCTCTGAGCGGGAACGCATTTGTCCCAGGGGACTGCTGCTTCCTCTGGGCAGTCACTGTCCAGCGGTCGGGGATGGAGACACAGAGCATTTCCATTTGTTTTAAGTCTTGGAAATTTGTACTCAAACCAACCAGCTTTTAAGAGCTCAAAAATGTGCCAAGACATTCACTGTCTATCCCGTTCCCACTCTTTCCCTGCCTGCTTGTCACTGAGGCTCTCCCAGTCACAGGACACATGACAGCACCTTGGTCCACAGCCGCTTACGTCACGGTCACAGGCAGCCATAGGAGTTCTTGCCTTCTCAGCAAGAGCACCGTACGGTGTTCCCCGGATCACAGAACCGGCACTGCATTTCCTAGAACAGGTTCTGCTGGTGACACGAGGCTATGAACCCAAGGTTCCCGGAGCAGTGCTGGCTTTGTTCACTAATCCTGAGCTTGCAACTAAGGGTGCTCTGCTCCGCCCGTGCCGTACCCTTTCATAGGTGTCCTGCTGCTGCTGCGACATCACGGGGTCAGAAACACAGGCCCTGGTAGCTAAGACACAGAATCAGCCTAAATGCCTGTCACCTGAAGACTGGATAAAGAAATGATGGAATATGTACTCTATGAAAAACTACACAGCATTAAAAAAAATGAAATCCTGTCATTTACAACAAAATGGATGAATCTGGAAAACGTCATACTGAGTGAAATAAGCCAGTCCCACAGGGACAAATATCATATGTTCTCCCTGACCTGTGAGAACTAACAGAGCACCTAAAAGGAAATCTGTAGAAGTGAAGTTGGCACTTTGAGAAGCAGTGACTTGAACAACCCTTGTCTTGATTGTTGAGGAATAGGTTTTTTTTTTTTTCTTGGTGGAGAATGGGACTGGGAAGGGGAGAGAGAGGAGGAGGAGGGGTAGCGGTGGGGATGGGAGGGCGGGTATGGTAGGAAGAATCACTGTATTCCTAAAGTTGTACTTAGGAAACTTGTACTCACTGAGTAAATGGTTTCTTTGGGGGAAAAAAAAAGATACCATCTGAACTTTCACTCAAGTCTGTCAGACCACTTAACACAGTGCCGTCACCAAGAAGTGTGTATGGTGGCCAGTTTCATTTGAACACTAATAAATGCAACCATGTCCTGCTAAGAAAGAAAGAAACACAGGCCCTGTACGCTCTCCAGTAGGGGAGTGTACCCCTCAACCGCACACACATTTCTCCAACAAGTCCCCGAACTCGAGCCATCTTGTTTGCTTCCTGAGGTTCTTTCTGGCCTTGGGAAATCAGCAGGCAGTGCAACACCCAGCATGAAAAACTGGAACGCAGTGCCAAGACTGTCCTGGGCACAGGACAACAGCAGTGCCAGGAGGCGGCCGGGGGCAGGGAGGGGAGGAAGGGTTTGCAGGCGGCTCGGCCCCAGCCGCGTCCCACAGGGCAGTGGAGGACGTGCGGAGGACCACCCCGGCCTCGCCGCCCTCTGCGCCTCGCCGTCATTCTCCCCACAGCAAACGAGGCTTCTGTTTTTGCTGCGCGGAGCCCGATGCCTTCCAATCCCCAGGCCTCCCCCGGAGGGAGACTGGGAATCGTCCTCTATTCAGGCAGCTCCCGGATTGGCAGGACGGCCTCCCAAAGGCCGAGCGCCAGAGAGAAACGGCACCTGCCAACCTCATTACACGAGGCCGCGGTGCTCGGTAAAGCTCCGAGCAAGGTGATGGGGCCTGCACAGGCGCCTCCCACGCGACCCCGCAGGACCGAGACAGCAGGTTTGCTTAGTCCACACGGTGCCTGCCAGGCCGCGCACCAACCACTTCAAGCTCTGAACGTCCCGATCCTCCCAGCCCCACGCGGCTGGTGAAGGTTGCCACCTGCCCATCTCCCAGATGAGCAAACTGAGGTCGTGCAGATGAAGTGGGGTGCTCAGGGCCACACAGGAAAGGCTGGAGCTGGCAGTATGATCAGGAAGTCCACGCACGTAGACCCCACAGTGTCAGGAGGAAGGAAAAGGGAAAGATCTTCACAACACACAAACAGAACGTCGGGTCAGAAGGACTTGCAAGAAAACAGAAAAAGGTACAAAAAGATCTAAGCAGCAATTCACAGAGTAACAACCGTGTGAAATAAATATATAAAAACGTGGCCAGCGCCATGGCTCACTAGGCTAATCCTCCGCCTTGCGGCACCGGCACACCAGGTTCTAGTCCCAGTTGGGGAGCCGGATTCTGTCCCGGTTGCCCCTCTTCCAGGCCAGCTCTCTGCTGTGGCCAGGGAGTGCAGTGGAGGATGGCCCAAGTGCTTGGGCCCTGCACCCCATGGGAAACCAGAAGTACCTAGCTCCTGCCACCGGATCAGCGCGGTGCGCCAGCCGCAGCGCACCAGCCGCGGCGGCCATTGGAGGGTGAACCAACGGCAAAGGAAGACCTTTCTCTCTGTCTCTCTCTCTCACTGTCCACTCTGCCTGTCAAAAAAAAAAAAAAAAAGTGGCCGGCGCCACGGCTCACTAGGCTAATCCTCCGCCTTGTGGCGCCGGCACACCGGGTTCTAGTCCCGGTCGGGGCGCCGGATTCTGTCCCGGTTGCCCCTCTTCCAGGCCAGTTCTCTGCTGTGGCCAGGGAGTGCAGTGGAGGATGGCCCAAGTGCTTGGGCCCTGCACCCCATGGGAAACCAGAAGTACCTAGCTCCTGCCACCAGATCAGCGCAGTGCGCCAGCCGCAGCGCACCGGCCGCGGCAGCCATTGGAGGGTGAACCAACGGCAAAGGAAGACCTTTCTCTCTGTCTCTCTTTCTCACTGTCCACTCTGCCTGTCAAAAAAAAAAAATATATATATATAAACGCATGAAGATAAACACAGCAGACTTCAAAAAGTCTGTGGAAAATGAAATTAAAACATGTTTATTTCGATGCAAAATATTTTAAAATCCAAATGCATGGTTTGAAGAAATAGAATGGATTTCAAAATTTTTGGTCCCAAAACAAACTTCACTTTTAATTCCATTTGTCCACGAGCTTTTTGAAGCACCTTTGCATGTGGAAAGATATTACGGGACCAGCATCGTGGCTTAGTGGGTTAAGCCACTGCCAGCAGCATCAACATCCCCTGTAGGCACCAGCTCCAGTCCCGGCTGCTCCACTTCCACCCAGCTCTCTGCTATGGCCTGGGAAAGCAGCAGAGGATGGCCCAAGGGGGCCACTCATGGGGGAAGATTGGGGAGAAGCTCCTGGCTTTGGCCTGGCCCTGCCCTAGTCATCGCAGCCATTTCAGGAGTGAATCAACAAACGGAAAATCTCTCCTCTCCTCTCCTCTCCTCTCCGCTTCTCTCTCAGCAATTCTGACTGTAAACAAATAAATCTTTAAAAACAAAGATGCTGCGCCTCACTGGCAGGCATGAAAATGAAAATGAAGACTTCACACAGACAGCACTTGGGTGAAACCGACAAAAATAAGAACGTCTGACAATACCAAGTGTTGTCAAGGTCAAGGGCAGAGCAAGTTCATGGACCACCGTGGGAGCCCCAGCAGTACACACCTGGCTGCTTCCAGTCATCTGGACAAATTCATGTTCTCTATCCCATGGCAATGCCAATCCTTGCTAAATACTCCAGACAAGTGTGGCTCCAGTTCACAGACAGGCACGCGTGAATATTCCCGACAGCCTTGTTTACAACAGAAGATGCTGGAAACCACGCCAACACCCACGGTGGAGAACGGACGAGCGGTGTTGTGTTCACACACTGACACACCACAGGGCACTGAGAAGGTGTGAACACAGCTGCACACTTTCACACGCCTGAATCTCACAAGCAGAATGTCAAGCAAAGGCAAGCCATCCAGAAAAAAAATCTACAATCTGACGACATCTACATTGTTATTAAAGAAAACACATAAAATAACAGATATTCAAGATTTCAACAATTTTTTGGAAATACAGAATGAAAAGATAAATTTATTCTCAAGTAAAAAAATAATGAAAACCATGCACAGTTTTCCCATAATCTGCACATCCATGAGCTTTTCAAAGACTTTCCATATGCACAGGTTTCAATTTTTTTAATAAGAAACGGTGCATAACAGTTATTAGTATTTCCAAGGAATGTGATTCAAACAGGTCATTTAAAACTGAATGGCCGGGCACCACGGCTCAATTGGGGCTCACTTGGCTAATCCTCCACGTGCAGTGCAGGCACCCTGGGTTCTGGTTCTGGTCAGGGCGCCGGATTCTGTCCCGGTTGCTCCTTGTCCAGTCCAGCTCTGGAGGGCGGTGGAGGATGGCCCAAATGCTTGGGCCCTGCACCTGCCTCCTGGCTTCAGATCAGCGCAGCGCACCGGCCGTAGCGGCCACTTGGGGGGGGTGAACCAACAGAAAAAGGAAGACCTTTCTCTCTGTCTCTCTCTGTCTAACTCTGCCTGTCCAAAAAAAAAAAAAAAAAAAAACTGAATGTCAGAGGCCGGCACCATGACGTAGCAGGTGAAGCTGTCACCTGCAGTGCTGGCTTCCCATATGGGCATCGGTTCAAGTCCCAGCTGCCCCACTTCTGATCCAGCTCTCTGCTATGACCTGGGACGGCAGTGGAGGATGGTGCAAGTCCTTGGGCCCCTGCACCTGCATGGGAGACCCAGAAGAGGCTCCTGGCTTCAGATTGGCCCAACTCTGGCCATTTGGGGGGTGAACCAGCAGATAGAAGACCTCTCTCTCTCCCTCCCTCCCTCCCTCCCTCTGCCTTTCAAATAATTAATTAAAAAAAAAAAGAACTGAATGTCAGTCTCAGGGGCTCACTTATCACAACAAAGGGGAACATTTCTTGGGATTATTAAACAATGTTATGGGGATGACCAGAGCAGAATGGAACTAAAAGGGACAATTTCCCGAAACAAAACCAAATTCACATCCAAAAGTCAGAAGACACTGTTAAGTAGCGTCAGAAGAAGTTCCTGCACTAGCCATGTAAGAATATTCACTTTTGGGGCTGGTGCTGCAGCACAGCAGTTCAAGCCACTGCCTGGGGTGCCAGCATCCTAAATGGGTGCCAGTTCAGGTCCCGGCTGCTCCACTTCCAACCCAGCTGCCTGCTAATGCGTCTGGGAAAGCAGTGGAAGATGGACAAGTCCTTGGGCCCCTGCACCTGCGTAGGAGACCCAGAAGATGCTCCTGGCTCCTGGCTTCAGTCTGACCCAGCCCCGGCCATTGAGACCACTTGGGGAGTGAACCAGCAGATATAATTCTCTCTGCCTCTCTTTCTGCCTCTGCTCCTCCCTCTCTGTAACTCTGCTTTTCAAATAAATAAATCTTAAAAAAAAAAAAAAAAAAAAGGAAACCTAGCTTTCGAAATGATTCTAGTAGAAGTCGATTGTGGGATCTTTTCATCAGTGAAGAGTTAGGTGCGGGCACTCAGAGGGGCTGACGGAACTCAGAATAACCCTCGTGCTTATCTGACGCCTGCCAGAGAAACTCCAGGCAGCTGGACACAATGGGCCCTACCCTGACGCCTGAGTACGTTACCAACTTCACACAGGTGGAGAGAAAACCACAAATGTGCCCAATGGGCGCAGCATCGGTGTCAGCAGTGACACCAAGGTGGCTTTTCTCAGAGTGGACTTCAAACTTTTTTGCAGCAAAATAAGCTTATCTTTAAAAAAATGATTTATTTATTTAGTTGAGAGGTAGAGTTACAGACAATGAGAGGGAGAGACAGAGAGAGAGGTCTTCCATCCGCTGGTTCACTCCCCAGATGGCCGCAATGGCCAGAGCTGGGCTGATCTGAAGCCAGGAGCCAGTTGTTTCTTCCAGGTCTCCCATGTGGATGCAGGGGCCCAAGCACTTGGGCCATCCTCCACTGCCCTCCCGGGCCATAGCAGAGAGCTGGATCGGAAGTGGAGTGGCCGGAACGCAAACCGGCGCCCACATGGGATGCTGGCACCACAGGTAGAGACTTAACCCACTGAGCCACAGCGCTGCCCCAAGTTTATCTTTTAATTCAATCCTCCAACACCTTTTTCAAGTGTCCTCATTCTTTTTTTTTTTTTTTTTTTTTTTTTTTTTTTTTTTTTTTTGACAGGCGGAGTGGACAGAGAGAGAGACAGACAGACAGAGAGAAAGGTCTTCCTTTGCCGTTGGTTCATGCTTCAATGGCCGCTGTGGCCGGCGCACCGCACTGATCCGAAGCCAGGAGACAGGTACTTCTCCTGGTCTCCCATGGGGTGCAGGGCCCAAGCACTTGGGCCATCCTCCACTGCACTCCCTGGCCACAGCAGAGAGCTGGCCTGGAAGAGGGGCAACCGGGACAGAATCCGGCGCCCCGACCAGGACTAGAACCCGGTGTGCCGGCACCACAATTAGCCAAGGGAGCCGCGGTGCTAGCCTACAAGTGTCCTCGTCCTTTCAGGCACAGTCAGCTACAGACAGGCCCCAGGCTCAAGCAGCAGCAACCTCCGCTGGGAGACAGGAACGTGCAACCAACGAGGGCTCCGATCGCATCAATCACAGTGAGGTTATAAAATACGTGTGGAAATTCCCTGCCAAAGGGGGAGCCTCACGCCCTCTCCCGGAGCAAGGGCCGGCCCGAGAGGCTTGCTTCTGATCAACAGAAGAAAGCGAAGTGACAGAGCGTGATGTCGGAACGAGACCAGGTCACAAAAGGCATGGGGCTTCCTCTCTGCTCACTCGGTCACTCAGGCTGCATCCTGTGAGGATGCTCGAGCAGACTGATGGAGAGTCCTCCTGCTGCCAGCCACGCGGGGCAGGGATCCACGGAGCCACCCTGCAGCCCTCGTCATGCCTGCAGCCCAGCCGTAAGGCGCTTCCAGTGCATTGCACTAAGCTGTGCGTGACTTGTCACAGAGACTGCCCAGCAGCCACACCCGCTGCCTGAATCGGGCAGGTACACAGGTACTCAGCATTCTTCTTCTCTGTGGGATGTTGCTATGATCTGAATATCTGTGTGCGCCCAGATTTCTTTGTGGGAACCCAAGCCTGCAGGGGATGGTATCCAGAGGTGCAGCCCATGGGAAGGGATCACAGAATGAGGGCGGTGCCCTGACAAACAGGAGGAGCGCCAGCAGCTGTCTGTGTCACACCTGTCTGTCTGCACGGTGAGAAGAAAGCCTTCTATAAACCGGGAGCCAAGTCCTCACCAGGCACCGAACCGGCCAGCACCGTGGACTTGGACTTCCCAGCTGCAGAACTAGGACATATAAATTTTTGTTATTTATAATCCCCTGGCATGCAGTACTTTATTACAGAAACCCCTGTACAGGGCAGGTGCTTGTCCTAGTGGTTACGCCAACGCTGTTTGGCCACCCCTACCCCACATCAAAGTGCACAGGACTGCAGCTCCCGCTCTGCTCCTGATCACAGCTTCCTGCTAATGTCCATCCTAGGAGGCACAGGTGATGGCTCAAGTAGTTGGGTCCTTGCCACCCACATGGGAGACCTGGACTGAGTTCCCAGCCCCTGGCTTTGGCCCGGATCCAGCCCCAGTTGCTGCAGGCATGTGGCAAGTGAACCAGCAGGGGAACTGCAGCATGCTCTGACTCTGTCTTGCCCCTCAAATAAATATAAATAAATTTTAAAAATATATACACAGGGGCCAGTGCTGTGGTATATGGGTAAAACCACTGCCCGTAGCGCTGGCATCCTATATGGGCACCGGTTCAAGTCCCAGCTGCTCCAATTCCAATCCAGCTCTCTGCTTTGGCCTGGGAAAGCAGTGGAAGATGGCCCAAGTCCTTGGGCCCCGGCGCCCATGTAGGAGACCCAGAAGATGCTCCTGGCTCCTGACTTCAGTCTGGCCCAGCCCTGGCGATTGTGACCATTTGGGGAGACCCGGAGGAGACTCCTGGCTCCTGGCTTTGGATTGGCCCAGCTCCGGCAGTTGCGGTTATTTGGAGAGTGAACCGGTAGATGGAGGACCTCTCTCTCTGCCTCTGCCTTTCAAATAATTCATCTCTTAAAAATATACATCTATACAAATGTCTTATAATAAACAATTAATTCAAAAGACTAAAATTTAAGAAGGAAAACAGGAGTGACATAGAGTGACCAGCTTAGTCCAGGCTGAGATGGTGGGGCTCCTCCCTAGGGAATAAGCTGAGTGCGTGTGGCGAGCCAGGCACGTGCCATGACCCTGAGGAGGGGTGGGTGACACGAGGTGTCCAGGCAAGCCTGGCACAGAAAGTGCTGTCCGTCACCACGCACCAGCTCTGAGTCCTGCCCTTGAACAAGCTCAAGACTCCGGGAAGCAATCACAGATGACGGCAGTGACGGGCAGGGCCACACCACAGGCAGGCACCAGCTCTGTGGCCTTGGGTCCACTTCCTTGGCTGAAAAGAGAATGGAGACAGTCCCCTCTAAGCCTACACCCTGGGGCGGCTGGATGGCTTCAATGAGGTGTTGGCAGGCACCCCAGGAAACAGCTCTGGCTCCTGCTACAAAGCTGCCAGAACTGGGCCCCCCGGGAGCCTCGCCCTCACTCCCACACAGGAATGTCTCCAGAGCTTGCCCCACACCCACTGCGAGCCCTTGAAGGATGCACCCTACACCCAGGCCAGCATCCGTAGCCCCAGCACCCCGGCTGCTGCATGGAAGGAACCCATGTCCATTCCAAAATGCACACCTTGCTGCCTCTTCACACCCAGCACCCAATTCTGATGGGCTAGGAGGGCGCCACACCCAGCACAAGAGCCCACAGGCACCCCGGACATCAGAGAGGGAGCCGGGCTGCTGGGCCTCAACAAGGGGTCTTCCCAGCACCACACACACCTCAGCGTGGCCGTGGCCCAGGAGTGGGGACCACGGAGCGGCCTGGAGGCTTTGCATCGCAAGGTCCCATCAGTCTACTCCGAAGCCCAGGCGCCTTCTGGGCTCACTCCTCCCCAGCGGTGGATCTCCCGGGGAAAGACAATAGTCCATCTTGGGGGTCCTGTTGGGTGAAGGCGCTCAGATGCCTGCCAGGAAACCTCAGGCCAGGTCCCTCCAACCCGGGCTGAGAGTGGCTTGGCGGCTCTCACGTAGCAGGGGGTGGGGGTGGGGTGGGGGCCCACAAGGAGACAGCCTTCCCAGAGGCCACCCGTTCACCACTCCACGCACCCTTGGGAGCTTCTGCAGCCTTGAAGAGAAAAGTCAGGTCAAGTGTGGGGTTTTTTTCAGAATGCTGCAGGAAACTGGTGAGCTGACAAAGCTGAAAAGACACAGAACTGCCACGCGTGGCCCCAACACCACAGCAGAGTCCTCCATGTACGCAGGGCCTGTGCTGTGGCGTAGTGGCTGGAGCTGCGACCTGTGATGCCGGCATCCCGTGTGAGCGCCGGTTCAAGTCCTGGCTGCTCTGCTTCCAATCCACCTCCCTGCTCATGCACCTGGGAAGGCCGCGGAAGATGGCCCAAGCGCTTTGGGCCCCTGCCACCTACATGGGAGACCCAGATGGAGCTCCAGGCTCCTGGCTTCAGCCTGGCCTGGCGCTGGCTGTTGTAGCCATTTGAAGAGTGAACCAGCAGATGGAAGATCTCTCTCTGTCCCTCTCTAACTCTGCCCTTCAAATAAATGAATCTTTAAAAATAAAAAAAAAACCCACAGGGGCCAACTCTGTGGCATAGCAGGTAAAGCCACCGCCTGCAACACAAGAATCCCATAATGGCACCGTTCTAGTTCTGGCTGCTCCACTTCTGCAGTGCCCTACTAATTGGGCTGGGAAAGCAGCAAAGAATGACCCAAGAGCTTGGGCCCCTGCACCTACATGGGAGACCCAGAGGAAGCCCCTGACTCCTGGCTTCAGATCAGCCCAGCCCTGGCCATTGCAGCCATCTGGGGAGTGAACCAGAGGATGGAAGACCCCTTTCTCTTTCTCTCTCTCTCTCTCTCTCTATCTCTCCATCTCTCCATCTCTCCATTTCTCCATCTCTTTCTCTCTCTGTAACCCTGCCTTTCAAATAAATAAACACATCTTTAAAAAACAAAAAGGACCACCAATTTATTCTTTTTTTAAAAAGTTACTTGGCCGCCACACATGTACCACAGAAGCCATACAAGTCCACTCTGCTGGAAAGCAAAGGAAAGGAGACCAACTTGATCTTCACACTCGGGCTCCACCAAGGCCAAGGTCACCCCCTCGTGATTTGATGGCTGAGCGAGACACCGAGGGAGGCAGGGCCCAGCCTGCCTGCGTTCATGGAAACGCTGACACCTTCCAAACCCCAGAACCCCCACAGCTCATCCCCCGGGGGTTGTGCTGCCTCTTCAGGTCCTGCACCAGGGGCTCCCAGGCCAGCCTGCGGCAGGGACAGCGACTTCCTGTGTCAGAAGGCTCCTCTCAGCCTGATAACCCGAGACCTCGGTGGGTGCCAGGACCTCAACCCACAGTAAGGCCGCTCGAGTTTTAATGATTGTCTCCCCCCGTTTTCCATTTTCACAATCAGAATCCGGCGTTAAACCTGATTGGAGACCAACCCAATCAGTTCCTCCCTGCCTCTCCAGAACAGACAGGGCCTGAGTGGTCAGTCATGAGGCCATGAGCTGGGCAGGCCCAAAGGCACAACTCACACGGAGCATGCCCGCCACGTTCTGTGCCCTCGGAAAGACAGGTCTGACCTGGCCCCGCTCCTGTGCCCACAGAAGACCTCAGGGCAGCTTTCCGAAAGAAATCTCTTTTAATTAGCCACAAGCATAAGCGGCTGTAGTGGCCAGCTGGTGGTGGAGGGTGGGCTTGCCTTCCCTCTCTTGCCCTATTTTTAAAAATAATTGATGCAAAGAACAAAGAGGGGTTGGAGAAAGCATCCCTTTACCTGAATGCCTGTCCTCACCTTGAACCTGAGCACTGAGGTGGGTGACCTGCTCCGAGTCCCCGCCAAAGCCAACCCTATGGGGACAGAGGGCCCTGGATTGTTTCATTCCCTACTCAGCATCCCACCCAGAGGCTGTGTGTGCCACGTGGAACACCACCCGCTCCCACAGGGCCCATGTCACTTGACAAGCCCACGAGGGGCTCAGGCAGGGAGGTGGGACTGTGCCCAATGCCTGCCGACGTGACTGGTACGGATCGGGGGAGAAACACAGGGCTCCACCTTTTGAGAAGGCACCCACGGCTCCCCAACCAAGAACCCACATTGTCTGAGCAGAGCTGGCATTCCTGCAAAACCAACAGGGCCCTGGACACCCCAAAAGGGGCAAGTGGCAGAGCCCCTGGTAGACAAGGCAAATGGCACTGGGGGGAGCACACAGCTGGCCGGGCCAGGGCTGACAGGCTCGGAACAGAACAGAGGCCCAGAGCAGCCATCATCAGAATCGGACCCCACTTGCTCTCAACGTGCACAGGCCTACTTGACACCAAACACTACGGGGTAGGGGACAGGGGGAATCGCCAACGACAGGAGAGGGATGGGTGACGGAGCACCAGAGCACAGGCAGGGCCCACGAGGAGCCACAGAGAGACGAGGGGCAGGAAGACGAGCAGGTGCAGCAATGTGAGGCACAGGGAAGCCACGGAGAGCCGAGGGCCTCGAGCCCGGGAGATGCCCAGACCTCCCATCCCCTGGCCTGCCAGGCCCAGGGCACTGCGGACGAATCAGCTGCTTCCAGGCCCATTAAGCAGCTCTGGCTGCTCAAGATTCCTACCGCGTTTGGAAAAATACAGTCCAGCCCCTGGTGCGAGCAGAAGCTGGGAAGCCACCCGCTCCATCGCAGGTCGTGCAGAAGGAAGGTGGCGCCCAACGCCCGCAGGGCAGGAGGGGAAGGCGGCAAAGCTACTCCACTCCGCACAGAGCACCTGCCTGCCCTGCCAGGGGACCGCGAAGGGACACAAACCTCACACCAGGACAAAATCCTCATGGCTCATTCTACCCCAGCTCACGAGCTCCCAAGACAGCTCTAGGACTTAAGGCAGGTGGGAAAGCAGAACCCATCAGGACAGGAGTAGTCCCGGCTTCCTGTGTGCACTGCCAGCGGGTGGGCCCTTGCCCTTCCTGGTGTCCCATCATGAAAACAATGCAACCCCAGTACAGGGCGTGCCGTCCCCGGTGAGGTAAGGAGCACCACGGCTGCCCCAGCACTGTAAAGCACCAGAACGCTCAAAGCCCTTACAGAACTCTGGGGCCCTCCTGGCCACCACAAAGGAGGCCACTGCAAGCATCCTGGCTACCAGGCTCGCTCTCGGATGACACTGCGTGTCACTCCCACGCCGTACCCTGGCCAACGGCCAAATGTCAGTGTCACGGCAAGGCTGGTGGGGAAGCCAAAGCTGCCTGAGACAAACCCGCCCCTTAGCTGGAAGGAGAGGGAGGGAGCCCCGCTTTCCGCTATCCCACAGTGCTCCAGGGCTGACGTGCTGGGCAGAGGCTGCCCAAACTGGAAACTCCGACCACACCCAGCAGCTCAGCCTTACATGAGCTTTGTTTGCTTCCTTAAAATTGGTTTACGAGAGCGAGCAAGCGAGCGAGCGAGTGAATCTCCCATCTAGTGGTTCATTCGCCAATCAGTTGCCGAAGCCAGGGTAGAAGCTGGGAGACAGGACACTACCCAGGTCTTCCACGTGGGTGGCGGGAGCCAGAGACGGAAATCAAACCTATGGACTCCAGTGTGGGATGCCGGCATCTTCATCACTGTGCTAAATGCTGCTCTTCCCATGCGTCCCTCATGCTCAGCACCCAGCCCGCTCACAGGTGGCACGAGGCAGAATCACGGCCGGGGGCCTCAGGGGAGGCCCCGCTGGACCAACCGCAAGCAGGAGGGGGCTCAGAAAGCGGACTCGGAGCTGGGGAGCAAGGACAGGGCTGGCCATGTGCTCACTTAGGAAAATCCTGGGGGCGGGGTATTTCCATGGTGAGGGTATTGGGGGGTGGCTAGGTCCTGAGGGTCCTGAGGGCGGAGCCGTCATGAACGGGGCTGAAGAGACCAGAGGGAGAAGCTGGCTCCCAGCCCCGCCTCCACGTGGGACACAGCAAGGAAAACCAAGCAGAGTCCCCTCCCCTGGAACCAGTCAGGCCCCTTGAGCGCGGAACCCCCAGTCTTCAGAACTGTGAGGAACAGAAGGGCACTTCCCAAAGTTCAAGGGAAAATGGAATTAAAAGATAAGTTTAGGCCGGCGCCGCGGCTCACTAGGCTAATCCTCCACCTTGCGGCGCCGGCACACCCGGTTCTAGTCCCGGTCGGGGCGCCGGATTCTGTCCCGGTTGCCCCTCTTCCAGGCCAGCTCTCTGCTGTGACCAGGGAGTGCAGTGGAGGATGGCCCAAGTGCTTGGGCCCTGCACCCCATGGGAGACCAGGAGAAGCACCTGGCTCCTGCCATTGGATCAGCGCGGTGCGCCGGCCGCAGCGCGCCAGACACGGCGGCCATTGGAGGGTGAACCAACGGCAAAGGAAGACCTTTTTCTCTGTCTCTCTCTCTCTCACTGTCCACTCTGCCTGTCAAAAAAAAAAAAAAAAAAAAAAAAGATAAGTTTAGTTTATGCCAAACCTCTGAAACCCACGCATAGTTCTTTCGTAAGATGCATCTTCCACTGAGTTTTAAAGACTCCTCCCAGGTGCCTGGTGAGCCGTGTCATGTTCGTTAGGGAAACCTGAACCGGGCCAGGCCCAGCAAACCACAAATGAGCCTATCGGTGGTGCTGCAGGAAGCCACCAGGCAGGCAGTATCTGTTTCCCCGTTCAGGGAAAGACCTCAACCAGGAAGGAAATCTGACCAGAGGATAAAACTCTGCCCGGCGTAACGCCGTGGAGCAGGTGAGCCTCGCCAAAGCGCCAAGGCGCACATCGCTGCTGAGGGAACCGCCCTCCCAAGGAGACAGAGATGCCGAACGCCACGGGCCCAACGCAACGTCTACACCAACACCAGGGGAAGACAGAATGCGGAAAGGAAACCGTAGGCCAAACTCGCATAAACACAGGTGCACAAACCCTCGGTGAGACCTCAGCCGAGCGAACCCAGCAACTTATCCCAGGACTGACATCTTGCGTCACATAACCGGTCACACTGACAGGTCACCTCAATCAATGCAGAAAAAACATTTCATAAAATGCTAATTTCTGACGCAGTCATGTTTAAGGAAGAGGGGAAGAGGGCCTTGGCAAACAAGGACTGGAAAGGCGCTTCCTTAAGAAAGTGGGGGTCTGGGGCCGGCTCTGTGGTGCAGTGGGTAAAGCCACTGCCTGCGGTGCCAGCATCCCATATGGCCGCCACTTCCCATCCAGCTCTCTGCTGTGGCCTGGGAAAGCAGTGGAAGATGGCCCAAGTCCTTGGGCCCCTGCACCTGTGTGGAAGACCCAGAAGTAGCTCCTGGCTCCTGGTTTCGTGTCGGTGCAGCTCTGGCTATTGTGGCCATCTGGGGAGTGAACCAGTGGGTGGAAAATCCCTGCCTCTCTGTAACTCTGCCCTTCAAACAAATAAATAAATCCTTAAAAAAAGAGAAAGTGAGGGTCTGCCCCAAGCCACAGCAAATGCTATCCTTAAGGGCAGAATGTGAGGAATGGGAGGGTCAAGCCAAGAATCCGCAGCATTGCTGCTTCTGCTTAACGCTGCCCCATCACTCCTGACCAAGGAGATACGACAGGGAGAAGTTACAGGGCTGGGATTAGAGGACGCTGCCCACAGGGAAAATCCAGACTCCACAAACGACTCAGCAAGGTGGCTGCAAGATAAACGAAGACACGCACGGCAATCAGAAAAGGTCATCGCCAAGGAGATGCCACCTGGCAGAGCCAAACACAGACACCTGGCATCAGTCTCACGCAGGAAATGCAAGACCTGTGTCGTGTGTCTATCCAACAGTGGGTGCTTCGTAAAGAAAAGGGGCTTGCGTAGGACCCAGTTGGGGAGGGTGGAGGGGGGAGGGTGGAGTCCAAGGTCTCGTAGATCCACTGCTTGGGCCTCTGGTGGCATCCAGTGCGGGAGTGCCTGTCAGAGCCACCACATGGCAAGGAGGGCAGCCAGAGCGTGGGAACAGGCCTGACCTGCTCCTTTGTTTTTATTTTTTTCAAAGATTCATTTATTTTATTTGAAAGGCAGAATGACAAAGAGGCAGAAGCAGACGGAGAAAAAGAGGTCCTCCATCCACTAGTTCACTCCCCAGATGGCCGCAAAGCCCGGAGCTGTGCCATTCTGGAGCCAGGAGCTTCATCCTGGTCTCCCATGCAGGTGCAGGGGCCCAAGGACTGGGCCATCCTCCACTGCTTTCCCAGGCCATAACTGAGAGCTGGATTGGAAGTGGAGCAGCCAGGACTCAAACCAGTGCCCATATGGGATGCCGGCATTTTACCCGCTAGGCCATAGGGCCAGTCCCCTGACCTGCTCCTGCCTGACTGGCTCTCCCAGGATCTGGGGTCCCACAAGAATGACATTCGTCCCTTCCAGGGGCAGCACCCCCACCTCCGAGAGGCCTCACCACCCCTCTCACTGCCACACTGAGGACCAAGCTTCCTGCACATGAGACCCCAAGGCACAAACCACACCCAAACCACAGCGAAACTTTATTTTAAAAAATCTATTGCATTATTGGAAAACATGAAAAATGCCTATTAAAGTAAGGCCTCCCTGTGCTTGAGGTTTTGGCGTGGGATGTTGTCCTTGAGTAAATTCACAAAGAGGGCACGGGGCATGGCTGAGCCAGGACCAACGCCAATGCCAGGACCAACGCCAGTGCCAGGGTCCCACTCGGCCTGTTATCTTCCAGGGGCCAGAGCAAGCTGAGCTGCTTCTCAGCCTCACCAGCAGGGGGCACCGTCAAACCTGGATTTTTGTCAATGTGACAAGGGAGAAACTGTATCTTTTACTTTTTTAAAAAATTTATTTCTTATGAGAGAGAGAGTGTCAGTCAGTCTTCCATCTGCTGGTTCACTCCCCAATTGGCTACAACTGCCAGACTTGGGCCAAAGCCAGAATCCAGGAGCTGCTTCCAGGTCTCCACATGGCAGGGGCCCCAGCTCTTGGGCCATCTTCCACGGCTTCCCCAGGCGTATTAGCAGGGAACTGGACCAGAAGTGGAGCAGCCAGGACTTGAACCGGCACCCATATGGGATGCTGTTATCAAAGGCCGTGGCTTTACCTGCTACCCCACGGGCCAGCACCCACGTAGAAGACCATTTGTGCTTATTTCTCTGAATATCATGCATTCTCATCTTTCACCCATTTTCCACTGGGTTTTGGACATTTTGCCACTCGTTTTACTATTTTTAAAAAACAAGCTTTGTTTATAACATGAATCACAAATATTGTCTTCCGGTTTATTGTCTGGTTTTCTATTTGTTTCTGGTGTTTCCCCTTTAACATGAAAGAGTCTGTCTCCTAATACAACTGAATGTACCTTTCCTAGCATGGTTTTTGGATTTTGGGTCATATTTTAGGCATCTGCAGATCACAGAAGAATTTACCTGCATTTACTTCTAGTTCTGGAGCCATCTGAAATGCATGCTGGTATATATAATAAACGATATCAAGTAAATTTTACCTTTTCCCAAATGGCTACCCCATTGTCCCCCAGCCATTTTCAAAGGGATTCTTTCCACGAACACTTTGCTTGGGATTTGCCATCAATATTCCCAAGAAAGAGCGGTGTGGAGCTGCTTTCTATCTTTCTTCTGTGTGTTCTGGAATTATTTAAGTAGCACTTAGATTATCTGATAGAATTTTCCCAGGAAGGGGGTGATTTCTCTATTTTTTTTCCAGTGGAAATCGGTTCGCTTAAACGTTTTGTGCCTTCCGTTTTCAGGCTGGCCATGTAATATTTTCCCTGGGAAAACTTTCTACTCGGGTCCCCACATCTATGTGCATGGCCTTGTGCAAGTGGCTCCTAATGACTCTCTCTGAAGTGTGCATTATGGGCGGTTACTTCCCTGCTGGCTGCCTGCTCTCTGTGCGCACCGTAATTACCTAGAGCTTTGGCCACTTGGCTTTTCTTCTAAATATCAGTATTTTGTGTGCCTGTTAGTTCTATTCGCTCTCTTTTCTCACTCGTCATTTTCTAGCTTCACTCTCAGTGCTGTGCTTCTGTTCTCAGCTTATTGGGTTATTTCTAACATGTTGAGTTCGTTTAATTCACGTGTTTATGTGTACACAGCTTTATGTGTACCCCCATGGACTCATATATCTGCATCATCACATTCTCTATGCGACTGGGGCTTGCACATTTCCTTTCAACCAAGAACGTACTTCACGAAGCGTCACCTTGCCATTTTCCACACTGTAGGGCCTTGTTGTCTTCCGTTCTAGGATTAACTTTTAGTTTTACCACATGATGGTCACTGAAAGAGGTTCCTGTGTTACAGGACTTACCGAGGTTTTCTCTGTAACCTAACAAAGGTCCCATGTGGTCCGGAAGCGAAGTTGTATTCTCCATCACGATGGCCCAAAGCCTGGAACCTGCAGGGGCAACGTTTGTCCCCCGGACTCGTGTCAGCCTGGACGGGGATCACCTGCGCAGGTGCTGACGCATCTCACGTCTCTCCATCTCCCCTTGGTGTCTGCTCTGTGGACACAGCAATGCCACATGCAGCGTTTATAGCCACACTGCTATAGTGGCGGCCCACAGCACCCTCCTTAAACTCACACGTCTGGCCGGTTTCTACTGGGGCTGAAATCAAGATGAAAACCCTGATTTTTCTTTTTTTTTCTTTCCTGTTGGCTGTGATGGCGCGGTGCATCCTCCCGTGTTTCCAGCCTTTCTGGGTCACGTTGTCTCCAGGATGTTCCTGTGCACCACACAGAGCCAGGCGTCCCCGAGAGAACCACCTGGAAGTGCGGGAGCAGGACGTCCCAGGTCGTGGTCGTGGCCGTGGCCGTGGCCGTGGCCTCTGCCTGTGGCCCCAGTTCTGTGTGTTCGTGCTGTCTTTATTCTGTGGTCTGTTTCTTTCCTGTTTTCAAAGTTTGGGGGTTTTTGCTTTTCTGTCGCCTTGGGCGCGTGGGGAGGCCCGTGTTCGTGTCGGGGGCTCACCGCCCCTCTGGCTCTGCCCTCCACCTGCAAGGCCTCGGGAAGCCCACCTCTCTCTTCTCATTGCCTTCCTACCCCACCCATCATTTTAATGGACGATTTTTACTCTATCAACAAATATAACATAGAAAGGGGCTGGAACTGTTTATTTTGGCATGAAATTATTTTGAAATCCATGCATAATGTTTTCATAATATGCATTTTCATGAATTTTTTGAAGACCCTGTGTTTTTATGAACCTCACAACCCTTTTGCACAAAAAGAAAACTTATTTTTTAATTCCATTGTCCTTTTTGAAGTCCTCGTGTATATTATTTATGATATTCTATAAAATAGATTACACACTAATAAATAATCACAGGAATCAGAAAGCATGCGTCTCTGAGTGCTGTTTCCAAGAGCGGCAGCACAGGCCTTTGTGCCAGGCCGGGCCATTTGCATTGTGGTATTCAGGTCGTGCACAATACGGGAAGAGTTCATTATGATTCCAGAACAAAAAGGAATAACAGGAGGTAGAGCTGCCCGGGACCAACTCGACAGGCAGTGAAAGGCCCCAGTGTGTGTCTGAAATGGATGCATTTGCCCAGCCAGGAGGTTCTGCACACCCGGCCCCCCGCGAGAGGAGCTGGCATTTCCTGGGCAGACACAACACCCCCGACAGCGGAAGTGCCACCCCCTCTCCAGTGCAGCCTTTCACACCCACATGGGAACATTCCAGGAACTTCACCTCTGAGCGCCCACGTGGGGCCTGCCAGCTCCGCTCACGGGAGGGGGCGCCAGCACCCAGGAGCACCCCACACAGCACTCGGTCCTGTCAGGCTCATGGGAGGGGGTGCCAGCACCCCAGAGACACCCCACGTGGCACTCGGTCCTGTCAGGCTCACGAGAGGGGGCGCCAGCACCCAGGAGCACCCCACATGGCACTCGGTTCTGTCAGGCTCCCGGGAGGGGGCGCCAGCACCCAGGAGCACCCCACGTGGCACTCGGTTCTGTCAGGCTCACGAGAGGGGGCGCCAGCACCCAGGAGCACCCCACATGGCACTCGGTTCTGTCAGGCTCACAAGAGCGGGCGCCAGCACCCAGGAGCACCCCACATGGCACTCGGTTCTGTCAGGCTCCCAGGAGGGGGCGCCAGCACCCAGGAGCACCCCACATGGCACTCGGTTGTGTCAGGCTCCCGGGAGGGGGTGCCAGCACCCAGGAGCACCCCACATGGCACTCGGTCGTGTCAGGCTCCCGGGAGGGGGTGCCAGCACCCAGGAGCACCCCACATGGCACTCGGTTGTGTCAGGCTCCCGGGAGGGGGCACCAGCACCCAGGAACACCCACATGGCAGTCGGTCCTGTCAGGCTCACGAGAGGGGGTGCCAGCACCCAGGAGCACCCCACGTGGCACTCGGTTCTGTCAGGCTCACTACAGGGGGCGCCAGCACCCAGGAGCACCCCACGTGGCAGTCGGTCCTGTCAGGCTCCCGGGAGGGGGCGCCAGCACCCAGGAGCACCCCACGCGGCACTCGGTCCTCTGCACGGCCGCGGGCCGGGATGCTGCAAAGCACCAGCTCATCCCACAGGGACGCATTTCCAAACTCGCCCTGCGTTTCCTTTCATCTCCGCTGTGAGAGCCCAAGCAGAATGGGAAGCTATTTCATTTTTTATTTGAAATAAGGAGTTACAGTTGCTTACATCACCTGAAAACCTATGCCGGCACTCTCTCGGTCCACCTTAACCATGGGGACTGTACCGGCCTAATCAGAACCACCCAAGGGGCGGCACGAGCTCACCACACCCAGCTGGATCTCACCAGAACATGAGCAGATCTGACATCAACACCCACACGCCCCCGACGATTTCCCTGAGAGTCAGTCTTCCACACCAGGCCGCGGTGCCAAGGCTTCCCACGTGCCCCTGACCCCCCAGGACAAGGGCAATACGGACACCAGCCAAGACAGCAGCACCTGGAACGAGCAGGCTCTGCACGCCAGCAACCACCCAACAGCCAGGGCGGCCGAGAGCAGACGCCCCCTCACGGTCCCCAGAAGGAAGCAGCCCTGCCAGCACCTTGATCTTGAACTCCAGCTCCGGAACAGGGAGACAACGGCATCGGCCATGGGTGCCACCCAGTTTGCAGCTCTCGGACACTCTGGTGCAGTTCCCTCCCACAGCTCTGTGTTTGTTCCACGAGTGACAGACGGTCTGCTGACACGGCTGTGGCTTAAATGTGCTTTGTCTCCACCAAAACTCCGGTTGAAATTTGATTCCCATAGCCTGCATTGTGGCAACGTTGACATTCCACGTGGGTTCAAGTCCCAGCTGCTCTGTTTCCAATCCAGTTCCCTGCTAATGCTCCTGGGAACGCAGTGGGAAATTATCTGAGTACTCAGGGCCTCTGCCAACCATGTGGGAGACGTGGATGGAGCTCCTGGCTCTTGGCTTCGGCCCGGCCCAGTCCCGGCCACTGTGGCCACCTGGGGAGTGAACCAGCAGATGGAAGATCTCTGTCTCCCCTCCTCTCTCTAAACCTCTGACTTTCAAATAAATGAGTGAATGAATCTTTAAAATACAGCACATGGCCTCCACCAGCAGCCAAGCAAAAGCCAGCACCATGCCCCGGGGACTCCAGAACCACGCGCCACATCAGATCTCTTTTCTTCCTAAACGACCCAGTCCTGGGTAATTCAGCCACATAAACCAGCGATGAGGTCCTGAAAAGACCCAACCTACACATAACAACGACTCTGACGGCCACCACTGTACAACAGGAAAACACTCAGGGGATGAGGAGGCCTCGCCCACACACTGGAGCAACCTGCGGAAGGCAGCGTCCAGCACCGCCCAAGCCACACGGCACCACTGGTGACACAGTGTCCACACCGCCACCCACCCCCGGCTCTCCCCAGGGCTCTGAGCACTTGGCTGTATGTGGAGCAGACAGTTTCCCAGGGCCCACGTTCCCTGGGCTCCAGTCACAGCCTCTGACCATGTGTCGGCTGAACACCGCACTCCACGTAGAGCCAGATGTTGCCTCCTTCTCTCCCTCTTTTGCCCAAACCATCTTTCTCCGTGATGCACATGAGGGGATGTTGAGCGACAGGCACCCCACTGCAGCCTACTCAGAGAACAGGCGGGAGCAGAGCCCTGGGCAAGGCCTGGGGAGCAGCAGGCTTGGGAGCGGCACGGTTGTTACACTTCCCTAAACGCCCACGTAAAACAAGGACAGCAGCCACGCAGCACCCCCAAATCTACAGCACAGGAAAGCATTCACCCAAAGATGAGATGACAGTGGGTCCCCACAAACCCAGGAACACAAGCCAGCTGGGAACCAGCCGCCAGCAGCCTGGAGTCCTGTCTGGTCTCAACACGTGCAGGAGACACCAGGGAGGCGGCAGGGCGCCTAGGAACCCTGCCAATGGGGCAGCCCCAGGCCAACCAGGGGCGATTCCTGGGGAAGCCAGGCAAGGCGAGAGAGAGGGGATGCCCGGAGGGATTCTGCCCCCGGCAGCAGTGGGGTAAACACTGGGGTGCAGGGTGGTGTGACCCCATAGACTGGCCCTGGGCTGGGGACTTCATGGTGGCGGCATCAGCATCAAGCAGGACGGAGACCATGAAAAGCAAAAGTCCGGGCAGAACAGGGACTTGGACACTGCGGGAAGCCACCCCGGGAGCGATGTTCGGTAACTGCAGGGAGGCAGGGCAAAAGAAACGGAGGAATGAGGAACGGAAGACGAAAGTCATGAAATGCAGACGTGAGCCCTCACGAAGCACAAACGGTCTAACCGCACCAAATGAAAGAAATCGGAGGAGTGGATAAAGAGCATGACCCAACTGTTTCCTGTAAGAAACTCACTTCCAACATAAGCACACTGGTGGACGGAAAGCGTGGGAAATCCACGTCACGCGAACACCGATCACGAAAAGGAGAACATTAATGCTAAATAAAGTAAGCCTCCGATTATAGAAAATGGATACGGACAGTCCAGGATTTTACACAATGCTGAAAAGCCCAACCTCGGAACACACAGCAGCCCTGTGCAGGCATTCCTCCCACAGTGGTCCCCAAAATACAAAGCAAAGGCCGAGCAAGCCAGAGAGACCAGACAAGTCAGTGACACCTGGGGACTGCAGAACCACTCTTAACCATGGAGAGAACCACAGAAGAGACACACAAGCAGCCAGCAGTGTCATTGACCAACAGGAACCGAGAGGCATCTGCGGAACGAGACCGGATGACAGCAGCACGCACACCGAGCGTGCACTAAGGCAGATGGCGGCCTGGCTCACGGGACGCACGTCAGCCAATTTGGAAGAGCTGAAGCTACACAGAGCACGTTCTTGCACCAAAACAGAGTCAACCCCAAAAACGGCAATGGAGAGACTATTTATTTATCTCCAAATTCTTATACATTAACTAACACACTTCTGAAAAATCCAAGATCAAAGAGGAAATGTTCAAATACATAGAACCGAAGTAAAACGACCACACCAAATTCATGGGATGCAGTTCAAACAGGACTGAGAAAAAGATACACAGTCTGATAAGGCTGCAGGATGCAAAATCAGCATGCAAAAATCAACGGTTACACACTGACAACAAACAAGTTGAAGTCAAAATTTTAAAATGTAGTAATAGCATTTATAATCATTCCAAAGATGATAATGAGACACTTATCATCTTTTATCAGCAGCCCTGACAAAGGAACAAAAGTAACTGGGCGAAGGAGAACACAGTCTTTCAAGTAAATAGTGCTGGAGGTACTGAGCTCACTTTTGTAGAAATCCAAGAAATTTTTTTTTTCTTTTTTTTTTTCTTTTCTTTTTTTTTTTTTTTTTTTGACAGGCAGAGTGGACAGTGAGAGAGAGAGACAGAGAGAAAGGTCTTCCTTTGCCGTTGGTTCACCCTCCAATGGCCGCCGCGGCCGGCGCGCTGCGGCCGGCGCACCGCGCTGATCCGATGGCAGGAGCCAGGAGCCAGGTGCTTTTCCTGGTCTCCCATGGGGTGCAGGGCCCAAGCACCTGGGCCATCCTCCACTGCACTCCCGGGCCACAGCAGAGAGCTGGCCTGGAAGAGGGGCAACCGGGACAGAATCCGGCGCCCCGACCGGGACTAGAACCCGGTGTGCCGGCGCCGCTAGGCGGAGGATTAGCCTAGTGAGCCGCGGCGCCGGCGAAATCCAAGAAATTTTACCTAAACCTCACACTTTATACCAAAATGAACTCAAAATGGATGGTAGGCTTAAGTGTAAAACACAAAACTATAAAACTTCTAGGGAAAAAAAAAAGAAGAAGAAGATAATTTTGAGGCCTAGGATTAGGTGAACAGACCTAATACCAAACAGTACCCACAAAAAGACCTCATCAAAACTAAACACATTTGCTTTGGAAGGCAGCGTTGTGGCACGGCGGGTTGAGCCGCCACCTGCAATGCCAGCATCCCGAATCACAGCACCAGTCTGAGTCCAGGCTGCTCTTCCAATCCAGTTCCCTACTAACGGCCTGAAGAGCAGCAGAGGATGGTCCAAGTGCTTGGGTCCCTACACCCATGTGGGAGACAGAGGGAGACCCTGGCTCCTGGCTTGGGCCTGACCCGACTCTGCCTCTTGTGGCCATTTAGGGATGGAAACATGGAAGCAATGGAAGATCTCTGTCTCTCTTTGTCACTCTTTCAAATAAATAAAATAAATCTTTAAAAAAAGTGTTCTGTTTTCAAGTCACAAATCTACCAGAGAGCTCGAATCGAGAACATATGAAGAATCTCTCAAAGCTCAACAGTAAGACACTAAACAATCTAAGTAGGAATGAGCAACAGTTTTGAATGGGATTTCACCCAACAGGACACATGAGGATAACCCAGAAAGTTCATGGGGAAATGAAATTAGAAAAATTTATGGAGCTGGTGCTGTGGAGTAGCGGGTAAGGCCACAGCCTGCAGTGCCAGCATCCCATATGGGCGCCAGTTCAAGTCCTGGCTGCTCCATTTTCAATCCAGCTCTCTGCTATGGCTGGGGAAAGCAGTGGAAGATGGCCCAAGTCCTTGAGCCCCTGCACTCACGTGGGAGACCTGGAAGAAGCTCCCAGCTCCTGGCTTTCAGATAACACAGTGCTGGCCATTGTGGCCAATTGGGGAGTGAACCAGCGGATAAAAGACCTCTTTCTCTCTCTGCCTCTCCTCTCTCTGTGTAACTCTGACTTTCAAATAAATAAATAAATCTTTATAATAAAAAATAAATTTATTTTAGTACAAAAATCTCTGAAACCCATTCATCACTTTATCATTTTCCATGAGCTTTTAGAAGGCCCCTACACAGATGGCAAATCACCGTGTTAAAAGATATCCAGGGCCTGGTGCTGTGGTGTAGCAGGTAAAACCGCTACCTGCAGTGCCAGCATCCCATATGGGCGCCAGTTTGAGTCCCGGCTGCTCCACTACTGATCCAGCTCTCTGGTATGGCCTGGAAAAACAGTAGAAGATGGCCCAAGTCCTTGGCCCCTGCACCCACATGGGAGACCCGAAAGAAGCGCCTGGCTTTGGATCAGCCCAGCTCTGGCTGTTTCACCCACTTGGAGAGTAAACCAGCGGATGGAAGCCCCCTCTCTCTCTCTCTGTCTCTACCTCTCTGTAACTCTGCATTTCAAATAAATAAATACATATTTTAGAAAAAAAAAAAGATGTCCAATATGAGCTGTTAGAGAAATGCAACATAAAACCAGAACAAGCTATCCCTACGCACCTACGAGACCGACTGAAACAAAGCACAGGACATAGAGAAACAGGGTTACTCACGCGTTGCTAGTGGGAAAGAACAACATGGACATTCTGAAATACTGTCTGGCAATTCCTTTGAAACTAAAAATGGATTTATCATGTAGCACGGCAATTGCACACCATTAATCACAGAAGAATAAATACCTGTCTTCACAGGTGGGTGTGTGGCACAGGAGTTAAGTCGCCGAGCTGGGACCTCCACGTCCCACACTGGAGTGCCTGGTTCGAGTCCTGGCTAGTCCACTTCCAAAAAAGCCTCCTGTTCATGCACACCCCGGGACACAGCAGATGATGGCTCAAGTGCTTGGGTCCCTGGCACCCATGTGACAGACCCAGGCTGAGTTCTTGGTTCCCGGCTTCACCTTGGTGCAGTCCTGGGTGTTTGGGGCATTTGGGGAGCGAGCCAGCAGATGGAAGGTCTGTGTGTGTGTGTCTGTCTGCCTTTCAACAAAAATAATTTTTCACACAGAAACTTGTACATGAATGTTCATGGCAGCTGTATCTATAACAATCTATAATAATCCCCAAACTGGAAACCACCCAACATTCTACAAAGGGTAAACAATTAAATCAACTGTGCGGCATCCACACAGGGGATGCTACTTGTCCATACAGAGGAATGAATGATCGACACGTGCCACAACTTGAGCGAGCCTCAACTACGCTGAGAAACAAAAGCCAATCCCACAAGCACACACGCCAGATTCCACTCATCTAACATACGTGAGCCAGCACACAGCAGACACGGGGGACAGAGGCTGCCTAGGGCAGGAAGGACGGGACAGGCAGCGTTTGCTGCCACAAAGAGGTGGCATGAGGGAGTCCTCTGGTGACAGCACGGGGACATATCCTGCCTGTGGTGGCAGTCACACAAAGCTACGCATGCAGCTTCTGGGATACACCCACACACACCCACACACACACCCACACACACACACAAATTAGTATATGTGTAACTGGCGAAATCTGAATGAGAGCCGATGGCTATACCAATGGCTATCTCCTGGTTCTACCACTGCGCTGCAGTTATGTTAACATGAAAAGGGGATGCCCCGTGGGGAACATGGGACCCCCCAAACATTTCTTTGCACCTTCCTATAATTCTTCAATTGTTTCAAAAGAAAAGAGTACATCAGGTCACCCCAAAACCACCACAATGAGCACGAAGCTTCCTTCAGATTTGCCCTGCCAATCATGGTCAGGCTATGTGGGCCGTAAGCCCTGGCCATGGCTAGCCCCTGGGAAGTGACCAGAAACTCAGCCCCTTCTCAAGTTAGAGCCGAGTTCAAATCTCTGGTGCCTGCCAGCTGTGTAGCCTGGAACACCTGGAGGGGGTCCTCTCATCAGTCGTCCACCTGTCACCCATCAACTGGGGTGCAAACAGCCAAATGGCAACTTGCAGCTGGGGCCTCGGCAAGGTGCCAAGCATGGGGCGAGACCCCCTTCTGGAAGGGAGTCTGCGACAGCACCCAGCTCCTGGGCCACGCCCCCTGAAGGCCTCGGCTGTGTCATTTTTCTTTTCTTTTCTTTTCTTTTTTTTTTTTTTTGACAGGCAGAGTGGACAGTGAGAGAGGGAGACAGAGAGAAAGGTCTTCCTTTGCCGTTGGTTCACCCTCCAATGGCCGCCGTGGCCAGCGCGCTGCAGCCGGCGCACCACGCTGATCCGATGGCAGGAGCCAGGTGCTTCTCCTGGTCTCCCATGGGGTGCAGGGCCCAAGCACTTGGGCCATCCTCCACTGCACTCCCGGGCCACAGCAGAGAGCTGGCCTGGAAGAGGGGCAACCAGGAAAGAATCCGGTGCCCAGACTGGGACTAGAACCTGGTGTGCCGGTGCCGCAAGGCAGAGGATTAGCCTAGTGAGCCGCGGCGCCAGTGGCTGTGTCATTTTCACGTCAGGTCCTACAGCCCCTCGCCAACGAAAGGGATCCTTTTCCCCAACTCTGTGAAAAGACCTGCCCGTTGAAAATCCACATCACCACATCAAGCCAAACCAAGAAACAGGCAGAGAGTGCGCTTCAGAACATGAACCTGGCCGGCGCTGCAGCTCACTTGGCTAACCCTCCACCTGAGGCACCGTCACCCCGGGTTCTAGTCCCAGCTGGGGTGCTGGATTCTGTCCTGGTTGCTCCTCTTCCAGGCCAGCTCTCTGCTGTGGCCCGAGAAGGCAGGGGAGGATGGCCCAAGTGCTTGGGCCCTGCACCCCATGGGAGACCAGGAGAAGCACCTGGCTCCTGGCTTCGGATTGGTGCAGTGCGCTGGCCGTAGCAGCCATTTGGGGTGAACCAACGGAAAAGGAAGACCTTTCTCTCTGTCTAACTCTGCCTGTCAAAAAAAAAAAAGAAAAAGAACATGAACCTGGTGGCCAACTATTGGAAAAAAAAAAAACAAATTCAAGACCAGTTTAAGTTTAAAGATGCAAAGAAGATTCTAGAACTACGCAGTACTCCAGCCCAAAGACGGCTGAAAATGCCCCTCCCCCCCACAACTGGTGAGCAGCATTTATAACCAGGGGAAGAGGAAGAACAGGAAATGCTCTGAGGGCTGGGCCGACTGGAGTGGTTTGGCATTTGCCTTATTGGGCGTGTGGTGGCAGCGGCAGCCTGGGACTGGCTGGGCTCAGTGGCTCAGGTACCAGTCTACACATCTGGGTTAGGCTCAGCTTTCTTGTTCTTCAAGCTGGGTTGCAGGTCACTGCATACGGGAGCCACCGTGGGCTGAATGTTATTGCTCAAATACAGAGACCAGCTTGGGCCAAATTTCAGCTCAACACAAAACACACACACATGCATTCCCTCATTCACTGAAGGCACCAAATCGGGTCGTCTTTGCGCTCACAGCACCCCTGTCTACTTCCTCAGTACACCAGCACCCATTCATCAGCCTTCCCGCCCCGCCCCTGGTTATCAACCTTGGATCGCCACAAAGGCCCCTGGGCAGCTGCTGAAACAGACTGGAGCCCACTTAGGTCCCTGCATGGCCCCGGGAGCAGGGGAGGTGGCCTTCGCGAAGACCCCATCACACCACCGGGCTCCAGGAGTCGGAGCTGCACGGGAGAACCTCCCCGACAACCCGGAATGAGCAACAGGGCAGCCAGGGGTGAGAAACGGACACGACATCATTGGAATGAAGGCAGGGGATGACGAAGGCCAGACGACTGCTTTCCCACGCACGGGGCTCGGGAGCCGAGCTGGGGCCCCTGCGCTGGCAGAGGTGAGCAATCCGAGCCTGAAGCCGAGGGCAGGGGTCAGGCCCACGAGCTCAGGCCCACGAGCTCAGAACGACTTTGAGAAACGAACCGGTCACCTCGGGAAGATCGCGGGACACTAACTCATCCTCAAAAACAACCGACGACGTGAACACACCTCGTCCTCCCGCCTTTTCTCTGTGAACCACCCTGCTGATGACCAGAGAAAGGGATGACGGGGGGGGGGGGGATCTCTTTATAGAAGAATTCCAGCTGAGAAATGATAAAATTAGAGTACCCCTTCATTTAAAAATATGTTTTAAAGAACCACTGATGTCCAAGATCTATCCTCGGGCCAAGTAGCTCCCAGCCGAGGAAGCCAGTGTGGCCCCAAGTTTCGGAACCAGCCTCCAGGAGGCCGGGATGTGCAGCCAGAGCTGGGCACTGCTGAGCGGGAGTCCCCTCCGTGTCCCGACTCTCCCCTGCGACAAGCCTCTTCCATCTGACCATCATCTCCCCCGCGATCCTATTCCTCCACCAGAACCCCCTCCCACTCGCTCTCTACCCAAAGACACTCCCTGCTTCACAGCCCACTCAGAGCGCTCTTCCTCCGAGAAGCCCTCCTTGATTTCCCACAGAGCTGAGCCGCGCGGTCCTCAGGGTCTCCACAGGATACAACCTGAGGTGCCACACAATTCACCCACCAGAAGTGGGGGTGGGCTGGCGCTGCGGCTCACTAGGCTAATCCTCGCCTGTGGCACAGGCACACCGGGTTCTAGTCCCGGTCAGGGCACCGGATTCTGTCCTGGTTGCCCCTCTTCCAGTCCAGCTCTCTGCTGTGGCCCGGGAAGGCAGTGGAGGATGGCCCAAGTCCTTGGGCCCTGCACCCCATGGGATACCAGGAGAAGCACCTGGCTCCTGGCTCCGGATCAGCACGGTGCGCTGGCGGCAGCACACAGGCCACAGCAGCCATTGGAGGGTGAACCAATGGAAAAAGGAAGACCTTTCTCTCTCTCTCTCTCTCTCTCACTGTCCACTCTGCCTGTCAAAAAAAAAAAAAAAAAAAAAAGTAGTAGTAGTGGGGGTGATTTCCAGGGAGCCTATGCAGTTAGTGGTCAGGCATGGTCAGGACGTGTATCACCCCCACGCCTATCTGCAGCCAACCTCCACTTACACCACCACACCTAAGCAACCACTCCTCTGCCCTCCGTCCCTATAACGAGGCTTTTTCCTGAAAAGTCCTAGAAATGGAACTTAACGATACAGAGTCCTGCACGTCTGGCTTCCGTCACTCGGCGTGCTTTTCAGCGGAGTATTTTTAAGTGCACACGGGGATTTGGCATCTAAAAGCATCGCAGACGCATCCATCGGTAAGCAAGTGAGTCACTGCCCCGTGTGATGCATCAGCCCGCCTGTCGCTGTTGTGTATGAGTGATGTTTGCATCCTGGGGCCTCCGGGGCCCAGCGGGCTCTCAGGGCGCTCTGCACCCGCTCCCCGTGGCAGCTGGGCCTTGCCTGGGCAAAGAGTGAGGGGTGTGGGTCCCGTTCCACTGTCATGCACCCCCGTTTGGGTGTAGCTGAAGTGTGGTGATGTTGAGACGTGGAGGAACCTTTCAGAGGCGGGCCTCGTGGGAGGGATGGGGCCTCGTGGGAGGGATGAGGCCTCTGGTGGTGCTACCCTGGAAGGGATTAATGCTGGTGGCAGGAGAGTGGAGTAGCTCTCGCCGAGTGGGCTGTTAAAAGGTGCTTGGCCCTTTTGCTCATGGCCAGTTCCATTTCTGGGTCTCTGCCCTACAGTGATGTGGCCAGGGGCCCTCATGTGAATACTGGTAACACTGTGGGACCTCCCAGCCACCAGAATCGGAAGCCACATCAACTTCTTCCCGTCATAAGGGACGGAGCCTCTGTTATTTTGCCATCACAGCACAAAACTCACCAAGGCACCCACTTATATCATAAAGCCCTGGCTCCTAACCAGTGGGCCCAGGATGCTGCCGAGCCTGCGTGTGCACCTGCTGTGTCCCAGCGCGGGCTTTAAGGCAGACAGACGTCGCGTGCACAGGCGCAGCCGCAGGGCTCTCGGCTTAGCCTGACCTTGGGAACGTCCCCAGGCCCCACAGAACAGAAGCCTCACAGCACAGGCACTGCCCACACTTGCAGCCGCATACCCCACGCTCCCAGCACCGCAGGGGCAGCCCGGGAAGATGGCGTGGAAGCTGGAACTGCTGAGGCTGGAGCCGCAGACAGGGCACGGGGGCTGGCACCGCCTCCTCCCCGTACGCGTGCACCTGTGCCCATGTGGTCATCCCTCAGTGGGCGCCCGTGTTCAGACACCAGTTGTTAGGAAACTGGCACGGCCGGCGCCGCAGCTCAATAGGCTAATCCTCCGCCTTGCGGCACCGGCACACCGGGTTCTAGTCCCGGTCGGGGCGCCGGATTCTGTCCCGGTTGCCCCTCTTCCAGGCCAGCTCTCTGCTGTGGCCAGGGAGTGCAGTGGAGGATAGCCCAGGTGCTTGGGCCCTGCACCCCATGGGAGACCAGGAGAAGCACCTGGCTCCTGCCATCGGATCAGCACTGTGCGCCAGCCACAGTGCACCAGCCGTGGCGGCCATTGGAGGGTGAACCAACGGCGAAAGGAAGACCTTTCTCTTTGTCTCTCTCTCTCACTGTCCACTCTGCCTGTCAAGAAAAAAAAAAAAAAAAGGAAACTGGCACAGTGTGAGCCAGGTGGCCACATGGCCCAACCTCTGTGGTCAAGCTCCACCCCCATCCTAATGGGATTCCCTGCTCCAGCTTCCCTGCCCACCCTCAGGCAAAGTTAAAAGGGCCTGTTCCTGCACACGTGCTCTCTTGGTTCTCTCTCCTGCTCGCTCTCCCTCTTGGTTCCTCTCTCTAGCCTCCTTCTCTGGTCTCTTGGCTCTCTCTCTCAGCTCCTCTCATCTCTCTTCTCTCTCTTCTCTCCTTGCTAGCTCCTCTCCTCTCTGTTTCTCTCTTATACTCTCTCTCTTTCCCTACACCGCCCCTTCACTCCGGTCTGTTGGGTATTCCTCAATAAACCCTTTCCCTTACTCCGGTGTTCAGTGTGTTTTGTGACGGCTAACATTAATGTATAACACTAGTCACACTGGACTAGGTCATCTTGATGACCTCATTTGGAGACCTGTCTCCAAACACAGTCCCATTTCTGGGGTTTGGGGCTTCAACAGATGAATTTCGGGGCAGCACAATTCGGTCTGCTTTTGTGTATAGTTGAAAAATCCTGTTGTGGAGAGGCACACTTAAAAATGTCTGCTTTGGGGGCCAGCGCTGTGGCATAGTGGGTTAAGCCACAGCCTGCAGTGCCAGCATCCCACATGAGCACTGGTTCAAGTCCTGCCTGCTCCACTTCCAAGCAAGCTCCCTGCTAATGCCCCTGGGAAAGCAGCAAAGACGGCCCAAGCGCTTGGACCCCTGCACCCACGTGGCAGACCCAGAGGATGTTCCTGGCTCCTGGCTCCTGGCTTCAGCCTGGCCCCACACTTGTCATTGCAGCCATCTGAGGAGTGAACCAGCAGATGGAAGATCTCTGTCTCTCCAGCTCTCTGTAACTCTGCCTTTCAAATAAATAAATCTTTTTAAAAAAATGTGCTTCATGAATAAATACTGAACCACCACAGCAGTACTAAAAGCTTGACTTCAGCCAAATGAAGAAGCTCTGGAAATTTTTCTGCCTTCAAAAAAAAAAAAAAAAAAAGGCACTTATGCATAAAAAAAACACACACTGGAAACAGACGCTAAAACAATGACCAGCTTTGAAAGTGTAATGAGGCCCACAGAGCCCAGGGCTGTCTCCTAAAGCCGACACGGGCTCTGGATTTGACGAGCACTGGGCAGCACAGGTGCCCTAAGCCTGTGGAGCCCCACAGCCGGAGCTGTGTGCTGCGGGCAAAATGAAAGCATCTACGGCTGATAATTAACTCTCGGGCCAGGGACTCCCCTGCAGAGAAATTCCCAGGCAACCCAGCCTGTCTGGAAACCACTCCAACACCTGAGGGGCTCACTGCCTTGAGGGGTTGGGGGGAGGTGGAGGGCGGAGCCTGCCTGAGCACAAAACTCTGTCCCAAACATGCCTAGGTGGGGATGGGGGGCGCCTCCCTCACCTAACATGACAGCTCTGCCCTTGCAGGAGCACAGAGGGAGCTGGCCCAGCGAGTCTCCCCAGGCACCTGGCCTGCTATGGTACAGCAGGTAAAGCTGCCATCCACAGCGCCAGTATCCCATAGGGGCGCTGGTTCAAGACCCGGCTATTCCACTTCCAATCCAGCTCTCTGCTATGGCCTGGGAAAGCAGTAGAAGATGGCCCAAGTCCTTGGGCCCCTGCATCCACGTGGGAGACCCAGAAGAAGCTCCTGGCTCCTGGCTTCGGATCGGCGCAGCTCCGGCTGTTGCGGCCAACTGGGGAGTGAACCAGTGGATAGAAGACCTCTCTCTCTCTCTCTGCCTCTCTTTCTCTCTCTGTTAACTCTTTCACATAAATAAATAAATCTTTAGAAAAAAAAAAAAGTCCCTGGAGGCAGCAGGTTCACAGAAGGCAGGATGGTGGCTGCCAGGGACTGGGAGAGGGGGTGGGAGTTTGTGCTCGCTGAGTACAAGTTTCACTGTCACAGGAGGAAAGGCTCTGGGATGGGGGTGGTCACGACGGCCCAACCACACGAACCCTCACCACCACGGAGCTGTACAGGTGAAACGGTTCCCATGGTGAGCTTTACCTTAATTCTACGTCACACACCGTTGAACAGCTTCAAAAGGTAAAAGTTCACAGCGACTCCCACGATCCATTAGATAAAGTCCACAGACCTAAGATTGTGGCATAAAGTCTTCCAGACCCTGGCCAGCGCCCACTGCCCCAGACAGCAGGCAGTGGTCTACCTCTGCGGTCCTCCTGCCTCTGCACCTTGCCTTGTGCAGCTCCTCCTGCTGGGACGTCCTGCCCACCTGGCCGCCCTCCCTGTCCCTACCTCCAGCCCCACAGCGCGCCCCTCCCCCCTTTCTGAAATGCCATGTGCCTGCCTCTGAGGCCAGTCCCCAGGGGCGGAAGGGCCCCACCTGCCTTTCTGCATCCCTGAGTCCTTCCACGGTGCCTGCATCTTGGTCACCACCCCGTTCCGGGTCTGTGCTGCTGGGCATACCTGGCTTGATGGTCAAAAACTCTACCCCAGGCCGGCGCCACGGCTCACTAGGCTAATCCTCCACCTTGCAGCGCTGTCACACTGGGTTCTAGTCCCAGTCAGGGCGCCAGATTCTGTCCCGGTTGCCCCTCTTCCAGGACAGCTCTCTGCTGTGGCCAGCGAGTGCAGTGGAGGATGGCCCAAGTGCTTGGGCCCTGCACCCCAGGGGAGACCAGGAAAAGCACCTGGCTCCTGCCATCGGATCAGCGCGGTGCACCGGCCGCGGCGGCCATTGGAGGGTGAACCAGCGGCAAAGGAAGGCCTTTCTCTCTGTCTCTCTCTCTCACTGTCCACTCTGCCTATTAAAAAAAAAAAAAAAAAAAAAAAAAAAAAACCACTTCCAGCTGTAATAGGTGGGAAACCCCTGGTCTTGTGACCATGCAAGTTTTGAGTCCACAGAGTGGGCTAAGGCCCAAGATGGCATTTCTCACGGCAAGTAGCCAAGAGACAGCACCAACGCCTGCCTGAGCACAAAGCTCTGTCCCAAACATGCCTGGGTGGGAAGGGGGGGCGCCTCCCTCACCTATCACGACAGCTCTGCCCTTGCAGGAGCACAGAGGGAGCTGGCCCAGGACCCCCTGGTGCCCCCCGGTGCCCAGCAAGTCTCCCCAGGCACCTGGCCAGTGCTTTCGTGAACACTGTGCAATTCAAATCACTGTACGCTCCTGCAGATGGAACTGGCTTTTTAAATTAACTTCATTGTTACCTACAGTTAAATCAAAGACTATAAAAACAACTTCTCAGACCCTCTTAATTACCCAGAAGAAACACCACAAAAGATGCATTTCCCTAAATAGAGCAGGTGGGCAGCAACAATAAAATTTCTTTAATAGGAATGATGATCCTCCTGGGGTAATTTAAATGAGCCACAATGGCACAATCTTTAGAATTAATTATGAGAAGCCTTAAAAAGCTTCTGGGAATCCAGACAGGACTCCACGTCTTAGCTCTTGGGCAAATTCACCAACTTGTCCTTGGGCGGGCCCTCAGGTCGCTTCAGTACGATGTGTTGAGTGAGGTCTGGGGATCTGGGGCCCACGGACTGGCAGGAACCCACTGGCCGCTCATGAAGGGAATTCACTAACCAAATGGAATACTGCACAGAACACATCACCACTAACGAGTGAAGAAATTGGTTCCCCAGCTCCTGTTTGAGACTGTGATGTACGGATGTCTTAGGGAGTGAAGAGAAATGCTTTTGGGGGGCCAGCGCTGTGGCATGGTGGGTAAAAGCTGCCACCTGCAATGCTGGCATCCCGACTGCTCCAGTGGGTGGCGCGGAGGCTCTGGGCAAATCCTATCCCATCTCACAGAAGGGAGCCCAAGCCCCAGGATGCCCAGGGCTGAAGCCTTCACAGAGGCCCCAGGACCGGGTTCAGCATGGGTGGTGGTGGGAGGAGGTGGGAGCTGACCTCCCGCCAGGCTCCCCGAGTGCAGATGAGCCAAGCTCGTGAGTCAGAGCCCACACACATGCCAGTCAGGGCAAGGGCCTCTTCCCGGACTGAAATCCAGAGGCCAACAGGCCAGCTCTTGGGGTCCTGGGGTTCTGAAGACACAGGGTATGCTAGGGCAAGAAGTTCCTGACTTTGCTCCAGCACAGAGGGAGGCACGTGAAGAACCCAGGGCAAACGTGCAGGAGACCCCACTCTCCAGTGTGAGCTGTGCCTCTGTGCCCCACACCAAGCACCAGAGCCTGCGCCAGGCCCTGAGCTTCCTGGCTTCTGCTCCAGACGGACACTGACAAACACCAGCACACAGGCTCCAGAGGCAGCCCGGGGGGCGCTCCCACATGGGGAGGGGCTCCCAGGCGAGGGCTCTGGTCACCACCCAAGGGACGGTGATGACGCCAGCCAGGCAGAGCTCTGCAGGATGCAGTCTTAGCAAACGAAGGCAGAGACAAATGCTGGAGCGCGGGCCTCTGTTTTGTACTCCGAGACGGGGTGCTGCAGGGACTTGGCCCGAGGACAGTCGCGGATCTGATTCATGTTCTGAAGCAACTGCTCTCTGGACACAAGCCTGGGTGGGAAGCGGGGAGTCAGGGCAGGAGCAGCGAGCCCAGCAGGGCAACAGTGCAGCAAGCCTGGGCCAGCTGGGGCAAGCACTGCCAACAGGCTCACGGCGCACAGCAACAGTGCAGGTGCGAATCGGGCTGGGGCTCTGAACAGCCTGGACTTTGAGGCAAAGACAGGAGTCAAGGCTGAGCCTGAGACCACGGCCCAGGCATGTGGAGGGGTGAGCCAGGCGGACAGGGCAGGAGGGGTCATCAGTGACAGCCTGGCACCCGCAGCGTGGCTGCACCTTAGCTCTCCAAGGGAAGGCAGCACGTGGCCAACTGGATACACTGATGTGGACTTCAGGAGAGAGGCCTGAGCTCAGATACGAATTCAGGGTTCCGGAGCCTACGGATGATATCTAATGCCATGAGACCACATGCAAGGCAGACAGAAGGGAAGAGGTCCAGGGGTTGACCCGGGGAGACCCCAAGGCTCAGAGCTAAGGAGGGGGACTGAGCAAAATCCAGGGAAGCCGGAAGAGAATCCCAAGCACGCGGCACTGCCAGGCCAGGGAGAGGCCACTGCTGCCAAACACTGCTGGCCAGGCCGCTGAGAGGCAAATTCCGAGAGCTGGAGGTCTCAGCGGCCTTGCTGGGAACAGAGCCAGGAGAAGCCAACAGCCGCGGGCGTGAAAGCCTGATGAAGTGGATGGAGGGGAGGACTCGGAGAAAGCCAGTACGGACGATTCCTTCCAGAATTTCCGCAGCAAAACAAAGCAGATCAGCGCAGCAGCCAGAGGAGGAAGTGGGAGCCGGACACTTCGCGCTCTCTAAGACGAGAGAGAAAGGAGGCCGCTTGGAGGTGCAGGGGGCAGGAAATGGTGCCGCAGGCCAGAATGGAGCCCGGTGCTGAGACCAGGGCGGTGCGAGGCCTCTGGAGCCAGATACATTCTTTCCAGGCTCCGGGAGGAGAGAGAAGGAAATGGCACAGACACCGTAGGAAGTGATGTGGGGGCAGACGTCTGAGCCAACTACATGCATTCTCATTGCATCAGAAATTCCAGGGCCAGCAAAACCCGAAAAAAGCCTGGGACACCAGACTGCGGGAGAAGGTGGGACCTCCAGGCCCTAAGGGAGCCCCGGGGCCAGGAAGGGACCAAGGAGACGCATCTGCTCTGCCCACCCTGGGGGATCCCAACCTTCACACAGGCCTGGGTTCTGAAGACCCCAACGCGAGCTTGCTCTCATGAGCTGCTAGAAGTTGGCAAAAACCACATCACAGCCACGAGGTACCCGTTTACCCATCCACGCCACAGAGACAGCGACTCTTGCTTTTCTCAGGATTGGCAAGAAGAGGAATACAGGCAAAATCCTCGGTTACTGAAGATCCGAGTTGCACGTACACAGTAAAATGTCATCTATTAAAATTAGTTTTATTGAAGAGGCAGAGAGAGAGCTCTCATCCCTTGGTTCATTCCCCAAACGCCCACGAAGCCCAGGGCTTGGGAAGGCTGAAGCCAGGAGCCCAGAATTCCATCTGGGTCTCTCCCATGTGGCTGGCAGGAACCCAGCTACGTGACATCACCTGCTGCCTCCCAGCGTCTGCCCCAGCAAGAAGCTGGAGTTGGGAGCGGAGCCAGGACTGGAACCCAGGCACTCCAGATATGCAGCGTGACCATCCCTAGACGCACCTTAACTGCTAGGCCAAACACCCACCCAAACTATAAGTTTTATAAATTTGGCCATATGCAAAAACAATAAAATGTATTATTCAGACATATATGCAGAATACAAATTAAAAACGACCCCCAAAATAACAGTCATTTCCTTTCAGCTGTCTCACAGGGACATCCCCAGAGGGGTGGGTCACAGTCACACATGCTACATGTCCTAAACCAGATGGTAGAGACCCACGTGGTCTTGTTATTCTCTGTACCCTCTGTATAGTTGGGAAATGTCTTCCAGCCTTCCAAGTATTTCCCTGACTGTCTACACAGTCAGTTGGCCACATTTTCCCTCCTACACTGGGCCATGTAGACATAGCTCTCACGTGTGATCAGGAGGCGAGGCCCAGGGTGTGGCTATGATACGAGGCCACGCACTCAAAAAGTGCGGGGAGCTGTGCACGGATACACGGGTTGGTGCGCACACACACACATACTTCCTAGTGCCGTGTGGGTGGGCCAGGCAGCGATGGCACCTCAACAGCCCCAAGCACTCGCTGCACACGGACCTCGGCTTCTGAACCCCATTCTTCAACAGAGGGAGCCCAGGACCCTTGGAGAAATGGCCGATGTTAAGGCTGAGGCGGGCAACATACAAGATGAGCCTGAGCATCTCGTGTCAGAGTACGGAAGGGCTCAAAAAAATGGAAATGCAGAAGTTCACCACGGGGCAGAAAGCAGCCAAGCTGCGCTCCCGGCATCCAGAGCTGGGACAATGTGAGCGACAATCAAATTACCCCTGAATCCATGAAACCAATGCTTGAATAATAAATGGGGAGGAACAGAGAAGTCTCCCAGAGAGAAAACTCCCAATAACTGACAGAGATACGCCACCACCAAGAAGGGGAAGCCCAATTCCCACCCACTAAATGTGGGCTGTGGATGGTGACGCCCTTCTCAAGAGTTCTAGGCGGGGCCAGTGCTGTGGCATAGGAGGTAAAGCCGCTGTCTGCAGTGCCGTGCCGGCATCCCAAACAGGCACCGATTCAAATCCCAGTTGTTCCACTTCTGATCCAGCTCTCTGCTGTGACCTGGGAAAGCAGTGGAGGATGGCCCAAGTCGTTGGGCCCCTGCAGCCGCATGGGAGACCCAGAAGAAGCTCCTGGCTTCGGATCAGCGCTCAGCTCTGGCCGTTGTGGCCATCTGGGGAATGAATCAAAGGATGGAAGATTGATCTCTCTCTCTCTCTCTCTCTCTCTCTCTCTCTCTCTCTCTGCCTCTCTGCCTCTCTGTAACTCTGCCTTCCAAATAAATAAATAAATCTTAAAAAATTAGTAGTAGATACATTATTTAAAAAAAAAAAAAGAGTACTATGCTATGCAAAGCCCGCAGCAGCCAGGAGACCCAGGCCAACATCAATGGTGACAAATCACTTGGATCACATGTAATGCTGACACAAGGAGTTGAGAATGGCACTTCACCTCCATTATCTTCCTCCCAAAAAAACCCCTAACCCAGTCTAGTCATGAAAAAGTATCAGACGGGGCCAGTGTTGCGGTGCAGTGAGTTAAGTCACAGCTTGTGAGACCAGCATCCCATATCACAGCACTCCTTTGGGTCCCAGCTGCTCTGGTTCTGACCCAGCTCCCTGCTAATGCACCTGGGAAAGCAGCAACAAATGGATGGCCCCAGCACCGGCATGGGACACTTGGATGGAGTTCTGGGCTCCTGGCTCCAGCCTGGGCCAATCCTGGTTGTTGTGTCCATCGGGGAATGCACCAGTGGATGTAAGATATCTATCTCTATCTCCCCACCCCACATTGCTTTACTTTCAAATAATTAAATTTGTTTAAAAAAAAAAAAAAACAGACAAACCCGAACTGAAGCACATTCTACGAAACACCAGACCTGAGCGCCTCAAAACTGTCAAAGTCATCAAGACCAACAAAGTTGAAAAACTGTCACAGACCAGAGGAAGCACAGACACGGTGGCCAGATGTGGTGCTGTAGCCCGGATGGGACCTTGGGACAGCAAACGACACTGAGCAAAGCCTCGGGTGATCACTGACATCATAAATGAGAGTATCAATTGTTAAATCAACAACAGGAGTCACTGTGCACTTGCTCCCCACGTAGGACCTCTGTCCTTAATGAGTTGTATTATGAGAATTAACTGTAAAATTTGTTTTCAAACAGTACTTTATATTTTGTGTGTCTGTGAGGGTGCGAATTATGGAAATCTTTACTTAGTACAGAGTTGGTCTTCTGTATATAAAGATAATTAACAACGAATCTTAATGAAGAATGGGATGGCAGAGGGAGTAGGAGGTGGGACGGGAGTGGGGGTGGAAGGCGGGAATGGGGGGAAGAACCACTATATTCCTAAATCTGTACCTATGAAATCTATATTCATTAAATAAAAGCTTTCTTTAAAAAGAAGCAGAAGCAGCAGCATTTCATCATTTAATCCAACAAATTTAAAAGAAAAAAAAAACTGAGGAAACTGGAATCGTGTGGAGCCTGGTCCCAGTAACATGCCCAGGCCGGTTGCTTCGTTGTACCAAATGCACCACCGGGTGTGAGACGTTACTGAGAGGAGGCCACGTGAGTCGGCTGCAGGAATGAACCCCCGCACTATCTGCCACTCTTCTCTCAATCCAAAACTCCCAAAATTCAGCCGATTAACCACAAGGCGGGGAAAGCCATGGAAAGGCATGCCTGACCCCGACAGCAGGACTCTCCTGTGCTCCAAGGGGCCGGGTGGGCACACCTGTCCACGCCCCACTGGGAAGCCCCGGAAACTTCCGCAGACACCTCAGGGCTTCTGCCCCCGGAGCCACTCTGCCTCTCACGCGCTGCCTCCACTGAGTGGTGTTCCAAAGCTCTGCTCCTCGCCAGCATCCGGCCCGGACGGTACACACAGGTGCGCACACGCACCCTTGCCCAAGCCTCTCTGTGGTGTGGCAGCTTCTCCGAGGGCTGCAGGCGCGCAGCAGGTTGTCTGACAGCAACGCAAACTGGGTGACCTGCCTGCTGCCCAGCCCTCCTCCCTCCCCCTTCTCTCCCTCCCTCCGCCTCCTCCACCTGGGCACACTTGAGCAGGACACGAAATACATAAAACGAAGCCAGCCCTGCACCACAGCCGGACAGCTCTAAGCCACTGCACTTCCCAGCTGGACTGGCCGGCTGCCCCCAGGGGGACAGCCACCATGCAGCCTGTCTCACACACACCCTGACCGAAGCCAACCACGACCTCCCTGCCTCTCACTCAGCGACACTTCCTGTGCCTGGCCCTGTGCAAGGCCCAGGGGGGATCCAGGAGGGCCCAACCCTGGCCCATCCCCAGCCCCGTTGCTTCCTCCACCTGCTGGAGGGGACGGGTATCACAGACGCCGGAAGCCCCTCACAACCAAGACCGCACAGCACACACAGTGCTCGTGTGTACGTCTGTCCCGCCTATCATCACAGGACAGGTCCCGGAAGACCACGAAACACTGAGACACTGACACACAGAGGACACAAACAAGGAACGGAAATCCGAATCGTTATTGGACTCTACAGGGCACAGAGGAGCGGCTGTGAAACACAGCAGCCGGCAGAGCCGACCAGGGCGCCGTGGGCCGAGGGCCAGCGCTGGAGACGCCACACAGACGCAGCCTCCCCTCACCTACCCAGTCCTCAAGCCCCACGGCACAGCAAAGGCACAGGTGAAGCCAGCACTCCCAGAAAAAGGCAGACCCTTCCTCGGTCTCAGGGTCCGAGAGTTTTAACTGTGTTTGTTTCAGAAATAACTGATCGTGGGGACGGGGGCTGGGGGCCTTGGGAGGTTGCCACTGTGGTAGAGAAACATAAAGGACTCACCGGAAGTGCTGGCAACACAAAGATCCCTGGCCGAGGCGCAAACCCCAAAGACACCCTCTGGACCTGCTGACCTACAAAACCCTGGCTCTGTGAGCTGCAGGACAGCCCCTCCTGCCTAGGAGCCAAGCCCTGTCCAGTGGCACCGTTCTGAACCCACGTGTGCCAATCACCGTGAAAGCAGCAGAACTCTCTGTGTGCAGACAACCACCCCCACCTCCCCAGACGGTGCGAGGATTTCTGTCCCCATGGGGAGACCGTGCTCCCAGCACCCCATGGGGCAGAGAGCAGGCCAACAGCTCAGCTCTGAGCCGCTCTCTGCTGATTCTTTCGGTTGGTTGCTGCTCCCTGAGCAGCTGCTGTATTTATAAACACGTTGACGGATGCCATCCGCACGGAACATTTCCACGTCCCACATTAGCCCTTTAGAGGGAAGACGCATCGATGGGCTGTGGCTGGACCCGTGCTGAGCATTAAGCCAAAGGTGAGCTCCCAGTGAGACGCACCCTGTGGCTGTGGTGTCCAGAGGAGAGGGGAGGAAGCCCAGGCAGCTCTGATTGAAGGCTTATTTGTAGGCAGCCAGAGGCAGGGAGCTCGGGGCCACCAGAATGCTGTGCCACCAGCCTGTCCACTGTGGCTGATGGGGGCTGCTCGTGCCCCAAGCCCCATTAGGGGGACTGCTCCAGAGAAATGAGGGGGCCTGCAGAGCCAGGCCTGGGGGCAGCCAGCTCAGCCCCGAGCCTAGACACAGCCCAACGGACCCCAGGCAGAGGGCAGATGGGCGAGGATGCAACTCCCTGATGGCTCTGGCTCCACGGCCTCTCAAGGGGCCTCTCTGTCCACCTGCACAACCATGGGGCCATGACCATGAGGACGGGCAGCGAACGTGGCTGGCACACAGCTTATATGCTTGCCCACAACACCCACAGCAGCCACAGCCTCCTGGGGCTGGGTCCGAGGGAGCCGCTGGAGGTCCTGGTTCATCCCCCCCCACCACCTCCACGGAGCTGCTGTCCATCCCCCAAGATGATCGCCCAGCAGTTATCATCCCAGTAGAGCAGCCAGCACCATCTGCAGGAAGAAGATCTGAGAACCAAAATAAGCTCGTGCTATTCACAAAAGGAGGAGGATGCGCCAGACTGGAGCAAAATCAGAGCCTGGGAGGAAAAACAACTGGTCAATCTTGACCCCATCCTGGGCTTGGACACCAGGTCTTGGTGTGAGAGCCTATGGCTGCTGTAACAACCAACTGAAAGTCCAGAGACCCTGACACACCGATTGACCAGCTTGGTTCTGTTGTCCAGAGATCGACCACCGATGAGGCCAGGGTGGTAGAGCTGTGGGTTATGCCACGGCTTGAGGTACCCACATCCCACATTACAGTGCCAGTTAGAGCCCCAGCTGCTCCACTTCTGATCCAGCCCCCTGCTAATGCGCCTGGGAAGGCAGCAGGTGATGGCCCAACTGCCTGAGTCCCTGCCACCCATGTGCAAGACTTGGACAGAGTTCTAGGCTCCTGGCCTCGGCCAGTTGGGAAGTGAACCAGTGGAGAGAAGAGCTCTGTCTCCCCATTGCTGTCACTTTGCCTTTCAAACAAATAATCTTGAAAGAGAGAAAGAGAGAGAGAGAAAAAGAGAGAGAGAGAGAGAGAAAGAGAGAGAGAGAGAGAAAGAGAGAAAGAGAGAGAGAGAGAGAGAGAGAGAGAGGGAGGGAGGGAGGGAGGGAGGAATGAATTAATTCACCAACACGGGGGCCAAGGTCTGAACAAGTGCCCCCAGTGGTGCAGCGGTGTCACTGGCTCCCGAGGGAAGGGCGAGTCTTCGTGCTGCCATCCCCAAACCACGGGAGGAAGCAGCAAGCAGGCCCTTGCCAGATGCTGGTTCCCAGCCTCCAGACTGAGAGACAGAAACTGTTTTCCTTTATCAATGACTCAGTCTGTGCCACTCTTGCTCTAGCAACACACTAGACACCCAGGCAGTCTCGCTGGGCTGACATCAAGGTGCCAACCAGACCGGCTCTTTCCGGAGGCTCCAGTAGCACAGCCGCTCCCTGGCTGTTCTCGGCTCCTGGAGCCTCCTGCATTCCCTGGCCTGTGGGCCCTGCCTTCATCTGCAGAGTGCGTTCCCGCAACCCCTGCCTCTGTCCTCACGCCCCGCCTCCCCTGGCCACTCAGCATTCCTCTTGGAAGGACCTCTGTGGTGACATGGGCCCACCCTGGGGACCCCACCCTTTTGCACACTGGCAAAGCCACCTTTGCCTGCAAGGCAACAGATTCACAGCCCACGCAGACACCTGTGGGCACCCTTCTCTGCCTGCCACAGCCTCTGAATAACAGGCTCTCTGTACACTGGAATCCGAGCTGGAACAAAAAGCAAGAGCTAAATAAAGGAGCGGACAAACAAAATGAAAGCTCACGATGCAGAAGCACCCGCACAGCGTGCAGCTCCATCCTGGCTGGGCTGACGGCGCTGCACCTTCCATCCCAGGTCACTCCAGGCTGGACACACACAGCCAGGCAGCCTGCTTAGGGGTGGGCCCGCAGTCCTTGCCCCCATGCTGTCTCTGGTTCAGACCCGAGCCTGTGCACACGGCACCTGCCCCTGGAAACACGTGTTTTCCCTGCACTGATCTGCGTGTGCAAAACAACAGCCATACCTGGGGCGGAATCGCAGCGCTGACCACCGCAACCCTAAAAACAGACACTGAAAACTTCTCCCCCTTTGCAATGCGAAATCGTCCTATCAGTGTGGTTATCTCCCATGAGACAGCCGGGAGAATCAATGTGGCTCCACGCATCAGTAACTGTCAGTGGCCAGGATCATGCTGAGATGAGCAACTTCGGCTTTGTAACGCCAAGTTGAATACTCATACGCAGGCCAGCGCTGGGCCAGGCTGAAGCCAGGAGCCAGGAACTCCATCCAGGCCTCCCACTGTGGGTGGCAGGGGCCCGAGCACTTAAATCATCTCCAGGTGCTTTTCCCAGGTGCATTAGCAGGACACTAGATAGGAAGCAGAGCAACAGGACTCAACCCGCTGCTCCAATATAAGATGCCAGCATTGCAAGTGGTGGCTTAACTCGCAGGCCCTGGCAATCACGGCGCGGGGGTGGGGCGTGTCTCAAGGTACCTCGTGGGCCTGTGTGCGCTCCTACCGCACTGCACGAGAGGAGGGCACAGTGTTACTCTCAGACAGATGCACAAGCACCCCCGCGGCCTCCCTTGGGGAACCATCTCGTTCTGGAAGAGAACTGTCAGAAACTCAGGGACCCGGGTGAGGGAGGAAGGGGGAACTGATAAATCCTCGATTCCATTAGCTTCGCTCTGTGATTCTGGGTGAGTCACGCTATCTGCAAATGAGGGAGCTGGAAGCATGTTGGAGCCAGCCAGGCAGAAGCCCCCGCTGAGGACCGGGGAGGTGTGGCTTGCAGAGGAGCGAAGTCGCCCAGGTGCTGCTCCAGCGGCCACAGGCCTCAGCGCCGAGGGAAGCCCCAGCGGGAGGAGGGGCGGCCACACATGCAGACATGTCCCTCTGGTGCTCCAGGGCGTCTCCAGTGGTCACACCCATCCTGGAGGTCAGGGGTCCAACTCGGGCCAGGAGAGGACGGAGTGCAGGCCACAGCACTGGCGGGAAGTTGCAGGGCCAGCAGCAAACCACACGCAGCACTGCCCCAGAAAATTCCAGAAATGACAGCACCAAGTTTACGCGTGCGCCCCACTCACCCCTCGAGAAAGGCCGAAAGGTGGCCCAGGGCAATCAGCACCCCCTTCCTGAGTTCCCCGGGGCACAGGCTGGCTGGCTAGGCCCAGCTGCACAGGTGCGCTGCTGCCCGTCCTGTGGCACAGATGAGGACCTGAGCCACAGCCCTGCCACAGAACCTGCCCAGGCACATGCAGCGTGCAGCAGGTGCCACTGAGAGTCCAACTCAGCCTATCCGGCTGCAGAGCGCGGCTCCTAACCACTGCGTGGAACAGCCTCTCCCCACGATTGCTTCAAACATTCACTGCAGAGCCAAATGCAACCTATCAGAATCAGCATTTCAGGGGCTGGCACCGCGCTGCTGCTTTCGATGCCGGCGTCCCACACTGAAGTCCCCGGCTGCTCCACTTCCAATCCAGCTCCCTGCTAATGCTCCTGGGAAAACAGGGGAAGACGGCCTGAGTGCTTGTGCCCCTGCCACCCACGTGGGAGACCCGGATGGAGCTCCTGCCTTCCAAGTTGCTAGGACACAAATACCATGTGGTGTGACCCTAACCCCTTGGAAAACAGAGCTGCTAGGTCTTCTTGTGGCCTAGAGACACCGTGAGTTTGGCGAGACCTCCAGGGTACCCGGGGTCTGAGGAAGCTTGGGAACACGAGGGTTCTAGAAACTTTTAACAATAACTAACTCACGGCGCCCATGGCTTCAGGACACTTCCCTAGCTGGGGGTGGGGAGGGGGGAACCCCATGGCAGAGAAGCCGTAGGACTGGAGCTGATGGGACCCAGTCCAGTGGCCTTGGTCCACAGTGGGAGACCCCAGTGGCCAGCTCCTAGTAACCTCGAACTTAACAGCAGAGGCAGAGCAAGCAGCCACCAGGAGGCCCTACCTCCCTGTCTTTTGGGCTTCAGGGCCCCACCGTGAGCAGCAGTGCGCCCTCCCGTGCTGCCACGTACCGTCAGTCACATGGGAAGGGCTGCCACCAGTTTCTGTCCCTCAGTGGATGGCACACCTGAACACGACCAGCTCAGTACACACACCCTAGGAACCGCCCTGCCTCCCAGCAGAACCCGAGCCAGGAGCCCCCGGCCATGCATGTGCAGAGAGAGACAGGAGGCACCTGGCACCCAGCTCAGTTCCCAGCGAGCACCCCCCTACTGAGGGCCCTCCCTGCAGGATACCCCCACCCCACCCAGAGGGAGCACACAGTGAGGGGGAGGGCAGGGTGACCTCAGGATAGCATGGAGCACACAGCAGGCCCGTGACCCACAGGAGGGCCTGGAGGGAGGGCCAGGAAGACCCGAGCGATGCTTTGCCCCTCCGTCAACTGCTTTCATTCCTGTACTAACAGACTGTGAAATGCACATTTCTACCACGCCCGCTTCACAGACTGGGAGGAGGAAGCTGAGGCTCAGTGGACGCCCCCATTAGAGAGGGCTGGGCACAGCCTGTCTCTGGATCGGTCCTGGGTCCCCTCCTTGGCTCCCAGCCCCGGCAGGCTCTCAGCCATCACCATCAGAGCCTCCGGTCCACATCCTGTACAGACACTTCTGTACTTCCCATTACTATTCCTTGGGGGTCTGTCTGCCTGCCCCAGGTGGCACAGCCTAGCCAGGGAGCCCTGGGGCTCTGTGAATGTGGCCGCTACAGCCAATCTGCATCTATACTCCTGACGGGAAGAGGGACGGACCATCGAGAAGAACAAAGGAATCCAGAATGCACCAATGTGTAGGCAGCAGCACCTTGCAGCTGGAGCCATTACAACCTCTGGGGGACACACTGGCCCCTGAGACACAGAACTGGTCACATCTTTGGTCCTGAAAGTGCCAGCCCACATATCAGAGGCAAGACTGTCCCTCCTGCCACTCACCATGGCCGGCCAGGACAGAGGCAAGAGAAGAGAGACGGAGACACCCACAGGGCCCTCCCTGCACAACCGCTTCCAAGACAGGTCAGCATCCAGCCAGGCAGCGAGAAGCTCGGAGGAGACCCCAGAATCACTAGTCATCTCTGCGTGAGACTGTGCCTGCGAACTCAGAGCCACAGCCAACTCCAGGGCCGCTGCAGCGTTCATCTGAACTCACCCCCAGGGCAGGCACAGGGGCAGAGACAGCCACAACGAAGCTCTCTACTGCTCGTTTCACACCTGGCCCGGGGGTCTCAGTGCTGGTGTGTAGCAGCATCAGGCTCTGGTGGCCCAGGGTGATGGCGGCCTTGGCCCCACACTGGAGTCTTGGACATGGCACCCTCTTCTCCTCCAACAGAACCCACTAGTCACAAAGCTCCAATGTGCCATGAGCCTGTGCAGTGTGCTCAGAACTTGGCCCAGTTCCAAGTTCAGAACCACAGACAGCATCGGCCACGTCTATGCCACCTGCCCAGCGTTCAGTACTCAGAGCCCAGTACCAATGTGGACAGCCCCTTAGGGGTTTCTGAGGGGGGAAGCAGTCCTGAGATGCACCTGCTTATGGACAACACTGCACCAGCAACAGGTCACGGTGCGCCCCCGCCAGCCCGTTCCCACCCTCTAACGGCGGGGCCAGAGGCACGGGGAGCAGCAGGGACCCAGCCTCTGTCCCAGCATCAGCTCAGCTCCTCCTGCCTGGCCATTCACTATTTTATATGGACGTAAGTGGGCCGGTTTCCCCTCCAGGTAAACTCGCTGCTCAGAATACTGCAGCAGCTTCCTCTCCACTGGGTGGGTGGCAGATCCACACGTCCCCACTCCAGAACTGCGGTCTTTACGATCACGTGTCCACCCCCCACCCCACCCCCGCCTTCCCTTGATGGAATTAGGAAAATAATATTTTTCATACTTGTAATTAAGAGCAGAACAGATGGCAACAGTTGACAAATCTGCTCACCAGAACCAGTGCGGTGGGATCATGCACAAGACGCGGAGGCCGGGGGCGAATCTGTTGTTCTGGATGTGTGGAAGTCCCACTATCGCACCCCCGGAAGCAGAGCATGGGGGATGCAGGACAGGGACAGGATGGGAGAGGGACCTGGGGAGGGGCTCGTCTGCAGCCAGAGCACAGAGCAGCCGGAATTCAGCCCCAACCCTAGAAAAGTGCTGTGGTCTGAACAGTGTCTGCCCCTCCCACCCCAGGTTAATCCCGAAGCAAATGATCCGACAGCGGTGTTTGGAGGCGGGGCCTTTGGAACACGGTGAGATTAGATGAGTGCATTGGGATGGAGCCCCTGTGACAGAATCCTGGTGGCTTTAATAGGAGAAGGGAGACCCCACAGACCTGGACAGACAGGATGTGTCTCCTGCGTGTCACTGCAGCCACACATGGCTGACCAGTGCAAAAGCCACCTCCTTCTGTCCCACCCTGACCCAGTCCGACACAGAGCACCCTCTCAGGAAAGACAACCACATCCCGAGAGAGGTGAGCCCTGGCACAGCCCTGCAGGGAAAAGCTGACAGATCATCCCCTCTGCGCACCGCTAAGGTCATGTGGGGACCTCCCATTTGCAGCCCCGCTGATTGGAGTCTCAAATTCACCAAAAACACAAGGCATGGGACAAAGCCGACAAACCAGCGGCCATGAGGAGCAGGCAGCCTGGCTTCCTTTGCCGCTGCTTCTGAGGTATTCCTGCAGGAGGTGGCAGGCTCCCTTCTGGGCACAGAGACCAGAGGGGACAGACAGGCCAGGTCCAGGCCCCGGAGCCAGAGCTGGGAAGGCAGACAATGGAGGAGTGAACCACTGGATGCAGGAAATCCAAGGCATGGCAAGAACTTGGGTTTCAGCTCCAGCCTGCAGAGCTTGGAAGCTCTTGCTCCCATCCTGACGACACGAGAAAGCTGGACCATGCAGCTTTACTGGGCTCTTTGGTGACCTAAGTTTAAAACCCGCCCCTGGGGAATCTGGAGAGACAAGGGAGGCTGCAGCGTCACCCCAGTGTCTGCCCTCCTGCACCTGAGCCTGCAGCACCAAGAGCCGACAGCCTGGGTGACAGCGGGGCAGGGGGGACTCCTGGGGGCCTCTGAGCTTTCCCAGGCTTCATCTCCAGGATCCCCACTAGGTTCTCCCCACGAAGACCCAAGAAACACCCCTGGGGCTGGGGTCACAGGATGGGGAAAGATGCCTGTGAGATCCCAGCAGAACCAAGGCCAGGGCAACTTCACCCGAGGACAGTCTCTGAGCCCAGCCCCACTGTCCTCCCCGCCTTGCCCCACAGGGCTGGGGAGAGCACGCAGACGGTCCCCAGGCTGGTTCCACTTTACGATCTTGCTGAGGTTACAGTGTTGCACGAGGGTATCCACACAACCATTCTGCTTTTTGTTTTCAGCGCTCTAGGCACGCGTGAGGTGTGATGTACAGCATGTTAGGTGCGTGAGTGTATTTTCAGCTGAGGACGTCTCCAGGGTGGGGATACTGAGACATGCAGTACAGATGTTGAGGAACATCTGCCTAAGAAGAAATACACATGACGGTCACAGCCCAGGGACAGGCCCACCAAGGACAGATTCAGTCATGGGGTTACAGGCCAGCAGCCCTCACATCTTACAACTGTGCCAGCAGCCTCCAGGGTGACAGTGGGGGACTAAAGCTGAAAGAGCTGCAGACACAGACTCTAAGGAGGACTTGGGGCAGCCCAAAGTCAAGGCCAGGAAACAAAAACAAGGACCCTGGAAGAAACGGAGCCCTCTGACACCTGCAGACACAACAAGCATTACACACAGCCCAATTCACAAACCCTCATGCTGAAGGCTCTCCTACCCCAGTTCTGACTTCCCACTGCAGTATGTCTGGCTTTTAAGAACACAATACAGGTGTTAAAGAGACCATATAAATAGCATCAAGTGCCTGGTAATAACAATAGACAGAATTAAAAAGGAGGGAATGTCCAGTGTGGGAAGCAGTCCACACAGCAGACTCATAGAATGACAATTGCTTTAAGTAACACTCTGACCTCAGAATCAGCCCTTAAGGCATTCGGATGTGGCTGAAAAGCCCATGATGGAAAAGCAGGCATGGAAAGCCAGGACACTGTGGCAAAAATTATCCTACATGAAGGACCTCTGTGAATGAGATCCCAGGGGAAAGAAGGGGCCATCAAAGAAGGATGTACTTTTCTCTGAAGGGAGGAGAGAACTTCTACTTTGCTTGTGGCCTTGTCTGAATACTGACAGAGTTTGTGATCACAAAAGGCTTCCATAGCCTTGGCAGCTCATGGCAAGAGCCTTGGGTGATCACTGATGTCATAAATAAGAGCGTCAATTGTTTAATCAACAACAGGAGTCACTGTGCACCTGCTCCCCATGCAGGACCTCTGTCCTCAATGAGTTGTACTATGAGAATTAACTGTAAAACTGTACTCACAGTATTCTTTACATTGTATGCATGTATGTGTGCAAACTGTTGAAATGCATACTTAGTATAGAGTTTATCTTCCATAAAAAGTTTATTAAAAATTAATCTTAAAGCAGAATGGGATGGCAGAAGGAGTAGGAGGTAGGATGGAAGTGGGGGATGGAGGGCTGGTATGGAGGGAAAAACCACTATTTCCTAAAGTTGTACCTATGAAAATTGTATTCATTAAATAAAAACTTTAAAATAAAAAAAGAAGATGACCACCACATTACAATGGGGCTGGCATCAGTGCATAGTGGCCGGCACTGTGGCACAGCAAGTTAAAGCCCTGGCCTGAAATGCCGGCATCCCATATGGGTGCTGGTTCTGGTGCTGGCTGCACCACTTCCAATCCTATGGCCTGGGAAAGCAGTGGAAGATGGCCCAAGTCCTTGTGCCCCTGCATCCATGTGCAAGACCTGGAAGAAGCTCCTAGATCCTGGCTTCAGCCTGGCCCAGCCCTGGCTGTTGGGGCCATATGGGAAGTGAACCAGCAAATGGACAATCCCTCTCTGTGTGTGTGTCTCTCTGTGTGTGTGTCTCTCTGTCTCTTTGTCTCTGTCTCTCTCTGTCTCTCCCTATCTCTGCAACTCTGCCTTTCAAATAAATAATAAAATAAATCTTTTTTAAAATGAAGAACACATTACAAGGCATATCAAAGGGCAACAGGGCAAAAAACAATCACATTCTGGAGAGAGAAAGCAAGCATCAGACCCAGACCTGGTATGACACAGTTTCAAGAATCATCAGACTGGGAACTTACAGTACTTCTGATTAATATGGTAAGGGTTCTAGAGGAAAAAGAAGACAACGTGTGAGAAAAGATGAGTAATACAGACAGAGTGACAAAGTCTAACCAAGAATCTCTGTGCTAGAAAGGTTTGAAAAAGAGAAGAGATGAAGACAGAGAGGGATGACCGGCTCACTGACATGGCCAAAGGAAAAGAAAACTCAACTTACATCTCCCACACTGAAATGTAAAGAAAACAAAAATGGGATAAGAAAAAAAAATAACAAAGATGACACATGGAACTGGAATATCAAAAGAAGACAAAAGACAGAGAAGAAAAAATATTTGAGTTAATAAAGCAATTTTTCCCAAACTTAATGACAGATATCAAAACAAAAATCTAGAAATCTCCAAGAATAATTACTTTAAGAAACAATTCAGGAGGGGCTGGTGCCGTGGCTCATTTGGTTAATCCTCCGCCTGCAGCGCCGCCTTCCCATATGGGCACTGGTTCTAGTCCCAGCTGCTCCTCTTCCAATCCTGCTCTCTGCTGTGGCCTGGGAAAGCAGTGGAGGATGGCCCAAGTGCTTGGGCCCTGCACCCACGTGGGAGACTGGGAAGAGGCTCGAGGCTCCTGGCTCCTGGCTCCTGGCTCCTGGCTTCGGATCGGCGCAGCTCTGGCCATTGTGGCCATTTGGGAAGTGAACCATCGGAAGGAAGACCTTTCTCTCTGTCTCTCCCTCTCACTGTCTGTAACTCTACCTCTCAAATAAATAAATAAAATCTTTGAAAAAAAGAAAGAAAGAAACAGTGCAGGCTGGAAACCTGAGCCTACACAAGGATAAGAGGAATATCCAAACAGGAATAAATGAAGGCAAGATAAGTTTCTATTTTTCTTACTCCTACTGAATCTAAGAAACAGGTGTTTACTTAAAGCAGTGATAGTAACAATGAGTTAGGCTACTGTGGTTTACAGAGACGTGAAATCAAGGTCAGCAATGTCACAAGGGACAGGAAGGAGGAGCTGGGAGCATTCTGCGATAAAGGACTTGTAGCAAGCATGAAGAGGTACAGTATCACCTAAAGATGGGCTTAGGTTACTTTTAAATGTCTCCTGTAGGGGCCAGCGCTGTGGAGCAGTGGGTAAAGCCACCACCTGTGGTGTCAGCTTTCCTGATAGGCACTGGTTTGAGTTCCGGCTGCTCCACTTCTCATCTAGCTCTGTGCTAATGTGCCTGGGAAGGCAGAAGAAGATGGCCCAAATGCTTGGCTACTGCACCCACATGGGAGACCCGGAAGAAGCTCCTGGCTTCAGACAGGCCCAGTTCCAGTCATTGTAGCCATTTGGGAACTGAACCAGTGTGTGAAAGACTTCCCTATCTATCTCTCCCTCTCTGTTTCTCTCTTTCTCTCTGTAACTCTGCTTTCCAAGTAAGTAATTAAATTGCTAAAAAATTGTGCCTTGTATGGAATAGCCCTCTGGATGCCCATATCCTTATTGGGGTGCCCAGGTCAAGTCCTGACTCTGGCTCGTGACTCCAGTTGCCTGCCTGGGAGACCCTGGGATGCAGCAGGCGATGGCTCTGGTGGGGGGTCCCTGCCATCCACAAGAGAGACTTGAGCTGCATTCCCAGCTCAGCCCAGCCAAGCCCTGGCCGCTGTCCCAGGCATTCAGAGAGTGGAAACGTAGATGGGAGTTCTCTGTCAAAGTCACCCCCTCTTTGTAATTAAAAAAAAAAAATACAGAAAAGGAAAAATACATATTATAAACTCCAAGATACCAAAAAAATTAAAGGAGATATTAATGGTACATTGAGAGAGGAGATACATAGAAATCATATTAAATGGTCAGTTAAAATCAGAAGAGGGAGGGTCAGGGCTGTGGCATAGCAGGTAAAGCCACTCCTGCAGCACCAGCAGCCCATGTGGGCACCAGTTCGAGTCCCGGCTGCTCTACTTCCAAGGCAGCTCCCTGCTAATGCACCTGGGAAAGCAGCGGAGGATGGTCCCAGTGTTTGGGCCCCTGCACCCTCGTGGAAGACCCAGAGGAAGCTCTGGCTCCTGGCTTCGGCCTGGCTCAGCTTCAGCTGTCGTGGCCATTTGGGAGTAAATCAGTGAATGGAAGACCTAACTCTGCCTTTCAAATAAATACATAAATCTTACAAAAAAAAAAAAAAAAAAAAAAGACTCCACTCGGTCTCCACCAGGAATTCAGTTGAAGCGGAGAGCACTGCCTGGTTCAGAGTAAAGGCAGACAGTGAGACACCACGTTAACTCCAGGACGGGAAGGCTGCAGCCAATCCCAACCTCAGACTCTGTGGACTTCAGACCAAGGGACGTTATCAGGGCCCAAGAAGAAGACGGGCCCACACGTGAAGGAGGAAGCGTTCAGTTCCTCACACAGACGCCATCTTCCTAAATGGCCCTGCACCCAACAACTCAGCATCAAAACATCTGAGCCGAGAAGCAGAGAATCCACCTCTGTAGCTGGAGACCCCTGAAACCGCCCCAACAGAACTCACAGCAAACACGGCTGGCTCCCTCCAATCCCGCTGTCAATCAACTCAGCCTGACTGACAGGTACAGAACACGCCCTCTGGTCACAGCAAACGTTGTCGCCAAGCTGGCCTGGAATCCTCACCACAGCAGAGCCCGTGCAGGGCCACAAAGCACATCTCAGCAAGTGTGTCCAGAACAGGAACCACACGAAACATGCTCTCAGATCAGAACAGAATTAAACAAAAAATCAACAGCGGTGAGGCAGGGAGAATCCCCTAACAGTACTAATTAAACAACACAATTCTAAATAACACATGGGCCAAAGAGGAAATTATCAAGAGAAATCGTTTAAAGCCTTTATAAATTAAATTAAAGTGAAAATACTACATATCAAAATGTGTAGAATGTAACCAAAGTAGTGCCTGGATGCATATAATAAATATAGAAAATCAATATCCTAAATGTTTTAGGGGCTTAAGCTTAACGTGATTTTTATTTATTTTTTAAAAGACTGATTTATTTATTTGAAAAACAGAGTTAGAGAAGGCAGAGGCAGAGAGAGAGAAAGAGAGGGGGAGGGAGAGAGGGAGAGAGGAGAGAGGGAGAGAGGGAGAGGGAGGAGAGGGAGAGGGGGGAGAGGGAGGAGAGGGAGGAGAGGGAGGAGAGGGAGGAGAGGGAGGAGAGGGAGGAGAGGGAGGAGAGGGAGGAGAGGGAGAGGGAGAGGTTTCTATGCACTGGTTCACTCCCCAAATGGTGACAATGGCTGGAGCTGGGCCAATCCAAAGCCAGGAGCCAGAGGCTTCTTCAGGGTCTCCCATGGAGGTGCAGAGGCCCAAGCACTTGGGCCATCTCCTACTGCTTTCCCAGGCCATAGGAGAGAGCTGGACTGGAAATGGAGCAGCCGAGACTCAAACTGGCCCCCATATGGAATGCTGGCACTGTAAGTGGCAGCTTTACTCGCTATACGACAGCACCAGCCCCTCAACAAGATTTTTTAAAAATGAAAACCGCAAGCTTGAAGGAAAATAATAAAAATTGTAGCAGAAATCAATAAAATTGATAACAGGAAAATAGAGAAAATCAACCAATCTTAAAATCTGTTTTTTTAACCACAGTAACCAAGAAAAATGAGAGAAAACACAAATAAGCAAGACCACACATGAAAGAGGCATCATCAATACTTAGTCCACAGACATCCAAAGGACAATAAAAGAATAGTACAAAGAACTCTAGGCCAATGCGATAATTTAAATAAAATGAATGAATTCTTATTTTTAAAAATTTAATTAATTTATTTGAAAGGCAGACAGCAATCATCCACCTGCTCCTTCACTCCCCAAATGTCCACAGAAGCATGGACTGGGCCAGCAGAAGCCAGGCAAGGGGACTCCACCCAGATGGCGCACACAGGTGGCAGGAACTCAGCACTGGGGCCATTTCCTGCTGCCTTCCAGGGTGCACATTAGCAGGAAGCTGGGTCAGGAGTGGAGCAGGGACTCGAACCCAGGGACCCAATACCAGGTGCAGGTGTCTCACCTGGCGACAATAACCAGGCCGAATGCCTCCCCCGGACCAATTCTTTAAAAGACACACAGTTCCAAAACTCACACACAAACCAAACAGCTCTACCAATTAAACTGGGTAAGTGCCGACGCCACGGCTCACTAGGCTAATCTTCCACCTTGCGGCACCAGCACACCGGGTTCTAGTCCCGGTCGGGGAGCCAGATTCTGTGCCGGTTGCCCCTCTTCCAGGCCAGCTCTCTGCTGTGGCCAGGGAGTGCAGTGGAGGATGGCCCAAGTGCTTGGGCCCTGCACCCCATGGGAGACCAGGAAAAGCACCTGGCTCCTGGCTTCGGATCAGCGCAGTGCACCGGCCGCGGCGGCCATTGGAGGGTGAACCAACAGCAAAAGGAAGACCTTTCTCTCTGTCTCTCTCTCTGTCACTGTCCACTCTGCCTATGAAAAATAAATTAATTAATTAAAAAAATAAACTGGGTAAGTACAAACTACCCAAAATAAAACCCCTGGGCCCAAACAGCTTCACTGCATAATTCCACCAAACATTTAAGGAAGAAATGATACCAGCTCCCTACAATCTATTCCAGAAATTAGAAGAAGGAAAATTTCCTAACCCATTCTATGAATCCAGAATTACCCTGTCACAAGCAAAGAAGCTACAAGAAGAACTACAGACAAATACCTTTTATGAATGCGTCACTTAAAACCCCCATGGCAGGCATCAGCTGTGGTTAAGACGTCCTTTGGGCCACCCACATCCCATATCAGATGTCCAGTTTGAGTCCCAGGCTCTGCTTCCATTCCAAGTCCCTGCTAATGCACACACTCCGGGAGGCAGCAGATGACGGTTCAAGCACCCAGGTCCCTGACACCCAGTGGGGAAACACAGACAGAGCTCCTGGCTCCTGGCTTTGGTCTGGCCCCACTGTGGCCACTGCAGTCATTTGGGGAGTGAACCAGCAGATGGAAAATTTCTCTGTCTCTCTCTCTCAAATAAAATGAAAATAAAAAATGATTTTTAAGCCGGCGCCGTGGCTCAATAGGCTAATCCTCCACCTTGCGGCGCCGGCAAACCGGGTTCTAGTCCTGGTTGGGGCGCCGGATTCTGTCCCGGTTGCCCCTCTTCCAGGCCAGCTCTCTGCTATGGCCAGGGAGTGCAGTGGAGGATGGCCCAGGTGCTTGGGCCCTGCACCCCATGGGAGACCAGGAAAAGCACCTGGCTCCTGGCTCCTGCCAGGATCAGCGCGGTGCGCCGGCTGCAGCGGCGGCCATTGGAGGGTGAACCAGCGGCAAAAGGAAGACCTTTCTCTCTCTGTCTCTCTCTCTCACTGTCCACTCTGCCTGTCAAAAAAAAATAAATAAATAAATAAAATAAAATAAAAAAAAAATGATTTTTAAATCTTTAAGAAAATATAAAATCAAATCCAACAATGTATAAAAAGAATTATACACTGCAACCAAGTGGGATTTTGCAAATGTTGATTAAACATCAGAAAAACTGATATATATAATAATTTACATCACTAAGTTAAAGATGAAAAATCGTATGTCAATTGACATAGATACAGAGTCTGACAAAATCCCACACCCATTCCTGATTTAAAGCAAACAAGGCAGGCATTTAGTGTAATAAAGATGTCAGTTAAGAGTGCCTGGGTTGGGGCTGGCACCGTGGCTCACTTGGTTAATCCTCCACCTGCGGCACCGGCATCCCATATGGGCGCCGGTTCTAGTTCTGGCTGCTCCTCTTCCAGCCCAGCTCTCTGCTGTGGCCTGGGAAAGCAGTAGAAGACGGCCCAAGTCCTTGGGCCCCTGCACCCACATGGGAGACCTGGAGAAAGCTCCTGGCTCCTGGCTTTAGATTGGTGCAGCTCCAGCCGTTGAGGCCATTTGGAGAGTGAACCAACGAAAGGAAGACCTTTCTCTCTCTCTCTCTCTCCTCTCTCCTCTCTCTCTCTCTTCTCTCTCACTGTCTGTAACTCTACCTGAAGGAAGACCTTTCTCTCTCTCTCTCTCTCTCTCCTCTCTCTCTCTCTTCTCTCTCTTCTCTCTCTTCTCTCTCACTGTCTGTAACTCTACCTGTCAAATAAATAAATAAAATCTTAAAAAAAAAAAAAAAAGAGTGCCTGGGTTTAGTTCCTGGCTCTGGTCCCTAACTTCAGCTGGGAGGCAACAGTGATGATTCAAGCAGTTGGGTTCCTGCCACCCACATGGAAGACTCAGACCCCCACTGCACCCTCACCACAGCCCCAACCAATGCAGACATTTGGGGAGTAAACCAGCACATGGGAGCTAGCTCTCACCCTTCCTCTCTCTGCCTCTCTCAAATAAATGAATAGAAGTCAACAACACTTGCCAAATTAGGACCCGAGAACAATCCTCTACTGGATAAAGAATATCCACACAAAACCCGAGAGCCATTATGATGGAATTGCAAGTAACACACAGTGAGGTGTTCTTCATACCCCGTGCATCATCCATAGTAAAACAAACAAAAATAACAGGGATTGGCAAGGATGGGGAAAAAATCAAAACCCTCACCCATCACCGGTGGGAATGCAGAAACAGGCTACGCACAGAATTACTACACGACCCAAGAATTCCACCACTAAGTACGTACAGCAAATAATGAGAAACAGATAGTGCGACAAATACGCACACTCCATGGTCGTAGCAGAATTCTTCACGACAGCCAAAAGGCAATGCAACCCCGTGTCTGCCCGCTGACGGATGGATAAGCAGACGAGGGCCACCCGTACAGCGAGGTCGTGCTCAGTCACAGAGGGACTGACGCTGTGACACGTGCTCCCACTGGGGCCATCCTCGGAAACAGCACACCCCGTCAAGGTCAGACACGGAAGCTCTCACGCCGTCCCAGCTGCGGCTCACAGAACGCATCCACAGGAGGCAGATCCAAGAGGCAGAAACAGACTGGTGACTGCCAGGGGCTGGGGCCACCAGGACCAAGCAACGACCACTTAGTGGGCACTGACCCATGTAGGAACCAAGGGGGTAGGAGGCCCTGGGGGATGACCCCCGGGGTCTGAAGGTTGTCTTCGGCTAGGATGGGAGAGTCCTGGAACCAGGAGAGCGATGACGGTCACAGGGCATCAGGCATATGCTAAGTGTCGCTCAGTGGCACGCTCTGCAGTCGCTAATGGTCATCTGACGCACGCGAATTTTACCTACTTTAGAAGGCTATGGACAACAGCCTGTCTAGCAGTGACACACTGGACACTGCCCCAGGACTCAGAATCAGACAAGGGGCAGGAGCACAGCGGTGCTGCTGGGCAGCTGGGAAAGTCGAGAGCATGGACTGGACGCATCAGCAGCAGGTGCCGTCTGCGAGTGCCAGGGTGGAGAGCCGACCAGGGCCAGCTAAAGGGTGACCAGGCCGACTTGGGGTTTTCAGGACGCCCTCCTGCACCTTCTGTTGAAGTCACATAAAACCATACAGAGAAGGACAAACAGGAAGCAACACTATGCCTAAAACTCACAGGGGGCAGCAGGCAGAGGCCTCCTGGGGCCCCACCTCTGCCCCACCTCCCAGAGCTGGCAGGGCGGGAGTGGAGAGGCCCGCACAGGGAGGGCCGGAGCAGGGAGCAGGGGCTAAGGGCGACAGGAGGAGGAGCAGCAGGATGCCCGCTGCCTGCAGGAGGCCAGGATGTTCTCTGGACAAAAGGCATCCTGGGCTCTAGACATGGGCAGGTGGGGGCGGAGCCATGGCATAGAGGGCGGGGTGTGGGAGGAGGGCGGAGCCGGGGACTGGCTGAGACTGCTTGCTGAGAGCTGGGGTCCCTCCAGTGCCCTGGGCCTCTGCAGGCTACAGTCGCATCCTGGAGACATCACAGGTTCAGTTCCAGACCCGGCAATAAAGCCAGCACTGCAGCACAGCAATTCACAGGAGATTTTCCCAGGACGCCCGGAAGTCACAGACCCTACAATGTAGCCAATGCGTGTGCGGTAACATTGTGCCTTTAAAAAATGTGCACACCTAATTTTAAATACTTAGTTGCTAAAAAACGCTATTATGTGAGCTGATGGAAAAATGGTACTGACAGAGCTGCTCCGCACCCAAAGGGTGGCCGCTAGCCTCCTGTCTGGAAAAACACAGCATCCCCAGAGCACCACAAAGCGATGCAAAACACAGCACAGCCCACCTGAACCTCAGAGCAAGGCGTCTGTTACTGTCTTCCACCAAGCGGGCCCTGACCGACACTGTACAATGATGCAGCCTACAGGGATGCTGTAGCTACACTGGTCAGACGGAGCAGCTCCAGGGAAGAACCTGGCGTTACAGTCATCTCTCCCGGGGCTGGCACTGTGGCCCAGCGGGTTAAGCCACTGCCTGAGATGCCAGTATCCCACACGCAGCACCAGTTCCCATCCTGGCTGCTCGGCTTCCAGTCCGGCTCCCTGCTACTGCCGCTGGGAAGGCAGTGGAAAACGGCCCAAGTGCCTGGGCCCCTGCACCCATGGATGGAGGACCTGACTCTCAGCTTCCACCTGGCCCAGATCTGGCTGCTGTGGCCATTTGGGGAACAAACCAGCAGACTGAAGATCTCTCTCTCTCTCTCTCTCTCTCTCTCACTCTGCTTTTCAAAACATAACTAAATCTCTTTCTGAAATCATCTTTAGCGACAGGAAGTCATGAGATACCAGTGTAACTTGTGTATTCTTCACAGACATGGAGCTAAGTCTCAGAGGAAACAGCCAGGGGAGCTGCAAGGGGCAGTCTTGGGAGTGGGAGGGGCATGGGACTGGGAGGCTGTGGCCAGGGGTCTGCTAGCTTTGCACACGAATAGGCATTACATGGATAAAGTGAAAACAGACTTCAGAAAAGTGGGTCAAGACAGGCCGTCGGCCGGCGCCGCGGCTCACTAGGCTAATCCTCTGCCTTGCGGCACCGGCACACCGGGTTCTAGTCCCGGTCGGGGCGCCGGATTCTGTCCCGGTTGCCCCTCTTCCAGGCCAGCTCTCTGCTGTGGCCAGGAGTGCAGTGGAGGATGGCCCAAGTCCTTGGGCCCTGCACCCCATGGGAGACCAGGAGAAGCACCTGGCTCCTGGCTTCGGATCAGCGCGGTGCGCCGGCTGCAGCGCACCAGCCGCAGCGGCCATTGGAGGGTGAACCAACGGCAAAGAAGACCTTTCTCTCTGTCTCTCTCTCTCACTATCCACTCTGCCTGTCAAAAAAAAAAAAAAAAAAAAAAAGGCCACGAAGGGGGCCGAGGGTGGGTGGCACAGCTCATGCCACAGCTGGTGGTGCCGGCAAGGGCCCATGCGAGGGCCAGGCCTTGGTTTCCCCAGCCCCCAGCACAGGGCCCAGTGCAGTGGCAGTGGGTGGCCAAGGGTCTGCACCTGCCTCTCGTGATGATGGGGAGGAGCTGCAGGTGCATCACCATTCGGGACCCACTGTAACGCCCTCAGCAGTGCTATGGGCGCCCATAAGGGCTCCACAACCACGTCACAGGCCGCCATGTCGGAATGCCTTGGGTCCATTCCTGCCTCCAGCACCCTGCTAATGTTGGTCCCCACCTTGGGGCGGGGGGCAGTGATGATGGCTCAACGAGTTGGGTTCCAGCCCCTCGCGTGGGAGATCTGAACTGAGTCCCAAGCTCCCAGCTCCAGGCTGGCCCAGCCCCAGCTGTTGTGGGCATCTGGAGAGTGAACAAGCAAACAGGAGTGCGCTCCCTCACTCTCGCTCTCTCTGCCTCTCAAATCAGTGTTTTAAAATCTAAGGGTTTTTTGGTGAAAAAATAACAGAAACCCATGCAGAGTTCTCTCATGATACACTTTCCATGAACTTTCTGAAGCCCTCTCGTGTGTGTGTGTGTGTGTGTGTGTGTGTGTACTTGTACACCATGCAGCCTAAGCGTGTAGTAAGCTACCCCATGTATAGCATATATGTGAATTGTGCCATATATTTATACTCTTGGATACAAACAGTGCCGCTCATTGCACCTGTGATAAAGAGAACAACCCAAGCTTAAACCAAGGACAAGAGAAAATAACGCGACCCAGACACCCAGCAGAGAGGAGTCGTCTGAGGCTGCCGCCAGCCTCACACACCAGACTGTTTGTCCAGTAAACTTTTTCATAAACAATGGAGCCCAAAATAACAACATGTATAGCATGGCAAACGTATAACGCACTACAGTCATTCATTAGCGTCATCAAGTCTCACATACTATATGTAATTATACCTAGATGGGCTATGCTTTTTTAAATTTTTCCTTTTTCTTTTTTAATTTGAAAGGCAGAGAGACAGAGACAGAGAGCTCCCATCCTCAGGTTCGCTCCCACACAGGCTGTGGACCTCATTACAGCTGCCCTGGGAGACTAACACAAGTGTGGCCGCCCTCACTCCCCCGGGGACACATCCTCAGACCCAAGCCCGGCCAGGTGGCTGGGACACAGCCTAAGATCCCACGCAACCACCCATGGGGACTTTCTGGGGAGGCATCCAGTGTCTCAGACTGCCCAGCCCGCTGCCCTAGGGAAGCCCTGCCCATAGTGGCAGAACTGTGGGCTGGCCTCCTGGATCAAGAGCAAATGGCCTGGGATGCCGAACAACTTAGGAATCACTAGGGTGGGCGTTGTGGTGCCAGTTCAAGTCCCGGCTGCCCCACTTCCAATCCAGCTCCCTGCTGATGCATATGGGAAGGCAGCAGAAGATGGTCCAGGTGCTTGGGCCCCTGCACCCACCTGAGACACCCGGATGGAGTTCCAGGCTCCTGGCTTCATCCTGGCCCAGCCCTGGTCATTAAAGCCATTTGGGGAGTGAACCAGCAGATGTAAGATCTCTAATTGTAACTCTGCCTTTCAAATAAATAAAACAAACCTTTAAAAGGGAATTACTAATTATGATGATTGCTTCTTGCCAGCCCCTGCTTCTGGGGCTCCCAGGAAGAACTGATCAACTGGATGCCTAGGGTCCCGTCAACTGCCCAAGAAAGCAACACAGCGCCGTATGGGTGACCGGAGGTGCTCCGAGCAGCAGAGAGAAGAGGTTGGTGGGCCCCAGGCAGGATCAAGGCCAGCCCGCCAGGGTCCTCTGTGTGTCCCTTTGTCCTCTGGGATCGCCCACTCTCCTGCCTGTCTTTTCAGTCAGCCCTCCAGATCTGCAGGTCCGGTACGCAATTATTCGATCTGACCGACCAAGGATCAGAATCATGCAGTAAAACAAAATTCTAGAAAGTTCCAAAAAGCAACACTTGAACTTGCCGTCCATAGAGGGCTACACTGAATCCACGGAAAGGAAGCAGCGTGCAGGCCCCGCCGGGCCTCCCAGGCCCTCGGCCTCCCCCTGGCGCTCCTGGGGGAGCACTGTTAGCCTGAGTCACGCTTGTGGGCCACACAGTCAGGCCTGCGACAGTTGCGTCCTCCGTACTGAACGTGCACAGCCCACTTTCCTGTGTCAGAAAAAACAGCATCCACGTGGCGATCCCCTGCATGACGTCCGACGCGTCAGCCGGCGATGATCTACACACGCGGGAGGCGGCCTGCGGGGTCTCTGCAGATACCACGCCGTCTGCTCTAGCAGACACGAGCACCCACAGAGCTCGGGGCCCACATGGATCTCCCGGGACCCGCATCCTGTGCAGATTCAGGGACAACCATTAAGCGTCCAATTTGCAAAAGCAGAAAACGACGGAACCATTTAGCGTAGCCGCACCTTGACCGCGGCTGGACAGGCGCAGGCGCCGGCAGCAGACCCGTCCTCAGGGCTCCGTGCAGCACGCGAGCCAAGGCTCACCTCAGCCACGCAGTACGCACACAAGCGGCATCACGGGGACCGCGACGCGTCCTACTCACCGCGTTTCCAGGCACAAGACGAGCCTCTCCCGGCACGCCGGACGCTGCTGGCGGACACGGCGGTCTCCCACGAGAGATTCAGCTGCGCTGGGATATTCCAGAGACTGGAAGAGAACATAAGCATGGCGTCGGTCAGCTGAGCCAGCAGACCCCTCACTCGCAGATGGGGGGGTCCCTGGCCACGCGCCTCAACCACACAGCTAACGGACCACGAAAAGCAGCCCCAAATAGGATCCGCAGCCAGAGCAGGCCAACATTTTAAAAACAAGTGGGCCGGGATGCCCGCCCCCCAGGTTCTCACGGGAGCCCCCACGTGAGTCAGCGGAGGTCAGGATGTCGCGGTAATCAACAGCCTGGGGCCGTCGCAGCCCCCAACCCCTCGGCAGGAAGACGCAGAAATCCTGTCCCATTCACGTTTTGGGTTCCGGTTGCTCTGGCCGGAAATGAAGCGCATCCCCCAAGGCTGTGACCCCCACTTGCTCATTAAATGGTGCAGGACAGAGGGCCTGGTGCCTTCTGGGTCATTCACCTTCAAACAGCCTGCATGTGCGTACTGCATGTGGGGCAGGGGCCGGACCCACCAGACACCCGCAGCACCTGCGTCAGTGGCCGGACCGAGCCACCCAAGTGGGCAGCGATACTCGGTCTGCAGTAGCAGGCGACCGGCTGTGCTCACCCTGCGCCCCCACCCCCAGCAGACCAGCGCCATGGCGCATCAGCCCGCCCAGGGGCACAGCTTGGCTCCCATCCTAGCCTGGCCATGGAGAGCCTGGGATGCCCAGGTCACCTCCCTGTGGCCCGGGGTCCTCACCTCAAAGCTTTCTTATCTCAGTCTCAGTGCACTGAGCTGCCATGCACCTGTCCCCAATCCTCCGTCCCTCAACCGCATCAGACGTGGCTGCACGAGGTGCCTGAGCTTTCGTGCCAACAGCTGCCGCCCTGCTCCAGTGTGTCTGCAGCCCACAGACTGCCCAGGTCCAACCACCAGCCCCTCCTGCTGTGGGCCCACTCAGATACTGAGGGATGAGGGTGGGGTGCAGTCCATCTGTGGGGCAGCCAGGCCAAACCATTTGCCAGGGCTGCCCACCAAGGTCACCAACTCTGAACCACGATACGCACGGTGAGTGACGTCTGGGGCCACACACCAACGCTATGCCTCACCTCTCCCATGCCTGTGTTTGAGCCATTTTCTTTGCTGTTCCTACAGAACATTCCTGGAAAACTCCTACCCATCCCTCAAAACCCCACGGGGGTGGGGGGGATGCCCCAGAATTCCAGAACTCTGGCACAGTCCCAGCACTCTCAGCCCTGTCTGGTCTCTGCGGTTCTCACACTGGTTTCTGACCAGCTCTGCGGCTCCCCTGGGGCTCTTGCTCCCTCTAGAGGCTTGCCTGGTCCCTTGATCTTTAGACCCAAAATGCCACTGCGGGCCAGCCAGCCCTCAAACACAGCCTTGGAGAAAGACAAAAAGCGAGGGTCTGCAAACCATAGGGACAGGGCATCCGGTCGGAGGGAGGGCAAGGGTACCAAGCCAGAGCAGGGGGGGAAGCAGCCACAGGACAGGTCACTGACGGCACACGGTCCCTGCGAGTATCTGGCTATGCACAGGTGACGGTGTCACCAGGATGCGGGCTGGCCTGGGCGGGACAGGGCTCCTCCCAGAAGCTCCCCCAGGAAGGAAACACAAGGGAGGGCCCGGGGTGGGGGGCAGACCCACACAGCCCCTCCACGACCTCCACCTGTGCACCCCGGGCAGGAAGCCTGGGCCTGACCAGCCCTGGGGAGAGCCGCCTGTGCGGCTGACACCCAGGTTCCCACCAACACTGCTCCACCAGACGGCCTGCAACACCGGGCCCGGAACTGCCCCCACGCCCCCGCAGCGTGCTCCCGAGACCGCAGTCCGTGTCGCCATGACACTGCGACCCGAGAACAGCCTGGGGAACACTGGCCACCTGGGAGTCAGGAGTCTGTGGCTGCCCATTCAACTTCCCTTCAAGCCTGGATCAGGGCTCTGGCCCACAGGGAGCCCCCCTAGCGGGGCTCCGGGCTCAGCCACTATCCCCCCTCCCCAGGAAAAGCACTGGCAGGGACACCCAAACACCCCAGCAACCAGCAAATCCCCACAATTGTCAGCTGGCAGCTGGCAAAGCGGGACTGGGGGTGGCAGCCGCTGCCTCCTACCCCCAGGGGGAGGATGCCAGCACCCAGGCCAGCGCCAGCTCTCTGCTGCTGGTAATGGACCTCACAACCCCTGGCAACCAGCTGGGAACAGCCAAGCCAGGCCTGCTAGAAGACCCTCCCCTCCCCGGCCTGCTGGTAGACGCGTGGGTGCTGCTGGCCCGCACTGGCCCTGGGCCCCCACACGGCAGAGCAATGGCCACTCAGGGCTCACACTCCAGAGCGTCGGGGGTGCGGCAGCCTGTCCAGCCCGGAGTGAGCCCCTGCCAGGAGCCAGCTCTGCAAGCTGCAGCCAGGCCCGGCCACACGTTGCACAGTTCCCACCAAGCCCCTCCCGAGGCACCGCAGGCCTGCAGAGCCTCCGTGGCTGCCAGGGAAGCCGCACCCCAGCCCAGCCAAGGCATAAAATGCAGGTCTGGGGAGACAGAAATGGGGCTGCTCAGACCAGGGCGCAGGGCCCAGCGGAGCCGGCCAGAAGCGCGGCCCCGGCCCCTGCCCGCCAAGTGGCAGCCAGTGCGTCTGCAGCTTCCCCAGCACCCTCGAGCCAGCAGCCCCAGTCCCCGGGCACCCTCGACACTGCTAAGTGCACCCCCACAGAGCCCTTCCCGTTCTGTCTGCCCCAATGCAGAGAAGCACACTCGCAACCTGGATCCTCCGACACGGAACCTGGAGACGGCTCTCACTGCTCCCGTCCCAGGACGGCTGCCGCCTCCGTCACTTAGGCAGAAGCCTAAGATCCACCCGCACCCGTCTTCCTCCCTTCACCCACACTCCACACCCATCCATGCTGGCTGCATCTTCAAAAGCCACAAAGACTCAGCCTGGCCTGCACCTCCACCCCTGGATGGCCACAGCAGCTCCCCCAGCCAGCTGCTGCCTCACTGACCCCTTCCATGCTGGCCTCAAATAGTCCCCCAGATCTGGCACCTGCCCTCCACCTCCTTGCTCTTCCATACATACACAAGCAGTGCCACCCCAGGGCCTTTGCACAGGCCACTGCCACAGGTTTCCACACAGCTCCCTCCCTGCGTGCTGCTATGCTGTACTCGCGCATCACCCTCCCCCCAACCCCCATATTTTAGTCCCTACCACCACCCACCCGGCCTTTCTGGGCCTCCTCTCCCACCACACCTGTCACTCATTTATCACGGTCACCATCTGCCTTCCCTCACTGGAAAACAAGCTCCGGAGTTCCATCGGAACTCAATATTTGTGCAGCGATGACAAGCTCTGTGTCGCACGGGGGCAGGGACCGTCCGGCCCATGGCCCACGGGAGGCCCACAGAATCACTGGGTCTGGCCCGGCCACAGCCACAGCAGGCGGGACTCAATAAACCTACAGCAGGCTCATTTTTGGTCATTTTGTATGGCCCGCAAATGACGCTATATACGTTGCCGGGGCCAGCGGGACAGGTGCAGATCCCCCTCACCAGCCTGGAAGCCCCCAGCTCTGCAGGGCACACTCATACGTGCGATTCTCCAACTGTGCAACCGGAGACGCCCTTCCAGGATGCAATGGTCCCAGCTGAGTGAGCCCTGAGGGCCCAGAGGCCAAGAACCCAGAGCTGCGAGGGTCCATGGCCAGCCTTCCTCGTGCAGGTGAGGAGGTCAGGTCAAAGAGGACCCCCGGGCAGCACACTGCGAGCCTCACTGGGGTCCGCAACCCTGGCTGCTTCTCGCCAGCACGCTCCACAGTCAGCAGCCACAGGCAAGCCACGAGCGGCTCCCCAGGGCAGCTGGGCCCCTGTCAGAGTCAGACCATCTGGCCTGGAACCCTGCGAGCCTGGCCGACTGACCACCTCCACCACGCTCTCGGCCCATCTACAATCCAGGGTTGGGGCTCAGTAGCGCCTTCTCAGAGCCTGCAGGCTGGGATGGGGGTGGGGGTGAACCTGTGCCCAACTGCCCAGAGCTCAGCAGGCTCGGGGATTCTGGGAAAGCAGCACCAGTGATACAACACTGCCCTGGGACAAAGCGAAAGGAGACTTGGGACCAGCTCCTCGGAAAAGACCAGAAGCAACGCCGGGAGCTAGATCAGGATGGGGAAGGGACCCAGCAGCACATCTGTGCCAGGGCTCCCTGCTCAGGGCCCCCCAGGGTCCTCCCCACCCACTGAACACCAGCGCGACCCCCCAGGGCCTCTGAGCACCGCTTCTGAGACATGCAGAGTTCACCACAGCTTCCCTGCAGTGGAAGGAAACCACCGCACCAGGCCTCCAGGGGGTGCACCCAGGACGGCCGCCCAGAGTGTGCACTGCCTGGCCTAAGAGCTCCAGAGCCAGAGGCCCCACTGGGGGTCCCTCTCTGCAGCCAGAGGTACCCGAGGGGATGCAGAACAAGCCTGGCCTGAGGGAGGGTCCAGGACCGCCACTTCCCCATGGCCAACCTCTGGGCCTGGACTACAGCTGCAGCCATGGGCCAAGCCCCAGCTCCGAGACTGAGGCAGTCCTGTCCCTCACAAAAATGCAAAGCCACAGCGCAGCCTCCTCCGGGCACCCCGTCCCTGTCCAACAGCCCGGAGCCCAGGCATGCTCTAGCAACGCTGGTCCTGGGGAAGCTGCTGAGCCCCGGGTACTCACAGGGCTCACCACTGTGGGGAGGAGGGCGGGGGCCCTGGGGGCCTGCACAAGGCCACTCAGTGACCACCAGGCTGTGTGTGCCACAGACAGTGGTGCCAGGCAGGAGCGGGCACTGAGCAAGGCCCAGGCCTCAGCAGACGCTGGAACAGCACACGGAGCCCCGGGCCACAGGCACCTGGACACACGCACCTGCAGCCTGGGGTGAACGCCGGCTTCAGGAGGGCACTCCCGGTCCTGCAACTATGGCTCGGAAGGATCTGCCCCTGGGCCTGGCCCAGCCTGATCTGCCTGGTGGGGAGGAAAGCTGGCAGGGACCAAGCCTCAGCCTGTGGGAGCAGTTGCTGGGTGACAGCCCCAAGGGAATTCTATTCTCCTCCGGTCTTCCTTGGCCAGCCCAGGCTCAAGGTTACAGAGCCAATTCCAGGCGGAGCCAGGGCTCAGACCCTAGATGGCCATGTTTGAAGCTCTCTCCATCCCCAGCCCCTGCAGGGACAGCCACTCGGGCCGGGGCACCTGTAGCGTTCAGTGCAAGATCCGCCAATATCGCTGTGTGTAAGCTTTTTTTTTTTTTTTTTTTGGACAGGCAGAGTGGACAGTAAGAGAGAGAGACAGAGAGAAAGGTCCTGCCGTTGGTTCACCCTCCAATGGCTGGCGCGCTGCGGCCGGCGCACTGCGCTGATCCGATGGCAGGAGCCAGGTACTTATCCTGGTCTTCCATGGTCCCATGGGGTACAGGGCCCAAGCACTTGGGCCATCCTCCACTGCACTCCCTGGCCACAGCAGAGAGCTGGCCTGGAAGAGGGGCAACCAGGACAGAATCCGGCGTCCCGACTGGGACTGGAACCCGGTGTGCCGGCGCTGCAAGGTGGAGGATTAGCCTAGTGAGCCGCGGTGCCGGCTGTGTAAGCATCTTTAAAGGTGCATTTTCTATGCTGCCAACTTTTGGGAGCATGACGATTTCGTCTTATGCCAAAAGGATGCTACTTTTCCAAAAAATTCCTCAAGATGGTGAAAATGATGGACATGACACAAATCGCACAAAAATCTCCATACATACTACTTGAAATATTCTCAATTTGGAGGCTATGGTTTCGGGGGACATTTCAAGGGAATCTGGCATCCCCTGGCTTCCCAGACCGGCAAAGACTAGACTTGGGCTCTCAGTCCCCCAGCCACGCCCACCTCCTGCCCAGGCAGTCACACACTGCACAGGGGGCTGAGGCCGCCGAACTGCATGGCAGACCCAGTGCCATTGCATGGTTTGTGACCGTCGTCATGTGACCACCATCTGATGTGGGACCAAGCACTCAAGCCCTATCTCTCAGTGGAGCTCCCGGGGGTGCACCTCTCTCAACCCCTCCAGGACAGGGATGACAGGTGCAGGGCCAAGTTTCCCCCTCAGGAGACCCATCGCCACCCACAGCCTTCCCCCAACTCAGCTGGGGTCCTACCACGCCACCTGGTGGTCCCACCTCCCCACCTCCAAGCCAGCAGTGAACAGGGGGCGGGGTCCCACCTCCAAGCCAGCAGTGAATGGGGGCTTGCTTCAGAGCTCTCCAAAACTCAGGCAGCCCACCCTCTTCGCCCCGACCCTGGCCTCAGCCTCCAAGCTCCAGTGCCCCCTCCCAGGCTTCCTGCTCCCTCCCACACCCACAGTCCTCTCCAGGAGGGCAGGCTCTCTTGTGGACACACCTGCACGCTCAGGTTGGAGCACAGCTCCGTGTGCACACAGGGGCTGCAGATGCTGGAAGAACGGGGAGTGAGTGTGAATGGGGGGTGGGGGGGAGGATGGAAACGTTAAGAAATTAGTTCATGGTGATGAATACCATGAAGATATGAAAAACCACTGAACTATGCGGTCTAAGACGGTGAACTTTATGGGATGCGAATTACAGCTCCCTAATGCTGTTAAAAATCATTTTAAACTTAAGTCAGATCCTATCCTCCTCTCAACCCTGTCCCCAACCACCCTGTCACACAGAGCACAAGTCCTCACGCTGGCGGGGAAGGGCTCCAGGCCTCCCGCTCAGTGCTAGTACAGCCGATGCTCCCGGGGCAAGGCAGGCCCCCCAAGACCGCAGCCCCTTGCCTACTCCCTGCTGCCAGGTACACGCTGGCTGCCCCAGATTCATCCAGGGCACAGAAACCCAGCCAATTCCACAGCTGTGCTCCACTGGGCATCCCGGCACCCACCGCAGGCAGAGTGTCCCCTGGGACAGATACAGAATGAGGCTCAGAGAGGCCAGCATGCCAGGGACCTCCAGACTCCAGGCTCGGGGCTGCCCGGCTGCAGCGTCCCCCTAAGCCATACTCCAAATCCCCATAGCAGCCCCAGGTCCCGCACAGGTGACTGGAGCCCCATGTGTGATGGGAAGCCCAGCTCGCAGGTACACACGGTGGGGACACAGCCTCCAGCCACAACGGCGGCCGCAGGGGGCCTGCCCCAAGATGCGCTCCTTGCACCCCCCACACACCTGCCCCGCCTGGGCTCAGCTCTGCCCTCTGAGCGGCCACAGCCAGAACAGCTTCCCCAAGCAATGGTGGGGGACGGCCTATTCCAACCGAGCGCCCATGTCCAGGCCACTTCCTGTTTCAACAAAGACAGGGGCCAGGGCTCTACTGGAAACTTCTGAAACTCCTGCCCTCTGCTCATCCTCAGAGGAGGGGCAGGGACAGGAGCGCCACTGCTCGCCAGGCGATGGCAAGGGCAGCAGTCCACCTGCCTCAGTCCACCACCGTGGCACAGGGGCCAGGCGGCGGCCACCCTGTCTCCCCTCCCAGGCTTCCATCCTGTAGAGGTCCCCAGGGCACACACAGCCTCCCCACGTACCCAGGCCCACACAGGGGTCTCACAGAACACTCCCAGACAAGAGACCAGGATGCCCAGGGCAAACCAGGACCAGGCGCTGTAGGAAGGGAGCCCGGGGTGTCCCTCCAGCCGGACGTTCCAGGGTTGGGGACACGGGGACACATCAGGACTGCGCCCGAGTTCCTCTCCCCAGAGCAGTGGCCCAGCCTTCCCTCCACCAGCTCAGCCCCCACCCCAGCTGCTGGTTCCAGACCAGAGGTGGGGGGAGCTGTCTCCAGGAGGCAGGGGCTGGGGGCTCTGCACCCCACTTCCTCACTGGTGGAACAGAGAGAACGGTGTCCACCACGTGCACTGCTGGGAACGTGACACCATCTGTGCGCGGAGGCTCTTCATGGGGTGCCCGCGCCCCCCCCCCCCCAGGGTCCAGCAAGCACCAGCTACTGTTACGACCACGGGGAGTGCCTCTTCAGGACTAGGTGGGGGCAGCACTGGGCTGGCTACACAGGGGCAGCTGTGCTGAGGCCGGCAGACACGAGTGGCACAGAGGATGCTGGGTAGGGAGGAGGATACAGACATTCAGAGATCCACCCCAGCCCGCCTACCCCCGAGCAAGCAAGGCAAGGGAGCAGCTAAGGATCCAGGAAAACAAAAAGAATAGCTGATGAGTTGTCAAACCCACGGAAGGCTGCAACAGAGTGGCCCTAAGGGACAGTGTGGACCTGAGTGGGCCACACTGGCTCAACACTGCCTCATCAATTGTAACTAATGCAGCCAACATGGAAAATGTTGTTATGTGGGAGGCTGCAGAGTACAGAACTCTCTGAACTTTCTACTCAACTTTTCTGTTAACCTAAACTCTGTGCAAGACGTGAAGCCTACTGATTTTTAAAAACATGGTAATGAGGGGCCAGCACTGTACCACAGCAGGTAAAGCTGCCTCCTGTGATGCCACCATCCCGTAAGGGCACCAGTTCAAGTCCTGGCTGCTCTGCTTCTGAGCTAGCTCCCTGCTAATGAGCCTGGGAAAGCAGTGGAGGATGGCCCAAGTGCTTGGGCTCCTGCACCCACATGGGAGACCCAGAAGAAGCTCCTGGCTCTCAGTCTGGCCCAGCCCTGGCTGTGGTAGTGGCAATTTAGGGAATGAAACAGCAGATGGAAGACCTGTCTGTCTCTTTCTCTCTCCCCCCCACCCCCCCCATACCACTGTAACTCTGACTTTCAAATAACTAAAATAAATCTTTAGAAAAATATATGGTAATGGATGTTCAGAGCACTGCATGTCAGAACGGACACAAGAGCCACTGGTACATATACAGTGGGTATATGGGATTCTCCCAGAATGCAGAGCAAACCAGCCAGGGAAGGAGCCCAGGGCAGGGCGGGAGCCTCCCAGCCCCTGGCACAACCCCTGACTCCTGAACTTGAGGAGCCAGGGTGTGAACTCTCAGGATTTGGGTTGCTCACCTCTTTCCCCATCACTGTGTTTTGAGCTGGGGTTGGCGGGGGAGGGGCGGGGAGCAGGAAGGGGAGTGCAGCAAAGGGGAGGTGAGAAACCGGCAGCCCTTGCCAGGCCTTGGTCTCTCCCACGCAGCCAAGCTGCACGGTTCTCAGCCCGAGGGAGCGTCCCCTCTGTATCTTCTGGTGATGAATTCCTTTTTGCTGGTTTTCCCTTTTTTAAAAATGTCATTTCTTGAGGGAAAGTCCCCATGAAGTCTTACAGAAAAGCAACTCCACGTCCTCTATTAAAATTTAAATATGCACATCCTTCTACCCAACAGGTGCGCCTCCAGGGAGACTCCCAGGTCCAGGGAACAACATCTGCAGGAGCAGGCTCCCAGCAGCAATCTTTCAAAACCCCAGAAACAAGCTAAGTACCCATACGTGGGAGAACGGCGCCATCAATCACGGCCAAGTCCACCGACGGGAATACCCCACGGCACAGGAGGGAAAGGCAGACAGAGCAGGTAAAGGCCCCCTGCTGAGTGCACACAGACCCAGCTGCAGGTGCAGCGAGCCAGCAAGAAGCTGTCGCAGAGCCGCACACAGACGCAAGGCTCACAGACAGGGACAGAGGGCCCCGCACCTGCTTATCGCTGGTATTTGGGGGACGGGGGGTGCTAAGGGAGCTTCATCTTTCACTGTGTTACACAAGTATGCACATTATTGGCCAGAATATCACCGAGCCCACAGGCTGCGCCAGCGAGGGTCTCGAGTACAGGGGGCAGCTGTCTGCACTAAGGCAGCCCTCGGGAAGGGCAGCCAGGGAGAAGGAAGCCCCGGAGCCACGCTCCTAAAGGCCAGACAGCAGGGGAAACAGAGCCACCTCCTCCTGGGAAGTAACTGCAAGAGGGGGCGCTGCACCTCCGGCCGTGGTGTCCGCACACATGGCAGTGCCCCCTGGGAAAGGGGAGCAGGAGGGGTGACAGAGAGGGGGCCGGAAGGAGACCAGAGCATCCAGGCCAGGACGGCAGGAGGTGCTGGGCACTTTGAGGGGGAAACTGGGAATTCTTTTCACTTACTTAACATGCAAGTGTCTCGGTGTGTATGTGTCTGTGTGTGTGCACGCGCAGGCCACAGCGCCAGCCCCATATTGATCATTTAAAAACTGCTCTCCTGGGACCAGCATTGTGGCACAGTGGGTTAAGCCACCGCCTACAACACTGACATCCCATTTGGGTGCTGGTTTGAGTCCCGGCTGCTCTACTTCCAATAGAGCTCCCTGTTAACGTGCCTGAGAAAGCAGCAGAGGATGGCCCAAGTGCTTAGGCCCATCTCCCACATAGGAGATCCTGACAGAGTTCCAGCTCCTGGCTTCAGCCTGGCCCAGCCCTGGCTGTGGTGGCCACCTGGGGAGTGAACAGCCTCACCTCTCTCTTTCAAATAAATAAATAAATAAATATTTTTTTAAATTTTTTAAAGATTTATTTATTTTACTTGAAAGTCACAAAGAGAGAGAAAGGGGGGAGGGGTCTTCCATCCACTGGTTCATTCCCCAGATGGCTGCAACAGCCAGAGCTGTGCCGATCTGAAGCCAAGAGCCTCTGCCAGGTCTCCCACATGGGTGATGGGGCCCAAGGACTTGGGCCATCTTCCACTGCATTTCCCAGGCCATAGCAGAGAGCTGGATCAGAAGTGGAGCAGACGGGACTCGAACCGGCGCCCATATGGGATGCTGGCACTGCAGGTGGCTTTACCTGCTACAGCCCCAATAAATCTTTATTTAATAAATTAAATAAATAAATTTAATAAATAAATTTAATAAATCTTTATTTAAAAAAATGCTTTCCTTTCGAAATAACCTGATACAATTAAGTTCTCCACGCTGGAAGTGAGCTGCTATCCCCACCAGTCCAAAACTACAGAGAGTTTGTGAGGGTCCCAGGGACGGAACAGGGCTCTGATCCTCTGCATAACTCACAAGCAAGTAAGTGCCTCTCAGACCACACACCACGGAAGTCTGAAATACTTGATAAACGGCAGACATTTCTTCCAAGATCTCTGCCCAAAGACTTACACACATGGAGAGAGTAACATGATGCAGGTGGCACAATTACCTAGATCCCGACCTCCCCGTGCCCCAATGGCCTGCAAACATCACTGAAACCCAGAACAGGAGGTACAAGATAGGGCCACAGCCACCAGGCACAGCTCCTGGTTGACCAGATGTCAAGGCAGAGCAAGACTCACTCATGGCACAGAATCTGTCAAGATGGCTTTGAGGTCTCCCAGGACATAGAGGGGACGTTATGCTGCAACTAGAATTGGTTACAAACTTTTAAATAACTCATAAAGTCCTAAAGAAAGAAAACCCCACGTGGAGGCTGCCCCCTCTTATCTGCCACTGTGGCTCCCTCACCTGACCCAGCACACGCTGGGCTCCGTAGGGATTCACTGAATCCATCCAGACTGCAGTGTGGACTGGCAGGTCAGCAAGCAGCAAATTGTCCCATTCCACCTGCCGGTGACAGCCCCAGGAAGGAGAAAGGCACAGCTCCCGGAACAGCTTCGCAGGGAGTGCCTGGGGCTGAGGTCAGAGGCCAGCCCCCGGGATCTCGGAAGAAGAACAGACGTGCAAAGGCACTGTGCCTGGTGCAGCCTCCAGGGCCCAGGCCAGGTGTGAACAGGGCTCCAGCCTCCCTGTGCTGCCCGCCCACCCCTCAGGCTTCTGCGAGGACAACGGGACTCGCAGATGCAAGCCTCTGGAGCCACATGCAAGCTGGTGAGCCACTGTGTCCTTCCACTCCTGAGCAGCCTGGCCCAGGGCCAGCTGTGTGTGTCCTGTCCTTGGCCTTGGCCATCTACTACTGTGTGCAGAACACACCAAAGCTGCCGGGCACCAGTGTCCCCACTTATACACAACCAGGTCCAGCCCCACACGGCACACACGAGGTTCCCCGCGTACCTTCAATTTGCTGCTTTCTAGCCCGGAAACAAACGTAACGATTAAGAGGCATCAGAGGCAGGGGTTCATCTCAAACACCCCTGCAGCCTGGGAGCACTAACGCTCTGAGGTCGCCCACAACAGGTGAGGCTAGGAAGGGGGCCAGAGGCCCAAGGCCCAGCATGTAGGATGCCCACGCCCCACAGGGGAGCGACTGGTTTGATACCCAGCTCCCGACTCCAGCTTCCGGCTCATGCAGACCCTGCATTGAGCAGTGACGGCTCAATTAACCACGTTCCTGCCACCCTCACGGAGACCCGGACTGCATTCATGACTCCAGCCCTCAGCCAGCCCCAGCCATTGCAGGCGTTGGGGGCGTGAACCGGCAGATGGGGGCCTTGCCCCGCCCCCAACCTCTCCCTTTTTCCATCCTTAGATAAAACGTTAAAAAAGAAAGACCAGGGGCAGGCATTTGGCCCAGCAGCTCCGTCACTGCCTGGGATGCCCGTACATGAGGGCCAGGGCTGAGTCCAGGCTCCTCCTCTTCCTCTCCAGGCTCCCGCTAACGCACACTGCAGGGGCAGCACGGGGTGGCTCAGGTATCTGAGTCCCTGCCATCCAGGGGAAAGACCCGGATAGAGTTGCTGGCTCCCGGCTCTGGCTTGAGGCACGAACCAGCAAATGGAAGAGTCTCTCTCTCTCCCTCTCCCTCTCCCTCTCCCTCTTCCTCTTTCTCTCCCTTCCGCCTTCCCTCCCCTCTCCCTTTCCAAATGATATGAAAATAGTTTTTCCTAATTTAGAAAAGAGACAGACACGAGGCCAGCTCTCTTCTGTCTCCAGGGAACCCAGGGAGTAAAGAGGGGCAGGCTGTCGAGGGCTCCAGGCTGGGTCCCCGCAGGGCCCGAGCTGCAGGGTCCCGGAGGCAGCGCCAGACTCCCTGCACCCGGCCCTCCCCCGCGGCTCCTGCCCAGGCGAAGCGGCAGCAGCTGGAACTTGGGGCAAGGCCTTCACCCTAACGGTGCTGTGGGGGGCTGGATGCGGCACCCAAACTAAAGCTCCAGCCCTGCACAAGGACAGGAGCCCAGCGAGGCCCTCGCAGGTCCAACCACTCCAGGACACATTTCACACGGACAGCTCAGAAGGCACGAGCTCCGACCAACCCGAGCCTCCGTCCACCACGTTCTCCGGAGGAGAAAGCCTCTGCTCTGGCCCTTCCCCGGCACGGTGCGGCGCGGCGCGGCTCCGGCAAGCGCCGAGACAGCCAGGGGCAGCAATGCCAGGATCCAGGCACGAACCCTGGAAGCTCTCCCAGCTCTCCCACATCGCCACGGAAATTACTGCAAATAATTTACCATCAAGCCCATTTCACGGAAGTTAGAATACCTTGAGCAAATACTCTACTAGAGGGCACAGACAGGAAATCAAAAATCCAAACAGCGCTGGTGTTGTGGCACAGTGGGTTACGCCACAGCCTGAGACGCCAGCATCCCATAGGAGCAGCAGTTCGAGACCCGGCTGCTCCACTTCCAATCCAGCATCCTGCTGGTGCTCCTGGGAAAGCAGAAGATGGCCCAAGTCCTTGGGCCCCTGCACCCACGTGGGAGGCCTGGAAGAAGCTCCCGGCTCCTGATCGGCACAGCTCCGATGGTTGCAGCCTTTTGGGAGTGAACCAGCACATGGAGATCTCTCTCTCTCTCCCTGTCTCTCTGTAACTCTGCTTTTCAAATAAAATAAATAGATCTTTTTACTGAACAGACACAGCAATAAATGTAAAAATGACAAAAGGAGAGGAAAAAAAACCTCTCCATCCCTCGATGGGATTTCCAAAGATGCCCTGGGAATCTAAAGAAACAGCTGCACACCCTGCCGCTAATCCGAAGTCCCCCACGCCGCCTGCCTTGGGGCTCGCCGTGGACGCGCAGCCGGTTACCTGATGACGCTGTCTGAACGCCAGTAACCAGGCAGCCTCTCTCCCCCTCCATCACTGCCCCACGTGACCCCATCAGCTGTGCGCAGCGTCCCCTCCCGCCCTGATCAGGAACAGACATGTGCAGAGGGGCTCCACGGGCAAGAGGGGGCTGGCCACCAGGCTCCTTGCAGCAGTGCCCTTTGGTGGTTTTAACACAAAACAGTCCTGAGTGGCTTAAGCAAGCTGTGTTTGAACTTTAAAAAAGCTTTACCGAAAACGAAAAAACATGAACAAGTAGCTGCAGACAGAATGAGGGATATCATCAGTCCCAGGAGTGTGAATGAGACTGGGGGTGGGGGACAGGAAAGGACACCGAATTAAATTCTTCCACGGCCCCTGAAGAGCGGAGAATCTGAGCACATGATCTCGGGCAAGCAGGCCGGCAGGCCAGCCACTGCCGCGGGCCCCCGCAAACCACAGATGCTGTCCCCAAGTGCGGGCGAATGACTATCGTATTTGTTCAGGACCCGTAGCACCATCCAGGGCCCGTGGCTGAGTTCTCCCCTCCCGACCAGACCTCTGGGACCCAGTTTTCCGCGTAAGCGGTGGGAAGGCAGCCAGCAAAGCCCCACCTGGTGTGCCCGGGGGCTCCCCCAGCCCGCCAGGCCCCCACACCACACACAGGCCCCATGCACAGAGAACCTTCTGTTCGGGCAGCTAGTGACAGGAAGTCAACATGCAAATCACGTCTCCCCGGGGTTCTTTTCTGAAAACATAATTAATCAACGTGTCTTATAGGGAAACCTAGAAGATGTTTAACGTTTATAACCACAACTACCGTTTCCCGCAGAAAAATAAGACAGGGCCACACCTTTCTGGGAGACAACGTTGCATGACGTGGGGACAGTCCCTGGAAATCAAGACTGTGACCCTTTAAACTGCACCTGCTTGCAGTGGGATCATCACCCAGGTCTTCCAGGGTGAGTGCCAGTCGTGGTGGCGATGGTGGTGGCCACCTGCCTGAAGCTGACCACAGCAGACAGGGCTCTCCAGGGAAGTTCAAGTTCCTCCAGAGATCGGAACACCAACATCAACAACCCCAGCTCTGCAAGGCACAGAACGGATTCTTCAAAGAGTTTATTCGGAGCCCATTTAAAGAATGCAAACTACCTCGAGTGAAACTGCAACTTCAAAGAGGTGCAGCTATATAAGAAAACTGGAAAGAGAAAATAACTGCCACACAGGAATTCCACAGAGGAGGTCCTTGAACACAGTGGGGCTGTGTCACCTAGGACAGCCCTCCTGCTGACTGAGGTGGTGGGCTGGGGATGCACTGAGCTAGACCCCCAACTCTCCCCGGCTCCCTCTATGGGTGGGAAGCACCCAAGTCCCCGCTCCTTTGACACAAGACACACAGAAGCCACCTGCAAAATGCTGGTCCCATCTGGCAGAGGCAGCCCTTTAACTGACGGCGGGCCCTTGGCCCAGCAGTTAGGGCATCACACAGGGGCCCCCACCCCCTGTGTGTGCCTGGGTCACAGTCCCGCTCCAAGCCCTAAAGCTTGTTGCCAACATACACCCTGGGAGGCGGCAGGCGAGGGTTTGGGTCCCTGCACCCACACAAGAGTCCCAGACCGAGTTCCTGGCTGCTGACTTTAGCCTGGCCCAGCCCTGGCTGTTGCGAGTATTCAAGGAGTGAACCAGCAGACAGGAGATCGATCTATCTCTCTCTCTCTCTCTCTCTCTCTCTCTCTCTCTCTCTCTCTCTCTCTTTCTGCCTTTCAAATAAACAAGCACAGAACACAATGCTCTGGGCAGGGAGAAAGGTGCCAGATACCCATCACTGATGTCTCACTTCCTGGCTGGGACTGCCGTGGCCTTCACCACCCCACCCAACCGAGAACAGACTCCGCCCCCTCAGCTTTACCAGGCCAACTGGCCAGGGTGCTAGACAGGTGGTCGGTCAACTGCTGGGGCACAGCCCTAAGGTAATGAGGCAACTCTCTTACTCAGCCTAAAATAATCAAACGCCGAAGGGCTGGTACTGAAAAGCCACATTCCCCATCCATTCCCCACTTCTCCACTCGCAAGCCTTCTCACCCTTCCCAATTTTAATTCTGCTAATGACTGTTTCCATGGCTTACCTCTCTCTCTGGGTGTGTCCATTCCAGACAGTATCTATCAACCTGCTGGTAGGACAGGTGCGCTATGGGGGCCGGACCCTCCCAGGGGCCGGTGCAGGTGACCCGGTCACACCAGCGCCTGCAGTCACACTCCCAGCACTGGAGGAACACATCCTCCCAGGAGCAGCCACTCAGCTCTGGAAGCAGGCTCTCTTCTCTGCAGGCAATTTTTGTTTTAACTTTGTAAAGCGAGGAGAAGGGCTGGCAATAACTTGGCATCACTGCTGCTCGGGAGGGCAAGTGGCTCCCACGCCCCTTCGTGTGCTCTGTGCTCTGCACGCGGATTCTGTGAGTGTTTGCTCCTGCTTGCCCAGCCCCACCCTACCCTGCACAGGCTGGTGCCTGGACAGCCACGCTCAAGCCCTCCCTAGCTTTTCTGGTTCTTTCCACCACACTAGCTTCTCCTGATGTCTGATGAGTGGACAAGCCAAAAGCAGCATACACATCCACTGAAATATCTTCCAGCCTTGGGAGCCGGCGCTGTGGCTTAGTGGGCAAAGCTGCCCCCTGCAGTGCGGGCATCCCATATGGACGCCGGTTCAAGTCCCAGCTGCTAAACTTCCGATCCAGCTCTCTGTTGCGGCCTGGGAAAGCAGTAGAAGATGGTCCAAGTCCTTGGGCCCCTGCATCTGTGTGGGAGACCCAGAAGAAGCTCCGGGCTCCTGGCTTCGGATCGGCGCAGCTCCAGCCGTTGTGGCCAACTGGGGAGTGAGCCAGCGGATGGAAGGCCTCCCCGCCCCGCCCCCCCCGCCTCTCCTTCTCTCTCTGTGTAGCTCTTTCAAATAAATAAATAAATATTTTTTTAAAAAAATATATTGTTTAGCCTTAAGCAGGAAGGAAATTCTGACCCAGACTGTGACATAGCACAGGACACCACGCTAAGTGACGAGCCAGACACAAAAGGACAAATACTGCATGGTCCCAGTAACAGGAAGTCACTAAACAGGCCAGTGCTGAGAGCCAGTTCCGAGGCAGAGAGCAGGCAGCTGAACGGGAGCAGAGCGCAGCCTTGCGAGGCTTCGAGCCCTGGAGACGGGGGTGGCGGATGTGCTGAACGCCACGACGCTGCACCCCTAACAGTCGGTCAGACGGGACATCTCATGTAGGAGTACTTCACCCCCAAAGGGCCAAGACAGAGAGAGATCCTGGGTGGGGGAAAACACAGGCGGCTGCACCAGCTGATTCTGCCACAGGGCTTCCTCCGCGCACCTGGGCTTTCCCAAAGAGAAGCCTTTATCTGCAAAACAACCGCAGCAGCCAGGTGGACTGGCGCTGGCAGGGAGCCACCGGACAGCCACTTACCCAGGCAGGAGCCAGGGAAGACACCTACATCTGCCTGGGTTGAGAGCACGCGGCACAGGTGGCTCGGGGCCAGGCGCCAGGACAGCAGCTCGGGAAAACCCAGGGCTCCCGGCAGGCGACGGGCTCGGACAGGCCTGCGCTCCCGGGGCCGGAGGGACAATGTGCAAACACCTAAGAAGATATTTTCACCGATGGTATAGTGGAGTTTTTGTGTTTTTTTTTTTTTTTTTAATGTAACATTAAAGATTTTCAACACACTTTAGAAATCAAAGAGCTCCCACCGGCACTTGTCAGGAACCTGAGTTTCTTTCTAACACTTGGGTGGGCCCCTTCAGGGCGGGTTCACGTAGAACTCACATGAGCACCTGCTCCCCTGGGGCCACCCAGGCTCTCACAGGTTTAAGCATCACCCATCGTGGACCAGTGCCCAATCATTCCATGAACATTTTGTAGGCCAGCCTGGGGGAGAGGTTGTGAGCATCACCATAGCTCTACCCTTCCCAAGCACTAATCCGACACTCTGCTTCTGTGCAGAGCTGCCGCCCCCCCCCCCCCCCCCCGCCTCCGATTCCTCATCCTGGTCAGCATCTCTGGCCAACACGGCAGCCCATGCACAGCCACCTGGCCTCGCTCTGGCTACAGGCCGACAGCAAAGCAATTGTGCCCTGAATCTGAAATGTTCTGGACAACCCACAGCAAAACAAAGGCCTCCCCGGGCCCCTGACGTCAGTCTCAGGGCCCCACTTTGTGGCCGGCTGGCCCACTGTGGCCCTGGGAGCAAGCCTGGATCAGCCCAAGCCACTGTGGGGACCGAACTATGAAGCAGACTTCACACCACACATTTCGCAGGAGTACTGTGCAGTGAGCCACATCCATCACAGTCCATGCATTCAAAATAAAACCCCGTCATAAGGAACCCTGTAATCCACAGCCCGCCTCCAACGTTACACCTGGACGAGGCTGCCTGTTGCAAGACAAGGATCTAAAATTAAGACTCAAAGACATGTAACCTCATGAGGCACCCGGGACAGACGGGACACTGGCCCACAGGCAGAGGGGCCTCGGACCTGCAGCCAAGAATCCTAAGCGTCACCTTTGAGATTGATCCCATGCAAGCGAGCCAGCAGCTGGCAACAAGACCCTCAGTACTGCGCCGGACTCTGAAGTCGCCGTCCTCGTGTTTCAGGCATGCCTGACGAAGCAAATCCCACCGTGATGAAAAGCCAGCTGCCCCTTTCCACCACTGGCTGTGCACATTCCAGAACCGGGCCCGTGGAAGGGAGGGCCCACCTGCCACAGAACCCACGCCCAGCTGACCAGGGAAACAGGGGGCCCGCTGCAGTCGAGGGAGACCCCCAGCTCCTGGGGGCAGACATCACACGCCCTCTCCTCTCACCCAGCGTCTCCCTGGGAGACGCCTGGGAACACGTGGAACCATGGGAACAGGAAGTCCACCTTCAAAGGCACGCTCAGAACCCAGCCAAAGCGCTGACGCAGCTGCTGTCTCCTCTTCCCACCAGGAGAAAGGATTTCACGGCGGGAGGGGAGGCTCTGGTGTCAAGGCCCTCGGCACGCAGGCAGGAGCTGGTGACAGCCCACAGCCATGAACCCGGCAGCTCAATGGAAGCTGTGCCACCACAGCCCTACCTCGTACCGTGGCATTTCAGCAATGCAGAATTGATCTTACATATATAAAAATATTCACACATAATTTGAAAACAGGCGGTTCTGAGTAACACGGTAAGAGATCGCCCGATTGATCCAGTGTAGACTTCTCTAATCCCACAGTACATTTCCTCCTGACAATCGATTCCCGAAGTCAAGTAGGTTGACTCATGAAAACGCCTCCTTGAAGCCTCTGATTGACTTCCTGTTGGGCAGCCCCGTGACAACGGTTAAGCTCACAGCGCTGGAGCTGGAAGGGTGTTTAAACCTCTCCTCCCGCCACGCCCAGCTCCCTCGAAGTCTCTCCCAAGCATTCTGTAGACTTTCCCCAGGGGCTCGCACCACAAGGGAGCCAGCTCCGCTCCCAGCCCCCTCCCACCCAGGGTCCCCAGGCACCCCAGGAAAGACTGAGCTCCCTGTGATGTCTCTTCCACTGGGGGATGGCGTGGCTGGCCTGGCTTGGCCACCGTCCCTCTGAAGCCCACACAGCAAGCCCTCAGCCTCTTGCCGCCGCACCCCTGCCTCTGTGAGCAGCAGCACCAGGCCTGAATGAGGCCAGAAAAGGGGCCTCTGGGGGCCACACGGGAAGGGATTCCCAGCAGGTGCAATAGTAAGAAACAAACACAACCCAGGCCTCAGATCCACACCTCCCGGCAGGCTGGCTCTCCTCGCTGTCCGACCAGGCCTGGATCACCTGCAGGAAGTCAGATCCCAGACCCAGCCCCAGCCCCACCCCCGCATGGGGCCATGTGGCGTCACCCTATAGCTCCTGTCTCTAATTCATCACAACCCCCACCCACCCACGCCCAGGGGGCCAGCACTGGACAATCGCCATCAGGACGCCAGCTCAGCCACTTTGCCTCCTAAGAGATGATGCCCACGACACAAGCACTTTGTAATCAGGGTGATTGACAGTGGTGATATCCCAAACACCCTACACGAACATGGCGGAAAATAACACAGAAAGCTCAGTGCACAGTAACTCAGGAATCCAAACCAGCAAGAGCAACGCCCTGCCTGTCAGAGGTGGCACCAGGAACTCACAGCGGCAGGCGGCAGCTGCATGTGGAGGCTGCACGGCCAGGGCTGCAGCCTAAGAAAGCAGCTGCGGGGGGCCGGCGCTGTGGCTTAGCAGGTAAAGCTGCCACCTGCAGCGCCGGCATCCTATACAGGCTCTGGTTCAAGTCCCGGCTGCTCCTCTTCCAATCCAGCTCTCTGCTGTGGCCTGGGAAAGCAGTAGAAGATGGCCCAAGTCCTTGGGCTCCTGTTCCCACATGGGAGACCCAGAAGAAGCTCCTGGCTCTTGGCTTCGGATCGGCACAGCTCCAGCCATTGCAGCCAACTGGGGAGTGAACCCACAGATGGAAGACCTCTCTCTCCCTCCCTCTGCCTCTTCTCTCTCTGAGTAACTCTGACTTTCAAATCCTGCATCACAGACCCTGGGCCGCCCTGGGTGGCCCAGGCGGTGTCTCCTGGTACCAGCAAGCTGAGGCCTTCCCATCGGCCAGTTAGGCCGACCTCTAGGCACCTGTGCTGGGGACCACCTTCCCGGCCCCAGGGCCCCTGCCTCACCTGCAGATGACAGCTTCCTGAACCTCCCAGGGCTGCATCCTACACCATCCATCCCATCTCACCCCGTCTGCTTGTGCACCCCTGGTGGGAGAAGCAGAGGCCACCAGCGACTGTTAGGGCACCTGCACGGGGGTCCAGGACATCAACCCCACCACAGCCACCAGCATCACCTGAAAAGACACAGTCCCCCAGGAAGAGGCCCTCAGAGCCCCCTGCTGGAGGGCCCAGCTACAGCGCAAGCCACCTCCTCAAAGCCCCCTGTGCAGCTCTCCTGCTGTGTGTGCCCATGGGACATGGGACGGTCCCCATTGGGCCCCTCATACTCCAACCCACCCCCACCACACACGGAAAAGTCCACGTTCCCTGACCACGCCTGCCCCCACTCCACAGCCCAGGAGGGCTGTGGTTCAAGGGCTGACCCACCGACCATGAAACAGAAGGGCCCCCCCAGGTCCATAGAGCTGACTAATGCAGGCCCTCACACACCCGCCAGCCAGCCAGCAACAAACAGGAGTGAACACTGGACAGGAAAGGTCACGCTGGCGAAGGAACCCGCGGGCAGGAAAACCCCAGAGACGGAAGCAGGCGGGCGGCGGGCCAGGTGCTGAGAAGCCAGCAACATTTCTGTCCATCAACCGTCAACGGCCGGAACGTGAGCGAGAGGAGGGCACGATCCCAGCCAGGGACAAGAGCCCCCGGAGCTATGAAATGCCATGGAATAAACGAACAGGAAATGCACTGAACGCATGGGAGCCAGTGACAGACAAAATGTCACCTGGCTAAGTCAGGCTAGCCAGATGACGAGAACGGACCAAGGGTCGCCTCTCCTCCATGGAACGACCCTCAGGGCAATCCCAATCCCAGTCCCATCAGATCGTGGGATGAATTTAGCTTACTCTCAACTTCATCTAATCAAGGAATACATGAGAAAGATTAGGAAAAATGGGCAAAGAAGAACGAGATAATGAGGCCACGCAACATTCATCCGCAACAAACATAGAGGATATAGGCCGGTGATGTCATAGCCTAATGACGTCACTGCCTCATGACATCATCACCTGGCAACATCACAGCTGTCCTTGTCGGTGTGCTCACAACAATGAAATCGCCACACACAGTTCATAGAAGCGTTAACACCTCCTTGTCCTAAGTGAGGCGTGACCACCTAACAGAGACGCACAGTGACCTAACAGTAAACATTGCTGCGATACATTGGAAGGCAGAGTCCAGAAACTCAGGAGAAATAACCCAGCAGACACCAAGTGAATCTACGGCAAATGTGGCAACTCCAAACAGAGAGGTGGAGAGGGCTTATGCTGCGGGGCCAGCACTGTGGTGCAGTAGGTTAAGTAGGATATAGCACCGGCATCCCATGTGGGCACCGGTTCAAGTTCCGGCTGCTCCTCTTTCAACCCAGCTCTCTGCTTATGTCCTGGGAAAGCAGCAGAACATAGCCCAAGCCCTCGGGCCCCTGCACCCCTATGGGAGACCCAGAAGAAGCTCCTTGCTCCTGGCTTTGGATTGGCCCAGCTCCAGCCATAGCAGCTATTTGGGGAGTTAACCAGTGGTTGAAAGACCTCTCTCTCTGTTTCTCTCTCCGTGTCTGTAACTCTGCTTCTTGAGTAAATAAATCTTTTAAAAATTTAAAAAAATAAATTATTTCACAAAAGTGAATGTTCATATAAAAACTGCATCTCTAAGCTCCTATCAGATCTAAAAATAACTTCTCAATGAATAAGAGATGTGAATGTGAAAGAAAAAACCTGAACTACCAAGTGTCGGAAGAAAACACAAGGGAGTGGTCGTAGACACTTGGGGCCGGCAAGCCTTTTCTCTAACAAAGACTCAGGAGCTAAAAAGAAAAGCCTGGTGGCTTCGACAACAGAAAAATTCCAAATTTTTTGCTTGGCCAAACCAGTCTTTCCGCAAAGGCAAAAGGCACAAGGTGTTTCGGTGAAAACATCTGTAGTGTAAATAGCAAATAAGAAACAGACCCGCCGTACTCAGAACAGCTACCAACAAACAGGAAAAGCTGAACGCGTCACAACCGAAGAACAGGCAAGGGTACAAAAAGGAAACTAAAAGATGGAAACCAAATTATTTCCTGCGGCAGCTTGTTGTCATTCATAGTCCTTAGGAAACGCTGAACAAGGTACAGAGTCCTGCGTACGCTCAGGGGACACGTCCCGGGGACCCTCCGTGCACCACGTGACAGTGTGAGTGACAGACGGGGCGCAGAGAGAGCAGCAGGCACGGCTCGTTACCAAACACAACAGCTCTCATCAAAGGGACACGAATGGCGTCTCTCCTGCAAGAGCCAAAGAAAGATTACTGTTCAGGAGCAGGGCTGACCGCAGACCACACCCGCTGACGGCGGGGCCCCGGTGCACATGGTATCTTTACGCCCACATGACCGAGGGGACCTACAAAAAACCAGCACGTCCACCGGCAAGACTGTGGGGAAACGGCTGCCTCACGCCTCCCCAGAGGGCAACCTGGCCCCATCTGTTCACACCCTGGCCCCTCGAGCACCCACCCAGCAAGTCCACTTCTAGGAACCGAGGCTATGGAAACTGGCCCCCAGACACACACGCAAGGATTCAATGTATGAATGAGATTCTCTTCCCAGCACCATCCAGGAGTGTGAAAATCGGAACTGGGCGTTCACTGAGTAACAGTCATACATTGCATAAGCATCACAAGGCCGTGACCATGACCCGGGATGATGGTTAAGACACAATTACTCCTCGTAAAACTGTGCAAGTATGACATGTGGCTCAAAATTTTTTCATTACACAATATTAAAAAATTAAAACACACGAGGCCAGCACTGTGGCTCAGCAGGTTAAACCGCCGCCTGCAATGCCAGCTTCCCATATGAGTGCCGGTCTGAGTCCCACCTGCTCTGCTTCCAATCCAGCTCCCTGCTAACACACCTAGGAAAGCAATGGAAGAGGGCCTGAGTGCTTGGGCCCCTGGCACCCACATGGGAGACTGGAATGGAGTTCCACACTCGCGGCTGTAGCCTGGCCCAGCCCCTGGCTACTGCTGCCATCTGGGGAATGAACCAGAGGTCGGAAGATCTCTGTCTTTTCCTCCCTCTCTGTAACTATGCCTTTCAAATAAATAAATAAACCTTTTAGAAAACATTTTTGGCACCAAAACAAACATCTTTTATTTCCATTTCCACAAACTTTTTGAAGTACCCTAATATGATCCCTTGTGTTGAAAAATATTAAATATATAAATGTGTATTCCTGTAAGGCGAAGGTAAAACAGTCCCATGGAGAAGAAAAGAAATGGGAAGACTGGGCCCAACTGGTTACCATGCTGTCTTTGCAGGAGCTAAGTGGGGGCAGGGGTGGGAGATGGATTTTCTACATTATGCATTTCTGTAAGCTCAAATTCTTGTAATGAAGGCATATTAATTTTATAACCAGAAAAAAACATTTTTTTAATTTAAAAAATCTGCTCATGCAAAACCCATGCCAGAACCCTTGTGCCTGTAGATGAGGCCAGGTCCCTGTCACCCCAGGCTCCGGTGCCAGGAAAGCGGCTCCTTCCTCCTCCGAGACAGCAGAGAGTTGCCAGAAGGCATGATTTTCAAAACAGAGATGTCAGATCCACTCATGTTGGTGATTAGTGCTCTTACCGTGAGACGATGAAACAGCAGCCTGAAACCACCTCCCAGCAGACAGAACTGACCCAAGCCTTCAAACCCCCTCCCGTATCCCATCCCATGGTCTTCGTGTGTTTCAGCGTGCTCGGTGGAGGTGAGAGGGATCCGGCCTCACTGCCCAGCGCTGGCCCCATTCCCAGGGGAACGGTGGCCGCCCGGCACCTCCCTGTCCTGGGATCGGGCTGCTGCCCTCCTCAGACCCCGACTTGCCCAGGCAGCCCCGGTTCCTGCAGTCTCCTCTGTGTTTGGGACTGAGAACCGGCACAGCAGCACTTTCAAATTCTGCAGGCTCCCACGGCACGTGCTTCCACGCGTAGAAAATAACCGAGTCCAGGGAACGCGCTTCAAAGTCCAATTTTGGGGAACTGATGTAGGTTGTTCCATTTTAAGTCCCTCAACCAGAGGAAATCTGAACCCCCCCCCCCCTTCCAGCTCAGCAGAGCGAGGCTGTGTGGCTACCGCTCCGGTGAAAACAGGACAAAGTTCCTCCTGGGGCCAAGGCTTCTCCTCGGATTCCCAGAGGAGCCAGGAGCTCGGGGCTGCCGGGACCCCAGGGCAGGCCCCGAGAGGCGCCCACAGCCATCGGTGCCAACACACCCAGCACCCTGGGAGTGCAGGAAGAAAAGGGGGCGCCGTCCCAATGCATTCGCCAAATCACCGGGAAAATTTTAAAGATTAATTGGTGGATTGGTATTGATTGATTTGAAGGCAGAGAATGAGAGAGAGAGATTTGCATTTGCTGGTTCACCCCCCAAAATGGCCACAATGGCCAAGGTGAAGCCAGGAGCTTCTTCTGGGTCTCCCATGTGGGTGCAGGGGCCCAGGCACTTGGGCCATCCTCTGCTGCTTTCCCAGGCCACAGCAGAGAGCTGGATCAGAAGCGGAATAGCTGGACCTGGAACAGGCACTTGGATATAAAATGCAACTTAACCATTGCACTGCTGTGCCCTAACGCAGGTCCCCTTAAAATTTTTTAAACAAATAATTATACTCCCAGGTTTATGATCCCAGCCCAGGCCCTCAGCGCAGTGGATCAATCAGAGAGAAGTCCTGGAATCACTGTGGTCACACCCAACTCCCACAGGCCTGTATGTCCTGGGAAGTCCCTGAAACTCAGACAGATTTCCCCACAAGCCCCTGGACGTCCACTCAAAACACCACCAGCCAACCTGGGCGTTGCATGCCTCCAGGACGGAGGGGCTGGGCCAATGGTGCTTGCCAGAGCCCCATTCAATGAAGTGCCAGCCAGTGGGAGAGGGGGAGGGGACAGGGAGAGGACACAGGAGCAGGAGTGCAAGGCAGACAGCAGGGAGGAGGGGCAAGGAAGGAAGCCCCTCCCTCTCACGCTGTCCACGGCAATTAAACCTTCCTGGGGGTCAGTCTGAAGCTAATTTGCCAGTTGATCACAGGGAAAGAACCCGAGAGCAGCTGCAAAAGAAAAACGCACAAGGACATTTATTACAGCATCGCTTGCAGCCCACCCCCGGCGCCTGGCCCCACGTCACAGCGAAGGGGCACCTGACAGCCATGAGAGAGAGCCCAGGCCTGGGGGAGTCCTGGGAGCAAGGAGGAAGGAGCCCCTGGGGGAACAGCTGGTGCCTCAGTTTCTTTGTTTTGGTCATCTCTATTTTGTAACACAATGATTTTGTCTGAAAGGAATAACAACATAAAAACTTTCATAATAAATGTTCTCTTGCCAAAAACTGCTTTAAAATGAAAGACCGAGTTGCAGCATATGGAACTGTGTATTTGATCACCTTTGACACACAGAAATGACAGGTTCATAAGATTCCCCCTAATCTAGTCATCAAAGCCAGCTGAGTGGCAAGACAGGGAGGATTCACGTCCCCTTCCTCGCTCGGGGACGGTGTGGAGGCCAGGGTCCCAGATGCACGGGTCTCCTGCCTTCCAGGGGTGCACCCTTCCTGCTGGCAGCCCCGCCTCGTGGCACCACCTGTGCCACGGACCCATCTCTCACGACTCACACTGTCTTGCAAAGCAGGTGTCATTGCCAGCTACAAGCAAAGGAGCAGTGACGCACCTGCTGTTGCCCAGTGAAACGTGGGGAGCTGGCTGGATCCCAGGCAGACCCCTGGACTCCCCCAAAACCTCAGCCGTCCTTGCTGGTCCCAGGAGAGGACAGGCCTGTGCCCATTCTCTGGACCAGGGAGGCTCACTGCTTTGTCAAGTTCACCCTTCTTCACCCCATCCTGCGCCTCCCTCTAAAGGATGTTAGGGAGCTTAAAGAAGCCAAAATTACCCAAAGCCCTGGTCTTTACAGCTGCAGGCCTGTTCTTCTGAATCCTCACCAGGCTACCCTACCTGTGGGAACAAAGCAGACGGACCAGCTACCCAGCAGCAACCTTGGCCATGAGGTCAACTCCGTCCACACAGACACGCGGCAGTCTCTGGGTCCCTCACTGGACCATTAACCAAACACACATTGGCTTTGGTCTATGTCTACTATGACCCATGTCACACCTTCCCCCCACAGAAAAATGGCCACTGGTCATTAACTGCAGTGAGGGAGCATCTCCGGACACCAACCCTGGACACACTGGTGCAGCAGGTAAAGGGGCTGCACAGGATGCCCGCGTCCACGTGGGAACACCTGCATTGGGCCCTAGCTACTCTGTGCTTCTCACCCAGCTCTCTGCTAATGCACCTGGGAAAGCAGCAGAGGACGCTCCAAGTACACGGGCCCCTGCACCCATGTGGGAGACCAGGTGGAGCTCCTGGCTTCAGCCTGGCCTAGACCTGGCTATTGCAGGCACTTGGGAAGTGAACTAGCAGATGGAAGACTGGAAGACTGATATCTGTATCTCTCCCCCCCCCACCCCGCCACTCTGCCTCTCAAATCTGTAGAATGAATGAGAGGCAGAAGAAGGAGACAAAGAGGAGGAGGAGGAAGCAGAGGTCAGGGATGCTGTTGTCAGAGTCATGACAGCGCTGAAACCTGGCTGCCCAGTGGACAGCATGGTGGGCGGGGCAGCCCCTGGTTCCCTGGACCACTCGATGCCCTCGATGCACTCACACTGCTGGGCCTGTGTCTCCTGGGCCGGCTCCCAGCACCCAGACTGACTGCACCCGAGAAACTGGCTCTCTCCAAACACCAAGAATTTAGGGCACCAAAAATATATCTAACTACTATGTGAGCCTGCCCCCCCCAGTCATTATGGAGACAGCATGGAGCTGGGGGGCTCAGGGCAGCTCTGGGCCAAGGCCCCACCACCAGGGTCACGGGGAAATGGCACACAACCTGCCCTCCAATTATTTCTACAGATGTTGTGTTTCTGTGACAGCTGTTTAATATGTATTTTTATTTTTATTTGAAAGGCAGAGTTACAGAGAGAGAGAAGGAATGAGAGAGAGATGGAAAGAGATCTTCCATCCACTGGTTCACTCCCCAAAAATGGCCTCAACTCCCAGAACTGGGCCATACTGAAGCCAGGAGCCACATCAGGGTCTCCCACATGGGTACAGGGACCCAAGCACTTGGGCCATCCTCCGCTGCTTTCCCAGGTGCATCAGCAGGGAGCTGGATCAGAAGTGGAGCAGCCAGGACTCAAACGGGAGCCCGTATGGGATGCCAGTGCTGCAGGCAGCGGCTTTACCTGCTGCGCCACAACATCAGCCCCTCTAAGACAGTTTTAGACCACAGGAAAACCGAACAGAGAGTTCAGAGTTCCCATACACCCTACACTCATCTCCCATCTTAATATTTTATATTGGTACGGTTTATTACACAATCAGTGAACCAGCGTTGGCCATTATCATTAACGAAGTCTACACTCAATTCTGATCTCCTTAGCTGCGCCCTAATGCCCTTGCTCTTGGCCCAGGACCCCAGCCAGGATCTCGCGTGATGTCATGCAGCCGTGTGTCCTCAGGCTCCTCCTGGCTGTGACGGTCTCCCAGACCGCCCTTGTCTCGGATGACCTTGCCATTCCTGGGTCCTTCGTGGTCTGCTCCTCCACTGCTGTATGTCTGGAGTGCTTCTCGCAGGCAGACCGACGCCGTGGGTCTGGGCAGGAAGCCCCAGAGGTGACGTGCCCTCCCGATCAGGACACGGGCTGCCTCCGTGATGCACGGCTACTGCAGACCTGCCCACCAGGAGGAACGACCGGGAGGGGAGGGGTCCCCATGGCCCTGTGCTGTGCTCTGCAGAAGGAGTCACCGTGGGCAGCGCACACCTGGGGAAAGGGGACCGACGCCCTCTCCCCACCTTGGTTTCAGTAGACCCCTTGAGCAACAAGCCCTTCACTCATGCCTGGAACTTCCCTCCTGCCCACCCCCCTGCCGGAGCCCCCTCAGGCCCTTTATTCTTGCCCCCTGCACACACCAGATTTGCTTATGAGCCAGACGCAGCATGATGTATTGCACGCTGCAAACGGCATGGACCTGCTCACTCCTGGGGGTCCCACGCTCCCCACGGTGGCCAAGTAGCAGGTAACAGACCCCAGGCCCACACCAGCACGGCGAGCCTCGGACCAGAGTTCAGGACCCTTGTTAATTATCCAGGGCAAAAACAGCTCCCCGTCCCAGGCAGGTCCAGATGTGGAGCTCATCAAACCCCCTTTGACACCTTTCACCGGGCTGCTCCTGAGTTGTCCTGTGCTGGGTGCTGGCACCCACTGCACAGCCCCAGGCAGGGGCAGGGCACAGCACAGGGCTGAGCAGGGTCCACACTACAAAGAGGTGGCAGGGTGGGGGGTGGGGAGGGGGCGGAGCAGATCAGCAAGCACCTGCCCCTGCCCCAGTGGCCAGTCAGCTCCCAGGACAGTGACGCGAATAAGGCAGGACACTCCAGGCAGGGTAACAGGATACCCCAGGAAGCCGCCCAGGCCAAGGGGTCCAAACCCTGGGAAGAACGCCCTGCGGCTCACGCCTGCAGCAGCAGCCCAGGGGGCAGAGCACAGCCAGTCCATCACGTGTACCAGTGTCACCTGATACTCCACAGCCACAAAATGCCACGGTGACAGCGAGAGGCTGTTAGGACAGAACCTCCTGGCTGAGAGGATGACGAGGCCACTGGGACCCTCGGTTGGAGCACCAGGGATGAGTCCCCTAGGTTCCAGTAACCCGGAGGGTGTGGCCAGAGTCCTGGGCACCGGGGCTCTGTCATGGGGACCACCCACCGAGCATCTGGGGAGCCTGAGGGACACCTCCGAAGGCTGCACCCAGCGCTGCTGTCACCGAGAAGCTGAGGTGTCATGCTCACATCAGCACTTTGCACTGACAACAGCACCTGTCGCCTGTTCCCACGTGGAGTCATAGCGCCCAGCCACCCAGCTCTGATGGGCCTGGAGAAGGGGGCATTGCCCAGGTGCAGAGGGAGATGCTGGGGAGCAGGACAGGAGCAGGCACAGGTACAGGCTCTGCCTCTGCCACCCCAACACCTCGGTGAAGCTCCAGGCTCCTCTCCCCAGCGGGGCTCCGCGGCAGAGGGCACTGAGCACAGGCCTCCCCAGCCCAGGCACAGCCGGGGCACGGTGGGTGCAGGGTGCCGAGGAGGACAGTGCCAGGCACAAAGGACACGGCAGGAACCCCAAGGCCCCCATCAGGCTGCCACACAACTTCAGGGGCAACCACGCCTGCGCTCACCACCCCAGCACACCGAGGTGGTCACAAGGTCAGCCGACAGCCACAGACAAAGAGACGTTCTCTCTGCAGTCAGCGCCGCGGCCCTGTCCTGCCAGGCTCACGGCCAGAAGAGAGCTCTGGGACAGAGGGGGGAGCAGGGCTGAGGCGAGGCAGGGGGCAGAGCGGGGGCAGGGGTGTGTGTGTGAGAAGGAGTTCATGTTCACGGGCGGAAGGCGAAAGGAAGGCATTCCAGGCAAAGGTGCCTCTGCAGCCCTGGGGACAGGGGCCCTCACCTGGACACACCCTCTGTCCAGGATGCCCGGTCGCCAGGATGGGGGAGGGACCAAAGGCGCTGTTCATGTGCGCCGTTCCCACCCACTGCTCCTCCGGCAGCTCGTGGGTTTTCCACTCAGCTGAAGCCTCGTTAACATTTGATGCTTAAATGTTTGGGTTCTTTGCTTCTGGTTTTAAGAGCATGGCTCCTTTTGTGTGCAGGCAGACGAACTCGTTTCATCCAGAAACTTATCCACACCAATTAATGCTGCATAGACCTCAGTGTCCTGCTCGAGTTGACGCTCCCTGATCACCATTTAGAAAATATAGTTTATATCTCAATATTAATAAGCATTTGTTGCAGTGGCAACATTTAATTATCTCCCATTAACTGTGATCTTGATTTTGATAGTATTGTTCCAGCAGTAAAATAAACCATGAGTCGTTCAACTCAAAGCTCTCCTTGAAAATTTCAGGATGATGTCCTGCTCTTTAAAAAAAAAAAAAAAAAAAACGGGGGATGGAGGGAGACAGCACTGTGGCACAGGTTAAGCCTCCGCCTGCGGTGCCAGCATCCCATATGGGCACCGGTTCATGTCCCAGCTGTTCCTCTTCTGATCCAGCTCTCTGCTACGGCTTGGGAAAGCAGTGGAAGATGGCCCAAGTGCCTGGGCCCCTGCACCCACATGGGAGACCTAGGGCACGCTCCTGGCTTTGGATCAGCCCAGCTCCAGCCATTGCAGCCATTTGGGGAGTGAACCAGCAGATGGAAGATCTCCCCCTTTGCTTGCAACTCTGCCTCTCAAATAAATTAAAATACATATATATGGCAATATACATAGAGAAAAGTCCTATGTTATAAATAAAACTCACCCAAGCAAAGCAGCATCCAGACGCATCACCAACAGCCCAGAAGGCCTGTGTCCTCTCCATCCAAGGAGCAGCGTGACTCCCAACACCACGGACGAGGAGACCTACCGACCTTCACGTAATTGGAACCACGCAGTCCTGTCCAGATTTTCCTGCCAGACTCACCCCTTATGTTGCACACGCTTACACCGTGTTCACCCTCACCTTGCTGCACAGTGTGCTGGCACTTCAAAAAGTTCACAGGAAAACAGAATCAAAAAATAAGCTCATTGTGGTGCAAAGACTTCTGAAACTCACGCATACGAGGGGCCTCCAAAAAGTTCATGAACAATGCATATAATGGAAAAAAAAAAAACTAGTTTTCAGCTTGGTTCTTTTGTAACCCAAAAAAAAAAATCCCTTATCTTTTAATTCCATCTTCCATAAACTTCCTGAGACTTTCTCATTTCCCAAGTCAGAGTGCAGCGCAGGGCATTCCGCACTGATCCGCCCTCGCCCGCTCTGCAGCCTGGCCGTCATCATCACGCTGCTCTGGACACTCCCATGGGGGAGGGCAGTGTCTCCTGTTGAATATTTATGTTTTTTCATCTACTTGAAAGGCACAGAGAAAGATAAAAAAGATCTTCCACCTGCTGCTTCATTGCCCAAAGGCACACAACAGCTGGGGCTGGGCCAGCTGAAGCCAGGAGTCTGGACCCCATCTAGGTACCCCACACGGGTGGCAGGGCCCACGCCCTTGGGCCATCCTGCACTGCCTCCCATGATGCATCAGCAAGGGACACTGGATTGGAAGCAGAGCAGCCAGGACTTGAATGGGTGCTGCCATATGGGATGCAGGCGTCCCAAGTTGCACCACCATGCCTGCCCCTCCCACATGTGTCTCTTGATGGCTGTATCAGGCTCCCGGGGCTGCTGTAGCAAATCAGCACAAAACCGAGCGGCGGAACACACATTTACTCTCTCACAGTACTGGAGACAAGGAGTCGGGCAGCAGTTTCACAGGGCAGACATGGAGGTGTGGGCCGGGCCGTGCTCTCTCCGTAGATCTAGGGGAGAGGAGACCTGTGGCTGCCCCACTCCCATCCCGGCTCCTCTTCTGTGTGTCCAATCTCCCCCTGCCTCTCTCTTGAAAGCACCCTTGTGATGGCACTTAGGGCCCACCTAGGTGATCCAAGATGATCTCACTTGAAAGCCCTTCGTCACATCTGCAAAAGCTTTCCCACCCCATCGCGACCTCATCTCAGCTAGGGGCGGGGCCTCTGTAGACGCACACTTGACTTTAGCTGACAATGCAGTGCAGCTTCCCAAAGCGGTGGCAGAAGCATAGACTGCACTCAGCACTGGAGAGTTCCAGGCGCTCCAGTCCCCGCCCCCACCTGCTAGTTCCTGCTCACCCGATTTCGGCCTCCCGGGGTGTGTGCAGTGGTGTCACAGTTACGGTTGGGTTTGCAGTTCTCTGACGACCAGAGGAGTTGAGGACCTTCCATCTGTTTCCTGCCCCGTTGCTGGCATCAAGTGTCTCTTGCTCCTCTTGTACTGTTTTACGTGAGTCATTTGTTAAAATAAACCCCAGGAGAGACACACGTATAGGGAAAAAGAACCTTTCTAGGGTCAGCACCCGAGATGCAAGGTCCACCTCTGTGTCCACGCAATCAGGGGACTTGAGGTCTGGACACTGACCCCCATGCAGACCCAGGCCTCTGTCAGCACGGACGGTCTCCAACCAGGAACGTGCGTGAGAGCCTGGAGACCGGCGTCAGGAACCCGACCTGGGGGCCAAAAATCCAATTCCAATTTAACTCCCTGAAATCAAAGTTATTTTTGCTTCGAGGATGACCGCTGGGACAGAAACTCTGTGTCTATGCAAATACGCATGGATCTGGGGAACCTCTCCGGCTCGGGAGGTGGTTGGGGAGCAGCCACACTGGCACAGCGATGGCCACCTGCAGAGGAAGATATCAGCTCGCTGCTGTGAGCACCAGGCGTGTGCACAGGGAGGCAGCAATGCCACCAACGGCGGCCATCGGATTTCCGCTGTGACACGCGAGCGGTTAAACACGCCCTGGTTTGGTTTCTCGGGAAATGGTAACGTGTCTGATGAAAACCAGCAAGATGCAGAAAGTCCCCACAAAGGGGTCCCGCTCACTCACCCCCCATCAAACACAGCAGCCCAACAGGGAGAGGGTGCTTTCTGCTCACTGCACAGAAAGAACCAGGCAGCAGCCACCAGCACCCACGCCCAGTCCCAGCAAAGGGTGACGGGGCAGAGGCAAGTGCGCCTCACTATGGTCCCCACGTTACCCCCACGGCAAAGCAAAGACACAGGCTGACTGCATCTCCAAGAAGGAGCACCACTCATCTGTAAGACTGGGGCTCTAAGGCTTGACATCACGGTGCACCAGAGAGCAGACAGTTCCTGGAGCCCACCCCTGCCGCCTGGGGGAGCGGGGAGGAGAAGGCAGGAGCTGCAGGTGGTCAGCGGCCACTCTGCCCTTCCCTTCCCCAAGCCCTGTGACCTGCACGCCTGGGGAAGCCGCAGTCCCCTCTCCAGGCAGAGGGCACCGAGCTGGGGCGAGGCCTAGGCATGTGCTGGGCAGGGAGGGCGTGCGGCTCCCCCAGGCACCGGGGAGCCTCAGACCCTGGGAAGGGTCCCCTGCGCACAGCCCTTGATGGGCTGATCTGGCACCTGGCTCTCGCTGGCTGCCCGCCAAGTCAGCGGAGCTGCACAGGTTAACTCAGGGGGAGCAAATTAATAACGTAATGTGTGGCTTGTCGCGCATTTTGTCATTCTGGTAGAAGAACAGGCAATTTAATCTACAAAGACGATGAATCTCTAAAGGGTAAAATGAAACATCGGCGCTAGTGAGGCCAGCGCTTGGTGGTTGCAGCCTCCTCCCAGGCAGCGTGGTGGAGGCCCAGGCTCCAGGAGCCCCTCCGGGCCAGACCCCAGCCCTGTGCTCTCTGCACGAGGAGTCCTTCCGCACGCTCCCGCAACAAGCCCCGCCCTGCGCCCACCACATGGCTCCCTGCTCCCCTCTGTGCACGCACCACAGTCTGCAGGCACCCCTCTCCCATGGATGCCCGTGGGGTGCGCAGTCTGGGTACAGGAAGCCCTTCCCTGGTGTCCCCTCGGTGAACCATTATTACTGCTCCCGACCCACAGCGACGCCCTCCACGGCCTCCACGGGAAGCTCAGTGGCTCCTCCCGTCTCCTGCTCTGACCTGACAAACCACACAAGCCTGCGTCCCACAGACTTGGCCCACACTGAGCCCACAGCGCCTCATTGCAGGACGGGGTCCATGGCCAGCCCCCAAGAACTGTGGGGCTCCCAAACCTGTGTTCCTCCAGAATGGGGCTCTGAGGGCTCCGTCACACCCCCTTCAAGACCTCCCCAAGTCTTCCCAGCTCCACACAGAAAACAAACAGGAAAGATGGGGCCCAGCAGGTGCCCGGAAAGCACCTGTTGAGTACATGGGAGGAAGGCGGAGCACCCCCCCCCCCCCCGCAAAGGCAGGCGGGAGGAGCCGGTGTGGAGGCGTCTGGCCCGGTTGCAGCACTGCTGAGTCCCTGAGGACCCAAGACTGAGAAGTGAGTGACAAGGACAGGGCGGATGCTGCCTTCTGCACACCCAGGCCCACTCTGTCTCCAGCATCAGATATATCAGATAAAGCAGTCTGCATCCGGGCAGTTCAGACAGGGGTTCCCAAAGCAAGAGTCCCTCGAGGCAGATCCGCACACCAACTGATGGAAGCTGGAGGTGGCACTGCCTATCGGGGGTGGGGGTCAGCTGTAGCCAAGCCAGTCACCAGTGCTGGGTGAGCAAGAAGAAAACCATTTCTTAATAAACGCAATCAGTCTAGAAGCCAAAACCCTCAAACGCCTGAGGGAGAGACACGAGTGGGACTTCCTATCCTGGAGCTGTTCTGCTCTGTTTCCAACCCAAGAAACGGCACAAAGACGCCCCTCCCCCAACAACCGAAGGCAAAGAGCACATCCGACCTGTGATAGGATGGCCTGCGTCCCCCGCCCGAATCCTGGTACTCAAAGGATAGCCAAAGTCCACACACAGCATCCTCTCAGCACGTGACCCCAACATATGGGGCATCGACAAGGGGCTGTGGGCCGGGAAAGCCACCCCAGACAGCCAGCCATCAAGACAATCAAGTTCTCCCTCAGGGACCTCAGGGTCTAGCTGCCAGGCCCGGCACGCAGCGCCAGGATCCGCGGCCAGTTTCAGTCCATCGGCCAATCAGTGGCAGCTTCCACTGTTACCAGCCAGAAGTAGCTAGAGGGTCCGAGGCGGTGCCAGGTGTCTGAGGCCTGGCAGGCAAGCCGGGGAGAACACACGTACGCAAGTGCACACAGGCACACACCTGCACCCCCGGCCCTGGGCTCTGCACTAACCCAGCGCCATATGCAACAGAGTGCACGCACACAGCTGACCTCACCATCCCCCCAGGGACTTGGTGGCCGGGAGGGAGGAAACCCAGACCCACATGGGTCCCCCGCTGAGTCAGTCCATCAAACCCTAAGCAGCGGCGCCCTACACTCGGCGGGCTGGGGAGGCAGAGCCTGACTTGCCGGAGCTTCCAGTTCCTAACACAGGCCCCGCTCCACCCCCCCGGGACAGCTGTCACCAGCTCTGGCAAATCCGGACAGATGTTCCAGCACCTGGCTCACTTATTACACCAAAAGACTGAGAAACATAGACTGGGTTTTATTTGCACAGGCGCACACTCGCTGTCAGGGAGCCCCAAGAAATCCATCATCCCTAAATGCAGGCATTGGCTCAATAAATGCTTTGCCCATTTTTGAAACAATAGATTTTCCCGAGACAGCTGATAATCAAACCAACCGGGGGAAACTACATAAAGTATGCTTTTTGATTAAATTAACAATGCGTACAATGTTTCGGAGAGATGTTCGGAGCTCTATCTAGAGCTGCCTTGTTAGGGAAACAATTCCAGGACTGTAAGACCGGGACATGTAAGACATGTATGTATGCATGCATGTATGTATGTATACACATATTTATCTGCACTGAAAATTCTGAATGCAAGGAATCCATGGGTGCTTGCAATGGAAAAATGGACCCCCAAAGCCAGCTGGTCACCTGCACAGCAAGTTCCCAAGCCCGGAGAGTGACCCCCAGTCCCCAGTGGCACTCCTCATACTGCTCCACGAACAGCAGGCACTGGTGACCATTAACCCTGCATGCACCACACAGTACACGAACAGCCTGAAGTTCAACTCATGCCCTCCCAGTTGAAAACCAGACCAGATGCCACACGGGCACCAGGAGGAGGCAGGGAGTCAGCACAGGCCTCAGCATTGCCCTGTCGCAGCAGCGTGCCAAGCTCAGACAGCAACTGTGTCCTGCCTCGGAGGTCTGGCGAGCCAACATGGAGGGGAGAGCTCGACGCAGAGAATAGCCCCGCCAGGTGGGTCGACTCCCCCGCTCCGGCTTCTCCACCGAAGTCCATCCTCGGGTGTCGGGGGCCTCCGGTTTCCAGGACACCGCGGGATGACACCATGTCCGCGCAGTCAGCCAACAAGGCAGGCGTTTCAACCGCGCATCTTTCCTGCTCAATGTTGATCCTTACAACACAAAACGGCAGGTGTGGCACCTTATGACAGAACAGCACTTTAGAGAGTTTGGGACGTGCCTGCCTCTCTCGCTGGGCTGTAGCTGCAACGCACAAACCTGGCCCTGCACACTGCCAGCGACACGGGAGGAACCAGAACCGGCTCCCCCGGCCACCACAGGATCCCTTCCATCAGTTCAACCCGGCCTCTCATCTGTGCTTCAGAGCCTCTGCCGGGGGGAGGTCGGGGGGATGCAAGGATTACGGAAGCTCAGAAGGACCCTCCAGGGCCAGGGACGCACGCAAACCCCCGGGGATGAGACACCGGGCTCCCGTTACTCCAAATCCTGTCCTCTTCTCCCACGCCGCTCAGCCTCCCAGGGGGCTGCAGGCCGGCTCTGGCAAACAACCATGCAGGCGGGAATGTCGCTGCGGCTCCTATCCTGAGCCCGCTTCCATGGGCTCTGCTGCCTCCCCAGCCACGGTCCCTCTGGCCCACGTGGGGGCCGGCTTGCGTTGTACAGATCTGAAGCTCCTCCTGCCCTTGGGGGCCCCACTCTGGCCCAGCTCCTAGGAGGGTTCCAGCTCAGTCTCAGGAGGAGCAGGGGACTGGCTCCATGCTGAAAGGAGGAAACACGCGCCGGGTCCCATTCATTCATTCAACTCACAACAGCACGCAACGCCTACGACGTGCCAGGCACTATTCTAGCTACTGCAGACCGGAGAGGGAACAAGCGGCTTCACACTGGAGTGGCAAGAGTCAAACAATAAACAAACAACCACTGTATATAAACAACACCCTGAACATTAAGCACCAAGAAAGACAGCAAGGGCACAAGAAAGGGAGAAGTGATGCCAATGTACGGAGGGTGCTCAGGCATACGGAGAACTGGAGGAAGTGAGGGAAAAAGCCACACAGACATCTGCCAGACAATGGGAACAGCAGGTGCAAAGGCTCTGGGGCAGCAGCAAGCATGGCAAAACTAAGAGCCATTCCATTCCGCTGGAATCACTGAGGATACAGGGTAGCCTTGGGCCAAGACTGCAGGTGGGGATAACCCAGGGCACACCTGCACGGCTCCTCTACCTGCGCCAGGGCAGCTGGCAGGGACCACGCTTGAGAAAAAGAGGGGAACTCATAAGTAAAATGAAATCAGGCCAAGAAATGTGGGTATGGAGTGGGCACAGGGGAGCCACTGGAGGTCAGGCAGAGGAGAGAGACCCGGCCTGGGTCCCTGCAGCCGACACAGACACCGACACGCAGGGTTCCATGGAGCAGCCTGTGTGATCTGGTGTCCCTGTCCCCCTCCCAGGCTCCCTGTGTGTCCACATGGGGAAAGAGAAGAGGACCGACTGTGGAGAGGTGAGAGGAGACAGTGGCTGCGACAGCAGACGTGACCTGTGCCAGCAGGCTGCTCTGAGACGCCATGGGCCGTGGCGGCCACCTGGGCGGGGCGGGGCGGGGGGGGGCTGCTCATGGTTGGAGGACGGAGGCAGACAGCCTTTCCTGCAGGTGCCCACACCAACCTCCACCCGGGGGAGAAACACGCATCCCCCAACCCCTGCGGGGCCCCAGGCTGCCTCCTGGTGGGCAGTCGCCTCAACAGCAGCCCGCTTCCTGGACGCCTGCCCGGTGGTCAGCGGCCACATCACTCCCCGTGGGCCCCTACGTGCCCCCAGTCATTACGGCCACCTGCCAAGAGTGAGGAACAGGGGGCACACAGCCTGTGAGTGGTACAGACAGGACCCCACCCCACCCCCCGGGCTCTGGCCACTCCCCCTAAGAACCCCGGCTGCAAGGCCAGGCCTGCGTGTGGGTCTCTGCCCATCAAAGCCAAGCCAGTGTGGTGCTGGGGGCCTCCATCTGCCTCCAGCCCTGAGACTTCCCCCTCAACGGTCACGCTGGCTCCGAGACGTCAGACCACGGTACCACCAGAGCCCTCACCTGTTGAGCCACCGGGGCAGGTATGCCAGGCAGAGGGCGGACAAGAGCACAGGGGAGGAGCTGAGACTGGAGGTGGCTGCTGCCCTGGCCCGGCCCTGCCCCACCACTGCATCCAGACAAAGCCCAGCCTGACGCCAGCCTCCCACTGAGAAGCACCTTCCCTCTGCATTTTTCAGTTTTGTCGAGGAAAAAAATCAAGGTGTCTTAGCACCTGCTCTCAGCTTCCAGGGGTGCAATTGGTGGTTTTTTTTTTTTTTTACAATTATCTTTTATTTTTATACAGCATGGTTTAGCTCAGTTGGCAAACTAGATATTTATGCACCTCTGTTTCACAATCCCACCCCAGCAATTATTCCTATGAAACTAACATTTTCCCAAAAGGGAGGAGGGAGGGATGAAAGCGACTCAAGCGAGGGTGATGCAAGCAGGCTAACAAGCCACGGCTCCGGCTCCGGCTCGGGGCACCAGAGAAAACGAGCCAGGTGGAGGAGAGTGAGAAGCCGGCGGTCCTGGCACCACCGGCCCTGCCTGTGCCGCTTAGCCCATCTGATCCAGGCAGCACTGCCCCACCAGTCCAGTCCCAGGGATGGTAAGACAGGTGGGCGGCGGGCAGGTGCACAGAAGTGAGATGGCTAGGGCCATGCCCCAGGCCCAGCTCAGCTCCACAGACCAAGGGCCTCTGGCCAGTGCTACCGGTAGCCAAGTTCCTAGGAATTCACCAATGCCCTGGACACCCCTGGGAGCCCCCACCCCACCCCCGCCCTCCAGCTGGGGAGGCCCTGACTTCAGACCCGCCTCCCACCCAGGACCTCAGGAAAACCTGTCCCACTCAGACCCTGCAAGGACGCAGGTCATCATTTGCCCTTTGGCCAGAAAAAAAATGCCCAAAAAGGAGACCAGGAGGGTGAAGGGACCGGGGACAGATCGAGGGTGGGCGCTGAAGCGCCAGGAACCGGATTCCGGGTTTTGGGGACCACCTCTCGGCACAGCCATTTGTGAGCTGACCACCCAGACCACAGACTCAAGTCCGGCCCCTGTCGGGCCGTATCTGAATAGATCAAAAAAAAAAAAAATTGAAAGTCTTCCTTGTGCAAGAAAATACTAAGTTAAGCCGGTCAGGCTCCCGCAGGACAGGCCCTTGGGTGGTCCCCTGCCCCTTGGCACGCACAGACACGGGCGTGTAGCCCGGGCCGGGGGCTCCACGTTCGCCCTAGTCGTCCGGGGCCGAACCTCCTCCAGCAGCCTGGCCAGGCCGTGCACGCCGTGGGGGAGGGGCCGCGCCGGCCGCCCAGGTGGAACGGAGTGCGGGCTTTTTAATTGGGGAGTTTTCCCCTCTGGGCCTCGTTAGAAAGGAATCGGGAAGGGTAGGGGGCGAGGAGTGGAGCTCGGTTCCTAGGAGGCAGCGAGCCCAGCGCGACCCCAAACTCGGGAGTTGCAGCCCGACAAGGGGACTCGGTGCCAGCGGCCGGGCCAGCGCCTCCTGTCCTCGCCGCGGCGCCCCCGGCCCGGGATGCGCGAGCCGCCCGCCCGAAGGTCGGGATTGGGGGCAGGGCCAGGCCGTACCGAGAGAGCGGGGCCCCGGGGGTGCGACCCCCGGATCCCAGCATAGCCCTGCAGGGTCCGGGGGCGAGCTCGGGCCGCAGCACCCGCGCCCCCCCACCCCGCCCCGCGCGCCCCCCGGCTGCCCGGCCCGGGCCCCCAGGCTTACCTGGCCCCGGGCGCGGGGCTCGCGGGGGCGCCGCTGGCTGCGTCCGCGAGGCCGAGCGCCGGGCGCCGCCGCAGCTCTTTGTGAGTCCGCGCCGAGCCGCGCACCGAGACTGCTAATGAGCCCGGGAAGCTGAATAGCGGCGGGCGCGCCCCGGACGCGGCGTACGGCACGCAGGGCCGCCTCTGCCCGGCGCACGCGGCGCGGCCGCGGGGCGCTCCCCGCACCGTCCTCCGCCGCCCCCCGCCCGGCCCCGCCCGGGCGCGGGGCTCGGACGCCGCGGCCCCGGGCCCCGCGGGCGGGAAGAAAGGCCAGACAAAGATGCGGCCGTGGCGGGCGCAGCGCCGGGCGCAGCGCTGGGCTCGCACCCCCGGCTCGGCCCCGGCGCGCGGACGCACCTGGGACCCCGCTCCTGCAGGGCTGGCCTTGGAGACAGTGGCCGGAACCCAGGCTCTGGCCGCCGCGGGGCCCCCAACGACCCCCAAGCCCTGGGGAGCACACAGATTCCCGGGCGGGTGCCAGACCTGCTGAGCTCGGGAGCTGCGGGGGTCCGGCCCTCCCGCGCGTGGAACAGGTGAAGGCGCGGCTCGCCGGCGCCCGCACCCTGCCCCGAGCGCCTCGCTGCCCCCTGGCGGGCTCGGGCGCGCGTGCGGCGCGGAGGGGCCGCGGCGACCGCGCCCTGCTCGGGCCCGCGCGGCCGTGTGCTGGGCGGTTGCAGACCCCGGCGCCTGCTGGATTCCAGGTCTCCTTTCGGGTCCCCTATAACCGCCCGTTTCTAACGCCCGGTAGCCTTGCCGCCAGGGCCCCTCCCTCTCCTTGCTGGCCTCACGGGGAGGACCCGTGCCCACTCCCAGACACCCTCACATGCCAAGGACGGAGAGTCGGCCGGCACCCCCACTTCGCGAACCATCCCCTTGCGAGCCCCGGGAGGTCGTGCGGGAGAAGCTGGTGTCGCCCCCGGCCCCCATGGACGTGGTCACCTGAGGGTTCCACCTGGGAAAGCGCACGGGGGCCTTGTCCAGGCAGAGCCGGCGGCTCCAGTGCCCCCACCCCGAAATGGCTGTGGCTTTTGCCCGCTTTTGTCTCCTTTGGTTGGGCCGGGGGACGCGTATGGCCCTTCCTGTGGCCCGGGGCCGGGGCCTGGGACCCCGAGGAGAAGGGGCCAGGGGAGACTGAGTCCTGAGCTGGACCAGCGCAGGCGCGGGGCCTGTCCCGCCAGCCTCTCAGCAGCCGGCAGGCGCGGGGCCGCCCACTATGGGCTGAACCCACGGGCCACAGAGAGGCAGCAAGGCCACACCCCGAGACAGGGACCGCAGGTTCCAGACCCGTGCGAGTTCTCGCCGTCACTGTGTTAGACACGAAGGGGCCCAGCGAGAGAAGACACGAGCTTCGCCTCTCCCGGGTGGCCCCCGCTTTTCTGCAAATGCCAGTGACTGCAGCCGCAATGGAGGGAAAGTGATTCCGTCGCCGTGAGGGTTGAGTGTGGGGTCCAAATGCCTTCCGCTTTTTGTCTTCCCAGTGGAAAGCCCGCGTCCCTGCCTGAAGCGCATCCACACAGCTGCCTGTGTCCGTGGGTTGGGGGAGGGGCTGCTAGCTGGGGCTCCACCCAAGGCAAGCTCCGGGCCAGGCACTGGATGTTAGGCCCCCACCCAGGACACAAGAGCAACAGTGGGTGATGCCTCAGCACCCCAAGCTCTGCTGGGCTGAGCCACCCAGCACTATTCTCTATAGGTTCTCTATCTTTTAAAAGCATTGATTGATGTTGGATTTGAAAGGCAGTGTGACAGGGGAAGACAAACGTTCCATCTGCTGTTTCACTCCCCGGCTGGCTGCAACAGCTGAGACTGGACCAAGCCGAAGCCAGGAGCCTGGGACTCCGACCCAGTCTCCCTGAGTCTCCCCTCGTGGGTGCAGGGGCCCAAGCACTCAGGACATCTTCCACTGCTTCCCCAGGCGCATTAGCAGGGAGCTGGATCTGAAGTGGAGCACCGGGGCTTGAACCAGTGCCCATATGCAATGCCTGCTTTGCAGGTGGTGGCTCAAACCACTGCACCACAGTGCCAGCCCCTATTCAGAAAATGTTTAAAGAACCTTGGAATGCAGAAGATCTAAGAATGTCACAGAGCTAAAAAGCGGTCACAAATGGTCACCGTGCTTGACTTCAGAGGAACTCCTGCGTGGTGGCAGTCACCTCCGTAAGCAAAGTCCGTAACAAGCCAGGGAAAAGACATTAGCAACTCATGCAGGAGTAGTCCATCTCCCATCTAAATAGACGCCACCAAGAAGAAATCAACTAATACACACACACACACACACACACACATACATACATATGTGGGCAAAGGGTACGAGGCAGGCAGTTTACAGGAAAGGGAATACAAATGACTTTTTGAGACATCTGAAAAGATGCCCTTCCTTATTCATAATAAGAAATGCCAATTAACACCACACTGAGTTCTCCTTGTTTTTACCTCTGGGAGACTCAGGGCAGAGGGAGGGGGCCAGCGGCCCCCCTGCCCTGGAGTGTGATGGCTGCATCTTCTGTGGCGGCCGATCACTCCCACAAAATGACAAACGCACAAGTCCTGGGACCTAGGAGTTCTACTTCGAGGACTTTTTTCTACCCGCATATCACATGAATGCTAAATGACCTGCGCAGAGGGGTTCACTGTTATTGTGTGTGCGGTAAACGACTACAGACAGCTCCCATAGTCTGTCAAAGGAGCCAGGGCACATCCAGACGCCGAGAGAGCACACAGACCCCCAGAAGGGGGGGACCCATGAGGACCTGACGCGCGGAGTCCACTCAGGTGCTCCGTCATCAGAAGGAACAGAGAGCAGATGCGTGTCGAGTGCCACCGTGTGTGCGAAACCAGGGAAAAGGCGGCACCCAGAGATGCTCTTACGCAGCCATAAAGCCAGGCACCAGTGCCAGCCATACCTGAGAAGGAAGCTGGTGGCTTAGGCAGGTGTGACCCGAGCACGGCGCGAGTCTCCCTTTTTACTTTTGAAGACGTAACATTATCTCTGCCTTATAAAGTGGCAGTGATCAGCGATAACTCTGGCTGTGAACCCTCGGAGGGGCTCAGGACTCTGAAATCTCAGGTCTGTCTCCCCAGAGGGACAAACAGCAGATGCCCTGAACCACCTGGCTCTGCTACCTACTGCCACCTGGTGGTCATATTCATGAATTGCAAGCTCGGTGCCCATCCCCTTCAACCAGAGGAGCTCCACACCAAGCCCAATTTCCTACCAGACAAAGTGGAGCCAGAAACTCAGCGACTCTTCAGGACTGGCATAGCTAACTTTTAAAAAACAGTGCATGCCCTCTACAAATAGTAAGGGATATTAGTGATTTGTTTACAGGCTGGGATGAAATTTCCCTTATAAAACTCCCAAATGACAGAATATTACTATAAATGGGTTTGATTGACAAAGGTATGTCCCTCTGAGGGCATAACAGGACATCTCCCCAGAGAGCTACCGCCTGGCACAGCTTCGTTGGGGCTCCCAAGCACCTGAGCCCCTCCTCCTTGCCCTTCCTCCATCCTTGGGGTCGATCAAAAGCACCTGAGCCAGGAGCCGGGGCCCTGCAGGCTGATCCCAGCTAAGGCAACAGCGGAGAGAGGGAGGGAACTCAGGTAAATCACCTGTGCCCCCCACGCCCAGTGCAGCCTCCTCGGTGCAGGCGAGGAAAACCCCACACCAGGCGTCTGAGAAGGAAACGCAGCTAAGCACACCACGGCACCCCTAGCTTCTCCTGCCTCCGGACTCTGAGCCAGCGGCCAGAATCAGCACCCAGCTCTCCCTCTAGCTGCTTTTTCCGAGACCTGGAAACCCCCGCGACGACCGTGGAAGCAGAGCACCTTCTGGGAAAGTAAATGCCGTCGGTTCCTTGGCGGATTTCAGGATGCAGATTTTGCAGAATCCAGGCCTCAGAGCAGTCAATGAGCAGGCGTAGGCCAGGGAAAGCTCCGGCTCCTGGCGCTCTGGATCCCGCCCTTGGGAGCCACGTGCGTGGACATCCTGGGAGGAATGTGGCGCTCGGCCCTCACCTTTTGAGCAGACCCACTGTGCAGGTGACAGCGTGGGAAAGCAGAAGTTGGTTCCTTTTTAGAGATAGATTTATTGGGGCCGGTGCCGTGGCTCACTTGGTTAATCCTCCGCCTGCAGTGCCGGCATCCCATATGGGCACTGGGTTCTAGTCCCGGTTGCCCCTCTTCCAGTCCAGCTCTCTGCTGTGGCCCGGGGAGGGCAGTGGAGGATGGCCCAAGTGCTTGGGCCCTGCACCCACATGGGAGACCAGGAGGAAGCACCTGGCTCCTGGCTTCAGATCTGCACAGCGCCGGCTGTGGTGGCCATTTGGGGAGTGAACTAATGAAAGGAAGACCTTTCTCTCTGTCTCTCTCTGTCTGTAACTCTACCTGTTGAATAAATAAATAAAAATATTTTTGTAAAAAGATCTATTTGAAAGGCAGAGTTACAGAGAGAAAGAGACAGAGAGAGAGAGAGAGCGCGCTCACTTCCATTCTCTGGTTCACCCCCCAGATGGCCTGGGCTGGGCCAGGGTGAAGCCAGGAGCCAGTTTCATCTTGGTCTTGCCCGTGGGTGCAGGAGCCCAGTCTTCTGCTCCTTTCCCAGGAGCAGTAGCTCTCCAGCTGGATCAGAAGTGGAGCAGCCAGGACCGGGCACGGCGCCCACGTGGGATGCAGCGTTGTAGGCAGTGGTTTAACCCCCTACGCCACAACTCCTGCCTCAGAGGCTTGTTCTTCTCCTGCTAGGGGTAGGGCTGTGAAATCGCACAAAGCAGACGCCTTTACTGCAGGGCGCTGAAGCGTGGAGAACAGAGTGGAGGCCGTGGAGACGGTGAGGTGTGGCCACGGAGAGCGGCAGGGCAGACAGCAGACAGCCCTCAGCACCTGGGTGTCCTATGCCCCAGATCCCACCCACCGCAGTTAAAAGTACATGTGTGCCAAACACGTGTCGGCTTTGCTTCCTTGTGCCTCATTCCTGAGGCCACACAACTGTCCGCACAGCGCCTCCCTGCGCTGGTGTCAGAGCTCGTCTGGAGCTGAGAACACTTGAACTGCTGCGAGGCACCTGTGGATTTGGGGGTCTGCGGGGGGTGCTAAAACCAATCCCGGAGGACCCCGACTATCCCATAGGACAGACGGTCGTGTCATCAGGTCTCCTCTCGGGGACGGGGACATCCCAGGCCAGCTGGAGGCTGGGTGGAGGAGGATGGGGAGGGATGAAGGCCACGAGGCTGTCTCTGATGAGACTAATGGGGCTGGAGGGGGCGCGGTCAGTCTAAACAGAGAGGTCCGACTCCTTGGGGGAGGGCCTGAGACCCAGGAAGATGGCTTCCTTGGCAGGAGAGCGTTCCAGAGGGGCCAGAGGTGGTGCTAGAAGCCCCCCAGGCTCCTGCCCCACCCAGCCACGGGGATGTGTCTGGAGCCCATGGCCTGGCGTGGCTGTAGGCAGTGCTAAGGCCAGCAGGGCAGCGCGCACTGTGGGACTTTGCCCCCACAGGGGCCAGGTGGGGCCAGGAGGACGGGCAGGAGCCGTGGCATCGGGGAGCTGGGCCTTCGAGGCCTGGCCACAGCTGCTCCATGGCTCCTGGGTGTTTGGAAGGGACCAGGGACCCGGCCAAGGGCACTGTCAGCCAGGACGGGCCAGCTTCCTGCTGAGAGGCAGGCGGTGTGCCAGCAGTGAGCAGGCAGGGACATGAGCAGCGCCTCCACCTCCGGATGTGTGAGCTGGGGGTGCAGGGGGCAGGGAGGGGACCCCCTGGACCTCGAGCCTGGAGGCCACCGAGTGGTTTTGGTCCTGGGAGCACCCAGCCTAAGCGTTCCTCCAGCACTCACCCTCCCCTGGCCAGGCCACTCCGTCCATCCCATCCCCCTACCTGTAGTGCCTGGCTCAGGGGTGGCCATGTGACCCAAGGCAGTCTCTTTAACAACAACAACAACAAAGATTTATTTATTTATTTATTTGTTAGAAAGGCAGAGTTACAGACAGAGGCAGACACAGGGAGACAGAGCTCTTCCATCTGCTGGTTCACTCCCCGAATTGCTGCAAAGGCCTGGGCTGGGCCAGCCTGAAGCCAGGAGCCAAGAACTCCATCCGGGTCTCCCACGGGGCGCAGGGGCCCAAGCGCTTAAGCCATCCTCTGCTGCTTTCCCCAGGCCATCAGCAGGGAACTGGATCGGAAGCAGAGCAGCCGAAACTTGAACTGGCATTCAGATGGGATGCCGGCATCTCGGGCGGTGGCTTCCCCCGCTGCACCATGACACCGGCTCTCGAGACAAACTCCTGAGCCCGCATGCAAGGTCTTTTCCGGGAGTGCGGGGGTGGGGCAGTCTCTCCCACGGAGGGACAAGCAGTGTGGAGCTGTGGGGGCCCCTGTGCAGGGGCGTGCTGGGGCGCAAGGGCGTCACAGAGGAGAGCAGGGCTGGAGGGTGGAGGCCAGCTGGGGGCCTCCATGACATCAGTTGAGGCTCTGGATCCAGCCACGCCTATCTCCCTGCCTCTGGACTTGCTGGTCACACAAAGGTGTTCCAGTGGAGCCCTTGTCCCCTGTAGCCTTTAGAGTCCTGACTGATGCAGCCAGCATCGCGATGGTCATTGGTTGTAGCGCGTGCCTGTAAGTGCTAAGGAGAGCCAGAGCTGTGGGACGGCAGAAAGAGCAGCAGCAGCGTTCAGTGTCACCGGGGCTGTCTCCGTCCCAGGGGTCTCATCTGAGCAGCCCCTACGGCCTTCGGACCACTTCCCAGAAGGAGCTTCGAGGATGAGGTGCCCGGAGCTGCAGAGCGAGCGCAGGGAGCTTTTCAGAGAGGCTGCCACACGGGCCATGGTGTGGGGACTTGTGCTGGGGTCAGTGGCGTGGGGACTCAGGACAGCATCGGGCTGCACAGTGGCCTTCAGTGTGGCGTGGGTTCACCTGACGGCCCTGCTGGGGACCCTGAGGAGCCCACGCAGTGTGGCTTCCCACGGGGCAGGACCCTCGCTCCGGGCTCAGAGTTCATCACTCCTACTCCTCAGCCTTGTCGGACTTGGCTTCTACGGCAGTGATCACGTTGCCCAGCGTCGTTTCGGAACTTGGGGCTTGGCCCCGAATCTCAGTGATTCTCCGCTGGGGCTGATTTTGCAATGATCTGGTCACGTCAGGGGGTGTTTGTGGCTGTCACCACTTGGAGGGTGCTAGATTGGCCCCTAGTGGGCAGAGCCCGGGATGCTGCAAGTCCCACCGTGTGCAGGATAGCGACCCCTAGTGGGCAGAGCCTGGGATGCTGCAAATCCCACCGTGTGCAGGAGAGTGACCCCTAGTGGGCAGAGCCCAGGACGCTGCAAATCCCACCGTGTGCAGGAGAGCGACCCCTAGTGGGCAGAGCCCGGGACGTGGCAAATCCCACTGTGTGCAGGATAGCGACCCCTAGTGGGCAGAGCCCGGGACGCTGCAAATCCCACCGTGTGCAGGAGAGCGATCCCTAGTGGGCAGAGCCTGGGATGCTGCAAATCCCACCGTGTGCAGGATAGCGACCCCTTTAGCAATCACCTGCCGCAGTCCAGCGTGCCAGTGCTGATCTCACCACTGCACAGCGAGAGCCTGAAGGAGGCCCGCGAGTCTGCACACGGCCCTGCCCAGCTGCTCCTGAGCAGAGCAGGGCACTTAGGCATCGTGCCAGCCTCGCCAGGCCTGGTCTGTGCACCAGACCCAGGATCATCCTAGGTCACAAGCAAATGCAAGCGGCTGCTCCCAGGCTCCTCCTCCACAGCCAGCTGAAACCTGCTCTGCTGGCTGAGGCCCCAGTGCCTTGGTCCAGCCAGGCCCGGGGGCTACAGTGCTGAAAGGACCACCTTGACACCTGTGTCACAGGTGGACGGTGGGGAGAAGGGCTGCGGGAGGGCTGCCCGGAAGAGGTGTGCAGACATCAAGCCCACCTCTGCTCACTGCCCCCACCCCGCGGGAGCTGCCTGGTGCCCTGGTTCCCCTCCACCCCCGCATCCTCAGTCTCGTCTTCCCACGTGCCCTGTGCCAGTGGCCGTGCCAGCTGCTGGCTCATTTCCCACAGCCTGCTGGCCTGTCCTGGACACATTCCTGGGTCCCCGTGCACAGCCTGTGAGCCCCGGCACCCCCAGGACGGTTTGTGGAGAGCACGACCCGGGAGGGGACATCCTGTACAGCGGGGCTGCCGTCTCTCAGGAAAGCCCCTCCTGACAGAGAGGCCCACCTTGGCGGCCCAGGGTCCCAGCACCCACTTGGTGGCAGCTTTGCTCCCTGCAGAGCCGTCTCTGCAGGCAGGGGAGCCGGGCTGACCTGGCTCCCAGCCCTACCTCACCACAGTCCAGATCACATTGCTCAGGCTGTGGTCTCCTCTCTGCCACAGGGCCTTTGCATGCTGGTGTCTCCTGGGCACTTGTCCCTCGGGCCCCCCACTCTCCAGAAAAGGCATCTCCCGCTACCCACCCCACGAGGTCAGCTCTCTGTTGGCACTCATTCCAGCCTGCATTTCCCTTCATTTTTAATGCACCTTGTAATCTTTTATTGGTTTGCATGATTTAAAATTTTTAAAAAACACCTATTTATGTATTTGAAAGGCAGAGTTTCAGAGAAGAGAAAGAGAAAGAGAAAGAGAAAGAGAAAGAAAGAGAGAGAGAGAGAGATATCTTCCACCTGCTGGTTCACTCCCACAACAACTGGGGCTGCACCAGGCCAAAGCCAGGAACCTGCTACTCCACTGGGTCTCCCAGGTACTCAGGCTGTCTTCCTCTGCCTTCCCAGACACATTAGCAGGAAGTTGGATCAGAAGTGGAGCAGCAGGGACTTGAACCAGCATCCTACGGAATGCTGGCATCTCAGGCAGCGGCTTAACCACTACACCACAACGCTGACCCCCGACTTGTGTCATTGACAGTTTTCTCTCTCTCATGCAGGGACTGTACCTGCAACCCCATGCATTCTCAGCTCATGGCACACTGCCTGACAGAGCGCAGGCCCTTGGGAAGGTTTGTTGACTGAATGTGTGAACGGATGACAGAACACATTTAAGAAGCGCTTTGCATGGGCCGGGCCTTGCATTTCCACCGCGGAGGTCTGTTTGGATAAGGGCACTGTCGCTCTCAGGCCTCTGTCATCAGCATTTTGATAGGTCTATTTCTGGGTACACAGAGGCTTCAGCAAAGATGGGCAGCTGGGAGAAGCGGGGGTGGGGGGTGGGGGTGCAAATGCAGATGCAAAGCCGCACTGCACGGATCCCCAAGCCCAGGCTGGCCAGCCCCTCCCATGAAGAGAGTGAGCTTGGGGGGCGCTGACCTCAGGCTGGAGTCCCATGGAATTTCTAGGTGGCGGGAGTGAGGCCTGGGCTCTCATCTCTTCTCAAGGCCTTCACCTCGTGGGTAAAGACTTTGAACCTGGCCTTCCAGGGTCCCTTGGGCGACAAGGAAGAGGACATGAGGAGAACAGGCCTCAAGTAGCAGGGGCAGCCTGGTCAGCAGGAGGAGGGCCACGTCCTCTGGCACGGAGTGCTGAGTGCGTGTGGAGCCCTCTGAGCTGTCCTGATGGGCTTGTCGTGGGGTCCAGGGAGCGATGAGCCTTTTCCACCACTTGGAGACCACTGTTCCGGGATTTACCAGCATGGAATCCTATACAAGGGACTCAGGTTATGACAAAGGACATGTGACCAGGAGATCCACACCCAGGGGTCTACTCCAGCCAGAGCTCTGGGGCTGCCGGAGCCTGCCACTGTCCAAATTGCCCCTTGTTATGTTAGGACACCTGTCTTTGGCGTAGAGCCCACCCCAATGACCTCGTTTTAACATGATTGCCTCCGTCAAGACCTTATTTCCAAATAAGTCGCATCCGAAGATTCTGGGAGTGCAGACTTCAACATACCAGTGTGCGAGGGGGCACAGTTCAACCTGTGGCATGGAGAGACCGTGGCCCTGAGGGCCCACTGCGGTGTGGGGCCTGCTGCCCATCCCACTGCCCGGTGAGTCCTCCCCACGGACGGCGACCCTGCACAGTGAGAGGACGGTACTCACAGGTTAAGGCTGGCCTCTTCCTACTTCCTCCCGGGCAGTCTATGTCCCCCCATCAGTAAACGGCCGAAACCATCCGGGGAAATGACTGAGCCGGCTCTAGCCAAGGGCTGCTGGGGACTTGTCCCCAGAGTGCCACTTCCTGGACCACAGCCACTGGGGGAAGACAGGACCCCGCGAGGGAAGCGAGGTCAGGCTCCCTGGAGCTGTCCAGCACATTCCCAGCAGACGGGAGGGAAGCTGTGTCTTGCAGCCGCAACACCTCCCCGCGGACCTCAGAGCTTAAAATAACACTGGCTTATTCTTTGGCGGCTCCGCAGGTTTGGAGTGTGACACAGAGCACACTGCCCTAAGGTCAAGGGGTGGGCAGGGCTGTGCTGTCTGGAGGCCGCAGGGGAGACTTGGTTTCCTGTCTTCTGCAGCTGCTAGCAGGTGCCAAGTTCAGGGGAGGAGACACAGATGAAGCTGAGGATCTTGAGCCTTGAGTCCAGGTGAACCTTGGTCTTCCTTGCCACGTCCAAGGAGCCCAGCCTCTTGCTTGGCTCCCCGTTGCTTCTCTCCTCTCCTCTCCTCTCCTCTCCTCTCCTCTCCTCTCCTCTCCTCTCCTTTCCCCCCTCTCCTCTCCTCTCCTCTCCTCTCCTCTCCTTTCCCCCCTCTCCTCTCCTCAGGTGTGACACTGGAGATGAGACGGCCCCCTGGCTTCACTGCTGATGCTGGGATTCCACAATGGCACAGTCACAGTTCCTCACGGCCAAAGACAGGCAGGTGCATTTGTCCTAAGGGTTGTAAAGCAGTGGTGACCAGGCTGCTTGGATTTACGTGGCTGGTGGCAGTGACTCATGGACCCCAAGGAATGAAATGAGTGCTCCAGACCTTCCCAGACTAAATGTGGTTCACAGCCCCGAAGTCCCCTGATTGGAAGGGAAACTGGGGGCCGTCACTGTGGCCCAGCAGGTTAAGCCTCCACCTGCAGTGCCGGCATCCCATATGGGCATCAGTTCAAGTCCTGGCTGCTCCACTTCCCATCTACCTCCCTGCTAATGGCCTGGGAAAGCACTAGAGGATGGCCCAAGTGCTTGGGCCTCTAAACACTTGTGGGAGACCTGGAAGAAGCTCCTGGCTCCTGGCTTCAGACCAGCCCAGCTCCAGCCATGTGGCCATCTGGGGAGTGACTCAGAAGATAGAAAACCTCTCTGTGTCTCTCCCTTTCTCTGTCTGTAACTCTGCCTCTCAAATAAATAAATAAATAAATAAATCTTAATTTAAATTAGAGAGAGAGAGGGAGAGAGCGCTGAATGTCCCAAGGAAGGGCACTGCAATATAAGTTTTCCCCTGAAGCTTCCCCGTGGGGACCTCTGGCCACTCCCAAGGTCACGTGCGCTGGGAAGGAAATGCCAAGACCTTCTGGGGCTTCTGTGCATTGGCTCTGAAGTTACGTTAATTCTTAGGACCATTTCTAGAAAATTCTTAGGAAACGAAATGCCACTGCCCACTAGCCCGAAAGTGTGAGCTTAGGATAGTCAGGTGACACATGAGTTTGGGGCCAGTCCGGCTGACCGTGGGCCTGAGGCCTGCAGCTCTGCCCTGTGGTCATTCCCGTCCTGGAGTGCATCGTTGGAATACAGACATGCGTAGCCCCTCAAAGAGTCCCCACATTGGCTACCCTGACCCGTGGGGTGAAGGTCATGATAATAGGAAGGGCTAGGAACGGTCCCTCCATTCTGGGCTGGTTGTCACCGCAGGAGACTGGAACAGTGCAGGGTGGGATGCCTGTCACAGCCTCGTTTAATGTGCCTCTTTGCCCCGAGTAGAAAGCCTGTGTGGGGCTGGTGCTGTGGCAGAGCAGATAAAGCCACTGCCTGCGGTGCCAGCATCCCACATGGGCACTGGTTCAAGACCCAGCTGCTCCACTTCCCATCCAGCTCCCTGATGATGGCCTGGGAAAGCAGCAGAAGATGGCCCAAGTCCTTGGGCCCCTGCACCCACGTGAGAGACCTGGAAGAAGCTCCTGACTTCTGGCTTTGGCGTGGCCCAGCCCTGGCCAGTGGATGGAAGATCTCTCTACTGCCTTTCAAATAAATAAATCTTCAAAAAATTTAAAAAGCAAGCATATGAATTTTGGCAAATGACAACGGGCTGTCATCCGCTGCGTCTGGTGGCCGCTCCAATCGCAGCTGTCATGGAGGCTGTGGTTGAGAAGTGGTCCAGGCGTGGGTCCAGATTGGAGCAAAACAACGTAGCCCTGGCACGGGGCGTGCTGTGTCACCGTTCCCTTTTCCCCACGTCCTCACATGAAAAAGGCTGGCAAACGTCACAGCTTCCCAGGGAGAATGTGACTGAGAAGACACAGTCGTGACACGATCAATATGCTGGCGGGGGAGACGTCACCCCGGTGAAGGGCAGGCGGCTACACGGTGGGCTGCATGGACGATCTCCATGTCGCCCCTCCTGAGCCAGTCCCCGCTGCCTGCCGCTCCTGGGGACTGTACCCCTGGGACTTGCCCTCCTCTCCAAACGAGACAACAGAAGAAGACTGGAGGAGTGAAGAGAGCTGTGCTGGGGATTCCCTCCCCACCCCCTTCCCCGGCTCTCCGCCTTCCATAGCGCCGTGAACTGGCTGTGCACGTCTGCAAGAGCCCACAGCTCTGCCACACAGCCCTTCCCCACCACTGCAGATTTCACCGGATTCCACCGACGGCTCCCCAGAGTTTGGTCTTTTAGGCCTGGGGATGCCAACCGCCCCCTGGTGTTGCTGAGCCCCAGGTGCTACCCTGCTGACTTTGCAGACCCCTGCTCCACCTTATAAACAAACAGTCCTGTTAGGAAAGCCCTCCCGATTCACCCCGCCTGAAGTCGCCACCGTGTCCTGCTTGGACCCTTGCAGATTCATTCAGCTGGCTTTTGCTGAACTGTTACCATGTCATTCGTGCCGGGCGTTGAGGGAGATCCCAGTGAGAGCCAGATGCCCTGGCTTCTCTCAGGACTCTGGGAGAGCCAGGCTCAAATCCAAGGAGCACCCAAAGGAAGGGAAATAACCAATGCGGGAGAGCAGGACGGGGCACAGTGCCGGGGGTACATGACGGGAGACGGTGGTCCTCCCTTCGTCAGAGCTGGCGTCCAGGCTGGGGAGCAGCTGGCCGGAGCACGGCGCGTTGGAGGAACTGAATCTGCTCCTACTCAGAGGAGGCTGGAGCGGCAGGAGTGTGCACTTAGTGGCAGACCAGGCCGAGCAGGCCTCACCAAAGACCTCACACCACGGAAGGCTCTGACTCACTGCTAATGAACAGAACATTGCAGGGGGGATGGGACGCCACTTCTGAGACTGGGTTCCAAAAAGACACAGTGGCTTCCCTTTCTTGATGCCCTCCCTGGCCTCTCGCATTTTCTCTCTCTCTCTCTCTTTCTTTCTCGCTTGCTCGCTCGCTCGCTCCCAACTGCCATATTGTGAGGACACTGAGGTGAGGGATCCAAGCCCGACAGCATCCATGACCATGACCTTGGAAGGCCTCCACCTGCACGAGCTCCCACACATTCTCCAGCCTTAGCTGAGCCTCCAAGTGACTGCAGCCCCAGCTACAGCACAGCCACAACCTCAGAGACCCTAAGCCAGGGCCGCTGCTATGCCAGGTGCAGATTCCTGACCCCCAGAGTGGGGAACAACAATGTGTAGCATTCTAACCTGCTGAGATTTCCAGGGATTTCTAATGCAGCCATAGGTAACACTGTGTTTGTATATGTATATATATGTATGCACATGTATGTAGTATGTGATACTACAGAGCATGTATAGTGGGGAGGGTGGCCTGCTTCATTCATTCAAGGAATATTGAGTAGCAATTTGGGGGTGGTTATTTTTGGATGAGTAACACAGAAATGTGGTTGGATATTCTACAGTAGGGATGTATCCCTCCGGTAGACCCGTGGTTCCTGCACCATGGCTTCATGGTGTCAGTGCTTGGTACACCCTTTCAGGAAGATGTGTGCCCCCGTGAGCAAATACAAAAGTTCACAATGCCACTCTGCACTTGTTTTCCTCCTGGATCCATACATCTTGAAAACATCCCGCTTTCGTTGTTTTTTCACACCTGTATGCAACCCCACTATATGAAGTGCACATGTTATGCATAGCAACTCATCCTCCATTGATGGGTATCTAGGTTATTTCTAGTCACTGCTATTGCAAACAATGGCACAATGAGTAACTGTCAGGCTGTGACACTTTGCACCGTCGGGCACATTTCCAGAAGCAGGACAATGAAGACACAGCTTTGATAACTATTGCCAAACACCGTGCAGTAGTACAGTTGGACAGAGGCCTCCTCATGGCCATCACCATCAGCAACAGGAAGGAGTGTCTGCTCCCCCTATGACTGACAACAGCATTGTCTCACTGTTTTCACCTTTGCCCGTCTGGTCAGCGAGAAACCTGCACTTAGTGTGTGTATGGTGGAGGATCCTTAGAGTACTGGCATGGTACATGTGTGCTGTTAAAAGCCAATAAAGAACACGCCTGATGCCAAGTGTAGAATGCATTGTGGGGCCCAGAGCAGGTGCAGTGGGCCCAGATGGAGGGGGATGGGGAGACAGTCCAGCAGATGGACTGAAAGCTATTTGCAAGACTAAAGAAAGAGGGCTTTGTGATGGGGTGTGTGTGTGTGTGTGTGTGTGTGCGTGCTCTCCAGGGGAGGGTTGGTGAAGGGGAGGCGGTGCCAGCATTTGTCTTCAGTCTCTGTCTTGGGCAACTTGAAGAAAGATGGTGCCCTTCGCTGAGACAGGCGAGGCTGAAGGAGGGCCAGGTTTGTGTGGGAACCACATATGTTTCCTGTGGTTGCTATGAGAACCATTCACTGCTCGCCTGTACTATACACAGAGCCTCCCTCCCACATCTTAGTGGAGTTTTACATTTTAACACATGTCTTGGATTTAACATATTTAAAATCCCATACACCAAGAGGGATGTCAGGCCGTCATAAAATGTCAAGCCCTCCCCTGGTCTTCCACAATGCACTGAGCAAGTGTTTGCCGAAGGCAGCGGAGGCCAGGAATCACGGGGTGAGGGTGGGGACGGGGGCGTGCAGCCTGGGACGCTCGCACAGAGAACACCTGTGGACAGGGCTCCTTGGAACCGCGCTTCTGCCACCTGCACCCGTGACGTCCTCCAAGGTTCCGAGCCAGGGTGTGTGACACCGGTGTACTCCGCTGCATGGATTCCATGAGTCTCACTCCACATGGTGGAACGTGGGCTGGCAGGGATTTTAAAAATGACACAGGCGTGCATCCTCTGGGACGACAAAAGGCCCTGCAGTGAAATGCCGCGAGCTGGGACAGATGGCCCCCGATCATCCCTGTGGTCCCCCACAGCCTCACACTCTCCTCATCTCCAGCTCGGGCTGCTGGCTGTGAAGCCTCTCCCCAAGCCAGCAAAACAAGAGAAGAAATGAGTCACTTCCTGTCCTTGCAACTGCAAAAGTCAAGGGAAAAGAGGAAAGAAGCGCAGGGCCCTGCTTCTCTGTCTAGGGCAGAGTTCTCAGACTGTGGGCCCAGCCAGCAGCACTGGCATCCTCTGAGCACCGGTTAGAAACACAGATTGTCAGGCCTCGACTCAGACCGACTGGTTCCAAAATTCTCCAGGGCGTTGCCCCAAAATCTCCCTTTTAACAGGACCTCCGTGGGGCTGGCATTGTGACACAGCGTGTAAAACCACCCACCTCCTGTAATGCTGGCATCTCATTTGGGTGCCAGTTTGAGTCCCAGCTGATCCACTTCCAATCCAGTTCCCTGCTAATGTGCCCAGGACAGCAGTGGAGGATGGCCCAAGTGTCTGGAGCTCTGCACCTACATGGGAGACCTGGAAGAAGCTCCTGACTCCTGGCTCTGGTCTGGTCCAGCACTGGCTGTTTTGGCCATTTGAGGGGTGAACCAGCAGATGGAAGGAAGATCTCTTACCACCCCTCCTCTCTTTGTAACTCTGATTTTCAAATAAAATGAATCAATCTTAAAAAAAAAACAACCCAGAACACAAGATCTCCACGTGAATCTGACGCCTGCTGCAGATGGAGAACAGAGGGGCCTGAGAACTCCCTGGGGAGCACCCCTCACTTCCCCCTGAGGCCTGCGGGCCTTGCCGATGTGACCAGACACACCCTTGGAGTTTGCACCAGAGACCCAGGGCCCTGAGGGCAATGTGGCCACTGTAGCAGATCCCAGCGCAGAGGGCCAAGTGCCCGCCAAGGAAGACCCTCCTGGTGTGGCCAACGTGAGACAGGGGCCCCCGACCACAGCGCAGGTGCCACTCTGCCATGCCACCTCCCCCCGGGCTGGAGGCAGATCAAGCTTCTGGTCCTGGAAGTCCCTTTATTTAGTGAGGCAGACGACAGCAGAACCTCACGCTCAAATTTCTCCCTTCTCCATAGCATGCTCGGGCATGGGAGATGCAAATGTATCAAAGCAATCCATTGACAGCTGAGACTGGAGGGAGAAGAGGAACCCTTCTTGGATGTGAATCGGCCACGTTTGTCTTCTTAAACAAAGGTGAAAACAATGTCCACTGGAAGCAGGAGTGCAAACCGGGGCTGCCAGGGCTGAACTGGCAGCGCGGAGACACCTCCAGGCGGCCTCTGACTCAGACACGCTGGACGGATTCTCTCCTAAAACAGAGGTGCGGGGCCAGAACCGAACAGAAACCAGGGGGAGTTTTATCCTACAGGTGCAAGATCATACAAGCACGAACCTAGCAAAGCTAGTAGCACATCCAGAAGACTTTAAGCCAAACATATTCCCAGAAATAAGACGAAGAGAAACAAGAGTCAATATGCATTATGGGAAATAAAAATGCAGTTCCTGACATGAGCGATTCGGTACCTCGGCAGAACACCCAGGCGTGGGACAGAACATGCTGTGGGCACGCATGTACACACGCAGTGCACGTGCAGAACATCAAGGATAAGAGAGGGAAAAGCTGCCAGAAAGAAAAGATGATCGATTACTCCTTTTTTAAAAAGCCAGACTACATCAGATTTCTCATCAGTGACCTTCCTTAACGAAGACAGTGAATAGGAGTTTCAAAGTATAGAGGGGCGGGGCTGGTGCTGTGGTGTAGCAGGTTAAAGTCCTGACCTGAAGCGCAGCCATCCCATATGGGCGCCGGTTCGAGACCAGGCTGCTCCACTTCCCATCCAGCTCTCTGCTATGGCCTGGGAAAGCAGTAGAAGATGGCCCAAGTCCCTGGGCTCCTGCGCCTGTGTGGGAGACCTGGAAGAAGCTCCTGGATTTTGGCTTCGGATCAGTGCAGCTCCGGCCATTGCGGCCAATTGGGGAGTGAGCCATCCATCGGATGGAAGACCTCTCTCTTTCTCTGCCTCTCCTCTCTGTGTAAATCTGAATTACAAATAAATATATAAATCTTAAAAAAAAAGTATAGGGGGCAGTTCCCGCGGAATTCTGAGCCCAGAATTCTGCACTGAGGAAAATTATCTTTAAGAGCGAGAGCAGCCTACAACAGCGGCGGGAGGCCAGGCTGAAGCCAAGAGCTGAGAACTCAAATCTGGGTCTCTCACGTGGGTGGCAGGCAGGGACTTGTGCCCTCCGCTGCTGCCTCCCAGGATGCACAGGAGAGAGAGGCTGGAACTGGGAGCGGAGCTGGCACTTGAAAGCAGGCACTGTGACACGGGATGCACGCAATCCACATGACGTCAACCGCTATGCCAGACGCCGGCCTCGCCGTGCACCTTTGCTGAAAGTCTCTATCTATCAAATGCAACATTACAGAATTACGCATCAGAGAAGAGAGTGCAGAAGAGTAATGGCCATTAACGCCCAGGAAGTTTCTCTGTGTGGTCCAGCAGCTGCTTATTTCAGAGAAAGGCAAGTACACACTTAGTTGCATCCGTGCTTCCTTCTCCACACTGGTTACTACTTGGGTGGCTTGAGCTTTAGAGAAACACAGTACATTGTGTGCAAGCTTCAGTTGTGATTAATATTAGGTACGAATGGAAGGATCTGTATGTAAAACACATTACTCAGTGAGAGGCCATTCTGCCTTTGCTACGGATCTGTCACTAATGGGACCTGTCTGTAATTTTCCTTCTCAGAGTAATTATTTTTTGGTTTTAGAAAAATGAGAGCAAAACAAATACATTCTCAGATACATTCAGAAAAGTTTCTGCCCAGAGGTCTTTGCAGAAAGACCTCACACTCACACGAGGTGAGTGAGCCCAGAGGAAGGGACGGGATGCCTGAGACACTGACGGACAGCTGAGTCAGCACAGTCAAGGAGGCTTTGATCTGGCGGGGCGGGGGCGCGACCTTAAGCAGCGCTCAGAGTACATTCTCTGGAAGGGGAACCACAGACCCTCTTCTGGTTAATTGAAGTAGAAGAGAAATCTACTGAAGACTTTGGGTAAAGCACAGAACCTGCAGGAGGGCAGGGGACTGGGGCTGGGGGCTGGGTGGCGGCCACAGCTCTCAGTTAGCACCGTGGGATCCTATGCTGGACAGTCTCTGTGGTCCCTGCTGCTGCCTCCACAGACACGCGGGCCCCCGGGGGCCCTGCTGGGAGCAGCTGATGTCTCCCACCACTGAGGCCACGGCGGGTGCTACATGACGCCTATGTCTTGAACTCTTTCTCTTGCCGTGTTTGATAGGTCACATGGCTGCGTGCTGGATGCAAGGGGGAGCTGAGAACATGAGATTCTGATGTCTGCCTTGGGGACACATGGAACCAAAAGAAAGTTCTCCACATTTAGGAAATTTGGGGAGAGGTGGGTGGGTGGGGGCAAGCATTTAGCCTAGAGCTTAAGATGGCCATGTCCCATGTCGGAATACCTGGGTTCAAATCCCAGTTCTGACTCCCAACCCCAGCTTCCCGCTAATGCAGACTGTGGGAGGCGGCTGTCATGCCTCAGTTCCTGCCACCCATGGGGCTCACCTGGAGTGAGTTTCTGGCTCTCGGCTTTGGTCCAGTCCAGCCTTAGCCACTTGTGGGCATGTGGAGAGTGAACCAGTGGATGGGAACTCTTTTTCTCTACCTATTGCTTTCTCTCAGCCTCTCAAATAAACAAATAAAAAACTTTTTAAAGAAGAACATGCAGACAGCCAAAAAAACATGATTTTTATTACAGAAGGAAGAGTTACCAAAGACAGTATATTAGATAAAAATAAAATATCAGAAGAGGGTCCAAATATATCTGGGGTCACAAAAATATGAATAGGTTAAACTCATTCACTGTAAGACAGAGACTCTCATATTGGATATTTAAAATATGTGTGTGTATACAGGGTGTATACAGATTATCCTTAATCTGAAAGTCTAAAATCTGAAATGCTCCAAAATTGAAAACTTTCTGAGCTTCACGATGTCACAAGTGAGAAATTCAATACCGTGGCTCTGCATTGTGCACACTATTATTAAACATATTGTTTAAAACCATCTTCAGGTTATATGCATAAAGCATATGCGAAACATAAAGGAATTTCATGTCTAGCCATGGATCCCATCCCTAAGATAATTCATTGTATGTATGCGATTATTGCGAAATCTGAAAAAAATCTAAAACATTTCTGGTCCCAAGCATTTCAGAGAAGGAACACTCAGCCGATGGTAACAACAATACAATATTTTATATAATTATTACATATCTGGAAAGAAGCTGATGGCCCTCTCAAACTGGGTGATTTATGAGGAGCTCGTTAATTAGTTATTTGAAGGGAAAAATAAAAGGAAACCAGGCTTTTGTAGGAACCGTCAGAAAAGTCAGCACTGGGGACAGAAAGGGATGCAAGACTCCAGCTCTACATGCAGAAGAGACTTATTAAAATCCTCAGAGGTTTATTGCTCGTCTTAAGAGGATGGAGTTAGGATGTATCTGCTTCCTCCTGTTATAAATCACCTTAGAAGCTTAAAACAACAGGAAATAAAAATATGAAATCTATTTCAACTAAGGGAGATACCTCTGGCCCCCAACTATAATGTGGGAAGATAGAAGCCAATATGTATCTACTGTTCCAACTGTAAAAATGATTTCAGATAGGATTTAAAGAAAAAATTCAGTGTATTCTGTTTTTAAATATATATACATTAAAAATGATAATACAGGGCTGGCACCGCGGCTCACTTGGCTAATCCTCCACCTGCGGCACCGGCACCCCGGGTTCTAGTCCCAATAGGGGCACCGTATTCTGTCCTGGCTGCTCCTCTTCCAGTCCAGCTCTCTGCTGGGCCCAGGAAGGCAGTGGAGGATGGCCCAAGTGCTTGGGCCCTGCACCCGCATGGGAGACCAGGAGGAAGCACCTGGCTCCTGGCTTCGGATCGGCACACTGCGCTAGCTGTGGCAGCCATTTGGGGGGTGAACCAAGGGAAGGAAGACCTTTCTCTCTGTCTCTCTCTGTCTAACCCTGCCTGTCAAAAAAAAAAAAAAGAAAGAAAGAAATTAAAAATGAAGCTACTATATGTCTCAGCAACCCCCATTCTAGGCATATACCCAAAGGAGATGGAAACATCACCTTTTAAAGGTATCTACATGCCCATGTTCATTGCAGCATTGCTCACAGCAGCCAAGATATGGAAATGGGCTAAAAGGCTCTAGTGGATGAATGGGTAAAGAAACTGCACTACATATACACAGTGGAATATTATTCAGCTTGCAAAAAGAATGAGATCATGTCATTTCCCACAGTGTGGATAAGCCTGGAGGACATCAGACTAAGTGAAATTAGCCAGACACAGAAAGAAAATATTGCATGATTTCATTTATATGGAAAACCTAAGAAACAGAATCAAATATAGAGAAAAAAGCCAGCGCTGCGGCTTACTAGGCTAATCCTCTGCCTTGCGGCGCCGGCACACCGGGTTCTAGTCCCGGTCAGGGCGCCGGATTCTGTCCCGGTTGCCCCTCTTCCAGGCCAGCTCTCTGCTGTGGCCAGGGAGTGCAGTGGAGGATGGCCCAAGTGCTTGGGCCCTGCACCCGCATGGGAGACCAGGATAAGTACCTGGCTCCTGCCATCGGATCAGCGCGGTGTGTAGGCCGCAGTGCACCGGCCATGGCGGCCATTAGAGGGTGAACCAACGGCAAAAGGAAGACCTTTCTCTCTGTCTCTCTCTCTCACTGTCCACTCTTCCTGTCAAAAAAAAAAAAGAAAAAAGAAAAAAGAAAAAAAAAAAGAAAAAAAAAAGAAAAAAAAGCCGTGTTTACCAGGGGTGAGAAGAGGAGGAGGGAACAGGTGATACAGGTCAGAGAATACAAAGTAGCAGATCCCTGGGATGCACAAGTTATCTGGGATTCCTGCTCAATGAGTGCATATAAACTGCTGCAGCTAAGGAGAAAAGCAGGGAGAGCTAACTACGCGAAGTGAGGCATGTGTTACTTTTACTTCACTATAGTAACCTTCTAATTATCTATATGCAGGGGCCGGCGCTGTGGTGCAGTGGGTTAATGCCCTGGCCTGAAGCACCACCATCCCATATGGGCACTGGTTTGAGTCCCGGCTGCTCCACTTCCGATCCAGCTCTCTGCTGTGGCCTGGGAAAGCAGTGGAAGATGGCCCAAGTCCTTGGGCCTCTGCACCTGCGTGGGAGACCCAGAAGAAGATCTAGGCTCCTGGCTTCGGATCAACGCACCATAACATCATGTTCTATATCATAAATAGACACAATAACTTTTTTTACAAAAGAAAATTGTCAGTATAAGACCTGGCCAGTAAAGACCAATTAAAACATGTATAACTATATTGTCTCATGTATATGCAAAACACATAATAATTAACGAAATAATTTAATAATTAAAAAAGACTTTAATGAAAAGAACAAGTTCCAGATAAAGAGGGTATTTCATGGTGGTAAAAGGTGTAACTAAGGGCCGGCGCTGTGGTGTAGCAGGTAAAACTGCCTCCTGCAACACTGGCATCCCATATGGGTGCTGATAAGAGTTATGGCTGCTCCACTTCTGACCTAGCACTCTGCTATGGCCTGGGAAAGCCATGGAAGATGGCTCAAGTCCCTGGGCCCTTGCACCCTCATGGGAAACCTGGAAGAAGCTCCTGGCTCCTGGCTCCTGGTCCAGCTCTGGCTGTTGCGGCCATCTGGGGAGTGAACCAGCAGATGGAAGATATATCTCTCTGTCTCCTCTCTTTCTCTGTAACTCTGCCTTTCAAATAAATAATATTTATTTTTAAAAAAAGTGCAACCAGTAGGAACAAGAAGCAACTTTGAATTTGTTTATACCTAGTAACTTTATATTAAAAAACACAGAGCAAACATTAACAAAATGAAAAAGAAAAGTAAATGGGAAACCATTGTGGGAAGTTTAACATATACATCTCAGTGACTGATAGAACAGAACAGACATCAGAAAGGAAACAGACCCTTTGAACCACACATAATGCAGCTAACCTCACTGCAGTGTGTGCTGTGGTGCACGGAGCTGCAGAACGCATGTTCTTCCCAAGTGCACATGCAGCACTTATAAAAATGATCATGCCCTACATCTCTCACTGGGCGAGTCACCACAGATTCCTACAAATATTTACTTAATCATGGTAGAATTAAACATTCATATATCAAGCAAAATACTTTAAATGACCCATGAGGAGCTGAAAAAAACCAAGGTCAACTGGAAAATATTTCGAAGTGAATTACAATGAAATTCCAACACAATGTGTGAAATGCAGCTGATGTCACACCTACAGTGAGAATTTTAATCTTAAATTTTTGTTAAGGATAGAGTCTGAAAATCAATTAAACCAAAGAAAACACACACACACACACACACACACACAAATAATGTGAGCACTTTATAATGGCCCAGAACACAATAGGGTAAAGGGGGATAAACAAAGCCGAAGTTGTTGGGTTTTTTTTGGGGGGGAGCACCAAAAAAAGATGACCCCTTGACAAGACTAAGAGAAAAAGGCAAATTCTTAACACCAGAAATGAAGAGAGGAGCGTCACCACAGACCTTGAGGCATTAAAGACACTACAGGGCCAGCGCTGTGGTGTAGCGGGTAAAGCCGCCTGCAGTGCTGGCAGCCCATGTAGGCACCGATTTGAGTCCCAGCTGCTCCACTGCAATCCAGCTCCCTGCTATGTGCCTGGGAAAGTAGCGGACGGTAGCCCAAGTCCTTGGGCTCCTGCATCCAAGTGGGAGAACTGGAAGCAGCTCCTGGCTTCAAATCGGCCCAGCTTTCATCGCTGCAGCCATTGGGGAAGTGAAACAGTGAATGGAAGACCTCTTTCTCTCTTTCTCTCTCTCTCTCTCTCTCTCTCTCTCTCTCTCTCTCTGCCTCTGCATTGCTGTAACTCTACCTTTCAAATAAATAAATTAAAAAAAAAAAAAAAGAGCCACAAGGGGCAGACATGGTGTCAGAAGACTGGGAAGAACCCTGGACAGCCTTCCTCTGCATATTTTAAGTGACAAAAATGAAACCTGTGTCTTTACATGATTAAACAAGGTTTTTTATGCATCTAAATGCAGTCTTAACTGCATTCTTACCAAAAATCTACAGTAAGCATACCTAATGAAGAAATAATAAAAGCATTAAAATCAAGGATATTATGTGTGTTCTAATGGCTGTCAGCTAGTATTGTATAACCTATCTGATGTAATCAGTCAAGAAAAAAAAAAAAAGAACTGGTATACAGACAGAGAAGGTGAATATTATTAGCCATAGACAGCATGATTGCTTCTCCAGAAATCCTAGGAAAACAAAAAACAAGAATTCCTAGGAAAACCAACTGAGAAACTTCAGCAAGATGATGGAGATACAATATCAGACACAAAAATTTAAAGTTTTTATATGCATCTGTAATCAGTCAGAAATAACATGAAAAAGGTAATATTAATAATAGAACACAAAACTTTAGTAAAAACACAGGAGTACCTGCATATGGAGAAACATGCCCATGTCTATTAGTGGGAAGCATCTACTTTGTAAAGACGTCAATAAGCCCCAATTAATTTAATGTAATAGCAATCAAAATTTTAAAAATCCAATTAAGTTTTGCATGAGACAGATCTTAATACTCAGAGATATGAACATAAGTCCAGGACAATTCTGAAAAGAATAAGAAGATGGGATAATTTTCCAACTGGACATGACACTTGTTACGTATCTTAAATAATCAAGCAATAGAACACTAGTTTAGGGACAGGATGGGCCAGCAGACAATAATAAAGCATCTAGGATAAGACTCATGCTGATGTGGAACTTGTGTATCTGCTGGAGAGAGTGTTTCAAATCTCTGATTTCAAATTTAGAGATAAAACTGATTATTTAGCAAATAGTTCTGGGGAAAATGATTATCCATTTGGAGAAACAAAATTAAGTCCAGAGAAAACACATAAGTAAAAATAACTTTACCATACAAAAATACAGAAGAGTGTTTTCACATGTATTAAGGAAATGACTTCATTCAACTTGCATGAATAGAATGTCTTCTCATTTTTTTTGAGATTTATTTTTATTTATTTGAAAGGCAGAATTAGAGAGAGAGCCAGAGACAGGGGCTCACGCCCCAGCTTGAGCCATCACAGACAGCAGCTTTACCTGCTACACCACCCAATGCAAAAAAATAAAATGATTGATAAATTTGATCAAAAAGATCTTTAAAACTTCTGTATGACAGAAAACACAATAAAGGAAATGACAAGTCAAAACTTTCTACACATATAACTGACCAATAATTAGTGTTCTAAACATACGAAGATGTTCTAAAAGCCAGTAGGAAAACAAAACCTACCAAGAGAAAAAATAGGCAGAAGATGTGGTTGGCAATTAATGAAAGAAAAAAACTAGTGTTCACTAATCTTATGAAAACTTATTCAACCTTACTAGTAATCATAAAAATTCAAGTTAAAACAAAAATTAAATATGCCTCCTTGGGGCTGGCAGTGTAGTATAGTGGGTAAAGCTGCTGCCTTAATACTGGTTTGAGTCCCAGCTGCTCCACTTGCAAATCCAGTTCCCTGTTAATGCACCTGGGAAAGCAGCGGATGATGGTCCAAGTGCTTGGGCCCCTGACACCTGTGTGGGAAACCAGATGGAGTTCCTGGCTCCTGGCTTCAGCCTGACCCAGCCCTGGCCATTGTGGCCATTTGCGGAGTGAACCAATAGATGGAAGACCTCTCCATCTCTCTCTCTCTGGAACTCTGCCTTTCAAATAAATAAAATAAATCTTTTTTTTTTAAAAAAGAAATATGATTCCTTTCATTAAATTATGAAATAATTAAGTTTGATAATAGCAAGTATTGGTAAGATTTTGGGTACAAAAGCACTCTTACAAATGTCTGACTGAAATGGAAAGATGGCCTCTTAGCATCTAGTGAACATGAAAGTGAATTGTGCCAAGACTCTGACCAATGGTTCTCTCTCTAGGGACTCAACCCAGAACAAATACACATGGACCTAAGAAGGGGAGGAAGATGTTCCTGACAGCATTATATGTAACAGCAAAGCATTAGGAATGACCAACTGCCCGTTAGTGCAACATCTGATATACTGTGTTGTGAACAGGAAAGCAGAGTGTGCCAAGTGCTCCGTCTACAGAGGTGAGTCACAAGTGGGTTGGAAGGAGAAATTAATTCTAACTGTGAGAACTCAGGTCAGGCTCCATGAAGAGATACAGAACACGGGCTGACACGGGCTGACACCTGAAGGGCAATTAGGATTTCTATGCGGGGCTGGAGGGAAGGAAGGAAATGGAGGGTGTTCTAGGTAGAGACAGTGTTGTGCACGACACAGGTTTAGAACGGTATTCAGGAAATACATAGTACTAATGACCATTATGGAGACTGGATGGTTGAGATTCTATTCACCTTTCCTAAGACTTCCTTCCTTCTAGGTGGAGCCATCCAGTGTAGATGTGGTCAATGAGATAAGAGAGGCGATCTGCTTGGGGTGGGGTGTTGGTTCTGTGGCTCTCCTGACAAAGAGAACGACACTGCTCGTGTGTCGAGAGACGTTGACCTATTTCCTTAAGCCGCTCTAGTTAGCTTTTCTCTTACTTGCAGCTCAAATCATTTCCTAATTGATGAAGCATAATATTTTAAAGTATGAGCATCACAGAAGAAAGGCAAAGGGACCCGTCTCTTCCCCCGGAGGGCGATGGTAGAAACCCCAGGGTAACAGCTGTAGACTGCTAACCTCCCAAACTACTGCAGGTTAAACCTGCTGATTACACATGGCTACGTTTATTAGGGCTGTGGAAGGAGGGGAAGAAATGACTGTGGTAGAACTGTAGTATCTCAGAGAAGGATATATCCAGTTTCAAGGGCCCGAGCTTGCTGATTTTAAGGAGATTCCTGTAAGGTAGACCAAGTGGTTGGGAGAATGCTATGGTCTGAGTGTCTGTACACCAACAAACTTCTTATGATGAAAACCATCACCAATGTGATAGTATTAGGGGGTGGGGCCTCTGGGGGCTGATTCTGTGGTGAAGGCGGAGCCCTCAGCAGCGGGCCATGGGCTCTTAGACAAGAGGCCCCAGGGTGCTGCCTTGCCCCTTGCACCTCACAAGGAAGGCACCATCCAGGGAGAGGGAACCGTCCAGGAGGATGCTGGCCCTCCCCACACTGAATCTGCCCAGGCTGCAGAGCTCCAAGAAATTCCTGCTGTTAGAAGCCACCCAGCTTTTGGTATTTTGTTTTGGCAGCCTTCTGAATGGACCACAGCAGTGGGAAAGTCGGTGACGCGGGGGCTTTGTGTCAATGGGCACCTGCAGCGAGGATCTTGGAGAGCCTTAAGAAGCAGCTATGAGTTGTGAATCTACTGTTCCAGGCGCGTCACTTCCAGAGCGAGGCTCCCTGGAGAAAGCACGACATTACTTTTGCCTGGTCCCAGTCACTTGTCCTGGGAGAGAACACATTTTGGTTTCAGTTAATCCAGCCGTGTGCAGGGGAAATCTCCACCATCCAGAGCAGGGCAAACGGCTTTAGGAGTCACGTCTTAAAGATGAGACTGAGAGCAGTCCCTAAGAAACAGAACACCTTGAGAGGGGTAAGCTAACTGAGGATTTGGGGTACGCGCATAACTAGTCAACAAACAAAACAAATATTCACTCAAAGGAAAACAAAGCACGTTTCAGGGAAGGAAATCAATCAATCTTTAAAAACAAATAGTAAGATGTCGGTGTTTGAGGTACCTTGAAAGGTATTATACTTTGCAATTATTTGTATCTAATTTGTATTTAATATGATAACTAAGTGAGCCAGGGGCTATGGCATTTTTCCTGACAATTTCACAGAGTGTGCAAGCACATAACTTTGAGGCCACTGTTCCAAATCACGTCTTTGTCGCAGGTTTTCTCAGTGTCTGGCCGGGGGACGGTTAACACAAGGAAGACCTCAACCCCTTGCAATGCTTCTTGGAGGGTCTGCTCCCCGAAGTTTGCACAGCAGTTACCCCCACATGGCTCCTCCTCCTCCTTGCACACAGAGCAGTTTTCTCCTTCCCGCTCCGGCATTCTGCTCTGACTTCTGCCCTCTGGCTTGCACAGCCCTGAGCGGCAGAGCCGGGCCCCCCACGTTGACAGCGTCTCTCGGGGAGCAGCCGCAGAGGCTCTGGCTTGCGCCATTTCTCATCTGATTGCAGCAGATTGTGGAGTCTTGGTGCCTCACTGAATTGCTTTTTACTGGGCTACATCCTGGCATTACGCCATGAGTCTGCAGAGAGAGACGCTGCCAAAAAGATCTGCTTGAAATGTGTTCCTTATTTATTATGGAGATGCTGTGGGAGACATTTTCTATAAGCTCCAAATGTTTTCTCTTTGGGAACGTAAGGAAATTTTTCTTTCAGGCCTCATTACCAGGCAAAAATAGCTTGTCTGGAACTACAGGCTAGCTTTGATCTTTTGGAACCCGTGGGGTTTGTAGCTGAATATGCTCCTGTGTTGTGTGACTGCCAAGAAGACCAGAGACCAAAGTATAGTTGACCTCTGGAAACCGTTCAGGAAGGGATGCAGCGTGTTGCTTTACTATCAGACCCTAAATTTCCATTTGCTGTGACTTCTAAAGTCTACCTATTGTTGCATTACATGTACCTTTGTAGCGTTTATATAAAATACACTGAAAGCCCAAAACAACTGAAATATCGAGTGTCCTTTTCTGTTGTCTTCTGCTGCACAATCCAGCTATCCTGCAATAACTGGCGCTAGGAAGGCCAGCCCTGGCTACTAGCAAGAGTTCTGGAAGTGAGGTTTAACTCGGTTAGCCTCCAAGCCTGCTAGCTCCAAAGACTGTCTTGAACTTAACCTGGTTGATCTTGTCTTGCAAGGACAGAGTCACACAAACCATGGTAGAGACTGAGAGATGAGCCAGGACTTCACAGTGGTTTGATCTGTGCACCAGGCACAGGGGACCCTGTTTCCCTCCCTTGGTTAGCACACGGCATCCTTCTTCCCTTTCAAAGCCAATGCTATTGATTTATGAAAAGGAAGAATGTGTTTGGCTTTTGAACAACTAAGATTTGAATTAACGCTGAGAGGTAGCTTTCAGTACATAGTAAACATTTTAAAATAATATCTTTGTCCAAATGGTGAAAAGGCACAAAACTAACAGCTAGCCTTGCTTTAAACCCAGCAAGGTCACCAATTCAGTGCCACACACCTGTGTGTGGTGTGACCTGAAGACACAGACACTCACAGTTCTGTCACTTCGAGCTGAACGCAGCTGAGAGGACATCCACCCTCACAACACTCTCAGTTCATCTTACGCACGTTAGCACTGCTTCAACGGCTCTCAGAAAGGTAACGGAGAAAACACGTTGGTGGATAAGCAGGGGAAAGTGTACTCTCCCGCTGAAGACTCCTAGAACAGTCTTGGAGAGCAGAACTCCCCTCTCACTGGGACGTCGCCTTTGGTCCTGTTCTTTCCTCGGGATGTTTGGTGCATGAGCACTCGCGTCCACCCTGTGCCCACCATCCATGTAAAGAGTAAGCTCTACGGAGAGATGAGCTGTCTGGGGGAGGACAGGCTCAGATTCTGGCCTCCAAGTGCGTACAGAGATTCCACAGGTCAGTTAGCTGTTTCTTCTGTGGGGGCAGAAACAAGAGAAGTAGCGTAGTTTGGAAGTGTGTTGCTACCCCTGCTGTCACCTCACTTATAAAATGGGGTCAATATTAGTGCCTGTCTCAGAGAGCTGTTGTGAACTAAAAATGTTTAGCTTAAGAGTCTCTGCTCGTCTGCTCGTCTGTTCACCAGCATGGAGCTGCCTGCGTCTCCTGAAACCTTGCGGGGAGGGTCCTCCGTCCTTCAGCAACAATCAGGAGCCAACTACAGGCAACCTCTCGTCCTTCCCTTCTCCCTTCCGTCCTCAACAGAGCGGAGTAAGTGGACTGGGCTTCAGACTTTCTTAAGAACGCACCTTTGTCAGCAAAAACACTTTGAACATCTCTCCCCACAGAGAGATATTCAATCACTATAACTTATTATGTACATTATAGCACATTACATACATTAGGTGACATAAACAAACAGAAAATTTTAGAAGATGACATAAAAGTTAAATGCCAGTGGAAGGTACAGTACAGCAGTGCTTTCTTAATTGTAGGAGGGCATTAGTCAACTTTTCCTTCTATAATGAAAGACGTAAGATGAGCTACTTAGGGCCAGCACCGCGGCTCACTTGGCTAATCCTCCACCTGCGGCGCCGGCACCCCAGGTTCTAGTCCCAGTTGGGGGCGCCAGAATCTGTCCTGGTTGCTCCTCTTCCAGTCCAGCTCTCTGCTGTGGCCCGGGAGTGCAGTGGAGGATGGCCCAAGTCCTTGGGCCCTGCACCCCATGGGAGACCAGGAGGAAGCACCTGGCTCCTGGCTTCGGATTGGCTCAGTGCCGGCCGTGGTGGCCACTGTGGGGTGAACCAAGGGAAGGAAGACTTTTCTCTCTGTCTCTCTCTCTCACTGTCTAACTCTGCCTGCCAAAAAAAAAAAAAAAAAAAAAAAAATGATGAGCTACTTATGAAGGAACGAGGTTTATTCTGGCTTACAGTTTGAGAGGTTTTCAGTCCCAGGTCAGGCAGTCCCACTGGTTGGGCACCTGCTGATGGCCTCCCTGCTGGCAGAGGTCCAAAGCAGCATACAGCATCAAGAGGAAGCGTGTTCACCCGTCTGTATTTCTCCTTGTAAAGCTCCCTTGATTTGATTATGGGAACCCTACTCCAACAACCTACTCCAAGCTAATCACTCCCCAAAGGTCCTACCTCCAAACACAATAATCAGATTCAGTTTCTACCCTCTTAGTACTGTTAACATAAGACTTTGGGGACCATGCCTCTGGGATATAGAGCTTTGGTGGAAACCCAAACTACAATACAAACTATAGCAGTACTGAAACCTGTATACGTTATTTTCCTTATACATATATACATATAATAAAGTATAATTTATAAATTAGGCACATTATTTAAATTAGTATATGATTTACAATAATAGCTAATAATAAAATATAATAATTACAACAATATGCTATAACAGGAGTTATTTAAAAATATATGATTTCCTTATTCCTGGAAGTTTTCATTTAATATTCTCAAACTGCGGCTGACTGTGTCCAACAGAAACCTCAGCTAACGAGGGATCACTATGTTTTCCTTCTGAATTCCAATGACTGTATTATGTACAATTCAAAACCCTGGAGTACCTTCCTCATTAATATCAAGTTAAAGGAAAAATTACAGTAATGAGAATCATAAGGAAACCTGAATCAGGCTTTGAAATCCCAGTGCAGACTTCTCTCCAAAGAGCCACTTTAGCATGTCTTTGAAATTCTCTCTAGCTTGACCAGAGTTTCTCGGGATTTTGGTGGTCAAAACCTTGCAAAATTAAAGAATGTGAATATATGTGTATCCAGATTTGACAAAACAAACTTGTATCTGATTTGCATCCATTGTTCAGTTTCCTGCCTGTACTTCTCACTGTTCTTGACTCATAGTTAATTAATTCATCTCTTAATTGTGGTCATTATGAATCTTTAATCCAGCTGACTTTCTCTGGAATCTCAACAGAGAAATGCAAAGAAGATATGGAAATTGTTTGAGTCGGAACAAGATATTTTGAAACCCCTTTAAAAATTATTACAAAAATGTGATGCCTTTCTGTATCTCCCTAGCAAGTGAAACGTTCAGATAGCCATCAAGCAAGCATCAGCCAGGACTGCTTACAAAGATGTGGCTTTCTCTGGGGGGAATTATTTGGTCTGAATTCAGCACTGTCACACACTGAGATCAGTGTCATCACCTTCATGTACAACAGTGAAGACGGGCAGGTGCCTCAGTAATGGGATGCTCACGTAGGTCACAGCAATGATGCAAGTGAGCACTGGGACTAAGAACCCTGATTTTCTATTTAGCACACTGCTTTTTAAAGGAGTTAAGCCAACACAATTAATTCAGCAAAAACACTGAGTACAGACCAAGTACAAGGAAACAAAACAGCTTATACTCCAGAACATTCTCACAATGTCACCACAAGAACTGATCATCAACTTTATAAATAGTTGTTTTTTTTTTTTTTTGAAGGCAGAGTGGACAGTGAGAGAGAGAGACAAAGGTCTTCCTTTGCCATTGGTTCACCCTCCAATGGCCGCTGCGGCCAGCGCGCTGCGGCCGGTGCACCGCGCTGATCTGATGGCAGGAGCCAGGTACTTATCCTGGTCTCCCATGGGGTGCAGGGCCCAAGCACTTGGGCCATCCTCCACTAGGCACTCCCTGGCCACAGCAGAGAGCTGGCCTGGAAGAGGGGCAACCGGGACAGAATCCGGCGCCCCAACCGGGACTAGAACCCGGTGTGCCAGCGCCGCAAGGCGGAGGATTAGCCTAGTGAGCCGCGGCGCCGGCCTATAAATAAAGTTTTAAGACAATAACACAATATTGTAAAGCCAATGGGAATACACTATATGAATCCATTAGCTTTTTCCACAATGCTTACACTGTTGGGCTAGTCAGCTATGAATATTTGATCTTTTGCTCTGCATTTAATACTAATTATAGGCCGGCGCCACAGCTCAACAGGCTAATTTCCGCCTTGCGGCGCCGGCACACCAGGTTCTAGTCCCAGTTGCCCCTCTTCCAGGCCAGCTCTCTGCTGTGGCCAGGGAGTGCAGTGGAGGATGGTCCAAGTGCTTGGGTCCTGCACCCCATGGGAGACCAGGATAAGTACCTGGCTCCTGCCATCAGATCAGCACGGTGCACCGGCCGCAGCGCACTGGCCGCAGCGGCCATTGGAGGGTGAACCAACGGCAAAGGAAGACCTTTCTCTCTGTCTCTCTCTCTCACTGTCCACTCTGCCTGGTTAAAAAAAATACTAATTATAGCTTCTCTGTGTAGTTCTGAGAGTGTTTTTTTCATTTTTATGCTCAACTGTACTTAAAAAATAATGAAATTGGGGCCAGCACTGTGGCATAGCAGGTAAAGCCATAGGGGTGCCAGTTCAAGTTCCAGCTGCTCCATTTCTGATCCAGCTCCCTGCTAATGCACCTGGGAAAGCAGTGGAAGATGGCCCAAATCCTTGCACCCCTGCTCCCATATGGGAGACCCAGAAGAAGCTCCTGTCTCCTGGCTTTGGATTGGCCCAGGGCTGACCATTGCAGCCATTTGGAGATCAGCCAGCAGATAGAAGACCTCTCTCTCTCTCTCTGCCTCTCCTTCTCTGTAACTCTTTCAAATAAATAAATCTTTTTAAAAATATAATGAACTCGATTAGGTGACATAAAAGTTGTTTTAGAGAGAGGATATTTTCAGAATCGAACATTCCAGCAGTCAAATATGTGATTGAAAACTGGAGACCTCCAGTCCCAGGAAGACAGGCAAGGACTTCAAAGTTACTACGCCACTGCTGGTAGAAAGTAAACAGCTGCACAAACTGAAAACTCAGCAACTCAGAGAAGTGAGGTCATAGGGCAAACTGCTGCCTCCGAAATGGGAGAGAAAGGTGGCTGCAGGGAACACCTTACCAAGAAGAAGCCCACGGGCTGACACCTCTGTGGGAGCCAGTCCCAGGCTAAGAAACTCAGTGAGAACTGCTGGACCGCTGGAGGCTCAGCGCTGAGGCCTGCGGGTTCAGAGCTCCAGGGGAAGGCAGTCACGGGGGGGGGGGGGGGGGGGGGGGGGGGGGCGGGGGGGAGCACTGGTGACTTTCACCTCCAGGGCCTCTGCTAGCTTCTCAGTGAATGAGAAAAGCCCCCTCAGGCTCCTGGCAGGGAGTGCAGTCAAAGTGTAATTGATGCACTGACAAAGAAAGGAGAGAAAATGGAATCACAGAAAATGCTCAATTAAAACCACGAATGGCAGAAAAAATGGAGAAGCCCAAAAGAGAAGCCAAAGATAAGAACAACAAACAGAAAATAGTAGTAAATATGGAGATAATCAAGTACATTAGTACGTATGTTAATGTTAATGGCTTAAATATACTGTATTAGTTATCTTTTCATTACTATAATAAAATAAGAGTCAGCTACTTACAAAGAAAAGAGGCATATTAGATCCCAGTTTTGGGTACAGGAAGTCCAAATAGCATGGTGCAGGCTCTTGTGAGGGCCCCGTAGCAGATGGTGAGCACAAGAGCAGAGAAAGAAATCACATCTTGAAATTGGAAGCCAGAAACGCAGGAGTCAGGCCCAGGCTTTTACAACGACCTGCTCTCATGAGAACTCACTCCAGGAGGCCAGTATTCTGTTTCAAGAGCAGCACCCCCAAAATGACCCAAGAACCTCGCACAGACCCACAGCTCCTACGGGTCTCACCTCCTCCTAATACTACCACCCTGGAGACCAAGATTCCAACACACGAAACTTCAGGGGTACAAACCACATCCAAACCATAGCATACAGCACTTGGAAGAGAGACTTAAAAAGCCAGAGGGTATCAAAATATAAGACCCAACTATTACCTTCTGTCTAAAAGAAATCCACCTTAAATATAAAGATACCTAGAGATTAAAAGTAAAGATACAAGGAAGATAAATCATGCTAATCCTATTCAAAAGAAATCTGGAGTAGCTATACTAACTTCAGACACAGCAGACTACCCAGAAAAGAAAAGTATTAGGGGAGCCGGTGCTGAGGCTTAGTAGGTAAAACCACTGCCTGCAAGGTGGCCAGCCCATCTGGGTGCCGCCATGTCCTGGCTGCTCTGCTTCCAGTCCAGCTCCCTGCTAATGGCCTGGGAAAACAGCAGAAGATGATTCAAGAGTTTAGGCCCCTGCACCCATGTGGGAGACTAGAAGAAGCTCCTGGCTTCTGATTGGCCCAGCTCTAGCTGTTGTTGCTATTTGGGGAGTGAACCAGTGGATGGAAGACCTGTCTCTGTCTTTCTTCCCTGCTGCCCACTGTAACTCCACCTGTCAAAAAATAAATATTTTTTTAAAAATTAATAAGAAACATAAGAGATCTAAAATCAACAGTCTGTGTTTTTACCTTAGGAAACTAGAGGAAAAAAAGAGCAAATTAAACAGAAAAGAAAAATAATAGGAAGAAAAAAATAATAAAAATAGAGCCAAAATAAATGAAATTGAGAATAGGAAATCAAAAAAAACTAAAAGCTGATTCTCTGAAAAGCTTAACAAAATTGATAAGCCTCTATTCATCTAACTAAGAAATAAAGAGAATACAAATCACTAATAGCAGAAAGAGGGACATCACCATAGACCCATGAAACTTAAAAGTATAATAAAGTAATACGGTGAACAATGTCAGCTCACTGAGTTGATGAACTAAACGAACTGACTCTGCGAAAGGCAATCCTGCAAAATTCATGAAAGAAATAAGACAACCCAAATCAACCTGTATCTGTTAAGGACAATGAATTTTTTTTTTTTTTTTGGACAGGCAGAGTGGACAGTAAGAGAGAGAGCCAGAGAGAAAGGTCTTCGTTTTCCATTGGTTCACCCCACAATGGCCGCTGAGGCCAGCACACAGCACTGATCCGAAGCCAGGAGCCAGGTGCTTCTGCTGGTGTCCCATGTAGGTGCAGGGCCCAAGCATTTGGGCCATCCTCCACTGCACTCCCAGGCCACAGCAGAGAGCTGGCCTGGAAGAGGGGCAACCGGGACAGAATCCGGCGCCCCGACCAGGACTAGAACCTGGTGTGCCAGCGCCACAGGCAGAGGATTAGCCTATTGAGCCAAGGTGCCAGCCAGGACATTGAATTAATAGTTGTTACGGATTGACCAGGACTTAGCTCCCCAGACTCATGCAGACGTCTAAACTCTGAAGTCTCCAGTTGGTGGAGACTTTGCCAGGGGCTGAGCTTAAAGAGGATGGACTGGTTTGTCTGGCAGAAGAGTTTCAAAGCAGTCGGTGGCCTGGGAGTCACTGACTGCATTTACTAAGTTTTACAATGAGGATCAGGAGCAAAGGGGAGCAGAGCAGAAAGCTTTGGAAAGCTTGCAGGCTGGCCAGGGAAGGGAATATTTTCTAACTTATTCTATAGGTCAGCACTACCTTAATATCAAAACCAAATACATTAAAAGAAAACTATAGACCAGTATCTTATGAAAAATCCTCAATAAAATACAAGTAAATTGAATCCAACAACATATGAAAAGAATTATACACCACAACCAAATGGGATTTACCCCAGGTATGAAAGACTGATTCAATATTCATAAAAATCAACTAATTTGATCCAATTACATCAAGAGACTAGAAAAGAAAAAAAATCACTTGGTTGTATCCACAGATCCAGAAAAACATTTGATAAAATTCAATACATATTCATGATAACACTTTTTTTAAAAAGATTTATTTACTTATTTGAAAGGCAGAGTTACAGAGAGGCAGAGGCAGAGGCAGAGAGAGGGAGAGAGGTCTTCCATCCACTGGTTCACTCCCTGATGGTCGCAATGGCTGAGCTGAGCTGGTCCGATCCAAAGCCAGGAGCCAGGAACCTCCTCCAGGTCTCCCACATAGGTGCAGGGACCCAAGGACTTGGGCCATCTTGAAACTGCTTTCCCAGGCTACAGCAGAGAGCTGGATCGGAAGTGGAGCAGCCGGGACTTGAACCGGCACCACATGGGATGCCAGCACTGCAGGTGGCAGCTTTACCTACTACACCACAGCACTGCCCCTCATGATAACAATTTTAAAAAGCTCTCAGAAAACTAAGAATAAAGAGGACATCCTCAACTTGATAAAGAACATTTACAAAAACCCTACAGCTAACATAATTCTTAATAGAAACTAGCTTTTTGGCTAAGATGGGGAAAAAGGCAAATTCTCATCTCACTAATCCCTTTCAACATTGTACTACAAAGGCTGACTAATAACATAAAAAAATAAAATAACAGGTGTGCAGTGGGGAAGAAAGAGAAAAGCATCTTTGTTCACAGATGAAATGATCATGTATGTAGAAAATCAAAACAAACGTATAAAAATAACTGTCGGAATTAATGAATGATGATACAAGGTTGCAGGATACAAAGTTGATAGACGAAAGTTAATCATTTTACTTCACACCAGCAATGAACAAATGAAAGTTGAAATTAAAAACACACTACCATTCACATCACCATTCCTCAGAGGAGAAACTTAGTATGAATCTCATAAAGTATTACACAATTAACATTAGGAAAACTAAAGCACTTTGGGGAAAGAAATCAAAGAAGTAGATACATGGAGAGATATTCCATGCTTATGGATAAGAAGATTCAATATCAAGAAGTCAGTTTTTCTCAATATGATCCAGTAGCTTTATCTGGGGCCCCCACATGTGTGGCTGGGCCTCAAACACTTGGGCCATCTTCAAGTGCTTTCCCCAGGCCATTAGTAGGGAACTGGATTGGAAGTGGAGCAGCTGGACATGAACCAGCACCCATATGGGATGAAACTCCTGGCTCCTGGCTTCAGTCTGGCCCAGCCCTGGCTGTTGTGGCCATCGGGGGGATAAATCAGCAGATGAAAGCTCTCTCTCTCTCTCTCTGTGGGCAATGAATCAGTGGATGAAAGCTATCTCTCTCATCTGGGGAATAGATCAGTGGATAGAAGCTTGCTCTCTCTCTCTCTCTCACTCTCTCTCTCTCTGTCTCTCCCTCTTGCTGAAACTCTTCCAAATAAATCTTTAAAAAAGAGAGAGAATGTGACATTGGTGAAAGAAGACAAAAACAGATCAGTGGAACAGAAAGCAAAGCCCAGAAATAGACCCAAATAATTATAGTCAACTGATCTTTGATAAAGGGGAACATGAAGCAAAGATAGTTATTATAGTATTATAGCTATTATAGTAATATAGCAATATTTAGTTATCTGAGCTGGTGCTGTAGTGCAGCAGGTTAAGCCTCCATCTACAATGCCAGCATCCTGTGGTGTCCTGTGGGTGCCTGTTATAGTCCAGGCTGCTCCACTTCTGATCCAGCTCCCTGCTAATGCATTTGGAAAGTAGTAGAAGATGGCCCAGTACTTGGGCCCCTGCACCCATGTAGGAGACCCAGAAGAAGCTCCTGGCTTCAGCCTGGCCCAGTCCCAGCCATTGTGGCCATTTGAGGGAGTAAACCAGCAGATAGAAGATGTCTCTGTCTCTCCTTCTCTAACTATACCTTTCTTTTTTATAGAAAGCTTTTATTTGATAAATATCTTTATATACAGAAGATCAACTCTATACTAAGTAATGATTTCAAACAGTTTGCACCCACACAGACAAAGTATAAAGTACTGTTTGAAGACTAGTTTTACCATTAATTCTCATAAAACAACACAGTAAGGACAGAGGTCCTACATGGGGAGCAAGTGCACAGTGACTCTTGTTGATTTTTTTTTTTTTTTTTGGACAGGCAGAGTGGACAGTGAGAGAGAGACAGAGAGAAAGGTCTTCCTTTTGCCGTTGGTTCACCCTCCAATGGCCACCGCGGCCGGCGTGCTGCGGCAAGCGCACCGCGCTGATCCGATGGCAGGAGCCAGGTACTTATCCTGGTCTCCCATGGGGTACAGGGCCCAAGCACTTGGGCCATCCTCCACTGCACTCCTTGGCCACAGCAGAGCTGGCCTGGAAGAGGGGAAACCGGGACAGAATCCGGCGCCCCGACCGGGACTAGAACCCGGTGTGCCGGCGCCGCAAGGCGGAGGACCTGTTGTTAATAATTGACACTCTTACTTATGACATCAGTGATCATCCGAGGCTCTTGTCATGAGCTGCCAAGGCTATGGAAGCCTCTTGAGTTCACAAACTCCAACAGTATTTAGATAGGGCCATAATCAAAGTGGAAGTTCTCTCCTCCCTTCAGAGAAAGGTACCTCCTTCTTTGATGGCCCCTTCTTTCCACCAGGATCTCACTCACAGAGATCTTTCATGTAGGTCATTTTTTGCTACAGTGTCTTGAACTATGCTTTTCAAATATAAAAATAAATCTTTAAAAAAAAAACAAAAGGCTACAGATTGTATGATTGCATTCATGGGAAATTCTGGAAACCACAAAACCATGGTTGATGGAGAATGGGAAAAAATTATTTAATGGCACCTATTTCAGATGCTGGTCTGAAATGGTGACTATATGGGATGCTGGTACCACAGACAGCAGCTTAACCTACCGCATCACAGTGGTATCCCAAAGATAGTCCTTTCAACAAACATTGATGGAACAACTAGACATCCACATGCAAGAAACTGAAGCCAGATACAGACCTTGCATTCTTCACAACATTTAACTAAAAACTTAACATAGACCTAACTGCAAAATGCAAAGCCATGAAGCTCCTAGAAGATAAAAGGATAAAAACTACCATGGTGACTCTTTAGACACAGCACCAAAGCCGTGATCTGTGGAAGAAAGGGTTGATAAGCTGAAGAAAGAAAGATAAGCTAGTCTTTCATAAACGAAAATGTTTTTCTCTGTGAACGAGAATTGAGAAGCTAAGCCACAGACTGGAAGGAAACATTTGCAAAAGACATAAAGCACTATAATCCCCAGATATGCAAAGAACACTTAAAACTGAACATAAAGAAAATAAAAAGCTTGATTTAAAAATGGGCAAAAGACAGGCCGGCGCCGTGGCTCAATAGGCTAATCCTCCACCTAGCGGCGCTGGCACACCGGGTTCTAGTCCTGGTTGGGGCGCCGGATTCTTTCCCGGTTGCCCCTCTTCCAGGCCAGCTCTCTGCTGTGGCCAGGGAGTGCAGTGGAGGATGGCCCAAGTGCTTGGGCCCTGCACCCCATGGGAGACCAGGAGAAGCACCTGGCTCCTGGCTTCGGATCAGCGTGGTGTGCCGGCCGCAGCGCCAGCCGTGGCGGCCATTGGAGGGTGAACCAATGGCAAAGGAAGACCTTTCTCTCTGGCTCTCTCTCTTACTGTCCACTCTGCCTGTCAAAAAAAAAAAAAAAAGGGGGGGGGGTGGCAAAAGACCTGAACAGAGACACCTTACCTAAGATGTACAGATGGCAAATAATCATAAGAAAAATGCACCACATCATATGTAATTAGGGAAATGTAGATTAAAATAACAATGCTATATCACCACAACATATTAGAACAGCCAAAATCCATATCACAGACAAGACCAAATGCTGACAAAAATATGGAGCAACAGGAACTCTTCATTTATTGCTGGTGGGAATGCATTACAAAAATGACGTAGTCACATCGGAAGACAGTTTGGCATTTTATTATAAAATAAACAGTTATAGCAGATAACCCAGCAATCACGCTCCTTGAAATTTACCTAAATGAGCTGAAAGCACACAAAAACTGCATGTGGATGCTTGTCTATTCATAATACCACAACTTGGAAGCCACCAAGATGGCCTACAGTGGACGAATGAATAAACTGTTGTACATCCAGACAGCGGAAACTTACTCAGCACTGAAGAGGAGTTACCAAGCCACGGACAGGCACAGGCGAATGCTAAATATGCAGTAGTAAGGGAAAGACGACTGTCTGGGTTACCTTCGGTGATTCCAGCTATGACAATCTGGAAAGGACAGTAAAGGTCAGAGGTTGCCGGGGAGTGTGTGGCCAGGGTTGACAGCACTGGGCAGACAGGTAGATTTAGCACAGGAGGATTTTAGGACAGAGAACCTGTTCTGTATAGTATCTAACAAAGGTACTATCGTGCTAGTTGATGAGGGGAAGCCTGCCTGTGTGCTTGGGGACTCCATGTTTTCTGGTCAGTTTTGCTGTGAATCTAAAACTGCTCTAGAACATAGTCTACTTAAAAGGAAAAAAAAAAGGAGGGGGAGGGGTATACAGAAGAATCAGATACATCAACAATTTCCAATATATGAACTATAATTTTAAATACAATGATAAACAATTTTATTTAAAGATAAAATGATCATACTGATCATACTGAAAAAAATGAATGTCAGTAAAATGCAAAACTGAGGTATTAGAATGGTGAAGGCACTGGTTAGATAAGCAATATGTATCTTGTTTTATTTTTAATGTAAAAATAATTCAGATCAAGCTTTTAAAAATTATGCAAACATACTGAGTAACTGTCATTTACATTTTTAAAAAATATTTATTTGAAAGGTAGAGTGACAGGGAGGGAGAGATCTTCCATTTGCTGGTTCACTCCCCAGATGGCAGGAACAGGCTGGGCTCAACCAGGCTGAACAGGAGCCAGGAACCCCATTCTGGCCTCCAACATGAGCAGCAAAAGCCCAAGCACTTAGGTCGTCTTCTGCTGCTTTCTCACATGTATTACCAGAAAGTTGGATCAGAAAGAGAGAAGCTGAGACTCAAACCGGCACTGTTGGTACCTTAATCCACGGCTCCACTACACCAGTGCCTCATTTTAATTTTTTAGGAATAATTAGTGAAGTTTTTCTTTAATTATAAATGCCAATCAATATAATAAAATCAACTTATTCAATAAACTTTTTTTAATGTCATTGATAACATCTTCTCTCTGCCAACCAGGATGTCCATTATCCTAAACATGGCTGTTTTTCAAGGTTATTGTGTGGTTACTAGTAGTAACCAGTAGTTGTACCTGTTTCCTTGTTCACCTGTGGTGGGAGAGAGGCTGACTTCTCGTATCACACATCTAGGTGTGGGAGAACATTTCCAGAACCCTCTAGGTCCAGGTATGGAGTGTACAATCCATCACCATCGACGGCGATGGAATTTCAGTCCAGTCTTGGGGCTTTACCTGCGTGGGAGGGAAGGGTCGACAGCTAAGAAAGGCAGAACTCTACTAGGGAAGAAATGGTGGGTGGATGCTGGGAGGCAAGCATTATCTATGAAACATACTGCTTTGCATTTGTTGCTGCCAAATTTCATTCTTTGTATGAAGACAGAATTTTATTAAATTATCAATTGATGAATAAATTGAATTTCATTAAAAATCATTGCTGTATTTCCTTTTTTTTTTTTTTTTTTTTTACTTCTCATGAGACTTGCTTGATAACAAATTTTTGGAGACTTTTCTATTATCCGTTACTAACTTCTACTTTGGTCCAGTTACAATTACAGAACGTATTTTGTGACTTCAATAGTCTTAGTGACGGTCCCACAGATACTCAAAGACTGTATTGTGTATTGGTTGGTGGCACTGCTCAGTTCTTCTACACGACATTCTGTTTAGGGATTTTATTGATCAGTTCGAGAAGGGTGTTGCAGTCCCCAATTCTAACTGTGAATAGGTCCTTTTTTAAAAAAATTTTTTTTCTATTAGTTCTGTCAATTCTTGGTTCATTTATTTTGCAACTGTACTGTTTGGTGCATACACACTTATTCTCTGCTTGTGAGCACGCCCTTTCTATTATTATATAATGCACCTCTTTGTCCCTGGAAATTTTTCTTTTGTTAAGTCTGCTCTGATATTAATACACCCCCATCAGTGTCCTTTGGATTAGCATTTGCAAGGTATCTCTTTTCCTAGTCATTTATTGTTAACATAACAAGACCACTGTATTTTAGGTGAGTTTCTATTAGATAACATGTGTTAGGTCATGGCTTTTTAGGCATTCTCCTCATCTGTTTACTGACTGCTGTGTTTAGACATTTACTTGAATGTAATTATTGATACTGAGATGGAAGTTTGTCCTGCTTCCCCTTACCTGTCTGCAAGTGGTTATTAGGGTATTCTTTTTTTTTTCTTTTTTTTCTTACTGATATATTTATTTGAAAGTCAGAGTTACAGGGAGAGAGGGAGGGACAGAGAAAAAGTGATCTTCTATCCACTGGTTCATTTCCCAACTGGGTACAATGACAGGGCTGGGCCAGGGAGGAGCCAGAAGCTTCATCCAGGTCTCCTATGTTGGGGGCAGGGACCCAATCCCTTGAGTTATCTTCTGCTGCCTTGCCCATGTCATTAGCAGGGAACTGGATCGAAGGGGGACACTTGGGATAAGAAACAGTGCCCATAGGGGATGCAGGTGCCATAGATGGCAGCTTAAAAAAGTTTTGCAGTGGTTACTCTGAGGATTGCCATACACATAGGCAATTTATCACCATGTACTAGGATCAACATTCATCACTTCAAGTATAATGTGGCTACTTACTCGCCACTCAAGTCCCTCTTACCACCCTCTCAAGTGTAACGTCTTCTGTAACATGCTTCAGTGTCTACCCACCTGCCCGTCTACTCAGCCTTCAGGAACTTAACCACCTTCCTGCACACGGCGCACTCCATGCATCTATGTATCTGTCATCCTCAAGTTCGTACACTTGTTTCTAATCTATTCCAGAGTCTGACTGGAAACCTGATATGCCTCTAAACTTATTTTCTGACACATATAGTCCTTTCCCCTCTCCTCTTCCTTTTAACTTATTCACGTGTTGTTTTGTAACTATTTACATTTACTCCATGCAGTACTTTTCCCAGCTATACCTTAACCTCCTTGGCAGTGGGTTTCTATTTACTTTGTATATTCTTCTGTTATGGTATTCTAGCAGTAAAGTGATAGACAACTCTATACATTACGACCAATTAAAAAAAATCAGCTACCTAGGCACCCACAATCATACGCCAAGTTTAAAGACAGTTTTTTCTCAAACACACAGCCATGCCACTGTCAGGTGTACCCTCACAACTGCTTTGTGTCCATCCTGCCACACACCTACTTTGACACAGCTAACACACTGTACTCAGACTCCATTTTAGGACAGAAATAATTTATTTGTATGAATATGATTTCAACAATTTTCCCCAAGTACTTAATAAAGATTTCTACAAATCTAAATTAACACATATACTTATTAATCCAAGAAATACCCATGTAATGTATATGTATTTTAACCCTTCTGTAATTAAGCTTTTCTTTTGAACTTTCAAGTGATGGGAACAGTGAAGGATCAACACCACAGTCCATTCTGGCAGTGTCTAGTAAGGCTTTTTCCAGGTTAATGAACTTAGTTTCTTATACATATATATCAAGCTTGCTCTAGTTCCACAAGGACTCCACCACAGTCTTTAGGATGGAGGAAAATCACTGGTTTTCCATGTGCTCCTATTTTGGCCTCTTCACTTAGACTGCGGACCTTCTTCTTCTTCAAATCCACCACAGCTTCATTTATATTATCCACCTTGAGAAAAGAAACACAGAACACATTGGAGATCATAAATAAACCAGGTTGCAGTAGTACAAGACTCGAAGGAGCCCTGAGAGCTCAGGTAGGCTGTTTTCTCTGCCTTTGGGCAGGACTATTCTAAACAATCCCAAGAAATAAACCTAAAATTTTCAGAGAAGCAAAAGAAGCATCTACATTTTCCCAGGTAAGCAAATGCAATACTTAAGAATTCTCACCATGAGTAAATGTTTCTCTTATAACTTAAATCATGTATACTATATTTCATAATAGTTTCTTCTGGTAGTTTCGCTAAATGATTTGGGGTAAACTTTTTCCTTCAGGGCTTTGGACTTCTCATCTGAGTTCTATTACATATATGGACTATGATTAAAATCAGAGAACAGATAAAAAGCTGTTAGCATGATTTATGGCACAAGGTACTCCACAAATCAGAGGGTTGCCCTGATACCCAAGCCTCCCCCTGCCGAAAACTGGTTATTACTTCTGAGATTAAAACTTGATACACATGAAAATCACCACTAAACCAACATCAAAATGCTACTCTCCATTCTAAAAATATCTGAACTTTTACAATTTCAAAACTGTCTTCTAAAATATTTTTGTTTTCTATTTGCTGACAGCCTAGAAAAGGAGCAAATGTGTCTCTTCAGGGAATTAGCCTCCTCTACCTGGAAAGATACCCCTATGGAGTAAGAACCCAGTAATGGATAAAAAGGTATGATATGTGTGTCCGCCTTCCTAGGCAGTCATAAATCATTATAGATTTTAAAGATCTGATAGCATTCCAAATGTAAAGAACAGAGAATAATGTAACGCCCCTGGACCCACCATACTATGTTAATATTTATTCCACTTATTTCCAAAGAGCCAAGGATTATATAATGGATTCCAAAACTGATCAAACAACTACTGACGATACTAAATGTTAATATAAACTATGATTTATTCATGTGGTATATATTCTACTTGTATTCCTCACATTTCTTTTTAAGCCTCATGAGTACATCACAGTCATGCTGAGATTCTGACTCTAGCTCAGGCCATGCTGCTGCCACTGTAGCTGGCCTGTTCTCATTATTTTCAAAACACAGCATACAACACAAGCAGGGCATGGGAGCAACCTCACTAGTGCGTTTATCCTAATGTTGCATATTGTTGGCCTTACTTTTAGTATTTATTTATTTTAAAGAGTATTTATTTGAAAGGCAGTTACAGAGAGGCAGAGACACAGGGATAGAGAGAGAGAGGTCTTCCATCCACTGGTTCACTCCCCAGATGGCCACAACAGCAGGAGCTGTGCCGATCCAAGATCCAAAGCCAGGAGACAGGAGCTTCTTCCGGGTCTCCTATGCGGGTGCAGGGGCCTAGGTACTTGGGCCATCCTCCACTGCTTTCCCAAGCCATAGCAGAGAGCTGGACTGGAAGTGGAGTCGCCGGGACTCAACCCAGCACCCATGTGGGATGCCAGCACTGCAGGTAGCAGCTTTTACCCGCTATGCCACAGCGCTGACCCTTATTTTTAGTATTTATTACAAATTCCTATCAATATTCTAGAGCTCTGCTTGCTTTTCAGGCGAGATGAAGCAGTGTTTAATGAAGAACTAATCTTCCTAACCACTAAGACAAAGTCCCTCTGAGTGCTCTGTCCAGTGTTCTGAGACACAGATTTTCCCACTATGGCAAGAAATATTCCCAGCTCTGTGAGGACGACTCCTGCTCATCTTTCCAAGGGCTTCTGTTCCAGCCTCAGGCAGCTTCTGAGCACACACACTCTACTCAGATGAAGGCATGGAAGCCGCAGACCTCTGGGCCGCACTCTGGGCAGCTCTCTCCTTTCCAACCCTTTCCCCGAGTGAACCCTACTCAGACTCCCGACACCACCTCAACTCAGGCAGACTGCTCAGCTCCACTTGGACTCCCTGTTCCTGCACCGCAGCCTGGAAACTCACCAGCCAGGAAGCTAGGACACTGGTGTTCATCTCTGGTTCCCCTCTCTCAGATTTCAATGCTCTGTTGTCCAGTGCCAGGGAACCACTGTTTCAAGTTTTGTCTATAGTGTTTGTTTGAGGAGGGGGATACATCGATCTGCTTTTCCACCTGGATAGGAATTAGAATTTTATAGGGTCCGGCACTGTGGCACAGGGGGTTAACTGCAGTGCAAGCATCCCACGTGGGCACTGGTTTGTGTCCCGTCTGCTCCATTTCCGATCCAGCTCCCTCCTAACATGCCTGGGAAAGCAGCAGAAGATGGTCCATGTGTTTGGGCCCCTGCACCCACATGGGAGACCTAGATGAAGTTCCTGGCTCCTGGCTTTGGCCTGGCCCAGCGCTGGCCCTTGGGGCCATGTTGGGAGTGAACCAGCGGATGAAGATATTGCTCTCTATCGCTGTCTCTCTGTAACTCTATCAAAACAAATAAATAAATCTTAAAAAAATAATTTTAAATTGATAAGTTTGTCAGCACTCAAAAATGCCATTATAAACTATGGTATTCTATAATTTCCATGTCTTTATTTTCTCTGATGTTTTAAAATTTTTTCATCTTTGGTTTTTAGCTTGACTACAATGAGCTTAGGTGTGGTTTTACTTGTTGTGGGTTGACTGCTTACATTAGATTGACAATGTCCTTGTCAACTATTTCTACTGCTTCTATTCTATTTTCTCTTTCTTCCTTTTCTATGTCTCAAGCTGTTCCCTGCTAAGATTTTTTTAAGACTTATTTATTTATTTGAAAGACAGAGTTACAGACAGAGAAGAGGACAGAGAGCTCTTCCATCCACTGGTTCACTCCCCAAATGGTCGCAACAGCCAGAGCTGGGCTGATCCAAAGCCAAGAGCCAGGAGCTTCACTGGGGTCTCCCACATGGTGCAGCGGCCCAAGAACTTGGGCCATCTTCCACTGCTTTCCCAGGCCATCAGCAGGGAGCTGGACTGGAAGTGGAGTAGCCAGGACTCAAACCAGCGCCTATATGGAATGTTGGTGCCCCAGAGAGAGGCTTAACATACTATGCCACAGCACCCTCTGCGGTTTTTGACAATGTACTGAATCTCTCTTTTACTCCTCCATATTTCTTACCTCTTGATTTTGGACTTTCAGTGTCCAGAACTATGAGAAAATAAATTTCTGTTGCTTTAATTTTATTACAGCAGCCATAGAAAACTGCTACAACTGCTATGTATGCATACTGAAATTGAGGAATTTAAGTAAATGGTTGGTGAATAGCTTTTCTCTGTTGGAAAGGGAAGCTATAGATAAGCAAGGGAAAAGGCTAGGGTGGTACATGTGGAATGGGATTGGATTTCAAAACATAAAGATGGGCCCGCACCACGGCTCAACAGGCTAATCCTCCACCTGTGGCGCCGGCACCCCAGGTTTTAGTCCTGGTTGGGGCACTGGATTTGGTCCCGGTTGCTCCTCTTCCAGGCCAGCTCTCTGCTGTGGCCAGGGAGTGCAGTGGAGGATGGCCCAAGTGCTTGGGCCCTGCACCCACATGGGAGACCAGAAGAAGCACCTGGCTCTTGGCTTCGGATCAGCGCAGTGCGCTGGCCGCAGGAGCCATTGCGGGGTGAACCAATGGAAAAAGACCTTCTCTCTGTCTCTCTCTCTTTCACTGTCTAACTCTGTCAAAATAAATAAATAAATAAATAAATAAAGATGAACTCAGGGGGCCAGCACTGTGGCACAGTGGGTTAATGCCCTGGCCTGAAGCACCGGCATCCCATATGGGTACCGGTTTGAGACCCGGCTGCTCCACTTCTGATCCAGCTCTCTGTTTTGGCCTGGGAAAGCAGTAGAAGATGGCCCATGTCCTTGGGCCCCTGCACCTACATGGGAGACCCGGAAGAAGCTCCTGGCTCCTGGCTTCCGATCGGCGCAGCTCCAGCCATTGTGGCCAATTGGGGAGTGAACCATCAGATGGAAGACCTTTCTCTCTTTCTCTCTCTCTATGTAACTCTAAATTACAAATAAATAAATAAATATTTTTAAAAAAGATGAACTCGGGAGTTTATGAGTAGAACATCTCATGAACTTTATGTAGTTACACACAGAAATTTTAGATATGTGTGTGTATACTGACCATTTCTATACACATTCATCTCCATATCTCCTTACTGTGTTAGCTCAGAGGGACCAGAAACTGTGACACGTCTCTAGCCATAAGCACACCAAGAACCTAGATCTTGGTTTCTAATATGATTCTTCAGTGTTAGGACCAGGGTTCCTTGAGAACTGATGGTTCTAGGAATAAGGCAGGGAATATAAACGTGGAGCACCTTGCTAAGAAAGTAAAAAAGCACTAAAAATAAACAAAGACACAAAACCAGAAGGGATACAAAAACCAAAGGGACCCAAAAGCCAACTAAAAGCTGGAACGATTTAAAGAACAAAATACAGTAGTATTAGATGATAACCCAAAGTATAAAACAAACACCCACAACTCCACACTGCATAAATCTCCATTCCTTAAGCCTAGGCCTCGCATAATGACTCTCTTCCAAAGAGCAAAGCATAGACAAGAAATAGAGATAAATGTACAGTGGAAACAACTGAGAACATGTCCTCAGCTAGGGGATGAAGTTAATACCAGCAGTATAGTCACGCTGACAGTATGCATCCTTGACATGCTGCATGAGAAAGGTACTTCACCTCTGTGGTCTTCTTCCTCTAAATCCATAACCCTAGTCTAATCATGAGAAAAGCATTAGACAATTCTCAAATGAAGGACAGGATAGAAGATAACTGCCCAATAATCCTAAAAGTGCCAAGGTCATCAACAACAGGGAGAGTCTGAGAAACTGTCACAGGCAGGAAGAGCCTAAGGAGACAGGATACCAGGGGCTGGCGCTGTGGTGCAGTGGGCTGGGCCTCCACCTGCTGCGCTAGCATCCATATGGGCACCGGTTCATGTCCCAGCTCTCTGCTTGTGTCCTGGGAAAGCAGTGGAAAATGGTCCAGGGGCTTGGGCTTTGTGGAAGATCCTCCTGGCTCCTGGCTTGGATCAGCTCAATGAACAGATGGAAGACCTTTCTCTCTCATTCTCTCTCTCTCTCTCTGTAACTCGACCTCTCAAATAAATAAATAAAATCTTAAAAAAAAAAAAAAAAGATAGAAAAAGATAGACAGGATACCCGAAAGTGATGTGATATCCTGGAAGGGCTCCTGGAACAGAAAAAGGACACTGGATAAAAATTAAGGGAACCTGGGGGGCCGGCACTGTGGCACAGCGGGTTGATGCCCTGGCCTAAAGTGCCCGCATCCCATATGGGTGCCAGTTTGAGTCCCGGCTGCTCCTCTTCCAATCCAGCTCTCTGCCATGGCCTGGGAAAGCAGTGGAAGATGGCCCAAGTCCTTGGGCCCCTGCACCCATGTGGGAGACCCGGAGGAAGCTCCTGGCTCCTGGCTTTGGATTGGTGTAGCTCCGACTGTTGCGGCCATCTGGAGTGAACCAGTGGATGGAAGACCTCTCTCTCTGTCTCTGCCTCTGTCTGTAACTCTTTCAAATAAACAAAATAAATCTTTAAAAAAATAAAATAAAATAAGGAACTCTGAATAAAGGACAGACTTTAGTTAATAATGTATCAATACTGGTTCATTAAATGTGCCATACTAATGAAGGTGCTGATAATTTTTTTAAGGTCTAAAGAGATTAACCACCATTTGTAATAAGTAGCCTTTGGATACTGATTAGAACAAACCAGCTGGGGCAGGCACTGTGACACACCAGGTTAGCTACCACTTGGGATGCCTGCTTTCCATACTGGAGTGCCACCTGGAGCCCCAGCTCCCCTGCTTCCAATCCAGCTTCCTGCCAATGCATCCGGAGGCAGCAGGTAACGGCTGAAGTACTTGGGCCCCTGCCGCGCACATGGGAGACTCTGATGGGGTTCTGGCTCTTGGCTTTGGCCTGGGCCAGCCCTAGCTGTTGGGTGCATTAGGGGATTTGGGGAGTGAATCAGTGGATGGAAGATGTATTTTCACTCCTCCCACCCAGCTCTGCCTTTCAAGTAGGTGGAAATAAACATTAAAAAAGCAAAAATAAATGAACTATAAAAAGACATTTGTAGGTCAATCTTAGAAACTTGATTTATGGACTGTATATAGATATGACCAAAAGATTTAAATTTAATTTTGGACAATATAATGTCATTGTGGTTATAGACACAAATTGAATAAGGGTAGAAAGATGTGAATTACTTTATAATGTTTTAACAAAGGAAAAAGACCAATGAAGTAAATATGGCAAGATCTTGAAGATGTTGAATCTGGGTAATGGCAATATGGGAATTCACTACATGTTTTTATTTTTCTACTTCTCCTATGTTTGAAAAATTTCATAATATACTCATAACTTTTTTCATAGCATCTTTTTGGTAACTTCTATTCTACATATGATCATGAATATTTTCATTTATAGCACATTCTATCCAAGCACAAACACCTCCAAGGCTGATGCTGGATTCTGGTTTTTAGTATCCTGCTTGTGCAAGATCTCGCAGTCTAAAAAACACCTGTAAACCAGAAACACTTCTGTGATTTATGTTAATTTTTAAATGCCTAATCGACATTGAACTAGTATTTGTTTCTGTTGCTATTTCTTTAACTTTGATTTTAAAGATCTTATACTATATTCATCTTTTTGTTAGTGTTGCTATAAAATTTACAGTTTTTTAAGAGTATTCCTAATGTTTTTTTGGTGGTAGTAAAAAGCATGAAATGAAAATGTCTTAATTTTCTGAACTGAAAGTAGATGCAATAGTTATAAGAAATGCAAAGCTATTTGATTTGGGAAATTAAGTCTGTCCCCATAAGTAATAAAAATAACACAGTCAATAATAACCCATAACAAAAAACAAAAGGATTTTTATGGTCTTTTAGAACTGGTTTTATGGTCCTTCAAACAATTACAGTCATGCATCATATAGCTCTGTACAACTTTAGGCTATGTGCTTTTTACTTCAACTTCTTACTAGCTTTTTTTCCCCCTAAAGATTTATTTATTTGAAATGACAGAATGACAGAGCAACAAGCTCTCTCTTTCTCTCTCTCTCTCTCACACACACACACACACACACACACACACACACACACATCTTTCACCTGCTGGTTCCCTCCCCAAATAGCCACAACAGCCAGATCTGGGCCAGGTTGAAGTGAGGAGCCATGAACTCCATCCAGGTCTCCCACATGGGTGCAGAGGTCTAAGCACTTGGGCCACCTTCTGCTGTGTTCCCAGGTGCGTTAGGAGGGATTGGAAGTGGAAAAGCTAGGACTCCACCTGACCCTCTGATAATGGGATGAGTGTGGCAGGTGGAGCTTAACCCCCTGTGCCATGATGCCAGCCCTGTTTTTTGTGGGGGATGAGGTGGGGAGAGGTGCTTTGTGTCTGGGAATTTATGTTGATTTCCTTCTGTCATTTGTGAATGAAGAGTGACAGTAGCCTAAATATAAAGGTAAATGCTTAGGTAAATTATATCCTCTGGAGTCCTCTGCTGCTCCCTCTGAAAATGCCAATGTAGTCTTGTTTGTTTGAAGGCAAAGCATTGGACTAAACAATATCTCTTAACCTTAAGGTGTTCAGTTCTCAAATTTTATGAACAAGAAATAATGTGCCACTTTTAATAGTGTATGTATTTTGAGTGAGTAAATAAGCATAGGTATTCTTTTCTATAAAATTGTAATGGTGTTCACTGGTATCAATAATAAATGAATTCAATCCTCGAAGTGGGGCAAATCCGTTGAAGTTGAAAAGTCTGAATTACATATTTATGTTTTAGTTGTCTCTTTCTCCAAAGCTAAAAACTAAGTGCATTACATTCACAAGCTTGTCATTTTGCACAGGGATCAGACGGTTCCAGGTATGAGTGCTCCTGAAGATGGTTTCAGAAGGGAACCTGTTACCTAGGCTCCCAATCTGCTCTCTAGGCCAGCAGTGACCCTGCGCAGTGCTTCCAAATTCTGGCCTCAGTTGAAGTCATCACCACTTGATAGTAAAACACAAAACAAACTGACAGAAAACCAGACGTATCTGATTGGACTCTTATTCCAAGAAAATTTCTCCTTTTACTTTTTTCTCTCCCTCTCCCTCTTTTTTTTTTTTTTTGGTAATAAAATGCCCTTTCTTTTACAAAATGATGTTAATATTAGATGATAGCTTTAAAATATGTCCTTATGGGGCCGGCACCATGGCGCAGTAGGTTAATCTTCCGCCTTTGGCACCGGTATCCCTATGGGCGCTGGTTCTAGTCCTGGCTGCTCCTCTTCCAGTCCGGCTCTCTGCTGTGGCCTGGGAAAGCAGTGGAGGATGGCCCAGATGACTGGGCGCCTGCACCCGCGTGGGAGACCCAGAAGCTCCTGGCTCCTAGCTTCAGATCGGCACAGATCCGGCCATTGCGGCCATTTGGGGAGTGAACCAACGGACAGAAGACCTTGCTCACTCGCGCTCGCTCTCTCTCTCTCTCCCCCCTTCTCACTGTCTATAACTCTACCTCTCAAATAAAATCTTTAAATAAAAATAAGTAAATAAATAAATATGTCCTTAGCAACACACAGAGTGAAAAACTTCACTAAATTGCTCTTTTTGGTGTCCTTTATTCTCTGGGAATTTTATCATTCTATGGAATCCTCACATCTGGTAACTGGTGATCTCTAGTGGAACTAAGGCAAAATGAGGAGGGAATTTTTAAAGAAAGAATTTTCTCCTGGGGCCAGCACTGTGGTGCAGCGGGTTAAAGCCCTGGCCTGAAGCGCCGGCATCCCATATGGGTGCCGGTTCTAGTCCCAGCTGCTCCTCTTCCCATCCAGCTCTCTGCTATGGCCTGGGAAAGCAATGGAGGATGGCCCAAGTCCTTGGACCCCTGCACCCACATGGGAGACCTGGAAGAAGCTCCTGGCTCCTGGCTTTGGATCAGCACAGCTCTGATCATTGTGGCCATCTGAGGAGTGAACCAGTGGATGGAAGACCTCTCTCTCTGTCTCTATCTCTCTCTTTAACTGTGTCTTTCAAGAGATAAAATAAATCTTAAAAAAAAAAAAAAAGAATTTTATCCCTCATTGATTGAAGAACAGACATTCCTCAGCATGCAGGACATAAGCCACCTCACTAATCTTTTACTTTCAATTTATGTAATTTTTCTTTCATAAGGAAAAATATGTGTGGTGGGAAACGATCTATAAGATACACAAAAACATAAACAGGGAAATAAATCACCTCATGTATAACCACTCAGAAAATAAAACTGTTAAAATTCCTGCATCTCTTTAAAAATATTTTTCTCATGCTTCTCCTCATGGGCCTGCCACAGTAAGGGTCACCTCTAAATCACATGCAATAACACCCTCACCACGGGGCTCCCGTCCCCGTGCCCCGTGCTGCGGCCTAACCCCCTGCACCACCCAGGCTGAGTCTTCGTCTGTAGCAGCTTCTGAGCAACATTTACTTCTCCCACTTCTGGAGGTGGCACGTGTAAGATGAGAGCACCAGAGAGCCAGTCTCCCGGATGGTACACTTCTCACTGCCAACTCACCCAGGGGAAGCGGGTCGCTAGCAGCTCTCTGAAGTAAGGGCACACTCCCTCCAGGAGGGCTCCACCCTCAGTACCCATTCACCTCCAATAGGCCCAGCCTCCTAACACCAGCGGAGATTATAATTTCAGTGTAAGAACTGGGGGTGAGGAGACACGTAAGTGTCCAATCCACTGCAGGCTGGCCTCCCTTCTGATGCCCTCCTCACTCTGACACCCCACGCCAGGGTGTCTTTCTGGGGTACAGGCTCCCACTCCATCCTTCTCAGACTCTTGACCACCCCTCGCCTGAGCACCCTACGAGATCTCCGGCTTTCCCATACAGGCGCCCCATTTCATGGATGCCCTCCTCACTCGTGTGAGCCCCAGTACCCTGCTTTGGGCCATGAAGCTCTCCCTACCAAGGTGGACGATTCTGTTCTGCCCTACCCAAAGTCTTCAGGAAGGGAAGAGAGGAAAAGGCGGCGGCACCATAATTACTTTTTTTTTTTTTTTTTTTTGACAGGCAGAGTGGACAGTGAGAGAGTGAGAGTGAGAGAGAGAGAGAAAGGTCTTCCTTTTCTGTTGGTTCATCCCACAATGGCCACTGCGGCCGGCGCACCACGCTGATCCGATGGCAGAAGCCAGGTGCTTCTCCTGGTCTCCCATGCGGGTGCAAGGCCCAAGCACTCGGGCCATCCTCCACTGCACTCCCAGGCCACAGCAGAGAGCTGGACTGGAAGAGGAGCAACCAGGACAGAACCGGCGCCCCGACCGGGACTAGAACCCAGGGTGCTGGTGCCGCAGGCAGAGGATTAGCCTATTGAGCCGCCCATAATTACTCTTATAACTGTTTATTTTCCTTTTCATTTTGGCAACTAGAAAGCAGTATTTGACAGAAGGACTAGGCACAATGATCTTACCTTTAGTTTTATCTTGCCCTGCATTTCCTCTTTGTTCTAACTTGCCCTATCGTTAAGTGCCCTTGCGATAGATAGCAGAAAGTTAATTATCCAATAGTTGGAATAAATATAAAAGCAGGGATGGCAATAAAAAACAAATGGTGGTGAACCATAGAGGTAGAGAAGAACCGAGAGCGTTATCAGAAGATACGTTTCTGAATGGTGTCCAAGTCCAAAACAATTGCTGTACAGGTGCCGCTTACCAACTTTCCACATTATCAAGTACAAATGTTTTAAGTCTCCTTGTTTTTAGAAAGGAGAGGCAGGTTGTCTGCTCTTGTCATGAATGCTGCAGGTCCCCACTACCAGCAGTATGAAAATAAGTCATTCTAGAATTTTTACCATCTCACACTTTTCCTTTTACTTAGGACATGTTAATGTGCTGATGGTTGTAGAACTTGTAAAACATAACCATGGGCTTTCTGCTACTCCTCCCATCAAGAACTGGGTAGGCATGTGGCCTAGGGTTAAGCCACTGGTTGGGATCCCTACATCCCACATCGGAATGCCTGTGATCTGGTCCTGGCTCTGTTCCTGATTCCAGCTTCCTGCTAAGGTACACCCTGGGAGGCTGCAGTTGTTGGCTCAAATAGATGAGTCCCTGCCACACACATGGGAGACTCCGATTGAATTCCTGGCTCCTTGGGCCAGTGTTGTGGTATAGAGGGTAAAAACCACCGCCTGCAACACCACCATCCCATATGGGTATTGGTTTGTGTCCTGGCTGCTCCACTTCCAATCCAGCTCCCTGCTAACAGTCTGGAAAAAGCAGCAGAAGATGGTCCAAGTGTTTGGGCCCCTGCCACCTTGTAAGAGATCCAGATGAAGCTCTTGGCTCCTGGCTTCAGCCTGGCTCAGCCTTGGCCATTGTGGCCATCTGCAGAGTGAACCAGTGGATGGAAGATCTCTCTGTCTCTCCTTTCTCTCTGTAATTCTGACTTATTTTTTTTTTTAAGATTTTATTTATTGGCCGGCACCGTGGCTCACTAGGCTAATCCTCCGCCTTGTGGCGCCGACACACTGGGTTCTAGTCCCAGTCGGGGCACTGGATTCTGTCCCGGTTGCCCCTCTTCCAGGCCAGCTCTCTGCTGTGGCCTGGGAGTGCAGTGGAGGATGGTCCAAGTGCTTGGGCCCTGCACCCCATGGGAGACCAGGAGAAGCACCTGGCTCCTGCCATCGGATCAGCGTGGTGTGCCGGCCGCAGCGAGCCGGCCACGGCGGCCACTGGAGGGTGAACCAATGGCAAAGGAAGACCTTTCTCTCTGTCTCTCTCTCACTGTCCACTCTGCCTGTCAAAAAAAAAAAAAAAAAAAGATTTTATTTATTTATTTGCGATATAGAATTACAGACAGCGAGAGGGAGAGACAGAGAGAAAGGTCTTCTTCCCGTTGGTTCACTCCACTCCCCAAATGGCTTCAATGGCCAGAACTGCATCAATCCAAAGCCAGGAGCCAGGTGCCTCTTCCCAGTCTCCACGTGGGTGCAGGGGGCCCCTTGGGCCATCTTCCACTGCTTTCCCAGGCCATAGCAGAGAGCTGGATTGGAAGATGAGCAGCCAGGACTAGAACCAGCGCCCATATGGGATGCCGGTGCCGTCTTTCAGAAAGTGTCATGCTGTCCTGGCAATGATAGTTTTAAAACATTAAGCGTAACACTTATAGACAAGGACTTTCACCTTTCCTTCCCTTTAATAATAGCCATGCCCGAGTCAAAGCAGGACACAGGACTGCTGGGCCAGGGACTACACTCCCCAGTCTCCCTTGCAGCCTTGTGACTAAGCCCAAGCCAATGCGATAGGAACAGAGCAATCTGTACAATGTCTGGATCCTCTCCGTCAAGGCACAGGGGGTATATTCTCTCCACCTTCCTTTCCCTTTGGCTGATAAAGGGTGACAGCTGCAACCCAGTAATTCATGTGCTATGGACAGCAGGGCTGCCCCATCAGTTGGGACAGTTCACTTTCAGACTAAGAACAGAAAAATAAATATCTACTTAAGCCACTTTGTTTTGCAGCGGTTAGTAATAATGGCGATGGGTGCCAGGCTAAAGGATCAACTAGCCACTTTTCATACCTCTTCTCATGACCTACCTTCATTTTATCCTCATCTACATTTGCATTTCCCTCTTTGGATCTTCACGTTTCAATTTGCTGATATGTCACTGAACTTCCACTATTCTTTACTTAACTGAACTTCTAACTCACAGAGCCAGCTTCCTTTGAAGGGCTCTCTTGATGTAGAACCCAGACAGTGCAGTGTGGGAGACAGAACAGTAGATTCAAAGGCAGGTGGTCTTGTTTCTCATCCTGGGAGCACTTAGACAAACCCTCAGGTCCACCAATACAGACCTGTAGCCAACAGAAGCCTTCTAAAAATGAAATAAATTCTAGGTGTTAGGCCTCGCTTAGTTTCCTGGTATAATACTTTACAGTTCTCCTGCCTCAGTTTTTTTTTTTAAATAAATATTTATTTATTTATTTGAAAGGTAGAGTAACGGGATTGGGGGGCAGAAAGAGACTCATCTTCCATGGCTCACTCCTCAAATGGCTGTAATGGCCAGGGCTGGGCCAGGCCAAAGCCAGGAGCCTGGAACTCCAGCCAGTCCCCCGACATGGGTGGCAGGGGCCCAAAATGATGTGCCATCTTCTGCTGCTTTCCCAGGCACGTTAGTAGAGAGCTGGATCGGAACTGGAACAACGAAGACCTGAATCAACACTCATATAGGATGCTGGTGTCACAGGCAGTGGTGTAACCCACTGCCAGCCCCTCTCACCTCAAACGTTAGGCTTAGCTAATACAATGAATGTAACAGACCTCTTGGTTAAGAGAGCAAACCTTGGAATCAGAACACACTGGTGTCGGAAGCCAGCCTTTCCACCTACATTAGTGTGACTGTCGACAAGTTAACTACACTCTGACTCAGTTTCCTCACCGGTCAGATCAGGTCAGTGGTGGCCTCACAAAGGTGGCTATGACAAGACACTGCAGCAAAAAATGATCTACATGAGCGATCTCTGTGAGTGAGATTCCCATGGAAAGAAGGGGCCATCAAAGAAGAAGTACCTTCTCCAAAGGGAGGAGAGAACTTCCACTTTGATTACGGCCTTGTCTAAATAACGTCGGAGTTTGTGGACTCAAGAGGCTCCCATAGCCTTGGCAAATCATGACAAGAGCCTCGGTGATCACTGACGTCATAAATAAGAGTATCAATTGTTAAATCAACAACAGGAGTCACTGTGCACTTGTTCCCCATGTAGGAGGATCTCTGTCCTTAATGTGTTGTACTATGAGAATTAAAGGTAAAACCAGTCTTCAAACAGGACTTTATACTTTGTGTGTCTGTGTGGGTGCAAACTATTGAAATCTTTACTTAGTATAGTGTTGATCTTCTGCATATAAAGATAGTTAAAAATGAATCTTAGTGAAGAATGGGATGGGAGAGAGATTAGGAGGTGGGATGGTTTGGGGTGGGATGGTGGGTATGGGAGGAAGAACTGCTATAATCCAAAAGTTGTACTTATGAGATTTACATTTATTAAGTAAAAGCTTTCTATTAAAAAAAAAAAAAAAAGGTGGCAATGAGAATTAAAGACAAGAATGCGAGTCAAGAATGCGAGTCAAGTACGTCCCGGGCTGCCAGGGGCCTCCCCCAGGGTTAGCTGCGATGGTAACTCTATGCTCTCTAGATGTTATTCTCTAGCTTTGCGGGGGAATTCTTCATGTTCATTACAACTCCAGTGCTGTGAGGCCTTCCCAGCTCCTCAGCCGCCAAGAGCAACCAACGTCTCTCTCATGTGTGCAGCTGAGAAGACACAGATACTAATTCTACTTATCACAGCATGCAGTACCCGCCTCTCCTCCCAGTGGAGCGGTCTCTGTGTCTTACTCACTGCTGATACTCAGCACACTCAGGACACACTGCAGATCCTCACAGGCGTTTGCAGTAATGAACTGAACACCTACTTGAATTCACTACAGAACCAACTTACCCTTCTCCTGATGAGGAACAAGTCCTAACTACTAATTATGTCATTGTTTCTGAAAGAGTTGTCCTATCAGATTAATTTAAATTGAAGCATAATTGGTATTGCTCATATTCTAAAAGGCAGTTATAGCCAACATGAACAACTACAGATAAATGTTCTCTAATGAGAATATTCTTGTCTAACATTTCTTTTTTTTTTTTTTTAGGAATTATTAGCAGCTGGGATTCAGAAGATCTTAATAATCATAGCAATTGAAAAATGCATTGCTTTTGTAATAAGGAACAAGTTATTAGAATTTTAAGGACAGAAAATAATTACAAGAATATTTGGCATGTGGATGGAAAAATTTTACTTTATACAGTCTTTCCACTTGCTTCTCCTAATTACCTTGTGATAGTGAAAGAACTTGTATTCCTATTACATCGGACTTCATACATGATAAACAAATCCAAGAGTAAAGACTCAATTTTTTTTTTTTTTTGACAGGCAGAGTGGACAGTGAGAGAGAGAGAGACAGAGAGAAAGGTCTTCCTTTGCTGTTGGTTCACCCTCCAATAGCCGCCGTGGCCAGCACGCTGTGGCCGGCGCACCACGCTGATCCAATGGCAGGAGCCAGGTACTTCTCCTGGTCTCCCGTGCGGGTGCAGGGCCCAAGCACTTGGGCCATCCTCCACTGCACTCCCTGGCCACAGCAGAGAGCTGGCCTAGAAGAGGGGCAACCAGGACAGAATCCGGTGTCCCGACCGGGACTAGAACCCGGTGTACCGGCGCCGCAAGGCGGAGGATTAGCCTGGTGAGCAGAGGCGCCGGCCTAGACTCAATGTTTTGGCCAACTTTGGTAGCCTTTATAGCAGTTTTTAAATCCTGACTTCAAGAAAATACATTGAAATCACTTTTTATAATCTGTTAGCAGGAAAGAGTTTTTCTATGGACCCATCTTTGAGTAGAATTAATATTATCTTTCCCCTTACAGAACTTAATAAAAATTTCTGATGACACTGATGCAGTCTTGAACAGTAACAGGCATTCTGTAAAAGACGTAAAACATGAAGCACTGCAAGAATAAAAATACCTCGATGCAGACGTGGTGCATTCCTCCAGCCTTGTTCTTCTGAAGAAAACCTGCGATTGGACTGTCGCTTCCCAGTGGATGAAGTAGTTCCATCTTGGTATTTCCCAGGTTGACGAAAACAACAGATACTCCATGTTCAGGAAGAGGGACCGGTTCACTGACCTGGGCCCCCAGAATGTTCTTATAGAAGGCCGTGGCCTTTTCTAAATCCGGTACTGCTATGGCCACATGATTGAGCCGACCCAGCTTCCAAACAGGATCTGCTACTTCACGTGAACACTGTGATGTGGAAATAGCTCTTACTATTGGAATCAGAGCTTGCAGTCTGGGGAAAAAATCTGAAAAATTGAACAGACACTTATCCTCCTTTTGAGAATTAATGTCCTTCCAAAAAAAATTTCAAAAACTAAACAAACAATACATGCAAAAATTCATTATTTATATGTCTATGCTTTTTGATTACTGAAAATAAGTCAGAGAGGATAAATGGAAAAACCTAGGTCAAAATTATTCACTCTGCTCTAGCCATTTAAATAACTGTCTGGAATTAAAAAGCTAATTCTGGGCCCAGTGCTGTGGCTCACATTCCACATGGGTGCCAGGTCAAGACCCAGTTGCTCCACTTCCAATCCAGCTCTCTGTTATGGCCTGGGAAAGCAGTGGAAGATGGCCCAAGTGCTTGGGCCCCTGCACCCGTGTGAGAGACCTGGAAGAAGCTACTGGCTCTGCCCAGATCCAGCCATTGCGGTCATTTGGGGAGTGAACCAGCAGATGAAAGACTTCTCCCTCTCTCTCTGCCTCTGCCTCTCTGTAACTCTGCCTTTCAAAGAAATAAATCAATCTTCTTTAAAAAAAAAAAAAAAAGCTAATTCTGAGCTTCAACTAGATTCAGGACAAAGAATGACATTTTCCATAAAAATATGTATTCACTGGTAGGTATAATGGATAGTGGTGCATTAAGAATTACTTGCTAATCTTTGCACTTCACAGAGGATAAGTTTGTAATAGTGAAACAACTTACTTCAATGATTAGAGCAAGCAAGCTCCTTCCTTATCTATACTCAGTTTTTTTTTTCTTCTATTCTATAATACGTTCATTAAAGGCTTAACCACACAATATTTTTTAATGTATATTTTATATCATAAATTATCATCTAAGGAAAATACCTAATTGGGAAAAAATAAAGCAAAAATCAAGAGAGTTCCAAACTGGAGCCAGTATTGTGGCATAATGGGTAAAGCTGCTGCCTACAAAGCCAGCATCCTATATGGGCACCAGTTTGAGTCCTGGCTGCTCCACTTCCAATCCAGTTCTCTGCTAATATGCCTGGGAAAGCAGTGGAAATGGCCCAAATCCTTGGGCCCCTGCACCCACATTGGAGACCCAGTGCACCCAAATAGGAGACCCAGAAGAAGCTCCTGGCTTCAGTCTGGCCCAGCCCTGGCCATTATGGCCATTTGGGGACTGAACCAATGGAGAGAAGATCTCTCTGTCTGGGCCTTTCTTTCTTCTCTGCCCCTCTCTCTAAAACTCTGCCTTTCAAAAAATTAAAATGAAGAAAGCCTATTTTATTCAGTAACTGAGAAGGCAGCAAAGGGTACTACTCTGCCCTTTCACATTCCCCCAAACACTGGGCTTTAAGAGCCATATTACCCCCAAGAATGAAAATATACTTGTATGACATCTAAGTACAATCTTGTGAAACCATACCACTTAATGAAACAGCAAAATGAAGATCATAACTGGTCATTAGCTCTTAACAAAAATCACAGAGCTTTAGCTAATAGGAATTATGTTTTAACAAGAATTAAAGTGGTACTATTTTGTTTTATTTAAGACCATAAACCTTAAAGTGGCAGGATATAAAATTAACACACAAAAATCAATAGCTTTTATATACACAGACAATGTCATGGCTGAGAAAGAACTTCTAAGATCAATCCCACTCACAATGGCTACAGAAAAACTTAAATGTCTTGGAATACATTTAACCAAGGAGGTAAAAGAACTCTATGGTGAAAATTATAAAACATTAACAAAAAATACAAGAAGAAACAAAAAAATGGAAAAATCTTCAATATTTGTGGATTTGAAGAATGAATATTATCAAAATGTCCATACTATGGAAAGCAATTTACTGATTCAATGTGATCTCAATCAAAATACCAAACAACATTCTTCTCAGATCTGGAAAAAATGATGCTAAAATTCATATGGAAACACAAGAGACCCCAAATAACTAAAGCAATTTTATACAACAAAGCCAGAGGCAATCACAATACCAGATCTCAAGACATACTACAGGCAGTTATAATCAAAACAACCTGGTACTAGCACAAAAAGAGACATGTAGACCAATAGGACGGAATAGAAACTGCAGAAATCAATCCCCGCATCTACAAACAACTGATCTTGGACAAAGGAGCTGGAGCAAGGACGGTCTCATCAACAAAGGTGCTGGGAAACTGGATCTCCACATGCAGAAGTATGAAACAAGACCCCTACCTCGCACCTTATACAAAAATCAACTCAAAATGGATCAAGGATCTAAATCTACAACCTGATACTATCCAATCACTAGAGAACATTGGGGAAACGCTACAAGACAATGGCATAGGCAAAGACTTCTTGGTGATTAAAGACTTCAGGTGATTAAAGCCAAAATGGACAAATGAGATTACACCAAGCTGAGAAGCTTCTGTGCTGCAAAACAGCAAAGTGAAGAGGCAGTTGAAAGAATGGGAAAAATATTTATAAAATATGAAATTGCTAAAGGATTAATATCCAAAATCTACAGGGCCGGCACTGTGGCATATAGGTTAAGGCCGCTGCCTGCGGTGCCGGCATCATATGGGATATCAAGTCCTGGCTGCGTCACTTCCCATCCAGCTCTCCCGATGGCCTGGGAAACTGTAGAGGATGGCCCAAGTCCTTGGGCCCCTGCACTTGCATGGGAGACCTGGAGGAAGCTCCTGGCTCCTGACTTTGAATCAGCGCAGCTCCGGCCGTTGTGGCCATCTGGAGAATGAACCAGCGGATGGAAGACCTCTCTTTCTGTCTCTACCTTTCTCTGTAACTCTTTCAAATAAATTAAATAAATCTTAAAAAAAAAATGCTATTTTTACCACCCAGCTTAAGGGGATTTGGGATCCCATGGCAAGTTTTTAAACTGTACCCTTAGAAGTCTGTAGGAATGTACACAGATCTATACAGCTTTACAAACTTCGTACATTACGATTACAACTGTAGGAATATGGTGATTCTTCCCACCCTTCCTCCTCCCTTATTCCCACTCTTATTTTTTACTAAGGTCTATTTTCAATTAACTTTATACAAATATGATTATCTCTATGTTAAGTAAAGACTTCAATAAAAGTATGAAAAGAAAAAAACTGTTCTTCAACAGTTAAGACAAGGGCTGTTCCAAGTCACTGCTTCTCAAAGTATCAATTTTACTTCTACAGATTGCCTTTTAGGTGCTCTATTGGTTATCACAGGTCAAGGAGAACATATGGTTTGTCCCTTTGGAACTGGCTTATTTCACTAAGTATGATGTTTTCCAGTATCATTCATTTTTTGCAAATGACCGGATTTCAGTTTTTTTTTTTTTTTTATTACTGCTGTGTAGTATTCCATTTCCATAACTTTTTATCACTGGTTCTAAGAGTGAAAAGAGGAAAAAAAGTTTACTAGAATGGTGGGTTCTTCCTCCTTTTAATAGAAAACAAAATCTCCTTTCCATGTCAGAAATATAGAAAGATAACAGCATCTTCAAAAAATTTATTTATTTATTTGAAAGTCAAAGTTACAAAGAGAGTGAGAGACAGAGAAAAGACCTTCCATCTGCTGGTTCATTCCCTAGATATCCACAACACCCTGGGCCATACTAGACTGAAGCCAGTAGCCAGGAGCTTCTTCTGGATCTCTCACACGGGTGGCAGCAGCCCAAACACTTGGGTCATCTTCTGCTGGTGTTTCCCAGGCCATTAACATGGAACTGGCTTAGAAGTAGAGCAGCCAGGACACATATTGGCACTCGCAGAGAATGCTAGAATCGCAGGTGGTAGCTTTACCCCATCCCACAATACCAGTCTTAATAACAGCATCTTTATTATAAAAATTAAGACTTTGAGGCAATATGGGCTTATCTAATCTCTACAGGAGGGAAATAGTTCATTTTTATTGATATTATATTGTCCTTTAAGCACATATTCTAGGAATAGGACAGAAAAAAAAATACAGTGATACCAATGAGATTTCAATAATTCAGCTTCTTTAAAATGAAGGGATAAGGGTATGAAAACGGTCAACAAGCATATAAGATACTCAGCATCAGTTACTAGGGAAAAGCAAACCGAAACCACAACAAGGTACTACTCCAATGTCACCAAGATGGCTGAAACCAAGAAAACAAAAAACAAGTGTTGACAAAGATATGAGAAACTGGAACCCTTGTATGATGCAGGTGAGTGTCTACCATGGTGCAGCTGCCATGCAACAATTTGGCAGTTCCTCAAAAAATTAAACATATAATTACTGTCTCACCCAGCAATTCCACTCCTGAGTATCCAAAATAATGGAAAACAGGATCTCAAAACAAACACTGTGCACTCATGTTCACAGCAACATTCCCAGTAGCCAAACAACAGAATATTATCTAGACGCCAAGTCCCAACATACCCTACAAGAAGAGTGAACCTCACAAACATTAAGCGACAGAGTTGGATATAAAAGGTCATTTATTGTAAGTTCTCATTTACATGAAAGATCTAGATGAGCTAAATCCACAGTGAAAGCAGAACAGTGGTTGCCAGGGTCTGGAGGGAGGAGGGAACAGGGAGTGAGTAACATCAGGAATGGCTTTCCTTCAGAGGTGTTCGGGAACCAAGTCCAAGTGAGGGTTACACACCACTGCGAGCAAAATAAACACTGCCATAATGCACATTGTACATTTCTGAATGGTTAATTGCTATGCAAATTTGCCTCAAAAAAGCAGGAGAATTGAAATTCTAACAAGAGAAACTCTGGGTGAAATACTGTAGGCTAAACAAGCTGGGTGGGAAACATAGAATAAAAGGGTTAGAATAAGATAGATTCTGATACTTAATAGAAATGTGTACCTGAAAAGCTGGTCATCTGAACTTTTTAAAATTTTATTTTTTTTTTACTCTTAGTAACTTTTAAAGATATTGTCCCAACTTTATTGAGGTAAAATTAACAATAAGATCAGCGCGGTGCGCCGGCCGCAGCGCGCCAGCCGCGGCGGCCATTGGAGGGTGAACCAACAGCAAAGGAAGACCTTTCTCTCTCTCTCACTGTCCACTCTGCCTGTCAAAAAAAAAAAAAATTAACAATAAGAATTGTATATATTTATGGTATACAAAGCAATTTTTTGGTAGGGGGAGACAGGGAGAGAAAAACAAGAGAGCATACTAGCACCTGCTGGTTCATTCTCTAAATGCGCAGCTTCCCTGAGGCTGGGTCAAGGAGCGAGCCAAGAGCTGGGAACAATTTAGGTCTCCCAGCCAGCGGTGAGTCATCACCACTACGTCCCAGAGTTTAAACTGGGGAGAAGCTGAAGTCAAGAGCCTGAGCCAAGAATCAAACATAGGCATTTCGACATGGGACAGGCATTTTAACCTTTAGCCTAAATAGCCACTGAACACTTGCTCCCAATGGGATGTTTTGATATGCACATACATTGTGAAATGATTACCACAAACATACTAAAAAAAATGCTTTTTTCACTTTACTTGAAAGAGAGAGATGGAAAGAGATCTTCCACCTGCTGGTTCATACCCCATACGCTCCAATAGCCAGGCTGGGTCAGACCTAAGCCAGGAATTGGATTTCTACGAGGTCTTACATGTAGGTGGCAGCCTTCACCTGCGGCCTCCTATGGTGTGAATTAACAGGAAGCTACAACCCAGGCACCCCAATATGGGATGTGGGTGTCCCAAATGGTGACTTAACTGCTGCATGAACACACCCACCTCTATTCTTTTTATTTACTTTTCTTTCAGATTGCCCTCCAACTGGTAGAATTCAAAACTCCTTAAATTCAGGTTTCTCTGCCCCTTATAAAAAGCTGCAGCAGAACTGCATTACTTTGAACTGCATAATGTATAATTTGTGATTATTCCAATAAGGGTTACATTGCAGGAATAAACTGCAATGTATAGCTAAATGTGAATAAATGTAGCCTATACTTAAAAAGCAGGAGTATTAAAAAAAAAAAAAAAGCAAGAGCATGAAGATGAATAACTACAGACTTAAGAAATCAACTACTGGGGGCCGGCGCTGTGGCACAGTGGGTTAAAGCCCTGGCATCCCATATGGGCACCGGTTCCAGTCCCGGCTGCTCCTCTTCCAATCCCGCTGTCTGCTATGGCCTGGGATAGTTGTAGAAAATGGCCCAAGTCCTTGGGCCCCTGCACCTGCGTGGGAGACCTGGAAGACTCTCCTGGCTCCTGGCTTCAGACTGGCACAGCTCTGGCTGTTGCAGCCATCTGGGGAGTGAACCAGCGGATGAAAGACCTCTGTCTCTCTGTATCTACCTCTCCTCTCTCTGTGTAACTCTTTCAAATAAATAAAATAAATCTTTAAAAAAGAAATCAACTACTTTCATACGTGTCAGGAACGTTGTGTACAAGTAATAGGTATGTTAGAAAATCTGGTTGCGTCTAATTCCTATCTTCACCATGCAGACTCGCTAATCACTCTTAGCACCTTGACTTAAAAATATCACTGCCTTTCTTTCGAGATTTTGCACTTATTTCAGACCAAGCTTTCCAAACATTGTCTCAGATAAGTAAAGGTTTAGTTGCAAAGGTTTATATTCAAATGTGCTAATGGTTCTTATTAAAGCAATTAGATTTAAATTTGTGTCTAAATTATCATATAATTGTGAATAACCTCTTATAATAAGGTTTTTAAAAATATTCTGATCTGTCATATTTATTTATTTATTTGGAAGGCAGAGGGAGGAGAGATATTTCTCTCCCAGCTATTGGTTTTCTCCCCAAATGCCTACAACAGCCAGAGCAAAGCCAGGAGCTGCTAGTAACTCATTTCAGGTCTCCCACGTGGATGGCAGGAACCCCATTACTTAAGCCATCACTGTTATCTCCCCAGGTCTGACTAGCAGGAAGCTGGAGTCAGGAACCACAGCCAAGTATAGAACCCCAATACTGCAACACGGTATATAGGCATCTTAAACTCTAGGTTAAACACACATGCCTGTTAGCAGTTTTTTAAAAGATTTATAATTTACATGCCATAAAGTTCACCCATTTGAAGTGTACAATTCAGTAGTTTTTTGTCTACTTGGAAAGTTGTGCAACCTTTACATTCTCTAATTTTAGAACATGAAAAAAGTTTTTTAAGTCTGAATTTTTGCATATCTGGTTTGAGAAGATATATTTAGAAAGCTGTTTTAATTTATGACCTTTTTAATATGACATAACACTTATAACAAACATGCCTTTGAAGAACCTACAGGCTGGTTTTTATGCTCAAGGCTAATACACCCCGACCAGTCTCCACACACTCTCCATGTTTTACCAGCCACTGGGACTTAACATCAGCACAAGACAGAGTCCCATGGGGTAAAATAGTACTAATGTGACCTCAGATTCCCAGGACAAACCTATTGGTTTATTTTCCTGCTAGAGTTATACATACTTCAGTGCTCCTACGTACTCTTGCCTAAATCCATAATCCAAAGTAAATTGTGAAATTTCAAATACTGCATTAGACATGATACAGCAGCCTCTATCTGCCCACTAGACCTCACTAAGGACAGCAGTTCAGTAAGAACTTTGTGTAACCCTTCAACCCTGAGTCAGATATTATGTCCTCCATTTCAGGGATTAAAAAAAAAGAAAAGGCCTGACAGAGATTAAGTCATGTCCCTTAACATTATGCTAAATGGCGAAGCTGGGCCTCAAACCGTCTGGCACCAAAGCTGAGGCTTTTAAATCAGTACATTTACGTTGCTCATTCCTCTGAACCACTTTTTTTTTTTTTTTTTAAGACTTACTTACTTATTTGAAAGTTTGTTACAAAGAGAGAGAGAGAGAGAGAAAGATCTTCCATCTACTGGGTCGCTCCCAGGGACTGGGCCAGGCTGGAGCCAGTAGCTTCCTCCAGATCTCCTGTGGGGGCAGGGACCTAAGTACCTGGGCCATTCTCCACTGCTTTCCCAGGCACATTATTAGCAGGGAGTTGGATTGGAAGTGGAGCAGCCGGGATTCAAGCTGGCACCCATATGGGATGCTGGGAGGTGGCGCCTTTACTGGCTGTGCCACAACACAGGCCCCTGAACCATTCTTTTGATTCTCAAATTTTAGTATCTTTGTATGTGTTCTATGAGCAATTCCTACTTTCTAAGAGATGGCTTTCCAAGACAGAACAAGAGAGGACTCTTTTTTGCAAAGAGCTACTTGCCAAGGCAGATGCTGTGACATGGACATCTAGTCTGGGTGCTGAATGTTCCCCCACAGGCCCCTGTGTGGAAGCTCGGTTCCCAGGGTGGCGCTAATGGGAGGAGGCAGGGCCTGGAGGGAGTCCTCAGGCCACTGCACCGTCTTCCCTGGGAAGACGCTACTCCAGAGAGGGTTGTAAGAGAGGGTTTGGTCTGGTGCCCAACCGCGCTGCTTCCTGGCCTGTGACCTGCACCTTCCTCGGCAGGAGCCCACCACCGGCACCTACCACGCTCTCCAGAGGCCAAAAACGGTGCTGCTTGGTCTTGGACTTGAACTCCACAAAGTGAGCTACATACACCTTCCTCTTGCCTGGGGTACTGTGGCGTCCTAGTAAAAGCCAAAGCTATGGTGAATGAGTTAAGATACTGACTTGCAGCTCACAAGCACAGGAAGGCAGGGCTGCTGGTGTGTGCTATTACCAGCGGTGGGGGCCCACCGGTGAATCGCAAATTCGCGGAGGCTGTGCTCGGTGTGTTATGGTATTTCTCAGGTGTAAGATACCACAGCGCTGGGACAGCTAAACCCCGTTCCGGTGCACCTCTTCTTGGAATGCGGCTTCTCACTGAACCTGGGTGACCTGCGACGTGAGCCCACCAAGGAATGTGGTGACTGCGGAAAACGCCTGCACAGGTCAACCAGGAGCCGACGCGGTTTGAGCCCGGACTTCCAAGGCTGACCAGGTCCGCACGTTTCAATGGTGGGGCAGAGAAATCCAACCTTGACAAAGGCTCACGCCCTTGGCGCTAGGAGGATTTATCCCAAACCTCCAGGAGCAGCTCCCGTAGTTACCACCTGGCACTTTCCTGCTCACAGGAAATCTCAGACGAACGCTCGCCCTCGCACGAAGGGGAGAAGAGAAGGAAAAGACACACACAGGAGGAGCGTGTAGCCCTTAAGAAATAGTTTTTAAAAATGGAGGCGCAGAGAACTCCAGGAATGTCCCCTACCCGCCTGCCCGTCTCTTGCACGGTGCGGAATTCTTCCACCGCTGACCTCCGGCCGTGGCCAGCAGGTGCCCGGGCGCGCCGGGATGCACCGTCTGCAGGACTGGCCCTGCTTTCGGGGTTCTCCCCACCGCTCGGGGCGCGTCGCCCCACTCCCGTTCGCTCCTGCCCCCCTGCACAGGTTCCCTCGCCTCTCCGGCCGGAACATAAAAAAAGGGGCAAAATCATCCGCGCGCAGCTCCCGGGCCGGCAGCGCTGAGGAAACCCGGGTGCCGGGCTGAGCAGTCGCTGGGGGCTGCCGGGGGAGCCCAGCGCGCTCGAGCCGCCTGCTGCGCCCCCAGCGGCCTCCTCAGCCCCCTGGGCTCCCGTCCGCACGCCCGCCCCGCGGCGCAGCCCGAAGGCGCCCGGTATTCACCTACGGCGCTCGCGGCCCGCGCCGTCGCCGCCACCGCCTTCAGCGCGCGCGCCATTTTGGGAAGCGACCCGCTCAACACTGGCCCCCGGCCGGGGGGCGGGGCACGAGGCCGAAGGGGCGGTGACAGGGGAGCTGGGGGCGTGGCAACATAATACGATCCAGGAAGCTAGAACAGTGAGGCACTACTGCTTCTAAGGCGGAAACGTAAACCCGTGACGCATCGCCATTTGCGGCCCCACTGCAAAGCCAAACAGAAAGCCGAGAGAACGCTACCAGGGGCGATTTCCGGTTTCCCAGCCCGCCTTCCTGCGCAAGCGCAATGGAAGCTCGCGCGCTGCCTGTGGCTCCGGCTAGCGGTGGGTCGGGAACTTGTGTGCCGCGGAACCTTCGGTCGCCAGCTGCGGGTTGCGCGAGGCACGAGTTTGCTGCGCGGTTTCCGGTGGGGGCTCTTTCCAGTCTTCACGCGCGGAGCCGTGTCGCGAGTTGCCGGCGGCGATGGCTCCGCGGGTGTGGCGTCGGCGGACCCTGCAGCGCTGTGTGGAGGAGGTCAGCAAGGCCACCGGCCGGCCCGAGCGCTTCCTCACGTAAGTTCGCAGAGCCGGGGCACGGCCTCACGTGGGCTCGGGTTTCGGGCCCCCGGAAGGTTCCGGAGCTGCGTGAAGGGGGAGTGTGGTTCACTTTTCCCAAAATGTCAGACAGTTTCCGCACGCGCGGCCGGCCAGGACTTTAACATGGAAAGCAGCGCGGTGTGGCTTTTCCGTTGTGGGCTGGTGAGCTCCCACCAGAGGCCGGCTCGCGGCCAGCGCCGCGTCCTCGGGACGCGCACCTGCGTGTGCGCCCAGACCACGCTCACCTGTGCGCGCGCTGGACTGAAAGCTCGGGCTCGTCTGTCCACCCTGGCGACCGGGCCTTTCTGCGTTGTGCCCCGCGCTCCTCAGCGGTCCTGGGACTTGTGCCTCGGGCCTGAATTCTGAGTGCGACAACTACTATCCTGTTCGCCAGGCTAACTCCAGCGTAAATCTCCACCATCTGACTCTCCGTCATCATTTGCCTGGGATGCCAGAATCTATATCTAAAATTGACATGCATTTAAATTTGATTTTGCTGAAGAGTTTCCTTTATTTTAGGAGTGCTGTGAAATCACTGCGCATGTGTGTAATTCTCATTTACTCCCCCCCCAATAGGATTCAAGATGAATTGGCCTCCAACTTCATTTCTTTAACCAAAGTACTTTATGACTTCAATAAAACGCTAGAGAAAGGTGGGACCCATGGGAGTCCTTTACAGAAACTGGTGATAAATAAATTTGATGATGAGCAGATTTGGCAACAGTTGGAACTGCAGAATGAACCGATTTTACAGTACTTCCAAAATGCAGTTAGTACAGCAGTTAAAGACGAAGACATCAGTCTTTTCCCAGCGAACGAGGCCCAGCAGTGTGAGGAGGCTGGCTCAGAGGTGGAGGCTGATGGCTCAGAGGTGGAGGCTGATGGCTCAGAGATGGAGGTGGATGACTCAGAGGTGGAGGCCGATGGCTCAGAGAGGGAGGCCGATGGCCAGGAGGAGACAGCACAAGCCCTGGAGGAGGAGGAAGCCTCCGGCCTGAGCGGAGATGATCCTGAAGGAGATGAGAAAGCTAACAGCTCCGGCGGACTTGACCTGAGGAGAAGCCCCGACTTCAGTGATGAGGATTCGGATCGTGACTTTGACATCAGCAAGTTGGAACAGGAGAGCAGGGTGCAAAACAGAGGGCCTGGGAAGCCGAGAGAGAAGTCCGTAGTCGACGATAGATTCTTCAAGCTAGCTGAAATGGAGGCTTTTTTAGAAAACGTAGAAAAAGAAGAACAACAAAATGATGATGAAGAGGAGGAAGAAGATATTGATCTTTTTGAAGATGTTGATTCCGATGAAGATGAGGGAGGGCTGTTTGGAAATCAGAAACCGAAGGTAACAGTTTTGGGAGAGGAGAAGAGGCAGGACTGTGTTCTTCAAATTAGATTTTATTCATTTTCCCTAGGAGAGATGTAGAGCACCTCAAAATTCACCTGGCATAAATGAAGAATTTTGGTTAATTGAAAAAATTAAACTGAGGTCCTCATTTCCCATCACAAAACACTGTTATGTGGGTTAAGAAGCATAATCATACTTTAAAGATACTCAGATTTTTTTCTTGATTTATTTTCAAGAAGCACTGCACTGAAAGGGAGGCATTTGTATCCTTTATTTAGGCAGCAGTACTTTGGAAGTGATTGTGCTTGGGAGATTTAGAGATAAGGAATTTGTCCTGTACCTTTTCAGTTATAAATGAATCGCTACTTCCATTCATTTTGTTATAATCCAGTCCTTATGGTTTTATGGTAGTGGTAGTATTTGCCAATTTACCCTATTTTAAAATTAGAAAAAAAAATGTAGTATACATACACATGTGTGCATGTTTTAGTGTATTTTTCTATCTTTGAAATATTTTTAAAATCTGTATTTCAGTCAGCTAAAAGTTCCAGAAACCTGAAATACAAAGATTTCTTTGATCCAGTTGAAAGCGATGGGGAGGTGCCGCGTGTTAACGATGGTGGGCGGGAGTCAGACATGGAGGAGGAAGAGATTGCTGAGGAGGAAATAGCGGAAGGAAGCATTTCTGAAACGTGAGTATTTTGAATCGTCCTTGAACTTGTAAACAGAATTGCTGCTCTTGTATGCAATACTCATAGTTGTCAAGTATTTTATTTCTTCAGTTGCATTACCTAAGATCAAATAGAAGTCTCTGATAGGTAGTCTCAAGATAGCCAGTGGAGGCCAGCGCTGCGGCTCACTAGGCTAATCCTCCGCCTGTGGCACCGGCACCCTGGGTTCTAGTCCTGGTTGGGGCGCCGGATTCGGTCCCGCCGGTTGCCCCTCTTCCAGTCTGGCTCTCTGCTGTGGCCTGGGAGTGCAGTAGAGGATGGCCCAAGTGCTTGGACCCTGCACCCGCATGGGAGACCAGGAGAAGCACCTGGCTCCCGGCTTTGGATCGGTGCAGTGCGCCGGCCTCAGCAGCCACTTGGGGGTGAACCAACAGAAAAAGAAAGACCTTTCTCTCTGTCTCTCTCTCTCACTGTCTAACTCTGCCTGTTTTAAAAAAAAAAAAAAAAGATAGCCAGTGGAGCAGTCAGGAGCAGTTGCCCGTATGGGATGTCAGCATCGCAGGCAGTGGCTCTACCTGCTACACCACAACACTGGCCCAACAATTTCTTACACAGCGTTTCACCTAGATAGTTCTGTTCTTTGATGACTGACTTTGGAAGTTCTGAATATTTGGTTGCATCATGCATACCAGCAAAACCTATGTTACTGGGAAATTTATTTTTGTTTTCCTAAGGAAAAGTAGTATGTTTCCTTTCATAAGCATTTTGGTGTTACAGGGATGAAGATAATGACCTTGAAAGTGAAGATGGTAACCAAAAAGAAATCTCGAAGAGAGTGACCTTTGCTTTGCCAGATGATGAGGAAACTGAAGATACAGACGTTTTAAATGTAAAAACAGATTCAGAGGAAGTTAAATCTTCTTTTGAAAAAAGACAGGAGAAGGTAATTATCAGGAATAAAAGGAAATTTTTATATGCTTACCATGACTAAAATTCACAGACAGCTAACCAATATACCTCTTTTTCTTGTTGGATCTATTAACCATCATTTAAAAACAAACATTTTGCTGCTGTTCTCTAAAGCGCACTGAATGTCAGTGCCTCACAGAAAGTTTAATTCACAAAAATGAGCTTGCTACTCCAAGGCTTTCAGTGGGGAGCACATGTGTAAAACTTGTTTCTTTGTGGTGTCCTTGGTGTCTTCATTCCAGTGGCAGGTCTCCTGATGCGCTTCCTGCAAGCCTCTCACTACTGTTACAGCTCCTCTGCAGGATGTGGCCTGTCTGTAAGGTGTGAGTGCTGGAGTTGGTTTTTAATAGTGTCCTTTATTTTTCTATTTATTTGAGAGATACAGAGACAGACACAGCTCCTGTCTGCTGGTTCATTCTCTAAATGTCTACGACAGCGTGGACTAGGATGGGGCCAGAATTGGGAGCCAGGAACTCAGTCCAGATCTCCCACATGGGTTGCAGGAACCCAGTTACTTGAGCCATCACTGTGACTTCCCTGGGATCAGGAGGCAGAACCAGGAATTAAACCCAGGCACTCCAGTTGCAATGCAGGTGTCTTTATTGCCAGGCTAAATGCTTGTTCCCTGAGGTAGCTTATTTTTGTTTTAAATTTTGTTTATTTGAGAGGCAGAGAGCTTTCTGCTGGTTTACTTCCCAAATGCCTGCAGGTGCTAGGGGCACTGAAGATGGGAGCTAGGAACTACTTCTTGAGCTGTCACCGCTGCCTTCCATGGTTCACATTAGCAGGAAGCTGGAATCAGGAGCTGGAGCTGGGAATTAAACCCAGGCACTAATGTGGGACGCAGGCATCCTAACCAGCATCTAACCGGCTATGCTAAATGTCCATCCTCCTGAGTTATAACTAAAACCATCATAAGTACATCTTCCAGATTGATAAAAACGTGATTTCATACAGATGAAAAATCACTCAGTTTTAATGGATGTAGTCTAGCTCCAATCATTTGGCTGTATCACCTTTAAAATACATTACACAATTAGAAAATGAGAATAGACAGATAATGTAAAACACCGGGGTTGTCAAAGGATTATTTTAAAGATAGAATTTGAGTTGAATCCACAATTGTCAGGTTGTCCTAGAAGAGAAAGTCTGAAGAAAACTAAAAGGAAATAAATTTGTCAGTGGCTTTTTGTCCTTTCCTACATCCCACCAAAAGAGGAAAGCAACATTTGGTTTGATTGTGGAATTATTCAAACTTTCAAGAAATAGCTGAGTTAATGCTGTTTAATCAGTTCCCACAAAGAGTTAAGGAAAACTTGCAGATTATTATAAGATGAAAACTCCAACCTGAAAAAGTTAGCATTAAAGTACTTATTTATGAATAGTGATGCAAAAATCTATAACAGCACTGTGAAAATCATGCCTTGCAAAATGTGGGCCAATTATTCTCTTGATTCCCTGTTAGAAAATCTAATTCTTGGTTCTGAAGGTTAAGGACCTGAACCATATAGTCCCCTTCATACATGTCAGACATTCCTTGACACTCAATATCCAGTCTGAATTTGTCATTTCTGGTGATGTACAGACTTATCTGCAAAAATGCTTCATGGTGAATTTCTAGAAACATTCCTTTAAAATCAGGAATAGGGTTGGGCATGGTGGTGTAGCAGGTTGAGCAGTTTGGGACACCTGTATTCCATATCAGAGTGCCAGTTCTTGTCCCTGCTGTTCTACCTCCCACCTAGGTTCTTGCTACTGTGTACCTTGGGAAGACGTTATATGAAGGCCCAAGTTCTTAGGTCCATGCTGCCTACTTGGGGAGAGGCCTGGATGCAGTTCCAGGCTCCTGGCTTAGGCTTGCTCCAGCTCTAGCTGTTGCCAGTGTTTGAGAAGTGGCCACAAGTAGAACATCTTCTCTGTCTCCACTTCTCTCTATCACTATGGCTTTCAAATAAATCAATCTTAAAAAATAAAATCAAGAATAAGACCAAGTGTTCATTGTTTAAAATTATTACTGTCATTTAACATTCTATTAGAAGTATTAGCAAGTGCAACTACAAAAAAGATTAGGAAGTAAAAGACTAAAGAAAGCATTAATATTTACCCGAGATACTAGAAAAACCAACAGATAAACTAAAAAGCTGTTAGGAAAAATAAGAATCCTGTCAGGTAGCTGAAAAAGCTGGTGTTTTATACACTGAGATCATTCTAATTGTTGTCTTTCAGAAGTTAGAGGTAATTGGGATTTGGGTGTAGAGTCAAAGGGTCAGACTCCATCAGATACTAGTCTAATAAGATAGGACATTTGAATAGAATAGGGTCTGAGGGGACCTAGTATATTAAATGTGGCATTTCAGATCAGTGGGGAAGAGAGCCATTGCAGCTCACCCTGCCTTGGGCAATGGCACTAGGAACTCACTGGCATAAAAAGGTGGCGAGAGCACAATAGAATTGTGTTTGAGGAATTTGAGTTTGAGGAACTGTACATTTCTTTTTCTGTTTTTAAAAATATTTGCTTTTACACAACCATAAGTCCAATTTTATTTCCTAAGTCTGTAACTTTGTGTCTTTCTTAGATGAATGAAAAGATTGCATCTTTAGAAAAAGAATTACTGGAAAAGAAGCCGTGGCAGCTCCAGGGGGAAGTGACTGCACAGAAGCGGCCGGAGAACAGCCTCCTGGAGGAGACCCTGCACTTCGACCACGCTGTCCGCATGGGTACGGCCCCCCGGGCTTCTGCAGAGCACTCCCTTGTGCGCCCCAGCTGCAGAAACTGTCACTCAGTAGGATGCAGCAGTTAACATTTCCCCACATTTGCTCTCTCCTTTACGGGTGTGTGATTGTGTGTGTGTGCCCTTTTCTCCCTGATTTTTTTCCCCTGAATTATTTGAAACTAAGTTGCTAATACTGTGGCACTTCATTCCTCCGTATTTTTACATGGGACTTCTAAGAACTGGGACATTCTCCTGTATAACCCTAGTACCACTAATCCACCTAAGAAATGTAACATTGAAACACCAAGGATACCAATGATACCCAACGTATGATCCATAGTCAGATTTCCTGTTGTGGGGTCTTTACAAGGCTTCCATCCTGTCACTGCTCTGATTAAATTATGGGCTCTGCACTGAGCCTCTTGTCAGCTCATTGAGCACTTTGTTTTTGTGCTCTGAAGTCAAAATGAGTTTCTGCAAAATTTCAGCAGAAGAGAGAATGGAAAAAAGAAGGAAAGTCCCCAGATGCCTGAGATAGAACAGTTAGCACCTACTACCATTTATATTCTAGTTCTGTGGTCCTCAACCTTGAGGGAGCATCAGAACGGTTGTTAAAGGTAGCTAGGGCCGGTGTTGTGGCATAGCAGGTTAAGCCACTGCGTGCAGTGCCAGCATCCCATATGGGCACCGGTTCAAGTCCTAGCTGCTCCACTTCCGATCTAGCTCTCTGCCAATGTCCTGGTGAAAGCAGTGGAAGCTCTCTCTGCCACTTCTTTTTCTCTCTCTGTATGTCTCTGACTTTCAAATAAGTAAATAGATCTTAAAAAAAAAAAAGAAGAAGAAAGCAAGCAGTGAAAGATGACCTCAAGTCCTCGGGCCCCTGCACTCACGTGGGAGACCTAAGAAATTCCTGGCTCATGGTTTCAGTCCAGCCCAGCCCCAACCATTGTGGCCATTTGGAGAGTGAACCAGCTGTGGAAGATCAGTCATATTCTCTCTCTCTCTCTCTCTCTCTCTCTCAAACTCTGCCTTTCAAATAAAATAAATCTTAAAAAAAAACAAAAACAACTCAGGTAGCTGTCCCCTTTCCCTGCTTTCTGATTCTAGAGGTGTGGGGTGGCCCAAAACTGCATTTCCCACAGGTTCTCCGGTGTTGCTGATGCTTTGGATCCTCGGTCTTGTGTACTCAGTAAATTCATGTTTCATTTCCTTTAGCACCTGTGATTACGGAGGAAACCACCCTTCAACTAGAAGATATCATTAAGCAGAGGATAAGAGATAAGGTCAGAAGAAGTAAATATGACTTGATTTACATTTCAATGAAGTTTTTAGAAATGATGTTTCCGTATTTTGGGAGTAGGGATAATGCTGTCTTCTTTTTTTAATTTATTTATTTGAAAGACAGAGTTACAGAGAGAGGCAGAGAAAGAGAGGTCTTCCATCCACTGGTTCACTCCCCAGATGGCCACAATGGCCAGAGCTGTGTCAATCCGAAACCAGGAGCCAAGAGCCTTCTCTGGGTCTCCCACATGGGTGCAGGGGCCCAAGGATTTGGGCCATCCTCCACTGCTTTCCCAGGCCACAGCAGAGAGCTGGATCAGAAGAGGATCAGCCGGGACTAGAACTGGCGCCCATGGGATGCCGGTGCCTCAGACCAGGGCTTTAACGCGCTGATAATGCTGTCTTTATTTGCACTTAATTAGGTTCTTCATGGTAAAAGCCTTAACTCAGTGCCAGCATTGTAGCACAGCAGGTCAAGCCACTATTTGTGACACCAGCATCCCATACTGGATTGCTAGTTCGAGTGCTAGCTGCTCAGTTTTCAATCCAGGTTCCTGCTGATGCACCTGGAAAGGCAGCAGAAGATGCCTAAGTGCTTGGGCTCCTGCCATCCATGTGGGAGAACAGGAGGGAATTCCTGCCTCCTGGCTTCCACCTGGCTCAGCTCAATTGAGGAGTGAACCAACGGATTGAAGCTCTCTCTCGTTCTGCCTTTCAGAAAAATAAATTTTTAAAAAACATACAAAAGTCTTGAATCTAGACTAAGACTGTTTTCAGCTTTTGTTGTGTGAGGTACTGTGAGAAAAGTAGTAGCTGGGAATGGCAGTGCTGTGCCTGGAGGGACAGGGAAGCCAGAGCTGTCGCCAGTCCCCTTCCTCCTGCATCAGGCTGGCCTGTCAGATGGTGTCACATGGAGCTGCTGAGGGCTGTTGGGAATGGTAATCGGTGTCTGACGTGCTGTGGTTACACCCAGCACCCATAATGTGGCAAATCAAGGGTCTGTCTGTTCTGTGTTGACCCAGCAAAGAATTGTTTAGGGATTGATCTGATTTTGTAAACTTAGAATAAAAATTGAGCATGTGGCATGTACAATAAGAGATGGTTGTTATAACATGTATGTTTACCCACACTTTGGTGTTAAACATGCAAAAGGTTTAAGGGAGGGTGTTACATACAGAATGTCCTGAGATTTGAAATGAAACTAGGTAAATCTGGGGCTTGATTTTTAAACAAACTGGATGGGGAAATGTGAAATTAAGATTGGCAAACAGGAGAAAGGCTACTTTAAAACAAAAACAGAACAGGATATTTGAATAGTCTGCTCTTTGCTTTTCTTGATGCTGCTTCTTTGTGATTTGATAGTCATCTCAGAGGTTGGCTTACTTTTTTTATACAATTGGCAAAAGATTTTTAAGTGAGGCTAGAAATAAGTTACAGATCCCATTAATTTATATTCTCCTTGCCCTTCTGTTTCAGGCTTGGGATGATGTGGTAAGGAAAGAAAAACCCAAGGAGGATGCATATGAGTATAAAAAGCGCTTAACATTAGACCACGAAAAGAGTAAATTGAGCCTGGCTGAAATTTATGAACAGGAATACATCAAGCTCAACCAGGTAAGAAAGCTTCTATGGCAAAGCTATTATTTAAGGAATAGAAATAGAAAACCAGGCCGTTTATACTGTTGAGATCATGAAGCCACAATCTTCGGTCACCTAGTTTAAGTGGGAGACAGAGAATGCTGACAATAGAGGGGTTCCAGTGTTCCACTGAACAGGAAGAAGAGGGTTTTGCTTTGCAGTTAGATGTTGGTCACCTTGTACGTAAGCAGCCAGTTACTCACCCTCCAGTAATTAAGGTAGTATTACAATTTAGGATCGTTTCTCATTGATATTTTGAAGTTACTTTGATGTATTTTATATGATTATGGATTTTTGTCCTTTCTTTTGCTTAAATTCTAAAGTCATCTCTGATTAAATAGCAGTACTGGGTTATATTCCCAATATAACAGTTGAATTGTTCTTCACATTTGGTGCATTGGGAATGTGCTCAGTGTGCGCTTAGGGTTGAGGAGGCATATTTATTCTGGTAAAGCCGTTGAGGATTGCTGCTGGATTTTGTCAGCTAATGCCAACCACGCAGCAATGGCAGGCAGTGCGCTGAGGCCCCTGTAGCCGAACAGCTGGGAAGATTGCAATTAAAATTCCCCCTGGTTACCTTGCAAGCCAAGGAAACAGTTGAAGGAATATTTGTGCAGCTTCAACTGATACTTATTGAACTTCTACTGGCAATTTTGAAGAGATTCAGTCAATACCAAAAGTTTGGGTAACAGAGAATGTTCAAAATTTAATTAAATAGGTGATATAGCAGCTTATGCTAGTTGTGTTAGTATTAGTTTTTTTTTGTTTTGTTTTGTTTTTTAGATTTTATTTATTTATTTGAAAGAGAGCCACAGACAAAGGGAAAGACAGAGTGAAAGATCTTCCACCTGCTGGTTCACTCCCCAGACAGCAGCAATGGCCAGAGCTGGGCTGAGGTGAAGCCAGGAGCCAGGAACCTCCTCTGGGTCCCCCATGCGGGTGTAGGGGCCCAAGCACCTGGGCCATCCTCCACTGCTTTCCAAGGCCACAGCAGGGAGCTGGGTTGGAAGAGAAGCAGCCGGGACATGAACCGGCGCCACAGGCAGAGGCTCAGCCCATTACAGCACGATGCTGGCTCCCAAGTATTGGTTTTATTCCTCTGTCAGAGTCGGCAGCCAGTTTGGCAGTTTTTGGGTATGGACTTGGAGTTCTAGTATTTGAATGAGCTGAGCCACTTCTAGACCCATTGGTGTAGGAGGTGATGCCGGGGACTGTCAGTGTTTGCTGCAGCTTGGTTTCAGACAGGAGGGAAGAAGCAAGGTGAAAGGAGACAGCTCCAGCATGAGCCTTTATCATGGCTGGGTATTTGACGGGATCAGGAAAATGCTGTATAGCAAATATATGACTTTGCAGTATTATTAAGGTTTTTAAAACATGAGTTAAGGTAGAAGCAAGAGTATCCTGGTACCTGGGTGTGACTGGAGTTTGGGCCCTGATGACGAGTGGTAGAAACAGATTAGATTCTTCTCTGGCATCAGGTGTGGAGGCAGTCGGTGGTTTCCTGGTTCTGGTGTTTATTGTTTTCTTCCATGTCTTAATGAAAAAAAACTGAAAATCGTCTTAGCCTTTTAGAATAAGAATTTTGGGCTAGAGGGAAAAGAAATACAAAATTTACATTTTCACCTTAATAGAATTAAAATTGTCATTTTTTTCAGTGTTAATTTATCAGAATAAATCTTTAGCATTTTATATAAAAACAAAAGGAAGAAAAAAGACCCTATAAGCCAAATCAATATTTGGATATTTTTCTTTCTTAATTGATGTGAGATTCATTCAATATAAAATTAACTACTTCAAAATGAACAGTTGAGGAACATTTAGTACAGTGTTGTGTAAATCCTGCATCTGTCTAGTCCCAAAATAAAACTCCATACTCATTGAGCAGTTGCCAAGCTGTATTCTGTGTCTGTAAATTCCAGTGTTCTGGACGTTTCGTATAGATGGAGTCCAACAGGTGACCTTTTAGGGCCAGCTCTTTGACTTAGCACGGTATTTTCATGATCATGGCATGTATAGTACTTTACTTCTTTTTTGTAGCTGAGTAATAGTCCGCTGTCTGTATATGCATTCATCCCTAGATGGGAAGTTGGGCTGTTTTCACCTTTAGCTGTTGTGGATACTACTGTGTACATATACCTGTTTCAGTACTTGCTTTTAATTCTATTGAGTGTTAACCTAAGAATGGAATTTCTGGCTCGTATGGTAATTGTTTCACTTTCCATGGAGTTGCCAAGCTTATTAGCATTGTGACTGCTCCATTTTATATTCCCACTAGTCATGCACAGGTTCCATTTTCTCCATGTCTTCACCCACATCTGTTGTCTGTCACCACTGTTTTTGGTTTTCTCCCCCCTCGTTGTGGGCATCCTAATGGGAATAGCTTATCTCTTAACAGAAGTCAACCCCGAAGGAGTGAAGTTGCAAGTTGTAAGTTTTAGAGGATGTTAGAGGTGACGGTTACTTGTAGGTACTGAAATGCACGTCACCTTTGTTCTTCGGTAGTTGGTACCATCGTGGCACTAATGCCTTTCATTTTGTCTGAATATTTCTGTGTAGCTGAAGCTTTGGTGATGAGAATTTGGGAATACCCTCATTGGCCTTCAGTGTTTTTCCTGTGGTATATGTTAAGCTGCTTAGTCTGACATTGTTGACCTTATTTCCTAAGCAAAAAGCAGAAGAAGAAGAAAATCCGGAGCATGTGGAAATTCAGAAGATGATGGATGCCCTCTTTTTAAAGCTGGATGCTCTGTCAAACTTCCACTTCATCCCTAAGCCGGTAAGCGTGTTAGCAGTCTGTGTGCGGCCAGCAGATGGGACCTTGACAACAGCTTTTGTGAGACTCACTCCTTACTGGGTTTTAGGGTGCAAACTTGTCGTGATGCCCTGCCACTTGTAGGCAGGGCCTCCTCGAGGAGTGCTCGTTTCTGGTGCCATGATAGTTCTGGCTCCCCTGCGCGTGCAGCCTGCGCTCCTGTTGGCCCCTGCCAGACCCTCAGCCTTAACCCTCAGGGACCTGTCCTTTCCCCAGCCTCCCGTCCTTTAGTTCCATTCTCAGTGCATGATGGGAATGGAGATACGCAGTGTCCATACTGGGCATTTATTGAGTACCTGCTACCTGCCACCTTGCCTCCCTTGCATGCATTAACTTCTTTTTTTTATTTTTATTTTTATTTTTATTTTTTTTGACAGGCAGAGTGGACAGTGAGAGAGAGAGACAGAGAGAAAGGTCTTCCTTTTGCCGTTGGTTCACCCTCCAATGGCTGCCGCGGCTGGCGCACTGCGGCCGGCGCACCGCGCTGATCCGATGGCAGGAGCCAGGAGCCAGGTGCTTTTCCTGGTCTCCCATGGGGTGCAGGGCCCAAGCACCTGGGCCATCCTCCACTGCACTCCCTGGCCACAGCAGAGGGCTGGCCTGGAAGAGGGGCAACCGGGACAGAATCCGGCGCCCCGACCAGGACTAGAACCTGGTGTGCCGGCGCCGCTAGGCGGAGGATTAGCCTATTGAGCCGCGGCGCCGGCCATGCATTAACTTCTAATGTACAAGACACTGAGGCAGATGGTGCCTCCAGTTTCAGATGAGGAAACGGGCTTAGAGATGGGAGTGGCCCATGCTGTCTTCACTGCCTACAGCTCCCTTGGCCAGGCCCAAACCCCACAAGTGATCTCCTTGTCTGGTTGACTCTCATCCAGGACACTGACTTGGCTCAGTATCTGCCTGCTTGGGAGCTTCATCTTCTACTCACCACCTTCTTGAAACCTCTAGGACAGTGCTTGTACCATTCTTTCATTGCTTGCTCTCCTGCGGCCCTTTGGTAGCTCTACAATGTCGGGAGTTAATGCAAGTCCAGAATTCTAAGGCTAATTCTGCTCCTGACTAGCTTTGAGATTCAGGTAGATTGCTTCACATTTCATCTGCAGCATAGATGATAGTCTCCAAGATCCTTTCTGATTTGTTGATGGTTAGGTGATTTTACCTTTGTATTCTGATTTCTCAGCAGACAGTAAGCTTTTATCACCTGGTTTTTAAATCCTGTAGTTTGTATAAAAAGTGGGTTTTTAATGTGTGTGTTGTCTGCACGCTCCAGCTGGAAAGACCTGCTTGCTTTTTCCTCTTCAGAAATGCAGACTTGGAGTGTGGGCCCCACAGTGCCCCTGTTTTCCCATTCAGGTTGGGTTTTCCCTCGCCTTCTCAGTAGACTGCTGAGCAGTCACCAGCCATCATTTTTGGATGTATCTTGAACTACATCCATTCTCTCCATATTTCTGTTTATTGTAGAGTAGAACACAGTGTTCCTAATAAATAATTGAGCAGTGGTCCTGTGGAAGAAGTGATTTCTTCCATACTGTGACATTTTTCTCTGGGAATCCAGGCTCTGTTGTTTTTCTGCTTGTTTTTTGTTCTTGAAGTTTCCTGGGGCAAATGTCTCGTAGTTCACTGGAGTATGGGCAGGACTGTGAAAAGCAGAGTGAGTGGGCTGAGGAGTCAGTGATGTGCTTGGAAGCAGAACCTCCTCCCACAGTTCAGCCGCTGGTGACAGGGAGGGGTCTGAGTGATGCTCTTGCTCCCCGTCCCTGGTGACCCTCACAGAGACAGGCAGGAATCTGACGTGAAGAGCACTGTGAGTCTAGGTGTGTGGTAAGTAATCTCCATTGCTCTTTGATTACCATGAGCAGTGGGAAACCGGTTTTGATTTCTGAATTTCTTGAGTAATTCTTTCAAAAAATGGAAAAAAAAAAAAAAAAGACTGATACAAACCCAAATGGTCCCCAGTTAGCGTTGCATTCCTCTGCCCTTGTCATAGTGGATGTGTTTGACTTCAGCAGGGGATGGGATTACTTGAGAAAGTCCACACAGGCCACAGGTATAAATAGGTTAGTACAGAGAGAGGAACTGAGCTTGATTGTGGCAGAAATGCCAGCAGAGATGTCGAAGCAGCAGAAGACCCTGCAGCTCGGCTGGCCTAGGGTTTCGGAGGTGCCCAGGCTGTGCACAGCACCTGCATTCCAGCCGGCTTACAGCTTCAGCTGTCAGCACACTAACGTTTTAATGATCTCCCCATAAAGTACTTTATGTGTAGAGCTTCCTTGTCTGCACAGGATTGGTTCTAGGACTCCACCCTCAGTATCAAACTATGCAGGTGCTCCAGTCCCTTTCGTAAAATGGCGTAAATCTGAAGATAACCTACACATGTCCTCCCGGATACTTTAAGTCACCTCATGCCCCTAATACAATATTAGTTGCTATATTACTATATAATTTAGGATCTCTTTGGTCTGCAGTTGGTTGAATCCACAGGTGTGGAACCTCCCAGATATGGAGGCCTGATTGTATAGGACTCTAAGTTGATAACTTCACAGTTCACATATTTTATGTTAAAGCCGCTGTTTTTTTTTTTTTTTTTTAAGATTTATTTATTTATTGGAAAGGCAGAGTTAGAGAGAGGGAGAGACACAGAGAAAGCTCCTCTGTCTGCTAGTTTACTCCCCAAATGGCCACAACGGCCAGGGCTGGGTCAGACTGGAGCCAGGAACTTCATCCAGATCTCCCATGTGGGTGGCAGGGACCCAAGCACTTGACCCATTCTACTGCTTTCCTGGGTGCATTAGCAGGGAGTTGGATTGGAAGTGGAGCAGCCAGGACTTGAAGCAGCACCTTAGGATACCCACACTGCAGGCCACGGCTTAACCTGCTAAACCATAATGCTGGCCCCAGGGCCACTTTTGACTTCCTATTGAGTGCGTGTGTTGTCTCTTTTCCAGCCTGCACCAGAGATCAAAGTTGTGTCAAACCTGCCAGCCATCACTATGGAGGAAGTAGCCCCCGTGAGTGTTAGTGATGCAGCCCTCCTGGCCCCAGAGGAAATCAAGGTAAGAAGCGGAGGTTGAGACATAAACATGTATACAAGTCAGACCTTAGATACAGGCAGATCTCCGTTTATTTATTAGCACTCCTTTGAATTTGTAGTTTTTATTTATTTATTTATTTATTTTTTGACAGGCAGAGTGGACAGTGAGAGAGAGAGACAGAGAGAAAGGTCTTCCTTTTTGCCGTTGGTTCACCCTCCAATGGCCGCCGCGGCCAGCGCGCTGCAGCCGGCGCACCGCACTGATCCGATGACAGGAGCCAGGTGCTTATCCTGGTCTCCTATGGGGTGCAGGGCCCAAGTACTTGGGCCATCCTCCACTGCACTCCCTGGCCACAGCAGAGAGCTGGCCTGGAAGAGGGGCAACTGGGACAGAATCCGGCGCCCCGACCAGGACTAGAACCCGGTGTGCCGGCGCCGCAAGGCGGAGGATTAGCCTAGTGAGCCGTGGCGCCGGCCCGAGTTTGTAGTTTTTATTCTGATATATCTAAGTAGTTTATAGGTCGAGTCAAACTAACATCAAAATATTCCATACAAGCAGGCATTAGTATGAGTTGCTGGTATTAGAAGTAGTATAAAAGCAATTTTTAAGTATCCAGTATGAGTGTCTTGTTATAATCCAAATCTGAACACTAGTAGTTACAAAGTTAGGTTGAAATAAACTGCTTATACATTAGGAGCAAAGGGCTTTGGATCTAGAATACAGCGTTTAGGTCTTGGAAGAAGTTAGTTTTACCAAATGGAGAAAAATGACGCCAGTGCCTTATGCAATAATGGTGGTTTCTGCCAGGCCCACAGCACAAGGTTGGCCAGCAGCAGGGCCCTGTTTCTTTCTCCTCATTGCTTTGCTGTTCCCACTCCTCCTGTCGGAGCTTCTGCCATCTCCGTGAGGGTGGCCACCCTGGCACAGTGGGCTGGCAGCTGAGGAGAAGAGACGGACAAACTGGTCTGCAGTGGAGGGGTGTTTTCCTTTCCTCTGTGGTTTCTCGGTCTCTGGGAACCTGTGCCCTGTGTCTTTGCAGCTCAGGCATGCCTCAGGCCCATGCTGGAGTCTCTGATACATTGACTTGAGAACCCAACTCTCCATGCCACCTTTGTGAATTTGTTTGGTAACTGAACTGTCACTGAAAAAGTCTGTTATGTCAAACACTGCATCTAGGGTTTTTTTGTTTGCTTGTTTTTGTTTTAAAGATTTTATTTATTTAAGAGGTAGAGTTACAGAGAAAGGCAGAGACAGAGAGAAAGGTCTTCCATCCGCTGGTTTACTCCCCAAATGGCTGCAGTGGCTGGAGCTGAGCCGATCTGGAGCCAGGAACAACTTCTGGGTCTCCCACATGGGTACAGGGGCCCAAGTACTTGGGCCATCCTCCAGTGCTTTCCCAGGCCATAAACAGAGAGCTGGATCAGAAGTGGAGCAGCTGAGACTCGAACCAGCACCCATAGGGATGTGGGTGCTACAGGCAGAAGCCTGGCCTACTACGCCCTAGTGCCAGCCCCTGCGTCCAGGTTTTAAAGAGCTGCTAGCCAAGCCCTCTGGAACTCAGGTGGGGATTGCACTGCATCCTGACGCACTGAGCCACGTCCTTACAGCCCCTGAGCTGCCTACTCTCTGCTCTCTTCTGCGGCAGTTCCCTGCGTTGATGTTAGACTAGAGTAACTGCTGTGTTGGTGGTGTTTCTTTATAGGAGAAAAATAAAGCTGGAGATATAAAAACAGCTGCCGAGAAAACAGCTACAGACAAGAAGCGAGAACGGAGGAAAAAGAAATATCAGAAACGCTTGAAAATAAAAGAGAGGGAGAAGCGGAGAAAACAACTTGAAAAGAGCAACCCAGACCAAGGAGGAAAATACACCAAAGCCAGAGCTTCGGAGACCTTGAAACATCTGACCAAAACCGGCAGAGCTTCCTTGTTAAAGGTAAGGACGGGAAGGACGCTGCTGAAGAGACCTGCGGGTTAGGCGCTGTCTCCTGGCCTGGGACGCCAGGGCCAGTGGCACAGCCCCCACAGGGTGGAGACTGACTGGTGGAGGAGCTTCCAAGTTTGTCCCACTTGGGCCTGCAGCAGTTTTTGTTCACTCCCTTCTCCCTTAAATCGCAAGAACATTGCACCAGTGTGGGATGTACAGGATACCTGTCCACAAACGGATGCAATTGTTTCTAATTTTACTTCTTTCTTGAATTTATACCTTTGCACATTATTGTATTCATAATATAGTTATAGTTTGGCTTTCTTATGAATAAGCACATTTTCACAGCCTGAACATATCTTCATTTTAATTACAGGATGAAGGGAAAGACAAAGCCTTAAAGTCATCTCAAGCATTCTTTTCTAAATTACAAGATCAAGTGAAGATGCAAATCAGTGATGCAAAGAAGACGGAAAAGAAAAAGAAAAAAAGACAAGATATTTCTGTTCATAAATTAAAACTGTAATATATTTTGAAAATAATGTAAATATTAACATGAAAGCTTCTACCCATTTGCTGCCACTGTTCTGTTTATAATAAAATGTTTGAGACTTTCTTTGTATCTGTGGCAGATATTGGAGAACCCCACAGTGTATAGAGATAAACCCTGACCTGTTTTTGGAAAATCCATGTGGTCTGCACTGGGTGTAAGGCAGGACCTAGCTCCTTGGGTCCTTCCTGCATAAAGCAGTACGTGTGCCTTTGGAAGTGATCTTCCATGGCCTGAGCAAGGACCGAGGGCGGCTGTAGGTAGCCATCCGTAGTCAGATGCAGAAAGGACCGTGTGGGCTGGAAGTGATTCCAGGAGCCATAGGAACCTGGTACACCCAGCACAGTAGACTGGCAGCTTCATCTGTGGCCACGAGGTGCTCCCAGTCCAGCCATCCCATCAGGGAAAGTTGTCTTTTGCCTGTAAGGTCTTACCGTGACATGGTGGACATGATTTAAGCCTTATTCCAGGTGGGTTCTGTCTGTCTGTTTCTCTGCCTCTGAAATCAATCTAAAAATTTTTTTTGGTGTATCCCCATTGTTCTTCGAGCACTTCCTTATTTTTGCTTTCAGATGTTGCAGGCTTATCCTATACTATCCCTGGAATCAACTATTTTCCCAAGGAACCTCAGGCCATGACTTGGAAATTAGAGTACTTCAAAAAGTTTATGGAGGAGGCCGTAGTGGGTAAAGCCACTGCCTGCAGTGCCAGCATCCCATATGGGCACTGGTTCGAGTCCTGGCTGCTCCACTTCTGATCCCACTCTCTGCTGTGGCCTGAGAAAGCAGTAGAGGGATGTCCCCTGTCCTTGGGTCTCCGCACATGGGAAAACGGAAGAAGATCCTGGCTCCTGGCTTTGGATCAGCACAGCTCCAGCCGTTGTGGCCATCTGGGGAGTGAACCAGCAGATGGAAGGCCTCTGCCTCTCTGTAACTCTGCCTTTCAGACAAATAAATACATTTTTTTTAAAAAGTTTATGGAGATGAAATTAAAAGATTTTGGTGCAAAAATTTTTGAAATACAGTTTTTTTCATAATATACATTGGTTTTAAGGCTTTATTGAGGTATAATTGACATACAATAAATTCCACATTTAAATTTGATACGCTTTGGCGTATACACACCAAGCTCTCACCATGATGAAGACGGTGAGTCCATCCATGTCCCTGAATGTTCCCTTTGTATTTCCTCGTTCTAAGCACCTGCTGTCCCTCTTCCTGTCCCTAGGCAGCCACTGACCTTGTCATTGTACATAATAGACATTTTCATGAGCTTTTTGAAGACCCCTTGTATGCATGGATATCAATCTCTTTTTTTTTGCACCAAAATAAACGTCTTTTAATTCCATTTCCACGAACTTTTTGAAATCTTGTGTATCCCCCAAAGTTAACGGTTGGAAACCTAACCCTCAAATTTGCATGTCGGAGGTGTTTGGAGGTGGGGCCCTTGCGAGGTAATTAGGAGGGGAGCACGCCATGTAGGCGAGCCCCCATGACGGCACAACGGCTTTGTAAGAGGAGGGGAGGGTTAAGCTGGCAGTTCATGCTGTGTCGCCCTGTGCTGCCCTCGCCCATGTTGCGATGCAGCACGAGACCTTTACTGCCTGCTCAGCAGGTGCCGGCACCACGGGCTAGGATTCCGCAGCCTCCAAACCATGAGCCAAACCAACCGCTCCTCTTTAGAAAGTGCCTGGTCTCAGGTGTAGTTAACTCGGATACCAATTTCTGGGCGCTAGGTGAGTTCATGGCTGCTATGCCTACTCGACAGACGGGTAGAAGATCGTGCCTTCTCAAGCCCCTTTTAATTCCACTTCCCAGGGACTTTTTGACGTCCCCTCCTACAGTCAGGCTATGATTGCTTCTTACCAGTTGGAACGCAAGCACGTGACACAAGCCAGCAGTGCGTCCTGTTTTCCCTGCTCCCTCTCGTTCTCATTCTCGTGCGGCTTAGTCTTCCAGCCCCATCCTGTGTTCTTAATGCAAGGCCGGGCGGGCCTTTCGGAGCTGGCGCTCAAAACCCCACTCTGATCTCACGCGAAAGCAATACTGAAGTCCGTAGTATGACTCCCAGGCCCCGTGTCGGTCCTGGAGAATGACTGCCAACCGCCCCTGCACGTTGTTGTACACGAAGTTCCAACGGAGCACTGCAGCACCCGGACTGCGGCCGCAGCAGTGCCCTGACACTGTCCCGCCTGGCTGACCCCTCCGCCGCGCCCTCTCCCACCTCGCCCCCGGCCTGCGCGCTGTCCGAGCCTGCCAGGCAGGCTTCTGCTCACGGCTGGCATAGGGCTGCTCCAACCTCGCGCCTTGTCAGCTAGGCCTTTCCTAGGCACCCTTTCAAATCCCCAACCCAAGGTGCTTCGTGACTTAATTCCTCTTTTTATTCACGACCTAACTTAATTGTTCGTATTTTCTCCACCTTTCCAAAGTCTCCTCCCCACAACAGGAGGCCCTCACCTCCTCATCTCCTCGTTCCGTTGTTCATTCTGTCTCCAGCATCCAGAATATTACCTGGAATGGGGCAGGGGCTCCATCCTTGCCACCCACACGGGGACCCAGATGATGTCCCTGGGTCCTGGCCGTTGGGGTCACAGAGCGGTGTGTGTTGGGGGGGAGGGGGGGGTGTGAATCAGCAGATGGAAGACCGCTCTCTGTTTCTCCCTCTCTCTCTGCAACTATGCCTCCCTGCACAGCACCAGCCCCGTGCTAGGGTAGGCGGGACCAGGCTGGTTGTTACATTCCCAGCTGTTAAGCAATTAAAATAAATTCAAGACCCATCATTCCCTAATGGCTACATTTTATTATTTCTGCACTGTTGGGGTTTTTACAGTGATACCGTCAGCCCGGTGCCGGTTCGCAGAGCCTGTGTGAGCACAGCCTGTGCTGGCCTCTTGTCTCCTCCCTGCAGGCTGCACCCCGAGACGCGGAGCTCCCCCACAAAAGTGCAGGTTGCTCCGGCTTCCCACGCATCGGAACGCCCGGCCGCAGAGAAGCCGAGCAGGGGCGTTCAGGGCGGCCCGCCTGCTGCAGGCGCGAAAGGCAGGAGGTGCCCGGGTCTGTCTACTGGGCTCAGCCGCGCGGCTGCTGGGGAGTCCTTGACCTGGAAAAGAGAGATCGATCACTCGAGCCTCCACTCGCCGAGCCTGTCAGGAATCGGGACGCGGGGATCTGCTGGGGATGCCTGGGGGCGCCGGCGCGCGAAGCCCGGAGGGAGGCTCGGCGCGGCCGGGCGGGAGGGCCGAGGGCTGAGGGCTGAGGGCCGGGGTGGGCGGCTCGCACGCGGCCGCGCGGCGCCGGGACCGCGTCCCAGGTGCTCGCCGGGCCCCTGGGCTGCGGGGCCGCAGCTGCGCTGGTGCCGGCAAGCGTGTTCGCAGATGCGGGCGACTCGGGCGCTGCTGGGTCGGTGCCGGCCGGCGAGGCCGGAGGCGCCCTGGAGCCCATCCCACTGGACGGCCCCCGACGCGGTGGTTTCCTAGAAGGGCCCCGAGCGGTGTCCTTTCCCAAAGTTGCCGCCGATCGTCCGCAGAGCGGGGGGCGTATGCCTCCAGCCCAGGTTTTCTGCACCCGAAGTCCCGCCCTCCGACGTGCGGGGCCCCGGTTCACCCAGAACAACGTTGCGATCCATATTTGCTGTATTTCGTAGGGGGAAGCAGTTGAACGAGGACCATGAGGTCAGAGGCTCACTTTTTTACTGTCTCAAATCAAGAAAGCGAAAGCAAACCGTCGAGGCTTTGACTGAAGCGTCCTGCGCGTTGTGCCTCGGAGCACCGGTTTTGTGACTCTCATCATGGCAGAAGGGAGATCGCCAGACAAAAAAAGGCCTCGCAGAAGCTTATCCGGCAGGAAAACTGAAAAAAAGGCGCCGAGTTCTATCATCTCGTTCTTTAACAACGCGCCGCCTGCTAAACTTGCCTGCCCCGTGTGTAGTCAGATGGTGCCAAGATATGACTTAAACCGACACCTTGATGAAATGTGTGCTGGCAGCGACGTCGTTGGACTCGATCCAGCGCAGACCGGCTTGATCAACTCTAAGGTATCCGCAGTGGGGTCGGCCAGTATTGCCCTAGCAGGTGTAACACCGAAGAAGCCATCACCAACCAAGACGCGTTTAACCCCTGGCAAAAACGATTCAGCAGAAATGAACAGAAAACAGCATACGAGTCCCTACTTTAAAGCGAGTGGTGACTTCATATGCAAAAGTCAAGATGAGCTGAGAAATCAGAACGTGCAAGTCATTTCTTTGGGAAGCCTGTCATCCAAGTTGTCCAGAAAATACATAAAAGCTAGGGTGTCGGGAGATAAGGGTGAGGAGTTGGCCAGCCGTAGTCCACGGGGCGCTGTCTCCCCGGCTGGGAGGAGTCTGGTTGGTAGCTGTTCAGAACCTGAGGACAAGGAGGAACTTTTGGAGAATAGTTCTCAAAAGGAAAACATTTTTACATGTAATTCTTTAGAGGAAGAAAGTCCTGAACACGCACTAGAAAGCAGCAGAATAATGGAAGCTGAGAGCCAGAGGGGCACCGGGGAGTGTGGGAAGTCAGTTCCCACCCGCGGAGTCTCAGCTAAAGCTCCCGCTCCGTCTTCGCCAGATGTAACAGCCGGGCAGGCACTGAATTGTCCTACAGAAGCCGGACTTGTGAAGCAGGAGAGGGTCAGCAGAATAGACCATGTAGGGGTTGAAACACGTGAGGCAGGCAACCGCGAAGAGCAAGAACTGACTGGCGTTTCAGAAACTAAAACACGGTCATCAGATTCGGAGCCAAGATCTCAGGGTTCAGCAGCGGATGCTCCTAGCTGGAGTGCTGTCCAGAAGCCTCCTCTGGAGGGTGACAGCGGCTCAGAGAATGAAGTCGCTCGCAGTGTTCCTGCGGAACAGGGGTCAAGCTGCAGTGTGGCCGGAGCAGTGACCGCGACCCCGCCGAGCCAGCCTTACTACCTCCAGAGTTTCCTTGTGGTGCTGCGAGCCGTGCTGGGGAGTGAAGATGATATGATGCTTTTTGATGAACAGGAGAAGGGAATTGTAACTCGATTTTTTCAGTTATCAGGTATCCTATGCCTGTTGGCTTTTGAGGTTTTCCCTTTTGCTGTCCTGTTTGCTTGTGACGGATGGGTAGTGATCTAATGACCACAAGGAGGCACTGTGGTTTTGTAAGTACCGGTGATTCCCATGGTATGACAAAACTTACCGACTTTATGGTGGTTTGAAATGGTCTTCATACAAACGTCCTGTTTTTCATTGTCAATACAGTATTCAGTACATTACACGAGATATTCAATACTTTCTTTCAAAATGGGCTTTTGTAAGTAAAGTACCCCACTCTAGGAAAATGCAAGTGTTCTAAGCACATTTAAGATAGGCTGGACTACACTGTGATGTTTGCTAGCTTAGGTATATTACATGCAGCTGTGACTTACTTTCCAACTTAACAACAGCTTAGGCCGGCGCCGCGCCTCACTAGGCTAATCCTCCGCCTTGCGGCGCCGGCACACCGGGTTCTAGTCCCGGTCGGGGCGCCGGTTCTGTCCTGGTTGCCCCTCTTCCAGGCCAGCTCTCTGCTGTGGCCAGGGAGTGCAGTGGAGGATGGCCCAAGTGCTTGGGCCCTGCACCCCATGGGAGACCAGGAGAAGTACCTGGCTCCTGCCATCGGATCAGCGCAGTGCGCAGGCTGCAGTGCGCCGGCCGCGGCGGCCATTGGAGGGTGAACCAATGGCAAAGGAAGACCTTTCTCTCTGTCTCTCTCTCTCACTGTCCACTCTGCCTGTCAGAAAAAAAAAAAAACAAAAAACAACAACAAAAAAAAACAAAACAAAACACCAGCTTATCAGGATGTAACTGCTGTAAGTTGGGGAGCACCCTATCTGTACTCTGGGAGAACTCTGGGGATCTGAGCTATTTCAGTTTGTATTGAGATGGGTGGGCATGCCTAAGAGGCAAGATTTCCTGCCTGGTGACGTCTGCTCCTACAAGTGTACTTTGGTTGTAGCAGAAACAGCTGTTTTTCCTTTTTGTGTATATTTGACATTTATAAAATAGCCTTTCCCAGATTTAAAAAAGTTTGACTTAAAAAAGTAACCTTACATTTTTAACATATAAGTAGGCTCACTGTTAGGGTGTTTTGTTTTCACACACCATTTCCTCCACCATGAAAGTAAAGTAAAATAAAATGCAGGAAAAAACAGACCAACATGAGGCAGATTTTCTTTCCCCAGCGACATTTTGGATTCCTGGACTTACCTTATAAAGTCAGGGTGTGGAGGAAATGGAAACTTTGAAGCTTCATTGGGACATTTCAAAGTGCTGGTTTATACTTCAGATTTTGGGCAGCCTGAGTGGCTGTGAGCTGTAGTGCGAGTTTGAAGGAAAAGGCGCCCTTGTGTTGCAGCCCTGGTGACCCAAAGGGCCACATCGGCTCTGTGGAACAGCCCCTTCAAGGTCGGCAAACTTCCTTGGTGACCTCCCTGTCCTCTGATAAACTGGAGCCATGTGTGACTCGGTAGATAGAACAATGAAAAACCCTGAGCATTGCTACCACCGTGTAAGAGAAGATTTGGTTTTAACTTTGCACTGTAGGATTATGATACTCCTTGCATAACTTGCTAACTCCTGATTGATGCCGGGACTTTGGCAGAGTGGGCACAATCCTTTGGTTGGGAGTTGATTGCAGTCTGCCTGTATTTTTTGAGTAGTTGTTGGCTGTGTTCTTCCTATAATTGAAAAATACGAAGTTTGCCTAGAACAAGTTCTTCATTTTCTTTTATATTGTCTCCGTGGAGAATCATATACAATATGTCTGTGTATGACGATAATGGTTGCTAAATTGATTTTGCCTGTTTAAAAGGCCTATGCTGTAGTGTAGCAGGTTAAGCCGCCACCTGCAGTGCTAGAACCCCATGTGGGCGTTGGCTCGAACCCAGCTGCTGCATTTCCAATCTGCCTCCCTGCTAATGTGCCTGGGAAAGCAGCAGAAGATGGCTCAGGTACTTGGGCCCCTGCACCCTCCTGGGAGACCCAGATGAAGCTCCTAGCCCAGCCATTTGGGGAGTGAATCAGCAGATGGAAGAGCTCTCTTTAAAGCAAAAGAAAAAAAAAAAAAAAGGAGAATGTCAAAAATTTTATTTTAGAGTTGACAGAAGTTCAAAGCTAAAGGTCAGTGAAACAACTTGGTCAAGAACACTGAATTAGAACGGGGCTGCTACACATTTTTTTAAAAATTATTTTCAGGTTGTATTCAACCAAAACCAAAATAATGTGTGTTAAACTAAAAGTAAAGAACGATGGGGCTGGTGTCATAGCACAGCTGCTTGTATCACCAGCATCTCTTATTGGAGTGTTGGTTCAAGTCCTGGCTGCTCTGACTCTGACCCAGCTCCTTGCTAATGTACTTGGGAAAGCAGCAGATGATGGCCCAAGTGCTAGGGCCCCTGCCACCCATGTGGGAGACCCAGATGGAGTTCCTGGCTCCTACCTGGCCCAGCCTAGGTCCTTGAGGCCACTTGGGGAGTGAACCAGCGATAGAAGATCTCTCGCCCTGTCACTCTGCCTTAAGAAGACAAATCTTTTTTAAAATAGAAGTATATAGCAAAATAACTAGATTGGGGGGGGGAGGTTGGGCTTCTTTGAGACCTAAAAGTAGCTAGAAAGTAGGAAACTTGATTGGAACCTCTTTGTGGCTTATACCATGAGATGCATTACTGTATGTGTGGTAAGCATAAAAGGGGACTTCCAGAAATTTGTGGGCAAATGAAATTAAAAATATAATGTAAACATTCTATGGATTTTTAAAAAAAGATATATTTATTTGTTTGAGGAGTTACAGAGGCGGGGGGTCTTACATCTGCTATTTCACTCCCCAAGTGGCCTCAATGGCCAGAGCTCAGCCAGGTCGAAGCTAGGAGCTTCTTCCGGATCTCCCACATGGTTGGCAAGAGCCCAAGCACTTGGGCCATCTTCCAGTGCTTTTCCCAGGCCATTAGCAGGGAGCTGGATCAGAAGTGGATCAGCCAGGACACGAGCCAGCACCTATGTAGGATGCCACCCACTATTCCACTGTGGACTTTTTGAAGCCCTATCTTGTGTTTTTCTAGTAAAGTTTATTTCCTCACCTCAGGTTTAAAAAGTAAATGATGTTGGTTTTACAAGAAAGAAAATGTTTTTCACCACTTTTCTTAAATTTATTGCAGCTAGTGGCCAGAAGTTATATGTACGGCTCTTTCAACGGAAGTTGAGCTGGATTAAGTTGAATAAATTAGAATATGAAGAGATTGCCCCCGACCTGACACCTGTGATTGAGGAATTGACTCGTGCTGGCTTTCTACAGACAGGTATGACTAGTAGAAGGAAATGTGAAATGAAAATGTCCTTTGCCGGCACTGCAGCTCACTAGGCTAATCCTCCGGCTGCAGCGCTGGTTCCCCGGGTTCTAGTCCCGGCTGGGGCGCCGGTTCTGTCCTGGTTGCTCCTCTTCCATTCTAGCTCTCTGCTGTGGCCCAGGAGTGAGTGGAGGATGGCCCAGGTTCTTGGGCCCTGCACCCGCATGGGAAACCAGGAGGAAGCACTTGGCTCCTGGCTTCGGATCGGCGCAGCGCAACGGCCGCAGCGGCCATTTGGGAGGTGAACCAACAGAAAAGGAAGACCTTTCTCTCTGTCTCTATCACTGTCTAACTCTCCCTGTCAAAAAACAAAAACAAAAAAGCGAAAATGTCCTGAAGAGTTTTCTGTAGAATGATGGTATTGTGACTCAGGCTCCCTCTCCTAGTTGTTGCCTGCCTAATCCACAGTAATTTTTTTAAACTGGGTTTAATCTTGGGATAAAAATTAACCCTATGTTGCTAAAGCCATTATTAACCAGCATTAAGCCTTCTAGGGGGGCTGGTGCCTGAAGTGCCACCGTCTCATAGGGGTGCTGGTTTGAGCCCTTGCTGCTCTACTTCTAATCTAGCTCTCTGCTATGACCTGGGAAAGCAGTAGAAGATGGCCCAAGTCCTTGGGCCCCTGAACCCACATGAGAGACCCGGAGGAGGCTCCTGGCTCCTGGCTTCAGATTGGCCCAGCTCTGGCCATTTGGCCACTGTGGCCATTTGGGGAGTGAACTAGGAGATGAAGACTTCTTTCTCTCTCTCTCTCTCTCTCTCTGTAACTCTGCCTTTCAAATAAAATAAATAAGTCTTAAGAAAAAAAGACTGATTGTTACAGATCTTATAGGTTGAGGATCATAAAGTTACCTTTAGGATATAGGAAAGAGATGTGGTATATGAATTAGAAGAAATATATTCCTCCTTTGCTGTCTCCTTCAAGAAGAACTTGGCCCATCTTACTCAGATTCCTCAGGACAAAGCTGACTTGAATATTGAAACCAATATTGCCTCCAAAAATCTCATCTACCCCCATGTGCACACCTAAGTTGATTGCCTGAAGAATTTTAATTGCTTTAAGCATATAAAAACACTAAAGAAACGTCTGTCTTCCCCAGTGATACCTCGGTTGTCTGAAGTAGCATGGGTTAAGTACCTACTGTTAATTGGGTATAATGTTATACTGGGAATGTAGGTCAAAGGAGAATGAAAGAGGTGAGCCTTGAGTTCGTTTGGATGAATACAGGAAATCAAGCCAGGTGATTGCTCAGAAGTGGAGTTTGTAGGGGGAGCAGTAAGAGAAGGTCAAGTTTGGGTGATTGTTAGGGTGGAACTGGTTAGGGTAGAAGATGGGGAAAGTTGGGGAGAGGCATGGAGGCTTAGAGGAGGAGCTTTGACATGAGTGCTTGGGTGAGACAGGAAAATCCATCCAACAATGCTTCCCACATGTCCATGTCATCCTGGGAGCTGGAATCTCAGTACCCCCACTGCCCCAGTGTGGAAAATCTATAACAAAATAATTAGATTTTTAGGTAGGGCTTCTCTGAGGGAGAAAGCTAACTAGAAAGTGGGAAACCTCATTTTAGATGTTTTAAAGTAATGAATAATCATTACAAAATTGAAAACTTTTTATGGCTTATACCATAAAATGCATTACTAAACATGAGGTAAGCATACGAGGGATGCAGATTCTATAAGTTGACATGTCTGACAGGTGAGTGCTGCAGGTGAGCCTTTAATTACCTTTCAATGACCTTTAGCAACAAAATGAGAAGCCCAGTAGCCCACTGTTGCACTCAGTGGATGAGGAATGTGATGTGATGGACGCGATCGAGCTGGGCACCGCCTGGTGAAATGTGATCTGTCAGGTGTAATGTGAGTGGGAAGAAAGTTCTTCACACGGACCGAAACCGTACTGTTTCACTACACCACAGGAAGATGTATTTGAAGGCTTTAAAATACCAGGATCACCACCACCATCACTGGGGGGAGGAAGAGACCGGAAAGTTCCTCATGGCTAAAGGTCAGCTGGGCAAGTTGTTCCTTTATACAGAGGCCACTTGTCATCTGGATTTCAGAGTTTTGAAGGACGCTTTGTCTGTAAGGGAGGGAAGATCTACAAGCTTCCTTCCCCTGAAGCAGAAGCCCTGGCAGCTGGCTTCGTGGGACTGTTTGGAGAATGTCACTTCAGAAAATTCCTAGTGTCTGCTGCCAACTTTGATGAAAGAGGCGCTTGAACTTTTGAAGGTGTTGATCCTGAGAAGAGTGCGATGCAAGCTGTGTATAAGAAACTTGATTTGGGCCAGGCTGCTTCAGGTCTTGGAGGTTATGCTCTTGTACTTTACAGGACCAGTGACTACTGAGATCAACTATGGTGTGAAACCATCAGCAGGGTGAAACTTTACAGTGAGTCTCCGGCAAGAGATGGCCAAAGCACATACCTTTATCCACTCTATGGCTTTGGCGAACTGCCACAAGGATTTGCAAGTCTAAGTGCTGCTGATGGAGGTACCCACGTGCTGAATAACCCTACTGAAGAATTCGTTGTGCAGAATGGGACAGTAATTGGTGTGAGATCTGAAGGAGGGGTCGCTCACTATCAGCAGCTCATCTGTGACGCCAGCTATGAAGAAAGTAGGCCAGGTGGACAGTTATCTGCATCCTTGGCCACCCCGTCAAGAACACTAGTGGTGCCAGCTCCTGCCAGTTTGATGTCTCTGCATGATTTCCTGTGCACACTGTGTGGCAGCATAAGGGAGGCACAGTGCCATAGTTAGTACAGCTGTGTACACAAGGAACCAAGAAAGAAGTCAGACCAGCTGTGGTGCTCTTGGAACCAATTCAGCAGAAGTTTGTTAGCATCAGTGACCTCCTTGTACCAAAAAGTTTGGGAAAAGAAAGCCAGATCTTTATTTCCTGCACATATGATGCCACAACCTTGAGACAACTTGTGATGACATCTATAAGAGGATCAGAGTTTGAGGAAATGAAACACATCTTGGGGAAGACTAACAACAGTATGTGTTATTTAACTAGGACAAATTAAAAATTTGGCAAATAATGCATATTGCCTGAAATCAGTATTGTTGGGCCTGCTTTTGTAAACAAGATGGAGGGATTGAAGATCACTATACCTGTAAATATTCCTCCCCTTCATCTTTCTAATGTCATGTATTTTTTTTTTTTTTTTGACAGGCAGAGTTAGACAGTGAGAGACAGAGAGAAAGGTCTTCCTTCTGTTGGTTCACACCCCCCCCCCCCAAATGGCCGCTATGGCCGGCGGGCTGCACCGACCCGAAGCCAGGAGCCAGGTGCTTCCGCCTGGTGCACGCCATGTGGGTGCAGGGCCCAAACACTTGGGCCATCCTCCACTGCCTTCCTGGGCCACAGCAGAGAGCTGGACTGGAAGAGGAGCAACCGGGACAGAACCAACGCCCCAACCAGGACTAGAACCCTGGGTGCCAGCGCTGCAGGTGGAGGATTAGCCTAGTGAGCTGCGGTGCTGGCTGTCATATATTAAATTACTTTCTTGGAGTGGCTATTCAGAATTGGCAGGTTACTACATTCTGGTCAATTTAACCAAACCAACTTTTCCCCCTGGTGAAGGATCGGCTTTAAACAAACATTGTGACACTGATACAGAAAACTTAATGCAGTATTTGTATATTTTAATCAGCATAGCTTTGCGATTATGTGCTGCTGCTACTCAAGAGCTGGATCTGTACAATTTGTGTGCCATCTGTCCACATGACATTAAGAAGATTGTAAACTGAATATTCTGTCATTTGGAACAGCATCCCCAAGTTTTCCCTCTAACTTTATGTTTGATGTTATGTCAAGTATTATGGCAGGGCCACAGGTTTGGTTTATGTGGGCATAAAATTCTAATGGAACTCCAGACTTTGGGAGTCATTTGGAGGAAGCCAGTATGTCGTTTAACCTATGGAAATTGGTGAGGAAGGGGAAAGGAATCTTTCCTGAAGCAGGGGAAATGTAGAAGCTTCTCTTATACCCCATGTGTGGCTGCTTCCGTGGGCCACGCTGCAATGCAGTGTTGATTTCACAGAGTCTACTTTAGTCTGCCTCAGAAAGGCTCCAGATGCTTTCTGTCCTGCAAAAATAAAGCCAGACTCTGGAGACAAAGCAAACAACAAAGAACATTACCAGGCGTGCAGTGCATGCCTAATCACCATTTGTACCCTGCGAAAGAAGGCACTGCCCTAAACTGACTGCCTTTAAGGCAGAGACCAGTTGAGTCTTTTAAAAATTTTCTTTTCTTTTCTTTTCTTTTCTTTTCTTTTCTTTTCTTTTCTTTTCTTTTCTTTTCTTTTCTTTTCTTTCTTTCTTTCTTTTTTTCTTTCTCTCTCTCTCTCTCTCTCTCTCTCTCTTTTCTTTCTTTCTCTTTTCTTTCTTTCTCTTTCTTTCTTTCTCTTTCTTTCTCTCTCTCTCTCTCTCTTTCTCTCTCTCTTTTTCTTTCTTTCTTTCTTTGCCTCCCTCCCTCCCTCCCTCCCTTCCTCCCTTCCTTCCTTTTTAGATTGATTTATTTATTTGAAACAGAGTTACAGAGAACAGAGGCATAGAGAGAGAGAGAAGTCTTCCACCTGTGGGTTCACTCTCCAAATGTCTACAGCAGCCAGAGCTGGGCCAATCCAAAGCCAGGAGCCAGCAGCTTCTTCTTGGTCTCCCATGTGGGTGCAGGGGTCCAAACACTTGTGCCATCTTCTACTGCTGTCCCAGGCCATGAGCAGAGAGCTGGATTGGAAGTGGAACAACTGGGACATGAACCGGCCCCCATATGGGATGCTAGCTTAGCCTACTATGCTGCAGCACCAGCCCCTATTTATTTATTTCATCTTATTTGAAAAAGAAGGAGACAGAGACAGATAGCAATCTCGCATCTGTGGTTCACTTTCCAAATGCCTGCAATAGCCAGGGCTGAGTGAGACTGAAACCAGGAGCCAGGAATCCAGTTTGAGTCTCCGCCGTGGGTGGCAGGGTACCCAAGTACTTGAACCATCACCTCCTGCCTCCAGGTTGCATAATAGCAGGAGTCTGGATTGGAAGAAGAGCAGCCGGACATCCCATGTGGTGTAACCGCTGTACCAGTCGCTGGCTCCCACCAGCTGGCTGTGATTCAGCTGAATCCCTGGGCTTGGTCTGGTGTCTGGGCCCACGATAGCTGGACATCTTCCTGGGCCTGAATGCCTGAGCCCATGGAAGGGCTGCCAACCTGTAACATGTGAGCAAGCAGAGACCTGAGGAGAGGGGGCAGCCGGTGACCAGATTACCAGCAACCTGATTTGAAGGGGTCCTGTCAGAGGCTTTGTGATGACAAAGACAAGAATGTGTATTCCAGTAAGCTTTCCAGTAGTTGCCTGTGCCATAATGGCTGTTCATGTATGTCCTTGTTTTAGTAAACTTTTCTTTTAATTTTTAGTGAGAAATTCTATTATGTTGTAACTTCTTAAGCGATAACTACCTTCTACACTCTTTAATAATTGGTTTGGCAGACTAATGAAAATGTCGGCAGAATTTCATTGTGTTTATATTTAGCTAAGCTTTCTTCTTCCTAAACTGAGTAAAGCTAGAGAATAGTAAAATTCTTTGAAACCATTTTTAACCTTTTTTTAATGTTTAAATTATTTCAGAATCTGAGTTGCAAGAACTCTCTGAAGTGCTTGAACTCCTTTCTGCCCCTGAACTAAAAGCCCTGGCCAGGACCTTCCACTTGGGGAATACCAACGGACAGAAACAGCAGCTGGTGGACGCCTTTCTCAAACTGGCCAAACAGCGCTCGGTCTGCACTTGGGGCCAGAGTCAGCCTGGGATCCGTGCAGTGATTTTAAAAAGGTTTTGTTGGCTATTGTTACAGTAAAACATTCAGTTGTTGATTAGACATATTAACTCATTATAATAGATTGTGCACATCTTCAAATTGTCATTGCTTATTTCTGTTGTAATTAAAAGGTGAAAGCTAGACGAGCCTTAATTATAATAGCTGGGATGTTTTCTTGGACTATTGTTTTTGGTTCTTATTGTTGCACCCTGCTACTTTAGGATCAAGAAAAATCAGTAGGCAGTAGAGTGAAGGCAGTGGGCCTTTGGTCAGTTCTAGCATTTTATCACCCAAGAAAAACACAGTTTTATACTGTTCTTATAAGATTTTAGGATAGACTATTCAGTCAAATTTTTTGTTGAAGGTAATTGGTCGATCTTTTTAAACTTTTTTTTTGACAGGCAGAGTGGACAAGTGAGAGAGAGAGACAGAGAGAAAGGTCTTCCTTTACCGTTGGTTCACCCTCCAATGGCCACTGTGGCCGGCGCACCGTGCTGATCCGAAGCCAGGAGCCAGGTGTTTTTCCTGGTCTCCCATGCGGGTGCAGGGCCCAAGCACTTGGGCCATCCTCCACTGCACTCCCTGGCCACAGCAGAGAGCTGGACTGGAAGAGGAGCAACCAGGATGGAATCCAGTGCCCCCACCGGGACTAGAACCTGGGGTGCCGGCGCTGCAAGGTGGAGGATTAGCCTATTGAGCCACGGCGCCGGCCTAAAAACATTTTTAAAATTTTCTTTTTTAAAGGATTTCTTTCTTTTTTTAGAAAGATTTATTTATTTATTTGAAAGTCAGAGTTACACAGAAAGAGGAGAGGCACAGAGAGAGAGAGGTCTTCCATCCACTGGTTCACTCCCCAGATGGCTGCAATGGCCGGAGCTGCGCTGATCCAAAGCCAGGAGCTGGGAGCTTCTTCCAGGTCTCCCACGTGGGTGCAGGGGCCCAAGGACTTGGGCCATCCTCGGGTGCTTTCCCAGGCCAGAGCAGAGAGCTGGATTGGAAGTGGAGTGGCCAGGTCTCGAACCAGTGCCCAAATGAGATGCCAGTGTGCCTCAGGCCAAGGCGTTGACCTGCTGCACCGCAATGCCGGCCCTAAAAGATTTATTTCTCTGAAAGAGAGAGAAAGGGAAAGAGAGAGAGATTGAGAGAGAGAGATTGAGTGATTTTTATATCCTCTGGTTCACTCCCCAAATGACTACAACTGCCTACTGGACGAAGCCAGGAGAAGGAACTCCCTCCGGGTCTCCCAGGTGGGTGGCCATCTGCTGCCTTCTCAGGCACATTAACAGGGTGCTGGGTTGGTAGCCGGTACTTGAGCCCACCCTCTGATATGGGATGCCAGCGTCACAGGCTATGACTTAACTGTTGCACCATAGTGCCAGCCTCAGACAGTCTTTTTTTTGAGATTTATTTATTTTTTGGAAAGAGTTACACAGAGAGAGGAGAGGCAGAGAGAAAGAGGTCTTCCGTCCGATGGTTCACTCCCCAGATGGCCGCAACAGCCAGAGCTAATCTGAGCCAAGCCAGGAGCCAGGAGCTTCTTCTGGGTCTCCCACATGGGTACAGGGATCCAAAGTTTTGGGCCATCTTCTACTGCTTCCCCAGGCCATAGCAGAGAGCTGGATTGGAAGAGGAGGAGTTGGGACTAGAACCGGCACTGATATGGGATGCTGGCGCTTCAGGCCAGGGCATTAACCCGCTATGCCAGCCCCCAGACAGACTTAATATGCAACTTTTCTTGAGTTTAACAGTCGTTTACCAAAAACTGGGTGATTTATTTTGCCTTTGAGAAGCGCTTAAACTTTCAGTTTGGGGAAGATCAGAACTTTTAGACTAGATTTATTTTGCCCACTTTGTTTATAAAGCAAACCATATCACCTTTAGTCTGGGAAACCACTATTCTGGAGTGGTCGGGATGAAATATGATGATGCTTCTGAAAACACTAAAATGATGTCATTGTTATTTATTTTGTGTAACTTCAAGCTGTTCTGTGCCAAGAACCCATCCCATCAGGGATATGCTGTAAATACTAATCTTTAATAAAATATGGCTTTAATAAAGCAGACATTAATTAAGGAAAATGTCACTATCAATACTTCAAAAATGTTTATATTGTAGATTTTCCAAGATATTTTCATAAATTATGTGTTTATAGTTAATTGCCTTTAGAACTGTAAAACACTCATCCTGTGGTATCTTAAATGTCTTCTAAGTCCCCTCTTTATGCAGTTGAGTGTATATTTCTTAAGTATTCGATAATAACCTTATTTATAGGTAAACAAAATTCACAGCTTTCTCTTAGTATTTAGCATATAAATAGGTGCAGTAAAAGAAATAAGGTAAATAATTGTTATCAGTGAGTTTAGGAAAATAAAATTCTTGAGGCCATTTTAGCTGTAGTAAAAATCGCTCTTCTTTAGGATTGTGCTTTATTTCTGCATTCTGATGTGGAGCCCAGCAGGGAGATTTCAGAGTCCGGGAGCCCCACGCGGGCAGCGCCTGGCCCTCCTGCCGTGCTGTTGTCATCTGCTGTTACCTTGAGGAAACGCAAAGCGCAGTCTTCACCCTTACTCAGTCCTTGCCTGTGTAACTTTCCATTCGTGGCCCAGAGACTGTCCACAGGGGCCACCCCTGGGCCTCCGCAGGGAGGTGGAGGCAATGAGCCCTTGTGGCAGTTTCTGGGATGAGTGGTTTGTAGTAAAACGCCATCCCCTCTGCTCTCAGGACTCTGATGGTGGCATTGACCCTGCAGTGCCCCCAAGGGTGCCGCACTGCTTCTGGCCTAGTAGTTTCTGTGATGGGGTACCGGGTCTTCCACTGGTCAGGGGGTTCTCAGCTGGGGCATCTGGCATCATCTGTGGTTAGTTTTGGTTGTTACTGCGAGAGATGGTGATGCTCATGGCATCTTGTGACCGGAGGCCAGGGACGCTGCCGAGCATCCTGTGATACACTGGACAGCTCCCCTGGCTCCCGCCCACCACCTGGTCCCCCACCGCCTGGTCTCCAGCCTGACCAAGTGTCCATTGTGCTGGGTGAGAAGTCCTGCTGTAGATGCTAGGGCTCAGAGGGTCCACATGGCCCGGAAGTTAGTCCAAGCCCACCTTGCAGAAGCTAGAGGTGAACTGAATTTGCTCCGAGGCCACGCTGGGGTGGAGATGTTCCTGGAGCGCTTTGCGCGTCAGAGTAGCGCCAAATGTCGCTTCCTCTTACAAAATCCGATGCTTAACAAGAACCTTTGAGGATGACATTTTAAATAACTATGTAATATAAATCATTGCATGAATCAAAAATGGAGACTTGGTGATGTCAGATAGCACCACTTTATGAAAGCTTTCCTGGTGTTCTGAAGGTTCGCACCCAGCATGGGCAGTGGTGGCTAAGGAGAGACTTATTGAACCCCACTCTGTGTGGAACCATTTGGAGATGGAGATTCATTTCATCCTCTTGGTGGCCCCTGGGAACTTGAGTGATGCTCCAGCACCACAGGTGGCAGTGGTAGACTTGGTTTTGGGCTTAGAGTAATGAGTGCCATTTCTCTTTATTTTAGCTGAAAATAACTTGTGAGGTCTGGTATCCAAGTGCTTGTGAACCGGAAAGAAAGTTCTGTGTTGCACATTTTTCAGAGCTAAGGACTTGGCTGGTCCATCGCTGCGAGTGTGTGCAGGCCCCAGGGCTGTGTTCTCCCGGATCTTGCTGCTCTTCTCGTTGACCGACTCTGTGGAAGATGAAGAAGCGGCCTGTGGAGGTCAGGGTCAGCTCTCCACCGTCCTGTTGGTCAACCTTGGCCGACTGGAGTTTCCCAGCTACACCATCAACCGGAAAACCCGAATCTTCCAAGACAGGGAAGACCTTATCAGGTAAGAAATGTTAATTCACTGTAATATCTGTGTATTGTACAGTGTAGCAAAAAGCTGTTATTTTTCTGCTAGCTAAAGTAGAGCATTAACTCTACAGCCAAGAGTATCGGATGTGTCTTGTGTCTTACTTACATGCATTTCTAAGACGACAGGAGACTGCAGAACTGTGTTTCGATTAAGGTTGCCAAAATCATTGTTTTGAGTTAGAGCTAAAAAGGACGTTCCCTGATTTGTGTTCTCAAATAGCTTTGGCAAGGAGCATTTTAAATTTTATTTTACTTTTTATTCAAGAGACTGACACAGAGAGAGATGTGGGGGGGTGGGGACAGAAAGAAAGAGCTCCCATCCATTGCCTCCTCCTGGAGTGCCTGAAATAGTCATGGCTGGGGCCAAAGCTGGCAGTGGGAGCTGGCGCTCACTGCCAGGACTCCCACGTGAGTAGAAGGAACCCCATTACTGAGCCATCGCCACTGCCTCCCAGGATCTGTGTTAGCAGAAAGCTGGGGTCAGGATCTGGATCTGAGAATCAAACCCATACTCTGATGCGGGGCCTGGGCATCTTAAACAGTAGGCCTAAGGCCTGTACCAGGAGTGTCTTGAAAATACAGGCATTTAACAGACGCGCCTCCGTGTGTTGTTGGCGTGAACTGGGCTGTGAGGAATGTTGTCCGAGTGCTGTCACTTCAGATGAAGCTGATAACTTGTGTACTGTGTATCAGAATTACGAATGTGGTGAACTAGAAATTTTCACCAGTTTATATTAGAACATGGATTTGGGGAAAACGTGGTGTGATCAGCAAAAGTAGGTCTGAGGAGAAAAAATAGTGTGGGTGTTATAGAGAAGAAATACTTGAATATCCTAAAAAAAATACCTTTTTCAAGAAAAATGAATTTGGGTATCCTATGGTGGTCCTTTTGGTTCTTGATTTAAGAATGCTGGGGGCCGGTGCTGTGTGTAGTGAGTAAAGCTGCTGCCTGCAGTGTTGGCGTCGCATGTGGGCACTGATTCGAGTCCTGGCTGCTCCACTTCTGATCCAGCTCTCTACTATGGCCTGGGAAAGTAGTACAAGATGGCTTCTTGGGTCCCTGCACCCATGTGGGAGACCCGTAAGAAGCTCAGGCTCCTGGCTTTGGATCGGCACAGCCCCAGCCATTGTGGCCATCTGGGGGTGAACCAGCAGATGGAAGACCTCTCTCTCTCTCTCTCTTACTCTCACTCTCTCTGCCTCTCAAATAAGTAAATAAATCTTCTAAAAAAAAAAAAAAAAGAATTCTGACTCAGGGCTGGTGTTGCACCCTAAAGAATTCTGACTCAGGGCTGGTGTTGCACCCTAATGGGTTAAGCCACCGCCTGTGATGCTGTGATGTACATCCCATGTGGATGCCAGTTCAAGTCCCGGCTGCTCCACTTCCGATCCAGCTTCCTGCTAATATCTGGGAAAGCAGTAGAAGATGGCCCAAGTCCTTGGGCTCCTGCGGCTATGTAGGAAACACGGAGGAGGCTCCTGGTTCCTGGCTTTGGATCCGCCCAGCTCCAGCCATTGCAGCCATTTAGGGAGTGAACCAGCTGATGGAAGACTCACTCTCTCTCTCTCTCCCTCTCTCTCTTTCTCTCGCTTTGTAATTCTGCCTTGCAAATTAATCTTTAAAAAAATTTTAAAAGAAAGAATTCTGACTGAAATTTAACTGAAATTCACTCTGACGTCTGCTTTTAGGAAAGTCCTTCAGTATTTCTAGAAGAGCTTTTAGAAGTTAGCGGTTGAAATGATTGGATGAAAGCAGGACCAAAAGGTAGTGTCTGCAGGCCATTTTGCCTTCGTTATTAGAGGGCTCAGTATCTCATTTCTGCTCACTGAGGGGAACATTTTAAGCCAGGTCTCCTAAAGTGACAGTTCCTCTTACTCTGGTTTCATTTTTAGTGGGCTTGTGTTTTCTGTTCCTGGAGATGTGACTCTGCAGCCAAGTGCCAGGCTCGCTGCACTCCTGGGCCACAATGCCACACTGTGCCTCAGTGTTTCCCGTACAGTGGGACAAGTAACAGCACATTCTTACCGGTGCGTGGATGACGCATGTGACGTGCTTAGAGCCGGCCTCCGGGGAGTGCTAGCACATGTTAGGGTTAGGCTGGCACTACTGCTGTTGCATCTAAGGCAGTTGCTTTTCACTTCTGTGATGCACAAAATCATTCACACTCAAAGTTTGCAGGGGGTGGGGTAGTTTGCCTGGGGATAGAAAATAAGCCATCCCACATTCTTTCTAGTAAGTAGGTGTGCTTTAAGTAATAGGAATAACTAAAACTCTTCATTATGCAAAATGCCTTAACAGGGAAATGAATTTGGACTTCACTGACTGCAGGATGATACCAAACACGTGGTAACAGGAGAGCTGGCCTCAGAGCCCCTTCGTCTACCTCTTTACTTGACATGATTGGTCCTGTTTTCTTTCTCCTCGTGTATTCGGTAAACATGAGTGAGTGTTGAGTACCTGCTGTGGGTCCAGGTAATGGGTTGCAGCAGCAAACAAGATGGCGTCTGTGCTGTCATGGGCTGCATTTCACTGGGGAGATGGACATGTTATAGGGAATGACAAGTGCTGGGACAAGACTGGCTCAGGCAGTGTCCCTGGAGAGCGGACGTTGACGTGAGACCTGAGAATGGGAAGGAGCCGGCCCTGCCGGGGCTTGGTGAGTGAGTGGTGCACAGGCCCTGAGGCAGAACAGACCTTGCCGAGCTGGAGAAACTCAGAAGACTGTGGCTAACTCCCCAGAATAGTAGTGCAAGGCAGGTTCTGCGGGGACCAGGACCACAGGGCCCAGAGCGTCCTCGCCCTAGAAGCCCGGGTGAGCACTGAGTCTCTGAGCACGTGGGCAGGTGAGTGGCTGTCTCAGGCGTTCACAGACGCGTTCTGTGGGCTGTGAGCAAGAGGAGCTGCAGGAGGGCTGGCTGCACTTGGTGACCTCAGTGCAGGGTGCTAGCGGTCATCCACGACTGGGCCGCTGGCAGCAGTGGAGACGGAATCAGTCTGGGAAAGACGGGGAGTGGAAAAGGCTTGACCATGATTCGATGGGGGCATAGGAAAGGCCGGATCGCTGGAGGCTCGGGTGTTTGCCAAGGTGTTGATGGGGGGACGGAGGTGACTCCACTGGGGTCAGTTCGTGGGGTGCCAGCAGCCGCTCAGGTGACACTGCCCTCTGGTGTTGGGCATACTGTCAGCTGCTCAGGGAGGGATTCGGCCTCCAGAGAACTCTGGGAGTCACTGGCATGCGGGGGGCACTGGAAGCTGTGGAGCTGAACGGGGCCCTGAGGAGGACGGAGAGTAGGAGCCTGCACTCGGAGAGCAGGGGGAGGAGGAGCAGCCTGGTATGCGGGAGGGATGCTGGGGGCTGGCAGGAAGCCTCTCAAGGATGAGAGACCATCGGCCCGAAGTCAGCAGAGAGGCAGGCACACCTGGGGCGGAAGGAGGCGGGGCTTAGCCAGCTGTGTGCGGTGGGAGGCCTGGGCAGGGGCAGCTCCAGAGGCACCTGGTTCCATGCGTGGTGAGCGTGAGGCCGAGGCAGTTTCCTCGAGTTGTGTTTGTCGGGAGGGAGAGCGGCAGGTGTGCACAAGAGGGCTGAGGACAAAGGAGGGGCCGTGAGCAGAGCGGGGCCTGCAGCCATGGGAGCTCAGGCCCTCTCCTGGCGTGGCTGGGGAAGCAAAATGACAAGGAAGCCGTCTTGCGGGGTGGGCTGAGCTGCAGCACGAAGTACCTGCACATTGGAAACCTGTGGTCTTGGCTCAGTGCAGCCAGTCCCCTGGCCCTGTCATTTTTTTTAAGCAAAGTTCAGGGCCCTGGAGACAGGCCAAGAGGAAGAGGTGCCCGTGCCTGGTGGCCCAGGTGGACAGTGCTGTTCCCAAGGAGCGTGACACTGGGTTCCCGCTGGGAGTGCGGGCCCAGCTGGGGGCCTGTGAGCCGGGGAAATCGCTGCCAGCAATGCAGGGCTGCGAGGGTTGGAGGGCCAGCGGGTGAAATGCTCGCAGTCGGGTTGTTGAGGGCGACGGTCACTGAGGAGGAGGTTCCGAGTGGCCGGGGGCATGTGAGTAGCAGGAGATGGAGGTAGGGGTTGCTGGCCAGGAGGTCTCAAGGTTGAGTGTTCTGTGTGTCCTTGCCCGTGTGCTGTGTTGGAGTCATGGATGGGAGACAGGGAGGGAAAGCAGGGCACCCAGGTGGCGTCTCCCAGAGTCGACAGAAGCAGCCCGCCCCTGCCCAAGGCCTCAGCAGCTTCCACGGAGGAGGGAGATGATGAGGGAGCCCGAGTGGGCAGGAAGGATGCCCAGGGCTGAGGATGTACCACCCCTCACCGGGCAGTCGGGAAGAGGCGGCCGCCCCTGGTTGAGTGGTTCCACAGCAGCAGGGGGAGGTTTGGGGCAGATGCGGGTGAGTCTTCCTGCGTGAGTCCAGAGGTGATGAGAGCTGGCCCGTGGCAGGGAGGCCTCAGGAGGTGAGGCGTGGTAGGGTCCCCCCACCCCTTGGATTAAGCTGCAATGCTGAGTGTGTGGGGGCTGCTCTGACCGAGTGCGGGGCCGGGGCGAGGAGGGCACTCCTGCCCGTCCGTGGCAGCCTCCACTCAGTGTCTCTGCTGCACCCTCTTCTTAGTGGCCCCGCAGTGGTGCAGTGGCAGACCACCAAAGCATTGGGTCTCACAGCTTGTGAGTGACATTACACACGGGCAGTTTCTTTTCCTCTTATCTGCATGTCTGTACACATCGGTAATGCATGCTTTGCTGTGAGTCCAAAGCAATGATTATGTACTCAAAAGTGGTACAGAATCCTCGGTCAAATGTCTGCTTTTGCATCTAAAGGAGCAAAGAGAAGTTGTCTGTCTGCGGCTGAACGCAGGCCAACATTTCAGCATCCGCATCGCCCATAGAATGTTCCTGAAGTTAGTTTTGAAACATCCTAAGTAAAAGCTTGGTTGGGCATCATCCTCGGGCTACCTCTGACTGCAAATGATTCAGGTTATCAAATCTAATCTTAGTGTAAATCCACAGGAGATCACATGTTGGCATGGCTGCAGCCAGGTTGTCGAATGATGGAATGAAGGCGTGCCAGACGTTGGGAATGATGATGTTTCCGAAGCGACCTGTTCCCTCAGGATCACTCTTGTGGCTGGGGAGGGGTAACTTGTGGAAAGGCTCATTCCCATCTGAGGCTGCCTCTCCCCCAGGTACGCAGCGGCCGTGCACATGCTGAGCGACATCTCCACCGCCATGGCCAACGGGAACTGGGAAGAAGCTAGGGAGCTCTCTGAGCGTGCAAAACGGGAGTGGAGTGAGCTGAAAGACCACCCTTCCTTGAGGTGAGAGGTTTTCTTTTTAGGTACCTGCCACAGTTTACTTCCTGACCGAGCTGGTGCGGCCACTGTGGTTGTTCGTGACCGACGTTCTGCCTTGGCTCTGCGGTCAGACAGCCGTGGCGTCGCTCGCGTCTGCTGCTCGCTCTTCATGGAGTCCGAGGGCAGCGGGAAACAAGCACAGGTCTGAGAGTTTAAGAGAATTTTATGAAACTCCCACTCCCGTGCTCGCGACAGCGCACATAAGCCAACACTGGGCTTTGGCTCGCCGTCCTTGTGAGTGGCTTCGCTTGGTCCAGCTGCATTTATGTGAGGGAAGCGAGCCCAGGACAGGGCACGGGACAGGCACCAGGTCTGTTCTGGTGGAAACTGAAAAAGGCCACACCAAGTGAACGTTCACCTTTAAAGGTCCAAGTCCACAGCACGTGGCCTTCTGTTCTGTTGGATTGATGTTGAACACCTTTAGTATTTGTTTTCCTTTGTTACATAATGCTAAGGAAAATTAGTATTAGCAGATGCCTCTTTAAAAAGCACATTTAGGATATATATATATATATTTTTTTTTTGACAGGCAGAGTTAGACAGTAAGCGAGAGAGACAGAGAGAAAGGTCTTCCTTCTGTTGGTTCAACCCCTAAATGGCCATTATGGCTGTGCTGCATCAATCTGCATCCAGGAGCCAGGTGCTTCTCCTGGTCTCCCATGGGGTGCAGGGCCCAAGCACCTGGGCCATCCTCCACTGCACTCCCGGGCCACAGCAGAGAGTTGGACTGGAAGAGGAGCAGCTGGGACAGAATCCGGCGCCCCAACCAGGACTAGAACCTGGAGTGCCGGCGCCGCAGGCAGAGGATTAGCCTAGTGAGCTGCGGCGCCGGCTAGGATATGTATTTTATAACGAGATAAAGTACTGACTTAACGATCATAGCCAGGAGGCTGGGTTCCTGGAGAACGAGGCTGATGAGAAAGACCAGGCAGCCCGCAGGGGCTCGGGGGCGGCAACTGCTCTGTGCCCTGCAGTGCGGGAGAAGAGGATGGCTGGGCTCCAGGGCACTTCCGGTGTGCACGCTGGGGTTCAGGTTTCTTACAGCTTTCACAGCTGCACAGTGCTATTCACCTTTTGACTGAACCATTTTCAAAGGTAAAAACCATTCTTCGTTCGCAGGATTTAGAAAACCACAGGCAGGCCCAGGGTTTAGCCCGCTGTTGTCCGCTCACTCCACTGTCTCAACAACCGGGGACGCAGTGGCCGCCTGTGGGAGCACAGTGTGTGCTCCAGACAGCTGGAAACACAGGCACTTCCCGACTTAGAGAGGTTGGAGGACGCTTTTTCAACTTCAGAGTGGTCAGAGAGCCTGATGTGTTCTGCAGGAAGCCCACTTGGACTTTCCCCAGGCTAGACCCAGGCCTGAACCTCTCGTGGTGCCCAGGGGGAGCAGCCAGGACTGGGCCGCGTGCTGTGTGCCAGGCCGTCCTGTGCGGCAGGCGGGGTGCGCTCAGTGCCTTTCCCAGTTAGCATCCTTCCAGCCTAATGATGGGCGTATCAGAATGTACCCCCTTGTCAGGCAAGGAGCGTTTGTGTTAGAGTATACCTTTTAGAAACATAGGAATTCTGTCGCCTTTGTCACTGCGTGGAGTTGTTAAACTACGTTTCTGTCTTAGGTACCACGAGGGTTTGCCCCTCTTTCTGCGGTGCTTCACCGTTGGGTGGATTTACACGAGGATCCTGTCTCGGATGGTGGAGGTACTGCAGAGACTTCACCTGTATGAGGTGAGTGTGAGGCCCCGCCCCTTCCTCCTGAGGGACCTCCTGCCGGGCTCCCAGCAGTTCCCACACACTCAGTCAGCTCACAGTAGTGGACGAAAGTCATTTAACGCAGGCAACCTGCTGTCTCTCGGGTAAGCAGAGAAGAGGTGCCAGAGACGTGCTTGCTCACGTGTTGGGGGTCTCTGCTGGACGGTGTGTCTCCCTGCCCCAGCCAGGGTCTCTAGCTGTAGCCTGGGTCTCTTTCGGAGCTCGCTGTGAGCTCTAGGGGGTCTCCCAAAACCCTAGAGGTGGAGATCTCACGTCTCCTTATGCGTCCTCGTCAGCTCTCACGCATTCTCTGGAAATAACTTATAATCTCAAATAGGAAATCTCCTTTCTTTAAAACTAACATTGTGAAATTGCTTTATTTCACTTTTTTTGTTGTTGTTGTGTTTGATATTTGTATAAAGGTTGAGCATCCGTTATCAGAAATGTCAGAGTGTTTCAGATGTTTCAGATTTTTGAGTTTTTTCTGACTTTGAAATACTTGTTTCAATGTTACTGATTGAGCATCCTTCATCCAAAGATCCAGAATTCTCCAAAACCCAGAGCGTTCCGTGCTGAAGTGCCCGTTTTGGGTTTTGAGGTTCGATTAGAGATGCTTGGCCTGCTGAAAAGCAGCGATTCGCACAGAGGATGCCGGGTGGGCTCTTGCCCGGGGCGCTGGAGACCCCGACGGGAGCCCCAGACGGACTCTCGCAGTGCTGGGTGTGGGCTTACGCCTTCTTCTGGGGCAAACCTTTCGTGTTCCACAGAGATTCAAGAACCACAGAAGGTTAATATCTAGAATGGCCAAACACGCTGTCCATCAGTGCAGCCCGGAGGAGTCCCTGTGGAGGTGGCTGTTTGGCTGCAGACTTCCTGTTTACTGTCCTGCCTGCCCCAGATCCCTCTTACGACCGGTCCGTACCTGCTGGGTTCTCGGAAGCTTGCAGGTCTGCCAGCCCTGAGCGTACTCGAGTGTGGCTCCACCCGGGCTGCCACGGCTTGCCGAGAGCCTCATGCCCAGGCTCAGCACCTGCAGGCAGGGGCCTGAGTGAAAAGTGGGGATGTAGGGTGCCACGGCCACTCCAGGGGGCATGGCCGCCTCCACCCTGTGAGCCCCAGGTCCTTGGCCGTGGTTTAGGGTGGAAAGCTGTGAGCCGATCCTCTTAGCTTCTAAATGTGATTACACTGGATTGCCTCGGGAGCTCCTGAGCGCTCTCTGTTGTTGTCGCCGTAGGAAGCTGTCAAGGAGCTCGAGAGCCTTTTGTCTCAGAAGATTTACTGTCCTGACAGCAGAGGCCGGTGGTGGGATCGCCTGGCCCTGAACTTGCACCAGCACCTGAAGCGCCTGGAACTGGTACTCGTAGCAAAACACACCCTAGGCTCTTTATACTCCCATGTGAATTTTTAGCGAACTTTAAATCCTTAACAAATGTCACTGTAACGAGAACATTTATTTTATGAATGTTCTTCTGTCTGAATTCTTGCAAGCCCAGAAGAAAGCCCAGGGGCGGTAAGGGAAGCATCAGCATGAAGACGGGAGACAGCTGCCTTCTGCTTGCTGATTCGGGAGATGGGTTGGCAGTGGACTCTGCACTGGGACTTAGGATTTAGGGTCTGGGGACTGGGGGAGAGGGAGAGTCCGATGCCTCAGCCCTGGGCAGGTGCCTTCAAGGAAGGTGTTTAGTTTTGCAAAAGGTGGTTTTTATTTGTTTGTTGCACGGAGCCTCCAGGTAGAAAGATGGATGAAAGTAGGTTCCCCAGCTTGTCCTATTCCAGGTGGATTTGCTGTGCTGCTGGGATGTCAGGCAGGCTGGTTTTTCTAGCCAGTGCCTGTGTGCCTGGGGTGGGATCTTAGGGACTTGAAAGCGGAGGGATTGGTTGCCTCCAGGACAAGCAGGGTGGGGAGGAAAGCAGGGCAGGGCCCCGAGGCTGCGGCCCTGAGCCCAGCAACAGTGGCTCTTTGTGCGGCTGCCTGGAGTTCCACTCCCCGTCTTCATCCCAGCCAGCCAGGAGTTGAATGGAGGGCACTGTGCTGCTGGGAGCTTTGGTTTTTTCCAGAGGCCCATTAACCGAAGCAGGGTGATGTAGGCGTGGAAAAAATTGGCCACGGAATGTGGAACTGTGACATGGCTTGACAGCCTTAAATGAACAAGCGCCTTGTGAGCCAGTGTGCTGGGGAGCGGCCCTGGAGTGGGCGCGGGCTTCCTGTCCTGCCCGTGTTTACAGCAGCTAACGTAGCAGGAGGAAGCCCCTGTTAGCCCAGAACCAAGTATGGGATGGAAAACGCCGAGTGTTGCTGCCGCGTACTTTCAGTGACATGCGGGCTCTCGGATTTTGCAGATTTCCCTGTGTTCACAGTTGCGTTAGGAGTAGTCTGGCCTTCACAGGGAGGACCTGCACGGAGCTGGATTTTGAGACTGATGGGAAGAACACCCTCGTTCCCTTGAACCTTGCCCCGCAGTCGCCTTGGCGGCCCTTGTGATCCCTGCAGTGTGTTCCTGCCTCCCACGTGCTTTGTATCCATCCCCAGCAGAGCCTGAGAGCAGAGCGCTGCTTCCTGCAGGGTCCCGCAGCCCCAGGGGAGGGGTGCGGCCGGCCGGCCATGCCCTCCTGTGGCCAGACCCCTGCCCTCAGCTCTGCCGAGCCCGCTGCAGCCTCACATTCTCACGTCTTGACTTCTTTCGGCCGTTTACCTCCTGGTGGCCTGAGCCCTCACTGATTTTTAAGTTTCCTTTCCCCCTCCTTTTTCTGTTGTGTAGTACAGTATAACGTAGATAAAATCTGCCGCCTTAAGTTTTCAGGTGTCCCGTTCAGTGGCGTCAGTGCTGCTCGGCCACCACCGCTGGCTGCTCCTCCCTCCAGAACTGGAGCGGGGTGGGGGCATTAATTTTCACCCCGGGCTCTTGCCAAGCACAAAGCATTCTTAGTGCTGATGTGAATAAGGTCAGTTTTATTCAGTAGGTAAGAAAGTGAACACACACACACGTGCATGAATGCAGGTTGCCCCCACACAGACTGGGCAGTGGGCCGGGGGGGGGGGCAGCGCCCCAGCACCCCCTCAGTTGTGGTCTGGTGGAAGAGAGAGCGCGAGCACCCAGCTGTTGGCCTTGCTTCCGAGGGGCTGCCTCTGCAGGAGAGAAGCCACCCGAGGTTCTGTGGTCCCTCCGGAGGTTCCGTGTGGAGCTTCACACGCGTATTTTCATGGCCTCTTCCCCCCAGATAAAGCAGGTGCATCTCAGAGAAGGGGGTGTTGTGATAAGTAGCATAGAGTCGCCCTCGGGGCGGGGGTGGTGGCAGTGGCTTGTAGGTGCCTCCAGCTTGGCAGACCCTCACCTTGCTGCCGCCTCTCCTGGTCAGAACCAGTGAACAGCCCCTCCCCACCTTCTCTTCCCCCAGCCTCTTGGTGAGCTCTTGCCTTTTTTAAAAGACTTACTCATTGATTTCAAAGTCAGAGTTACAAAGAGAGAGAGAAAGAGAGAGGGAGACATCTTCCATCTGCTCACCCACTCCTCACATGGCTGCGGCAGCCAGGGCTGGCCAGGAACTTCTTCCAGGTATCCCCCCATGTGAGTGGCAGGGCCCAGACACTTGGGCCATCCTCCTCTGCTGCTTTTCCAGGCCATGGCAGGGAATACACTCGCAGTCCCTGCTGAGGGTGACTGTTGCCTTGTTTGCAGAGGAGCAGTGGGTGAGACAGTCACAGGCTGTCTGAGCAACATGGACTGCACTCCAAGAAGCATACTTGTTTGTTTGTTTGTCTAGAAACCTTTTAAGTAAGGGCTACAAACTTCATGCATTTCATAAATACAACTTTAAGAACGTAGTGATTCTTCCCACCATACCTGCCCTCCTACCCCTCTTCCTCCTCCCTCTCCTATGCCCATTCTTCTTTTTTACAAAGATCTGATTTCAATTAACTTTGTACACATACAATTAGCTCTGTACTCAGTAAAGAGTTCAACAAATTGTATGAAAAAAAGACAAAACTGCTCCTCAACAGTCAAGACAAGGGCTGTTCAGAGTCATTGTGTCTCAAAGTGTCAATTTCACTCTGTAGATGACCTGTAAGGTGCTCTATTAGTTATCACAGATCAGGGAGTCCTTTTAGGACTAGCTTATTTCACTAAGTATGATGTTTTCCAGTTTCATCCATTTTGTTGCAAATGACAGGATTTCTTCCTTTTTTTTTAAACTGCTATGTAGTATTCCATGGTATACATATCCCATAATTTCCTTATCTAGTCTTCAGTTGATGGACATTTGAGATGATTCCATATCTTAGCTATTTTAAAAAAATGGACATTTTTCACCAAATGTATTTGAAGAATTGGTGGATTTTAAAGTATAAATCTAGTATCTATTTGAGAGGCAGGCAGAGAGCTCCTCTCTACTGGTTCATTGTCCAGATGCCTGCAGCAACCAAGGGTGTGCCTGACTGAAGCTGGGAGCCAGGAACGCAGTCCACGTCTCCATTGTGGGCGACAAGGACCCAACTCCTTGTGCCATCAGCTGCCACCTCCCAGAGCGGGCATTAGCAGGAAGCTGGACTGGGAAGCAGTGAGGTTAGAATCTAGGTACTGTGGTATCGAGTGAGGCCTCCTCACTGCTCTGCCAGACCCAGCCCCATAGTTTTTTGGTTTTACTTTTTTGGGTTTTTAAAAAGATTTATTTATTTATTTATTTGAAAGGCAGAGTTACAGAGAGGCAGAGGCAGAGAGAAAGAGAGAGAGAGAAAGAGAGAGAGAGGTCTTCCATCCACTGGTCCACTCTCCAGATGGCTGCAATGGCCGGAGCTGCACCGATCCGAAGCCAGGAGCAAGGAGCTGCTTCTGGGTCTCCCACGTGGGTGCAGGGTCTCCCACGTGGGTACAGGGTCTCCCAAGGACTTGGGCCATCTTCTGCTGCCTTCCCAGACCATAAAAGAGAGCTAAATTGGGAGTGAAGCAGCCAGGACTCAAACCAGCACCCATATGGGATGCCAGCACTGTAGGCGGCAGCATTACCTGCTATGCCACAGCACTGGCCCCCCATAGTTTTTCTCATAACATCTGTTTTTCACTGATTTCTCAAGTGTCCTGGTACAAGTAGTTCCCCTAAACCTTGGGTTCCACTCCCTGGGAATAAGGAATCTGGACCAGCCTTCTGGGTCCTGGTTGCCTGTGAGATTGACCTTGGAACGCTGGTGTGTGACACCTGGCCCCTGCGCTGCAGATTCTTATCTGTGGACCAGGGCTGGGTGCACAGTTGCCTTTAAAAGTTTCTCGGGTGATCCTGACAGCCACTGAGCCAGGTTTTCCTCTCGAGTCCGCAGCACAGGCGTCCCTGAGGTCCCGTCCTCGGAGGTGGTAGCGACAGGGATCCAGGGCCCATGCGAACAGCAGGCCAGCTGTGCTCTAACGCGTAGACATTGGCCCGGAGCGGATCGTGTGTTCAAAGCGGCAGGTCTCAGGATACGGCCTGCACGTCTAGAAGTGCTTGTCACTCATTTGCTAACTAGCAATATTGAATAACTAGCAGTGGTTTTTCCTGTCAAGCTGACTAGTGGAAGCTGCCACAGGTCCTAACGTGTGATTTTGCTGTTTGCTAGGCCATTAAGTGCATTGCTGAAGGGCTGGCAGACCCAGACGTCAGGACAGGACACCGGCTGTCCCTCTACCAGAGAGCCGTGCGCCTGCGAGAGTCTGCAGGCTGTAAGAAGTACCGGTGCCTCTTCCGTGGGCTCCCGGAGATAACCGTGGGAGAGGTCAGGCATGTAAGTCGGTGTCCTCGGCGCATCGGATGTGTTTATTTCCTTATTTGAAAGGCAGAGTTAGAGAGAGGAGGAGCTTGATCTTTTGTCTGCTAGTTCACTCCCTAAATGGCTGCAAAGGCTGGGGCGGGCCAGGCCGAAGCCAGGAGCTTCATCCAGTTCTCCCACGTGGGTGCAGAGGCCCAAGGACTTGCGCCATCTGCTGTTGCTTTCCCAGGCGCGTTAGCATGAGCTGGATTGGAAGTAGAGCAGCCAGGACTTGAACCTGCACTCATATGGGACGTGAACTTGCAGGTGGTGGCCTAACCTGTGCCACAGCCCCGGCCCTGGTGCTTTGGATTTCAATGCATTCTGACTGGAAGCAGCCTAACAGCAGTTTTTAGAGTGTTGTCTGGGACAGGGACAGGGCCGTTGCTGCTGTGTCCCTGTCACGCCCTCCTTCTCGGAAGGCTGGGCTGGCCACACCCCAGGTAAGTGACCGAACTCCTGAGTGGGAACTGGCAGCACTGGGGCCTGGAGGTGGCTCTGGGGCCGGGACAGCAGAGTTGGGCTCATGGCACGAGCCCTGCATGCCGAGTCCTCAGGACGCAGGCAGGGTGTCAGGGCCTTAAGCTGCCGTGAGGCTCACCGTGCCCCTCTGCTGCCCTCCTAGGTGACCATCACGGGTAGGCTGTGCCCGCAGCGTGGAATGGGCAAGTCTGTGTTTGTGATGGAGACTGGGGACAGCGCCACCCCCACCACGGTCCTGTGTTCTGTGGAGGAGCTGGCCCTCGAGCATTACAGACAAAGTGGCTTTGACCAGGGTAAGCCGGCAGCCCCCACCCCACCCGGCCACTGTGTGGTGAACAGCATTGCATGGTGGCTTGTCAGTAGCAGGACACTGTCATCCGTCTGTCCTCTGCCCACGGTAGGAGATGCTGCTCCCCGTGGGAATGGGGAAGGTGACTGGGTTTTCAAGGTCATCTTCCCATTCCGTCAGGAGCCGCCACCCCTTGGGGCACGGTGCTCTCTGGTGGCGGGGCAGCACGTGGACCTGTCTTTGCTCTCCAAAGGCTGGTACTGGGCGGGCATGGGACGAGGAGGGCCAGAGGACTGCGGGGAGCCTGATGGATGGGCGGGGGCCAGGCTGCTTCCGAGGGGTGTGAGCAGGCCCAGAGGCAGGGCAGCGCCGGGAGGCACTGGAGGGATGTGTTCCTGGGTGGTGGAGCATCAGGGGCCAGCGAAGTGGCTGGAGAGAGCAGCGCTTGGAATTCCTTGCCAAACGAGCTCTGTCCCTCTGAGGAGGCGAAGGGTTTCCTGTCTCCCCGTCTTTGTGGGTGTCTCTCCTGGGAGCCCAGAGGCTGCAAAGGACGATTGTTGGTGACACTGATGGAAGTGACACCAGTAAGAGAAAAGCACCATTGGTCCCCACTGAGCCGGCTTCTCTCTACCTTTCACACGCTTTGGTTTCTTTTTTATTGGTGGGAGAGGAGGAAGGCGTGTGTGTGTGCATGTCTGTGTAGGTGTGCTGGAACTGTCGGCGTGTGGTGTTTGCCCACTGCCTGTGTGTGTTCACGGCTGTTTGTGTACAAGAGTGAGAAGCCCCTGTGGTGTGCTGATGAGCCTAGAACCTAGAGAACTTGGCTGAGGACAGGGGTGTGATACCCCGGCCATGAACCTGTACCTCAACTCCCCATTTCCTTGCAGAGCCTGGCGACCCCCTGCCTCCCTGCTGGAGGACGGGGAGCTGACCTCTGTTCTCTCCACCTGCCACCCACCGTGTGTGCGTCCTTAGCGTTCAGGCGGCAGCAGCGTGGCGCCTGGGCAGTTGAGGAATCAGAACAGTCCCTGCCAAGTCCAGGGATGCAGGGCAGCTGGCACTGCCCCGCCTCCTCCCGGCAGATCTTGGTTGAGAGGATTTATTCAGGCTGCCTGTGTGGACTCTGCGCCGGCCCAGCGCCCCCAGCAGGGCCTCTGCGGCCTGGGAGGGGCCTCTGCCGTCTCCTGTGGCGTGCGTGCAGGCTGCTCACTGGAGTTTAGAACCCAGCTTTGTGCCTTGGAATGGGGCATCCAGTGTGTCTCTTCCTTCCTTGCACTGGGGTGCTGTGTTTGCAGACAGAGCTGATGGGTGCCTGTGTGTGCCTGTGTCGTAGGGATCCACGGGGAGGGGTCCACCTTCAGCACCCTGTGCGGCCTCCTCCTGTGGGATGTCATCTTCATGGATGGGATTCCAGACGTCTTCAGAAACGCCTACCAGGTACCCCGGCTTGCTGCAGCCCACAGACCTTTGTGTTTTATTAAAGATTTTCTTATTTGAAAGTCAGAGTTGTGGGGCAGAGGGTGGAGGGGAGAGGTCTTCCATCCGCTGGTCCACTCTCCAAATGGCCACAGTGGCCAGGGCTGGGCCAGGCTGAAGTCAGGAGCCAGGAGCTTCTCCCAGGTCTCCCACGTGGGGGCAGGGGCACAAACACTTGGGCCGTCTTCCACTGCTTTCCCAGGCCATCCGCTGGAAGCTGGATTGGAAGTGGAGCAGCCTGGACTGGAACCGGTGCCCATATGGGATGCCAGCCCTGCAGACAGTGGCTTGACCTACTGTGCCACAGGGTCATCCCCAAACATGTTTTTAAGCCTTCGCTTCAGCCTGCCCTGGGCGTCTCTCAGCCCAGCTCCGTGCCAAGGGCTGTCACATCAACTGTTACATGTGCCAGCCACGGGGGCAAGTTGCTTCTCTAAATAACCAGCCTGATAACGTGCTCTTCCATCAGATTACACATCCGATCGTGTTTACACATTTGTGAGAGGGGTACGTGGACAGCTCGGCCATGTCCAGACTGCGTAGGTAGCAAACAGTCCTGTGAGGGCTGCAGCTGGCTGCAGGCCCGCAGGCGCCAGCTCGCTTCCCTGCCCCGCAGGCCTGCCCGCTGGACCTGTGCACGGACAGCTTCTTCGCGAGCCGGGGCCCGGCCCTGGAGGCCAGGCTGCAGCTGATCCACGACGCCTCGGCGGAGAGCCTGCGAGCCCAGGTGGCGGCCACGTGGCGGGCCCAGGAAGGCAGAGCGGCCGCCCTCGTCAGCTGGGATCGGTTCACTTCTCTCCAGCAAGCTCAGGTAAACCACTCGCCTGTGTGGCAGGAGTTGGTCAAGCCTCCCTGGAGCTGAGTGTCTTTTAGGCACCTGTAGCAAGGCACACTTTGGCACATGTGGCACACGTGGCACAGACGCACGTGGAAGCCACCTGTGGGGAGCCCGAGGCTGTGGCGTGCGCCACGGCTTCTGCATGTCAGCTGTGGCGGCCTCCTGGGTGCTATAGATCACGCCACAGTACTCGGCCCTCACCCAGCGTTAACTCCTGTGTGACAGCTGTTACGTCGCACTCTTCAGGGAATAGTGGCCAAGTCGAAGTCTGTCTTGGTTTGCTACGGGGTTTATTTATTTTTTTACCTGAGTATTTTCTGTCCGTGGATGTGGAAGCCCTGGGTACAGAGGACCACCCGAACCTGTATTTGTAGATTAGACGTGTGTGTGTATGAGAGAGAGCGGGAGACACCCCTGCCCCCAGCTCAGGTGCCAGTGTCACCGACAGGAACAGGTTCAGGCGGAAAAAAGCCTCAGTTGTGCCTTTAAAAAAAATTTTTTTTTAAGATTTTATTTATTTATTTGAGAGGTAGAGTTACAGACAGTGAGAGAGGGAGAGAGGTCTTCCATCTGCTGGTTCACTCCCCGGATGGCCACAACAGCTGGAGCTGTGCCGATCCAGGTCTCCCCTGCCGAGCCAGGTCTCCCACGCGGGTACAGGAGCCCAAGGCCTTGGGCCATCTTCCATTGCTTTCCCAGGCCACAGCAGAGAGCTGGATGGGAAGAGGAGCATCCGGGGCTGGAACCAGCGCCCATATGGGATGCCGGCACCGCAGGCGGAGGATTAGCCTATTGAGCCGCGGCGCCGGCCCCAGTTGTGCCTTTTCTACCCAAGTTAGGGTTTCTGTTGCGGGAGCTCTGGCCCGGCAGGACTCCGCCTCCGGGAGTGGCCGCAGCCTGTCCCTGAGCGCTCGCTCCAACTTCCTTTGTCCTCACCAGTCCCGGGTCTCCGGGGCAGAGGTGCGATGAGTGACCCAGAGCTTGCAGGGGGATTCCCGCAGGGCAGCTCTGGTTTGCACTGGGGCCCTCTGGCTGCGCGGGGCGTGGCTCACCACCCGTGCTTTGTGTTCAGGACCTCGTCTCCTGCCTGGGCGGCCCTGTCCTCAGTGGCGTGTGCAGGCGCCTGGCCGCTGACTTCCGGCACTGCCGAGGGGGCCTCCCGGACCTGGTGGTGTGGAGCTCCCGAAGCCATCGCTTTAAGGTGGGTTGAGTCCACGTCCAGTCACGCTGATAGCTAACAACGGAACCGGAGGCCTCGCTGCCGCCACCGCGAGGCAGCTTGCGTGCGAGCGGAAGTCGCCGTCCGAGGGCTGCACCGCGGTCCCCAGAGCCACTCTCGGGCAGTCTCGCGGGGGTGGACGCCACCTGGGATGCCCTGCGTGCCTGCGGGGGCCTCGCCTGTCCCCCACCCCCGCCACAGGGCCCTGCTGGGGGTTTTCTTACCGAATGTTCAGATTCAGAATACACACACACGATTGGGGGGCGGGTCTTAGAAAGTTCGTGGAATTTGCACATCTTGAAACAACTACGAATGAATTTCAAAAATTCGTGTTTTAGTTCCATTTTTCTTCAGATGTTTTGAAGTTCCCTTGCAGATGTTAGTGAAAACTGTAGCCTGCTGGGATGGCTGCGTGTTTTCTTGAGACACTAACTTTTTAAAACTTCCCTTCCAGCTGGTGGAAGTGAAAGGCCCCAACGACCGGCTGTCGCCCAAGCAGGTGATCTGGCTGGACGAGCTGCAGAGGCTGGGCGCCGCCGTTGAGGTCTGCCACGTGGCTGCGGTTGGAGCGAAGAGCCAAGGCCTCAGCTGAAAGCCACAGAACCAGTACTCTCTGGCCATATACTGATAGGCTTTCAAAAGCATAAAGCAATGTATTGTGTTTAATTTTTATTGCTGTCCGTTATAAACCAATGGTTTCACGACTCACTGTATAGTGTTGGCATATTGTAAAACTTGCTGTTTGAATGCACTGATCCTACACAGTAGGCAATAAACGTTTCAGAAGGTCAACACTGTCGCGGCCATGTGAGGAGCTGCAGGCTTCCGTGCTAGGCTGGACTCAGGAAACAACTGACCCGAGGTGGTGCACAGCTTCAGGTTCTCACGCAGAATAGCTCGCTGGAATGGAGGTGCCTGGTTCATCTAGATTTTTCTGCTGCTTTACTCATTTAAGCTGTTAAACATTCTTGTTTTATGTTTATGCATGAGGGTCAGATGAAATTCTGATCTCTTTAACAATCTAAAAAAAGAAAATTCAGATTCTCGTCAAGTTGCTTACCTGCCTAGGACGCGTGTCCGTGCCTGCTCTCAGCAGCAGGGCTGGATCAGCGGAGGAGCGTGCTGGCCTTGCAAGCACAGACCTGAGGGGCAGGCGTGCGGTGGCGTGGTCAGAAAGCTGCTTTGGCTGCCTCATCCCATGTTGGAATGCCCAGGTTTTTGAGTCCCGGCTCCATTCCCAATTCTAGTTCTTGCTAATGCACATGGTAAGACGCAGCTGGGGCCGGGCCGTGGCTCACTTGGCTAATCCTCCGCCTGTGGCGCCAACACCCCAGGTTCTAGTCCCAGTTGGGGGTGCCGGTTCTGTCCGATTGCCCCTCTTCCAGTCCAGCTCTCTGCTGTGGCCCGGGAAGGCAGTGGAGGATGGCCCAAGTGCTTGGGCCCTGTACCCGCAAGGGGGACCAGGAGGAAGCACCTGGTTCCTGGCTTTGGATTGGCACAGTGCCAGCCATAGCAGCCATTTGGGGGGTGAACCAATCAATGGAAAAAGACCTTTCTCTCTCTCTCTCAGTATCTCACTCTGCCTGTCAAAAAAAAAAAGAGAGAAAGAGAGAGGCAACTAGGACCAGCACTGTGATGTAGTGGGTAAAGCTGCTGCCTGCGGCACCAGTATCCCATATGGGCTGGCTCCTGGTTTCTGATCCAGCTCTCTGCTGTGACCTGGGAAAGCAGCAGAAGATGGCTCAAGTCCTTGGGCCTCTGCACCCACATGGGAGACCCAAAAGAAACTCCTGGCTCCTGGTTTCAGATTGGCATAGCTCAAGCTATTTAGCCATCTGAGGAGTGGATTAGCGGATGGAAGCTCTCTCTCTCTCTCTGCCTCTCTGTAATTCTGCCTTTCAAATAAACACACTTTTTTTTTTTTTTTTTTTGAGGCAGCAAGTGACAGCCCAAATAACTGGTTCCCTGCCACCCACATGAGAGTCGCTGGCCTCAGCCTGGCCCAGCCCTGCCAGTGCAGGCATTTGGGTGTGGACAGCGGATGGGATTTTATCTAATAGAAAACATCCTAATGAGTAAATTAGGGGTGATTTGTACATTGATATAATAATTGAACAGGATAGTGCCTTACCACTGCTGGAAGGGCCCAGATTCGGGATGGTGGATGGCAAGAGCCAGGCCCAGGAGTCAGGGACCGTGTTCTTGTCCCCCGGGGACTCTGAGCCCTTCGTGGGAAATGTTACTGCCCGGTTTGTGCATCCATCGACTGGAAGGAGCAGTGAGGCCGTGGCTCGCGACCATCCCTGTGGACTTCACTTAGCCGGGTCTGGGGCTGTTCGGAGTGCTGCTGCTCACCACCCGACTTTAGAGGGCGTGCACAGCAAACGGGTGGCACGCAAGTGTGGTGAGTGCGGGAAGACGCCTGTGTGTCTGCAGTCACTGAGCTCCTGCGGATTGCACACTGATACCGACAGCAGAGGGTTTGTGTCAAAGTTTTATTAGCAGTCACAATTTTGTTCACATTCAATCCGTTAAACAGACCTGTCATCTCCCTGCTCATCCTACTTAGCTCAAGTCATCAGTTTTAGGCACAAAGGTTTTAGCTTTCAAGGTCAAGTTTTAATTCCATGAGGTTACTGCCACAGCAAGCAGACTTTGTTGCAGGTGTTGGACAGTTTGCACCCTCTGTTAGTAAAAACTAATATCCTTTCCTTAAATAGAGTCAAGCATTTTTGGTTTTAAAACTCCATCATAAAATATCAGTAAGACACTGTACATCTTTAAGCTCGACACTGCCGAGTCCGGCGCTGGCTGGCGTGTGTGTGGCGCTCAGCAGCCCAGGCTCCACTCGGGGCTATGGCCATGCCCGTGAGCCGCGGCCCGTGGAGCCCTGTACAGAGCCACGTGCACCCCTCCTCCACAGAGTCCTTCCTGTAGGTAGAGGGGCCGAGCAGCTTTACTGTGGCCCGGATGTAAGGCTGTCACAGTTGTTTTTCATATTATGCACAATAACCTGTGGCACAATAATCATGATACAACAACTCTCCAGCAAAAATAAAACATTTTACAACATTTATCATACAAAAATATGCATATTTTCTATTTTAAAACAGTATTAGTACCTAGTTTTTTAAACTTACAAATTTTAAAAAATTACTAAATGAGTTGAAATAAATGTGTGAGGGAAGCGATTAGAGAAATAGATGCTTAACCCAAAAAATGAATTGAGAACAATGAGAAATAATAAAGCAGCTTACTGAAAAGGGAGGATGATTATTACACTTTACACGGCATGGAAGGCTGTGGTGTTTTAAAGGGATCAGGCCGTTTTCCAATCAAGGATCATGAAATGTTTGGTGGTGATGATGTCATTTATACACACTGAAAGCAGCCCTTATGTCTGAGGCAACAGGTGGGCAGAAACACTGGATTCATCCCCAAGTTGAATTTCCTAAGACGTTTTATAAGAACTCCTGTCCTGTTAATCTAGACGCATTATCGAACAATTTTTAAAAGGTAAAGAACTTAAATATATACATCTGTTTGGTACACATAAAGGCAAACACTATTTTGAGAACACTTGTTTTTACAAAAGGAAATAAGCTAACTAGACACTTGACTATAAAAACCTTCCAAATCTCAAGATAGCAGTTTAAGGAGACCATAGACAACAAACACGTGGGTCTTTTAATCAGGGAATGGGGGTGGGGCAGTGCACGGCCTGGGCTAGAGACCTCCGGCTTGGCCTCCTGCGGTGCTGGCCAGGCTCCTGTCGCCAGGTGTGCGACCAAGGGGGTCTCAGGCTGAGGCACCTTTGCCCCTCAGCTTCAAGACCGCTGCTGTGGCTATTTCTGAAGAGGCAGTGTTCCGAGAGAAGCTCCCTGTCCTCCTCCTACTCTTTCTTCCTAAGCAAGAACTCTGAGAAGGGAGGGACCTCTGCACGTGCCAACGACAGCTGACTGCACTGGAGAGACCGGCAGGAGCCCCGCGGTTCTGAGGGTGCAGGCGGCGCAGCAGTTGCTCACATGGTTCCCAGCTGCCACGGCTGGGGTTGCACCACTGAGGGGGGGCCTGAGTAGCCTCTTGGGATCAGCGCCCCAGACTTTCAGATTTGGGGACCCCGGGCTGTTGATATGAAGCTTTTTAAAAATCTACTTGCAATATGCAGTGGGATTTTAACTCCCCAGTTTTAAAAAGTGTTACTTGTATCTTAATATTAAAGGCACTTCCAAGTTTAATTATAGTATCTTTACAGTTAACAGTGCATGTCACTTTACAGTTCTGTGTAGCTTAAAGCAAACTCATGATTTGAAAACACAGTGATCTAAGGTCCCAACGTGGTCTGAAATAATAAATTCTGGCCTGAGAACACCGAACCCTCATCAGGTGAGTTCAAGTACAGATAACAGAAGTGACCAGAAAAATCCATGAACGCCTGCGAATGCCTGTTGGGGATTTTACCGGGTGTTTCTGAAAACAATGGAACTATTCACTTTGATGTCTGTTTCTCTGGGTTGGTTCGGAATAGCGGGATACAGCAGACAACACCTGGTTTGATGAGTTACAGGAAGGGGGAATGTGTGCCTGCCCATCCCTGAAGATGAGGCCCACTTAGAGAGAGGAGACCTGAAGTTCCACCTAGAACCGTGAAGAACATGATTCCTCGTTTTTAAATATTAGTGCAAATTTCAACTATTATTCTTACATATAACAATGATCCAAGTTTTAAATGTCTAGCTTAGCACTTTTAATTTAGAGAAGAAAATGTACAGCATCCCTCAAAACGTCTAGAAAACCCTACGTCTTAGTCTTCATTTGCCAGTGTCTCAGTAGATAACCAAATTTTGGCCCCACTTAAAAATTTGCTTAATGGCGTTCCTAAAATGCTTCGTCGGCACAGATTCCCGACCGGAGAGAAGGGGAAGGAGGACGACAGGAACTCGGGGGTGCCCGCCGCGTGCGCCTGCGGGCCGCCGGCGCGGAAGTACATCCTGCTCTGGGCCGGCTCCGCACAGCCGGCGTCCAGGGCGCCGCCGCGCTGCTGCCGCAGGGTCCTGCTCAGCGCGTCCACCTCGTCGGCCAGCAGCGAGAGCTTGCGGAAGGCCGTGATGAAGCCGCCCAGGCTGATCTGCGCCTCGGGGACCCAGCGGAAGTAGCACAGCTTCCAGAGTTTGATGTGCGCTGCCGAGAGGCGGGGCAGAATCACGCCGTGCAGGTCGCACGGCCTGGAGAACCAGTCTCGGAAATACTGCTCCGCGTCGCCGCCCCGGCCGTCGGCCTGCTGCTGGGGGTCCGGCTTCGGCTTCAGGACGAGCGAGTTCCTCCTGGGCAGCAGCTCCGGGTCGCTGAGGACTCCGTTGCGGAAGGAGGACGGCACTGCTCTGAGCGTGGAGCTGTAGCTCTTCTGTGCGGAACAGAGACGCGTTACTCTCCGGGCTTCCCGTTCTGGGAGGCTCACGAAGGTGCGGCGCAAACGTCAGCCCAAATCCTGAAAACGGTCGGGCCTGCAGCCTCCGAGGGCACTGCCAGGCCTGCTCGGTGGCACTGTGAGCCGCCTCTGGATTTAACTGCACAGAGCACCGACTGCTGAGGCCGCACCCACGCCTGCACGGGGGGGGGGGGGGGGGGGTGGGGGGGTGCACCCTATCCATTAACAACAGCAAGTGCAAATCTCAGACTCCTGGATTTAACTGCACAGAGCACCGACTGCTGAGGCCGCACCCACGCCTGCACGGGGGGGGGGGGGGGGGGTGCACCCTATCCATTAACAACAGCAAGTGCAAATCTCAGACTCCGAAGAACAATGAAACCGAGTCCCGGCGCGCCCCAGGGAGCCTGGGGAGCTGCCCGTGCCCAGGGGGCAGGCGCCCCCAGGCCCACAGCCACAGCTGCCGCAGGCAGATGCTCGCGGGGCACTGCGGGCCGCAGGGAGGAGGAGGTTAGGATGCGCCGTTTTAGTTAGAAAGGGAGGGATTCCTCAGAAAGGTGCATTAGCGGTGGCCGGTTTTAACGCTGTGTGCCCCGGGAAAGATGTGTCTGCGTGAGGCGGCATCGGGTGTTCGCTCGCGCGGCTAGAATTTACCTTTGTCCGTCTGAAAGACTTCATGGAGCTGCTCTGTAGGCAAGGCGTGCTCTTGCCGATGTAGACGGGGTTGTGGAAGAGGGCGCGCTCCCTCGCTGTGAACTGGAGGGACCAGTCCCACACCGAGGGGAATTTCAGGCCCTTTTCATCACCCAACTGGATATTTTTGCTTATAGCAAATTCCTACAAAAGAAAACAGCTGCGTATTTGTGAAAGGACAGAACTGAAGACGTCCTCGTGTGACTTCTGTTTCGATGCAGCAGGTGAAATGTGCGGAACTAGAGCATTAAAAACCCGTCAGAGCAGTGCTCCCGCTTCCAGGACCGAGCCACGCCTGCCCTGGAGACCCAGCTTAGGAGCCCAAGGAAGCCACATCCCCCGACCAGTGAGAACCTGAGACGTAGGCTTTCCCCCACAGACACCATCAGATCCTCGCTGCGGGCTGAGCCGCCCTGGGTCCCCCCAGAGCAAGGGAGCAGTGCAAGGCCACTGGAGGAAGGTACCCTTCACCGTGCACAGGGCTTGGGCTCCCCGGCAGGCAGCACGGCCCAGCCCGAACTGCAGACTGAAGCAGGCACAACGTCTCCTGGAGGAAGCACCGCAATACTGGGTATTCAAATGGTGGCAGAAGACTCTTATTTGCTGTTCTGTACCTTAAAGAATTTTTCCAAAATTTCTACAAAACCCCCAGGAATTTCTGTAGGAAGAGGAAAGCAGGAAGGAATGTAGATGCCACAGCCCAGCTCTCGTCCCTGCTGGAATGATGGCCTGCAGTCATCGGGACACGGTTAAGCTTTGCAACACCTACCACACAGAGCTTTTTAAAAAATGTTTTTGAAGAATTTTCTTTGGCGTAGTGGGTAAAGCCACTGTCTATGATGCTGGCATCCCATATGGGCACCAGTATGTGTCCCAACGGCTCCAGTTCTGATTCAGCTCTGTGCTAATGGCCTGGGAAAAGCACGGGAAGACGGCCCAAGTGTCTGGACCCTTTCCATCCACGTGGGAGACCCAGATGAAGCTCCTGGCTTCGGTCTAGCCCAACTCTGGCCCTTGCAGCCATTTGGAGAGTGAACCAGTGGGTGGAAGATCTCTCTAATTCAGACTTTCAAATAAATAAATATATCTTCACCCTCCCCCCAGAATTTCTATGCCAAATAAGAATTCATTAAGCATCAAATATTGACAATTTTTTAAATGACTTAGGATTTCATCATACATATGCAGATTGAAAACAATCCATTTGCTTTAAAAATAGTACTGTTCTGAGTGGAAATTAAAACAGCAATCCTAACATGTTTTTCATGGCCCTTAGCGAAGAATATAGAGAACAGTTGGGGCCGGCGCCATGGCGCAGGTTAATCCTCCACCTGTGGCGCCAGAATCCCATACGGGCGCCGGTTCTAATCCCGGCTGCTCCACTTCCCATCCAGCTCTCTGCTGTGGCCTGGGAAAGCAATGGAAGATGGCCCAACTCTTTGGGCCCCTGCACCCACGTGGGAGACCCGGAAGAAGCTCCTGGCTCCTGGCTTTGGATCGGCGCAGCTCTGGCCGTTGCGACTACTTGGGGAGTGAACCAGCAGATGGAAGACCTCTCTCTCTGTCTCTACGTCTCACTGTCTGTAACTCTACCTCTCAAATAAATAAATAAACTCTTAAAAAAAAGAGAGAGAGAACAGGCATCTTTATTTTAAGTGTGAAAACTACAATTATTTTTCTCCACAGCTAGATGTTCCACCAACAGTGCCTGACCACTGGCATCTAAAGTGGCCTCAGAGTGGAAAAAGGGGTTCACCTTTGGCTTGTGGCCTACCAGTGAGGGCAGCACTGTGTTAAGAACGGCAACTCTTAGTCAATGGCCATTCCCCTGCCAGGGAGGTGGGAGGGGCGGGCGGGACTGGCGTTAGGACCTGTCAGAAAAAGTCTCTGAAAAAGACAAATTAAAACTATTTACCACTGGGACATAAGAGAGGAAAAATTAGGTGAAACAGCTTTTTTTTTTTTAAATTCCCAATTAATAAACTATTGGTCATCGTATCTCAGCATATCCAGAACCCAAGAAGCCAAAGTGATCAACAAGCGTCTCTGGGCATAAAGTGCCCCACTCGGGTGCCCACTGTCCCCGTCACTGTCCTCTTTGCCACCGTGCTGACTGCTGCTGCCTTCCCGGGCGCCCATTCTTGTGCAGGCTCTCATGCCAGGCAGGGAAGGGAGAGGTGGAGACGAGAGCCAGGGAGGCAGCAGCCAGGCAGGGATCCCGGGGCGGGGGGAGGGCAGGGGACCGGGAGGCCTCTGAGCCGGGCACAGTGCGCAGCTCAAGCTCTCTCGGGGGAACAGCATTTGTTCGCAAACTTCCCTTCCCTAAGCAGCCCCTGACAGTGCTCCGTCCCTCCGAGCCCTGGGGTCTGGGAAGGCAGCAGTGCTCCCTGTCCTGCTGCTCCCCCGGGGCTTTCTGCCTCTGGGGAAACTCCGGGCCCTGTCTTGCTGTGGGATGCTCTTTTCCCCTGTAATGGAGTTCTCCCTACTGCACAGCATGAATAAGCTCCTTACTGTCCTCTACAGTTTGTCTTTTGTCCCTTCTACCCAGTGTTAAGGGTGATCTCACAGTGCTTCGGAGTTGAACCAGTGTTCACACCTTGCAGTGCCGTCAAAGGCACAGCTGTGAGGCTGCTGGTCCCCCTCACAGACGAGGAGCTGGGTTCCTGGGCTGGGGTCTGAGCGGCTGGCACTCCTCCCACACGAGGGCCAGAACTCAGGCTGCGTGCCCCGGGCCGCACTGCCTCGCGAGGGCCCTGAAGCCCCTCTAACAGTCTCCAGCAGGCCTCCGGGAGCCCTGTCCGCTCCTCTCGGGCTACTGCAGCATGTTACCAGCCGCCCTGAGGGGTCACACGTGGCCAGGACACAGCTCGTGCTTCTCGATGGTTTCCCGATGCACAAGGCTGGAGACCCTCCTTAGTCATAATCACTTTCCTTTAGGTGAGGGAATTTGTGACCAAAGATTCCTAATTCTACCCAGGGACTGCCATGTGACACACGGGTTCTGAGAATACAGCAAGAGAGCGTCCCAGTCTAGTCCCCCGACGGGCGCTCATTCCTATGCCTTCTGCTCCATAGGACTTTCTTCCCCACAACGCTCTTCAAGAGAAATCACCTTGTTTTCTACAACTTTTACTCCACTGATTGAGGAAAGAGTCTTATTACCTAGCAGCCCAAGTGTGAAAATATAAATACCAAAAGCATGACATTCGAGGTGGTTAAACTAATACGAATATTTAAACTGGATTATTATGAACAATTTGCATAGAAGAAAAATATTCTTCACAATTAAGTAATCTATATTTTTGTCCTTAAAATAATTTATTCAAAAATTGCAACTTCAAGTAATAGCTTTGAACTGTATGTTTTAAATATACAGTTAACTATATTTCAATATATCTCAATAAAGTTTAAAAGAAAAAGTAGACATGGCCACACAAGGCCACTTACTGTGCTCTGCTTCACCCGCTGGTGGGGCGAGTTGAACAGGAAGGTGCCGAAGAGTGAGATCCGAGTGCTGTCATACAGCACTGCCAGGTAGGTCTCCGAGAACTCGAAGGCTGCTGGGTACTGTTCTAACAGCTGCCACGTGGCGTCCAAGAACAGCAGAAATAAGGGGGACTGTCACATACAAACAGTGCGGTTATCTAGTGTTGTCCTTTGGGCATTCACATTTCTAAATTATTGCTGATATTAAGGAAGAGATCAATAAGAAAACATCTAAGCACTGAGCTACAGATCTGTGACTGAATAAACGTATCTTATGTCAAACCTAAGAAGTATATTTGACGAACATCATAACCCTTATTTGCCTACTAAGTACAACAGACTGAAATGGCAAAGCAGAGAGATGAACAAGGAAGAGCCAAATATGCAGGAAGGCATGTCCTGGAACATTCTTTAGAATACTCAACAATCCGGCGCCGCTACGCGGAGGATTAGCCTAGTGAGCCGCGGCGCCGGCACACTGGGTTCTAGTCCCGGTCAGGGCGCCGGATTCTGTCCCGGTTGCCCCTCTTCCAGGCCAGCCCTCTGCTGTGGCCAGGGAGTGTAGTGGAGGATGGCCCAGGTGCTTGGGCCCTGCACCCCATGGGAGACCAGGAAAAGCACCTGGCTCCTGGCTCCTGCCATCGGATCAGCGCGGTGCACTGGCCGCAGCGCGCCGGCCGCGGCGGCCATTGGAGGGTGAACCAACGGCAAAAGGAAGACCTTTCTCTCTGTCTCTCTCTCTCACTGTCCACTCTGCCTGTCAAAAAAAAAAAAAAAAAGAATACTCAACAATCAACTGACTTCCGTGATTACCCTTTGGTTGCCCTGTAGGCTTACTACCCAGAAATCCTCCCTAAGTTTCAGTAGAAAGTTTGACCGTGGCCTCTAGACTATGTGGTGTATCCCAAAGTGCCGCAGCTAATGGCAGCTGTTTGTAGGAGATACCAAGAGTCAAACGGTGCTCCTCTAACACCCCTGCAAACACCAATCTGACCCACGTGGTTTATAAGACACCTGCAGGGTCTTCTGTGGCCTGACGACGGATCCAAGGCAGCCGCAGCCCACAGCTGTCCAAGGACGACCTGCTCAGACTGCCCGTTCTCCAGACAGTGCGTTACTCCTGAAGTGACTGGAAAATAGCTCATGTGCCTGCTACCTGCTCTGCAGAGGAGTTAATGCAGAATCTCTTCAGATAATTTTGAAGTTAGACAAATTCAATAATTTTTTTAAATTTCACCTGTGTAGCCACAATACTCTTTCCTACAGTTCATCAAGTCGACCTCTAATGCATTAGTTAGCCCTGGACGGAGGAATCTGAGACGTTCTAGATGAAGTAAAACCCCTCTCTTTCTGTAAAGGCATTAAGACTCGTTACCTCCTTCTCCGATCTCTTTAAATGGTTGCATCTGTCTAGGAACTGATATCCCGACATGACCCACTCCTTCTGAATCAGACTCTGAAATCCAGTAATTGTCCTAAAATAAGGATCCAGCATCACTTGAACAAGAGAAGCCACAGAACAGCTCAAGTCTCTTCCCTCTTCCTCTGTAAATAAAATGGAAAGAAAAAAATTACTGCACAGAAAAACGCTGAGAAGGGGAAGGTGTGTCAATGGGGAAATTTAGTTGCTTTCCGCTGGTAGGCTGCCTTCAAAACAATTTGCATAAGGAAATTTTACTGGATTCTAGTGACTCTAAGATAGTAGACTTTTAGATAAACTAAATTAGTATTTAACAGAGGACTGTCTTTTATCTAAGAGTGTTTGCCAGGTAAGAGAAGCTCATTCCTCACACCTTTTACATTTGAATGTTTTGTAACAGAAAATATTTCTGGAATCACTGTGCTGTTTTGTGAAGGATACTAAATATAGTATTTTTACTGACAACATTGTAATGACCACAGGTGAATGAGGGGATGAGACTGTCTACTATCGCTGTGAGGGTAGCAAATATTTCCTTCTTTTTATAATTCTTTTTCAACAAGACCAGAATTATCATATTAAAGCTAGCCAAAGAAGTCAGAAGAAAGCTACCAACCACTATCCCTTATCATTACAGATATAAAAATATTAGCGAAATTTAAGTAAACAAAATTATCCCAACCAAACCCAAGGTTCGTTTATCCCATTAAGACCATGTTTTCAATTCTGTACTTCAGCAACAACATATCTATTTCAAAGTTACTGTAAGTGGCATATTCCTCAACTTGAGTCTTTAAATAAGATGGTGGGACACAATGGGTTAGCAGCTGACAAAGTAATGTATATTAATACAAGACAAGGACAACGTGATCATCTCAGCACACGCAGAGGAAGAAGCTGCCACATTTCTGCGTTTATTCCCGACAGACATTTGGCAAGCTGGAGACCTGATCAGAGGCATTGCCAAACAACGCTAACATCATTCTCACTCGTCAGAGACTGCGGGCTTTCCTCCTCCCATCAGAACAAGACAAGGATGCCGGCTTCTGACAGTCTCTATACTGGATGGCAGGCTTAGCCAGAGCAACCAGGCACCAAAAATAAATAAAAGGCATCCATCTCAGAGATAAAAACTGTATTTGCGGGCAACACACTGCTACTTTAGGATTCCTAAGGAATTCACAGAGTAACTATTGGAACTAATAGATGAGTCCAGTAAGGTTGCAGGGATTCCAAACACAGTAACACACTGAGTACATCATAAATCTAGAGATGAAATTTGAGAGCAATTATACATAGTAAAATAAAAAAACACTTAAAGAGTTTATAAAGTAAATATAAGACATGTAAAAAAACCACAAAACATTGCTGGTGAAATATCTAAATAAAAGGAGAGAATTCACTTCATTGACTGGCCACTTCAATACAGATAATATTTTCCTCAAACTGGCCAATGGGTTCAACACACTGCTATCAAAACCCCAGTAGGGGCCGGCGCCGCGGCTCACTAGGCTAATCCTCCGCCTTGCGGCGCCGGCACACCGGGTTCTAGTCCCAGTCGGGGTGCCAGATTCTGTCCCGGCTGCCCCTCTTCCAGGCCAGCTCTCTGCTGTGGCCAGGGAGTGCAGTGGAGGATGGCCCAAGTACTTGGGTCCTGTACCCCATGGGAGACCAGGAGAAGCACCTGGCTCCTGCCATCGGATCAGCGCGGTGCGCCGGCCGCAGCGCGCTAGCCGCAGCGGCCATTGGAGGGTGAACCAACGGCAAAAGGAAGACCTTTCTCTCTGTCTCTCTCTCTCACTGCCACTCTGTCAAAAAAAAAAAAAAAAAGAAGAAGTAGATTAATTATTGCCTGGTGCTGGGACACAGGAATCTTTTTGGAGTAATGAAACTTCTTTTTTTGCAATTTATTTTATTTATTTGAAAGGCAGGGTTACAGATGGGAGAGAGAGAGATGGTTCACTACCCAAATAGCTGCAATGGCCAGAGCTGGGCCAATCTGAAGCCAGGAGCCAGGAGCTTCTTCTGGGTCGCCACGTGGAAGCAGGGGCCTAAGCACTTGGGCCATCTTCCGCAGAGAGATGGATCGGAAGAGGAGCAAGCGGACAGGAACCGGCGTCCCTATGGGAATTCAGCACAGCAGGCAGAAGCCTAATCTGCTATACCACAGTGCCAGCCCCATGATGGACCATTTCTAAAACTGGACTCTGTATTTACTAAAAATTATTGTACATTCAAAATGAGTGAATTTTATAGCATGTACATTATTCCTCTATGAACTGTTTCAAAAACATACTCTTAAAAAAAAGTAAAACACAGGAACACAGGTTTAGCACTTTTGTTGATGTCTTTTACATTATAAATGCGTAGAGAATCAAGGGTAAGCAGGACTTTACCGTAAGATGAGAACACCCGTTGGCTGAGAGGAGAAATAAGCTGATTTGGGGGCTTAGCCTGCATTTGTGAATCAAAATACATACTTTGTATCAAAGAATTACTTTATGTAGTGAATATTTCTCCCCTTTAGGGTTTTATGCATCTTTGCCTGGTTAAAGCTAGTTGTTTGACAGTTGGTAAAAATATTTCTCCAGCCGTAAGTAACATCCTGTATCCACACACTGTGGGGAGCAGCCCGGACTGGACTGAGTTACTGGAATTAAGACTTATTCTGTGCATCTGCTCTCCCACAATATGGCGCTGGGAGAGAAGTAAACAGCTTCCGCACAGCTGCCTCCAGTTCAACCAATAAACTGTAGGACTTGCTACTGATTGGAGGAGAGCAGCATACTCGGCGTGTGGGCAGCCGAGTTGGGATTGGCGGAGGAGGACTATAAAGGAGGAGAGAGACGGCATGCACCAGGAACATCTAAGGGGAACATCTAAGGGGAACATCTGAGGGAACACCTGTGCAGCCCCCAGAAAGCCGGCCGGCGGTGTGCCGCTCCCCTGCGGAAGTGGGGAATGTGGCCAGGGGGAACTGCCCTTCCACGGAGGTGGAAGGGATAGTAGCCAACCCGGGAAGAACCAGCAGCAAACCCGGGGAGGGCCGAGCAGATGAAAGAACAGCGCAGGGTCCTGTGTCGTTCCTCCACGAAGAGGGGGAGCGACAACACACTATGCAACATGAATGTGTTATAAAAAAGTAGTTCATGGTGCATTAAACTTTATCTGTAAACTTAGACATTCTGGTAGTGTGAAGTCTTTCACTACAAAGTCATCCTCTGATGAACTGAACCAGCTGTACAGTGACGTTATATTAGACACAATTAGCATAGCAGTGCAACTGTTTCCTCAGTCACAATCTGCCAAGAGTTAGAGGCATTTAAAGCTAAAACAAATCTGTATGAATTAGAAAACAGCAAGATTGGAGAGATAAGGTTAATACTAAATATTAATCTATAAGTGATGATTCACTGTTCCCAGGTTATAAAAGGTATCTAATAAAGGTAGAAAATCAGATGTTTTTGTGCCACTGTTTGGCTCTAATGTGCAAAATCTGTAGTGTGTTTGACAGTGCTGTAGTAAGACAGCTGAGATGATTAGTTTACTGGAATGTGGACAGTCACCTAGGTTGGCTGGCGCAATGGTCACAATATTTTCAGGAATTACTTTAATTACCTTGTAGGACTACAGAGAGATGTTTGCTTTCTAGCATGTACACAAGTTCTGCTGAATGTTTAAGGAATGCCCTGAAAAGAGAAGGAAACATACTGTTAAAAATAAGATTTCCACTACAAATATATTTCAAAAGTGTACAACTTGCTTTATTGCACTTCACTTTATTTTGTGTCACAGATACTCATGTTTTTAGAGCTGGAGGTTTGGGGCTGGTGCTGTGGCGCAGTAGGTTAATCCTCCGCCTGCAGCGTCAGCATCCCATGTGGGCACCGGTTCTAGTCCCAGCTGCTCTTCTTCTGATCCAGCTCTCTGCTATAGGCTGGGAAAGCAGTAGAGGATGGCCCGAGTCCTTGGGCCCCTGCATCCACATGGGAGACCCAGAAGAAGCTCCTGGCTACTGATAGGCCCTGCTCCAGCTGTTGCAGCCATATGGGGAGTAAACCAGTGGATGGAAGATCTCTCTTTCTGTCTCTCCCTCTGTAAGTCGACCTCTTAAATAAATAAAATCTTTAAAAAAAAAAAGAGTTGGAAGTTGGTGTCATTCCTGTGTCCAACAATTCTATCGTGCCACTTTTCCAACAGCATGTGTCCCCTTCATGACCCATGCTCATAAGACAGAAACTTAATTGATAAACGTGTGCGTGTTCTGACTGTTGCATCAATTAACTGTTCTCTCATCCCCCTCCTGTTCTTGAGCCTATTCCCAAGACAGCAAAATATTGAAAGTGGGCCAATTAGTAACTACAATAACCTCTTAAGTGTACAAGTGAAAAGGGATGAATCATGCCGTCTTTCATTTTAAATAAAAAACCGGGAATGGTTACATTTAGCAAGGAAGGCATGTAGAAAGCTGAGATAAGCTGAGTGCTAGGTCTCGGGTCAAACCTCGTAGAAACACCTGTGCACAGACCCACATGTGGAAGTGTGCATCAAACTGACGAAATCTGAGTAAGATGTCAGACTGTAGATTGTACCTGTAGATCTCACCAATGCCAATGTCCTGGTTTTGATGCTGTGCTCCCATTATCTAAGATGTTACCACGGTGGGAAGCTAAGTGAGGAGTCCATGGCTTTCTGTACGATCTTTGTACCTCCTATGAGTCTATAATGATTTCAAGATAAAAAGCTAATGAAAGAAGTTGTACAAACCTGACATATTCTAACCACCGGGTACTTTCCAGTGAAGATAACCATTTTTCTTCAGTTTCTTCAAAAGGCTCTGTAATAAATATGGCAATTTTAAATATGGCTAAAGATACAGGCATATATAAACACAATCACACATTTTAGGCTTTTGAAGCTTAATTTTATGTAAGTAACATCAGAGGTAAGAGATAACATCGCAGTCTCTAACATTTAAAAGTTGGCTCTCAGTGTCATGAATCTTCACTTTAGTAACACAGAATACACATCTAAGGTGACTTGTTATTATTCTCTATCACATAAAACAAAGCACTTCCCTCTGCACTCCGGGAGATGTCAGACAGGCTGACCAACTCTGCCTCCCGAGGAGCGATTCCCAGCCTTCCTGGTCAGCCTGTGTCTTGATTCTGGCCATCCTGATCTGTGTGAACAGAGGCCCAGGCACTGTCTCACCGCTTCCTGACTGCAAACCACACTCTGCTTCTCTTCCCGAGCCCTGCTGCCAGTGCTGCCTCTTGAGGCTTTGCTTATGGGGCCTGGGGGCTGACCATTAAAAGGAGGTGGCACCTGTGCCCAGCCCAGAGAGCAAGTATTCAGACACTTGGCATGGGGCTGCAGAGCTCTCCTTCCAGGCAAGTGTCAAGGCTGCCTCTCCTCACCCCTAGGGCACATGGAAGCCACCTGATAACAGACACATTAGAAAACTTGATACCCAGGTCAGGTCACCCATCCCAAATAAAACTAACTGTGCATTAAAGCCTTGAAGTAAGTCTGTCTGTAAGGTAGCACGGTGCTCCACTCAGCAGACGCTTCTAGAAAACTGTTCTATGTGCCTTTCAGGACGCAGAGACGATATCACAGGTTCATTTTCTCTCCAAAACAAAACGCAGCTTAAATCTCACTTTCTAGATTTTGATATCCTCATACAATAAAATCTGTATACAAATCTCAATGAGCCTCTCCTTAAATATAATCTATTTCTATATCTTTAAGGAACATCACTTTCCCTGATAGAACTCATGCAATTCTTTACCCTCCATACAATTATATATATATATAGTAAATATATCTATATACATACATACATACACACACACATATATGAATTTGAAATGAGTGAAATTACCATTAACACACAGTTGCTTTAGTTTAACAAATGCTGCCTGTATTTCTTGAATGTTAGGCAAGGTCTTATCCAAATCTGATTTGTAAACGTCACTTCTCTGTGGATGACTTTTAGTTATTGCATTACAAATCCTAATAAAGACAAAATGAGTTAGTCACTAGTCCTTCATTCATTATTAAGCACTTACTGCAAGCCAAGATACTATCCTAACAGCTGGGGACAGAGATGAGAACAAGCTCAGCCCTCACGGAAGTTACACTCTCAGCAGTGACGGGTCCATAACCAGAACACAGTGCTGGGGCCACTGCCCCGGACGGCTCAACCCAGGCGACTTGGGGTTACTTTAGATCAAAAATCCAAGAAAGCTCCCTGCGAAGACAGCACTGAAGCTGAGACTCAAATGACTAAGAACAGAGCAAAGTCTGGGTAAAGTGTTTGAGGCACAAGGAACGTGGGTGCAAAGGTCCTGTGGTGGGGGAAAAAGGCTGGGCTGCTGGAAAAATCCAGGGAAGGCAGTGAGGCTACATGACATGCCTGAGGGACAAAGGTGTGGAGAGGGGACTGGACACCAGAGGACCTGTCCTGTTCAGGAAGAAAAGTAGGAACGCTGACAAAACAAAAGGCACTGAATGGACTCTTAGCTTGATCAATTAAATAACCCAAACTGCCACTGGCTGTAGCTTTATACCTAACTCTTACCCAACTGTGTTGCAATCTTACTTTTTTCTTTTGACAGGCAGAGTTAGACAGTGAGTGAGAGAGACAGAGAGAAAGGTCTTCCTTCTGTTGGTTCACCCCCCAGATGGCTGCTACAGCCGGCGCGCTGTGCCGATCCGAAGCCAAGAGCCAGGTGCCTCCCCCTGGTCTCCCATGTGGGTACAGGGCCCAAGCACTTGGGCCATCCTCCACTGCACTCCCGGGCCACAGCAGAGAGCTGGACTGAAAGAAGAGCAACCAGGACAGAACCGGCGCCCCAACTGGGACTAGAACCCGGAGTGCCGGCGCCGCAGGTGGAGGACTAGTCTAGTGAGCCGCGGCGCCAGCTGCAATCTTACCTTCTTACAGCAAAATTCCTAAGTGGGCACTTAACCAGTTTAGAAAACAGGGGTTAGAATATGACAGTTTCTAATGCGATTAAGAGGACGTTTAAATCCACAGAGAATATGGATTCATGTGGACTGTGGACCCCTCATTTCTGGAAAACTGAATGGACATCTGAGGACCACTTGAGAGTCACCCAATTCAGCTCAATGATGTCGTGGAAAAATCCCAAGATCTGGCAGTAGGTATACGGGCTGGGATATTTCTGAGGTGCCCAGAGCCTGTGTTCTAAGATCTGTTCATGTGTTCCTAATTTAGTCAAATACAGACAAATATCCTGGCTACTTCCTGGGTGTTAACTACATAACAGTGTGTTAAACACACATTCCAGTTAGGAAAGACAAACATCACACACACACACACACACACAACGCAATTGAAAGCTGAAATTAAGTGTTATGAAGGAAAGTTAGAGACCTCTACAGAATGATGAGTGTGAGGGCTGACTAATTCGGAGGAAGGCTAATCCTAAAAAGTGTGCTACAAAGAAGGAGGACCAGTGGGCAGGAGAGGAAGGCGATGTGGATGAGCAGGAGGAAGGCAGCCAGGATCAGGGGGTGCAGATCTGTACCACAGAATGTGTCCAGGGTGTGCAACATGGAAGGAAGAAGTGACAGCACTTACAATGGCTGAAGCAGGTGGATTTGCAAGCTCTCTGAAGAATGAGGTGAGGAGGACTGACGAAATATGAAGATGGGGAAAGCAAAGAATAAAGGCATCGAGGCTGAAACCTCAGTTTAGGAGTGGGCTCGTGAGGCGTGCAGGCCGTATCCTTGAGTGTGCTTTTGGACAAAAGGAGTTTACAGGGCCTTTGAGACCTCCACACGGAATGTGTCAAATTAGACTGGAGACAACAACAGGAGTCACTGTGCACTTACTCCTCATGTAGGATCTCTGTCCTTAATGTGCTGTACACTGAGGCTTAATGCTATAACGAGTACTCAAACAGTATATTTCACTTTGTGTTTCTATGGGGGTGCAAACGATTGAAATCTTTACTTAATGTACACTAAACTGATCTTCTGCAAAAAAAAAAAAAAAAAAAAGAAATTATCAATTCCCAACTTGACTCTCACTGGGATTAAACATGACAATAGGTCTGATCTGATTTCATCATCACTTAAAAAAAATCATCTATTATTTTTCACTTTATGTTTCTGTGTGGGAGCAAACTGTTGAAATCCTTACTTAAGGTATACTAAGCTGATCTTCTGTATATTAAGATAATCGAAAATGAATCTTGATGTGAATGGAAGGGGAGAGGGAGTGGGAAAGGGGAGGGTTGTGGGTGGGAGGGACGGTATGGGGGGGAAGCCATTGTAACCCATGAGTCGTACTTTGGAAATTTATATTCATTAAATAAAAGATAAAAAAAAAAATTAGACTGGAGAAATAAATGTACTGGTCACTAAAGCCACAGCCCTGTATGCACTTCTTCAGGGTAAAATACAGACTGGGAAGAGGAAGTGGCCTTAGACAGCCTCTAGGCGACGTCTGGGGAAAGAACGGGTGTGCCCACGGGAACAGGGCTGCAGGAGCGGAGGGGGACAGCAGCTGAGGGCCCAGAGCGCTGCCCAGTGAGCGGTCCACAGCGTGGCAGCTACTGCTGGAACTGAGGGCCCCTGCTTCAGGGACAAGTCACTAACGACTTCAGCAGATGCTGCCAAGCTCATGTGCAGTGGCTCATCAAAAGCATTTCCTAGCTACTGTGACTACGTAGACCTTGTAAGACAAAAATAACACACAATAAATACAAGAAAAGTTGATTTGTCCTGAAGTCACTCAATTGGACCTCACAGCACTGGTTTTTTTATTTTTCATCTACTTGAAAGTCAGAGCGACAGAGAGACAGAGACAGAGAGACCTTAGTATCTGCTGGTTTAGCCCCCAACCGCTAGGGCTGGACAAAGGCCTGGAACCCCATACGGGCTTCCCATCGGGTGGGAGGGGCCCAACCACCTGGGCCACCATCTGCTACCTCCCAGGCAGGATGCATTAACGGAAAGCTGGATTAGAAGCAGAACTGCCAATACTTGAGCTGGCACTTGGAAAGTGGATGTGGGTGTCCCAAATGGTGGCTTAACCCCCTGTACAACACCCACCCCAGCACTGTGAAAGTGTATTAATGCCACGTTACAGCAAGATGTCAGTAATGTATGATCCTCAAGTACCTTATAAAGCCAAAGAATTAAAATTATATTTAGTATAACTTAAATGTTAGTAACCATATTCACAATCTCTTCAAAATGGCAATTCTTATATAGCATATATGGTGTTAATAATAAGACTATGCCACTTGCCAAGTATTTTCAATTAACAAGGAATTTACTGTATACTTAGTTATGACAAGTACAATATCTAAAACAACAATGACCGTATCTCAGTCACCTCTGGTCAATCTTCCTCTGCTGCAGCACATCCTTGATGAGGGCCATTCGCACAAGGGCACTGCCGTTTGAGTGGCTCCAACACCAGAGCTAGGAAAGAGGCAGACCCCTTACTTGACTGGGGGGTGGAGACAGAGGACATCAGTGCTAAGGAAGCCAAACAGAAGGCACTTACCGGTATCCTTCTTCCAACAAAAGAATGGGAAAAGATCTTTAGATCTTGGTCTGCTAAAGAACTTGGCACTACAAAGTATTCTGGAAGGCTGCAAGACAAAAAAAAAGAAAAAAGATCCTAATCAGAGTATTGTGCTGAAGGCAGAACAGTGCACTCTATAAACGCTACCTGTAATTAAACACGCTTATCCCATTTAACATGCACCCCCACGAACAGCAACGTGGAGGGATGGGGGTCACTGAGGGTCCTAGGCATTACACGCTACACCATGTGCCACGTGGCCAATTCTCACACAATTTAACTTGCAGCATGAGAAAAATCTAAAGAAGGTATCAGAAATCTTTTCCAGAATGACTATTAATCAAATATGCAAGCAGTTATTGAAACACATACACATTTTTGTTTTGATAGGCTGCAGAGAACTTGAGTCTTAAAATAAAGCATCCAGAAAAAAATCATATATACTAAATGATATTAAACATATTTTAAAAAGAAATTCCTGGTTATGTTTGGGGATTCTAGGAAACCAGTTCAATATTTTGAAAACTGGAAAGAGGAAAAAAGTAGTGATTTATACTTCCTTTCTGTTTTTTAAAAATTTATTTATTTATTTGAAAAGCAAAGAGTAAGAGTGAGAGAGGGAAGGAGAGAAGGAGAGAGAGGGAAAGGTAGAGGGAGATGGAGAGCGGGAGAGGCGGAGGGGTGGAAAGGGGGAGGGGGAGGGAGGGAGGGAGGGAAGGGAAGGGGGAGAGAGGGGGAAAGAAGAAGGGGGGGGGAGAGAGAGAGAGAGAGAGAGATAGAGAGAGAGAGAGGTTGACTGAGGTATTTTTCACCCAGGGGCTCACTTCCTAATGCCCACAACAGCTGGAGCTGAGCCAGGCAGAAGCCAAGAGGCAGGAACTCAAGGTAGGTCTCCCACGTGGGTGGTAAGGACCCACCTACCATCATCATTGCCTTCAAGGGTTCACATTAGTAAGAAGATGGAATCAATCAGGAACACAGCCAGGACTTGAACCCTAGCACTCCAATACAGGATGTGGGCATCCCCGCTGGCATCTTAACCTTCAGGTCAAATGCCAGCCCCTACCCTGCCTTTCTTATTACATAACCTGTATTTCAGGGTACTAGTGGCTGGTCAGAAAAAAGGTCTGAAAGAAAAATGACAGAATTGGAATATGATTAACAGCAACCCCTAATGAAGTAAGCGATCTAGGCAATGATTCTCACTCCCAAAGAACACTATTTTTGCAGCTAAAATCTTAACATAAATTGGAAGACTATGCTGGATGGGTCAGGTTGACAGCCTAGAACCCTGGGTCAGCCAGCATCACAATGAAAAAGCAACTGAAAGACACACGCACACATATACACACACATGTGCACACACACACATATACACACATGTGTGTGTACACACACATATATACACGTGTGCACATACACATAGTCACATATTCTTCTTCACACACACACACACACACACACACACACTGAGCCAGTCTCAGACAGAAGTTGATCCAACAGGAAGCACACACCACCTCCAAATGAGACACTGTGGCCAAAAACATCTAACCTGAATCCAGTGAAGCCTCTAGAGCTAACACTTTACAGGAAATACAGGAAACAAAGGAATGTGTTAAAGGACACCACAGGGATAAAACCAGCAGCATCTGAAGTATGGAAAGTTCTATGGCACAAATGACTTGGCTTTGTCAACCAAAAAATACGGTCAGTAAAAATAATGGGGGAACACAATTGTGTATTAAAAGGTTGAAGAGACATACCAACCGAATGGAACCTCTATACTTTGCTTGAACCCTGTCTGAACAAACCAACTGCACAAGTTAACAACATAAAAGCAAACAAACACTGGCTAGACTATTGATAATAGTAAAGAATAACTGCCAAATTTTTTCAATGAATAATGGTATGTGTTAAAAAAAAAAACCCTTATCTTTAAAATATTCATTAAAACTATTAAAAACAAAGATTCCACTGCCCATAACTTGAAAGTTATCCATTACAGCAGAGTTTGATTATTCACGTCATAGGGAAGTCACCCCCAGCTTAACAGCAGTCAAACTGTACTTACCAAGTAGATACCATGTAACCCTCATTAACAGAACACACTCTCCACCCGGAAGCACCAGTCCTCTTGACTTCTCTGTCCCAATCTGAGTACGTTTCAAACAGCGGAGTTTTTTGGCTACTGCCAGCACCTGGTCCACTAACTCCACCTCCTCCGCTTTCACAGGGTACTCCATTCATGTTGCTGGCTGCAGGAAAAAGCGCATGCTTACTCTTGTGCACGTCGTGTTTCACGCACCATGACTCCCCCCATTCCGTGCTTCCGGTCACGTGTGCACTTTGTAGTATCTCCACTTCGCCGCATCCTTCAAGCTCCTCAAGCATCGTCTCACCCTTCCAGGCTAACATCCCTACCAGCTCTTTGCTGGCAAACACCGCTGAGCTGCCCGCCCTCCCCCAGATCTGCCTCTTCTGCCTCCACCTTGCCTTGACGACTTCCACAGGATCATGCTGGCTCCTCTACTGTGCTGACCTCTTCTCCCTGCCTTTCACTGACCACCTTCCAAGCAATGCGGAATGCCTGCTGCCCACATTTCTTCTCTGTTTATTGCTCCTTAATTTTCAGCAGTCGCCCATCTCTCCCATTCCATGGACACTACGGCTGAGCCTCCCTCATCACCCTGCCCTACACTGTGGGGTAAATCCAAGTCCTTGCTTATTTTCTCTACATTTTACTCGTGAAAATGAATACATCCAATAATTATCTCTGTTCTCAAGCCCACCACATCTTTCATTTCTCTAACACTGACTTCTCATCTAATTTGCTATTTTCTGTCTGCTCATTAGAAAATTCTTGGTTTCCTGTATCTACTCAATTTTCCTTTGAGAAGGTCACACAAAAGGTTCTTTTGCTTAGCTTGAGTGTTGCTCCCACACATAGACTTAGCACGTGGAACTAGACTTCAATTTCCTTAGCAAGGAGCCTTCCTATAGAGGGATGCAGCTATCTCCCAGGAACATCCCTCAGCCTCGAGTGTGCCTGCAAAGTGACTAGAGAGAAGCTATCGCACAATCAGTCAGGTTTACGGCAATCTGGGGTGATCGGTGGCACAACCCCTCTTGACCCAGAATCTCACCACCACACACTTCAACTGTGGCCAAGTCTCCCCACTGACATCCCTGACGGGATGTCCTACTGGCTTTGAACCAGACAGCAGTTACAAGACACTCTTCCCTAACATGATGCTAGTACCCAGCCCTACACTTCTAGTTGTGTGCATTTTCCAACTGAATGAAGACAACCTAACAGCTTCTCTTGGTCTTAAAGAGCCTCACTTAAATGACGTGGCCTCGGTTCTCCATTCCTTCCAGTTCCCATTCTCCTCTGCAGCCACATGATGTCCTTCACTGCCCCATGAATCTACCATGCCCATTGCTACTGATCATTTATTACTCCTGGTACAAGTATTTTCTGAGCGCCCACCAGATGCCTGTGTGTGAGAGCAAAATGGTAACATCTGAGCTCTATCCTGAAAGCACTAACGGAGGAGTAGGCCGTGACTGCAGTAATCGCAGTGCACTGGATGTCTCAGCGCAATGAAGACGCGGGAGAGGAAACCCCTAACTCTTGCTGGGGAGGAAGGCTGGGGCAGGAGGCTTCAAGACTTGACCACATCTGAACAGAGTGCTAAGGAGTGAGTCACAGTGGCCAGGTGGCTGGTAAAGATGACGCAAACACACTGGCAGAGAACATAAACAGAGTACAACTGTACAACATCAAGTAACTAGATACTGTTAGAGCAGTAGAGATGCAAGCGATGGTGGGAAAAAGGCTAGAGAATTAGATGGGGTCTGAACTCTACGTCTGCGCTGCAGGAAAGAAAAACTGCTAGCTGTAAGTGCCCAATGAAATATAAACTAAAATGAAAATAAAATTTGAGTTCCTCAGTTGCACTAACCTCATTTCAAGTCCTCAAGAGTCACATGTGGCTAGTAGTTATCCTTCTAGGCAGCACAGAGGAGAAAATATGTCCATTACTGGAGAGTGCCACTGTAGATTATGAAAATTCTTATGTAACTGTGAAGTTTTTCTGGCATCAGAATTACTCAGTGTGAGACCAGCATTACGGTGTAGGAGGTCAAGCCACCGCTTGCAACACTGGCATCCCATACTGGAACGCCACCCCAAGAGCCAGCTGATCCACCTGCTATCCAACTCCCTGCTAATGCACCTGGGAAAACAGTGGATGATGGCTCAAATATCTGTATCAAAAATACACGGCACCCACGTGGGAGAGTTGGATTGAATCCCAAGCTCCTGGGTTCAGGCTAGCCCAGCCATGCCATTGTGGCCATTTTGGGGAGTGAACAAGCACTCTTCCTGTCTTTCCCTCCCACGGTAACTCAGCCTCTCCAATAAATAAAAAATAAATAAAAAAGAATTAGTAATTCTAATTTTAGGAATTTGTTAAATATGAAGATGGCAATTCTAAGCCCACCTCCTGGAGTCCAGTTCATCTCAGCACTTTCTGTGGGGAAACACAACCACCAGAATATGCACTGGGCAGCCCGGGCACAGTGGTCTCTCCAGAACATAAAACCTGCCAGGAATTATCAGGCAATTCCCAATCTATATGGAGTATTCCACAGCACCAACACACAGAAACCTATTCAATACCAGAAAACTGGTGATTCATCATATGACTAAACTGGGGGAAAAACCCACATGACCAGCTTGGTAAATACAGGAAAACATTTGACAGAGTTCAACACCTGTTTATCATTTTACCAAAAAAAAAAAAAAAAAAAAAAAAAAAAAAAAAGGCTAGCAAATTTGGAGTAAAAGGGATTGTAACTTGAAACAGGGAATTTATGAAAAATACACATCACACAGCATCCTCATCAAATCCAGGAAGAGAAATGATCCTGTTAATGTTACTGCTGTTCAACACTGTACCAGATGTCCCAGCCACAGCACTGTCAGACAAGTATAAAGAATACACTCAGACTTTTAAGAGGGGTGTGTAAATAGACTGATAACAAAGCCCTAGCTGAGAGGCTAACACTGAATAGTTTTTAGTGTTCTGAGTTGAAGATTTTGTTAAGCAAGGCTGAGAATGTGTTATTGCTATGAAACTGTTTCTCTGTGATCTAATTTAGAAGTCTAAGCCTAGATTTCCCGTTAATTTTTAGAGGTTCCAGCTAATTCGGTCCACTATTATCAGTTTGGCCTCAAGCAACAGGATCAATAACAACAGTGGTCAGGACTAGGTTTTTAGTCTAGCAGTCACTCCCTTCACATTGAGTACTTGGGTTTGATTCCTGGCGAGAGACCCTAACTTCAGTTTCTCTGCCAATATAAACCTTTGGAGGCAGCAGGCTGTAGTACAAATAATTAGGCTCCTGCCACTCACATGGGAGATCTCGGCTGAGCTCCCACGCCCAGCTCGAGCTCTGGCTGTTGAGCGTTTGGGGAGTGAAACCAGTGGAAAGGAGTGAGAGCTGAGCGAGCCAGTGCGTGGTTCACGTAGGAAAAGGGAGTGAAACCAGTGGAAAGGAGTGAGAGCTGAGCGAGCCAGCGCATGGTTCACACAGGAAAAGAAAACTACCACATTAATGACACTGCAGAAGAAGGTAAAAAGAGGACTGTGATCATTACTGTGTTCAAAAGAGAAAGAAAGTGGCTCTTAAAGGGGATATCCTGACTTAATGAGCCTGTGGTGAACCTACGTAGTTGCGTTTCTAAAGGCCCCAAAGTGATTCTGATGCCTGTGGCTGACTGATTTAATCACGAGTGGTAAAAGAACTGACAATTAACAAACTTTAAAAATTCCTACAATGGTTCAAATGGATTAAGTATTTTAAAAAAACGATTCAAACAAAAATCTAAGACCTGTGTTAACATAAAGGATAAAATTTAAAAATAAATTTCACTGAAAAGGTGCATTTTCTGATGTGCAACCACAATGTAACCTCAGACCTCACCACAGTATTCATAAGCAGTTCCATTAGGAGGCAGAGCTGCTGGCACTGAGCCTACAAACAACGTCAGGCGGTTTTCAATGACTCTAGTCCAGGGGCCGGTGCTTGTGGCATGGTGGGTAAACCTGCCGCCTGCCGTGACAGAATCCCACATGGGCGCCGGTTCAAGTCCAGCTGCTCCACTTCCTGTGCAGCTCTCTGCTACGGCCTGGGAAAGGCCTAGAGGATGGCCCAAGCCCATGAGCCTGCACCTGCATGGGAGACCTGGAAGAATTTCCTGGCTCCTGGCTTCAGATTGGCCCAGCTCCAGCCATTGTGGCCGTTTGGGGAGTGAACCAGCAGATGGAAGACTCCTCTCTCTCTTTTTCTCTCTCTCTCTGCCTCTGCCTCTCTGTAACTCTTTCAAGTAAATAAATAAATCTTTAAAAAAAATTCTTTAGTCCAGAAGCATAATCTGACACCTTATCAATTTTATAACAAAGATATATCTCTACTTTTAAAAATCTTTGCCCAATAATAATCTGATCAATGAAAAGAGTTCTCATGGTTTCTTTTCAAGGTGAAAAGAAAAAACAGAAATCACTGTTGTTGCTAGTGCTCCCGTGGCGTCTGTGTGCAGCAAAGTTCTGAACCTTGTGGTTGCTACACATTTTCCTGTACTCAGGACACCCACAGAAGTGTTTGGATGACTGCTGAACTTTTCAGAAATGGTTTCTACTCTTGTGATGCAGGTTTGTGAAAGAAAATCTCACAATGTTTAAGGTCAGGTAAAAGATTCTTTTCTTAAACAGTTGCAGGGGCATCTTCTAATTTCAGATTTTACTGTGGAAATAGCATTGCCACCTACCTGCCTGCAAAAAGGACTCCTTTAATCCAGGCAATGAATCAAGGTGTCATCCAGAAGTTCAAGAGTAGATTATTGGGCATCTTTCACTCACAATTTAATGAATTCTGACTGTAGTGTGTGGAAATTTCAGGCTTCTTTTGATCTTAAAGATGCAGTTTATGCTTCTGTAACAGCATGGAAGGATATTAAAGGATGTTATCCTATGAGTCATCTTAACACAACTTTGGCCAGTGTTATGTTCATGAAGTACTTGTCAAAGTTGGACGGGTTTGAAGAATGTAATATAAAAAGGTATTGCTGAATGTTTTAGGTATTAAGTTTTACCAGTAAACTATAGAAGAAGAAACAGAGGACTGACTAATAGAAAACCCAGTAGGAGAGGAGCTACTTTGGTTTTTAACTGTTTGAAGCATTATAAATCTAAGATGCCTAAAAGGAATGAAGGAAGAGAAACGTGAAAAACAATTTAGAGGAGGCATCAGGTTACCAACTGTGGAACAGTTTACTGCATTTGCTAAGCCCAAGTCATTAAATTACTGCACCAGTCATGGGTCTATACACCGGACCAAATCATTTCTATTAGAAAAATAGTAGCATGAAGAACTGGTCTGTTTCATAAACAAGTTTAAGTGGGAACTGAAGACTGTCTCCTTCAACTCGTCCATAGACCCCTTGAAACTTTCAATGCTACTCTCTTGCAACTTTGCAAAAGGATCTTATTGAAGGTAACTGGTGATCACCATTCTGTAAGCCTGATGATGACCCAAAGGAACACCTACCTAACAGTGCAGGAACTATACTACTTTAAGATAATAAGTGAATTTAGTTTATATTCAGAAATAAACTTAAAAATGCAAATGTACTGTTCAAGTCTAAGCTATAACTAGTGTACATTTTGAAAAGAAAAATTAAGTCACAATACTTTTCATCCAATTTCTATATTGCACTATAAGACACAAGTTGTTCTGCAAAGCATTTTTGCATATAACATCTCTTTAGTCTTGATATCTTTTAACATAATAAAAATGTACTTACACCATCCACTGAGTACCAATACTACATTTTAATGTATTTACAATACAGTGATGTTGGAATATACTTTTATTTTGTAGGTTATTTAGATTATTATCACAGGGTTCAAAGTAACAAGATATAAAAGTCCAGTACAGTTATTAATAATTTGTAAGACCCAGACCAGGCTGCAATGAATGAGTCTTTCATTATACAACAGACTGATTTATTTGACTTCGTGTGCTTCAATCTAGCTGACCTGCAGTCATTAACCCACATGTGGGCTAAGACACAGCCTTTTTGTTTTCCTCTATCTTTGTAAGATTTTAAAAAGTTTATTAAAATTATATCTGTATATAATTAGAAAGTACAGAATCACAAGCTCCTCTAGAATTTTCCTTGGTGACATCACAGCTGACCCAGATAATGCAGACAAAACTATTCTACTTACACAAAATTCTGTCATTTGGATAAATGTTCATCTTCCTTTCATTACTCTTACTCAGAAACACAAAGTCAGTATTTTGGCAATCTTAATGAAATCCATTAAAATTTTTAACCACTTCAGCTTTTGTATGAAATTATACCTTGCCAGAAAAGATCATGCTTTTCAACTACTTTTTAGATTTTTGCCAGTGTTCTTAAAAAGTAAGATTATTTTAACCTGTGCGACCAATTAAAATGGGCTGAAGATTTATTCTTCATCATAAAAGGCAAGTAAGTGACTGGCGGTAAAATATTTGATGTGGTGGGCAGGTGCCGTGGTGTAGTGGGCTAAGCCTCTGCCTGTGACGCCAGCATCCCATACAGGTGCCAGTTCATGCCCTGGCTGCTCCTCTTACAATCCAGCTCTCTGCTTATGGCCTGGGAAAGCAGCGGAAGATGGCCCAAGTGCTTGGGCCCCTGTACCCACATCAGAGACCCGGAAGAAGCTCCTGGCTCCTGGCTTTGGACCGGCCCAGCTCTGGCTGTTGCAGCCATTTGGGGAATGAACCAGTGGATGAAAGATCTCACTCTCTCATCTCTATTTATCTGTAACTCTGTCTCTTGAATAAATAAATTTTTAAAAAATGACATGAATCTTGTAAGACCACATTTATAGTCATTTAAGGTTCTTCCTGACCACTTTTCATGAAACAATCTGGTTATGGTGTAGGGGGATAAAGCCTCTCCCTGTGATGCCGGCATTCCATATGGCCACCAGTTTGTGTCCTGGCTGCTCCACTTCTGATCCAGCTCCCTGCTAATGCACCCTGCTAAAGCAGCAGAAAATGACCCAAGTGCTTGGGCCCCTGCACTCACATGGGAGACATGGATGAAGCTTCTGGCTTGGGCCTGGCAGTTGCAGCCATTTGGGGAGTAAATCAGCGGATGGAAGATCTCTCTCTTTACATTTCTCCATCTCCCTCTTTGACTTTCGAATAAATAAATAAATTTAAAAAAATAGAATCTGACAAATATTGGTTCTTTTAGTATACAGTGCTTCTCTAACAGTTATGAATCTGTTTATTAAAGTTTCATGTGCTTGGAGGCTTCTGATAAACATAAGAATAAAATTTATACATGTAAAATTAGTTACAATATTCAATATGTTCATATTTACCTGAATTGTGGTATTTTTTCCCAACATATTCAAATGCAAAGAGTAGCTGGAGGTCTGTTGGCTGGGAATAATGAGCTATTGCAAGGCATACCTAGGAAAAATTCTACATTTAGAATTTGATTTTAACACACTTAGTTAAATGAAATGTACAATAAGGCCTTGGTCACTGGGAGCATCACCATGGGGCAGTGATTACAGATACTATTTACAGGTTTTTCTGTTGACCTAGAATGTGAAAGAGCCCCTTATGGCCAAGTTTCTCATTCACTGATGTGCCCTCAGGATACTGCTAAATCTTTAATCAGTACACGGTAAGTATTCAGTATGCATATAGTAAGTTGAATTTTAACAGAAAAGTAATTTTATTCCAGTAAATGGAACTGTAAAGTCACAGAAGCAGTCTCCAGAAAGGCAGTGAGAACATATCCACTCACCAAAAAGAAAGGAAAAAAAAAAAGCTTCATTTTGAATGGACTGGAAAGGTGTATATATATGCACACACACACGGCATACAATTTTACAGTTTATACCTCATGGACAAAAAAGTCTAATATAAAGTCCACAACCACAAAAAATAAAGAAACCCAAAATACATGGGTGGCTGTAAAGAGGTACATCAAAAAAACCTGGTTAGACTACAGTGGTGGGGGACTACGTCCTGAGGTGGAAACGGATCGAGGTTTGAATTCCTCCATCGAGCACTCGCTATGTAACTGGAGTGAAGTCAGTTCCTCTCTCAGCCAATCTGCTCACCTAGAAAATAATACCTAGGCGTGGTGAAGATAATCTTACTGTATGCTTGGCCTTTGGAGGAGCTCCATTTATGGAATTTGGGTTTTTATTATTTTCAACTGCTGTTGGATAGAATGAAGGATGGTACTTTATGCTTACAAATCCTGAACTAGACTGTGGGAGAAAAAGTTCTTAAATGAGCAGAGAAGAAAGAAGAAATTTTGTAAGACATATGCAAGAAGGGTCCAGCAAAATGTAAACAAGGTTAAGTATCACTTAGAAGGTAAAGCATTAAGCCAGACAACATACTCTGGACAGTGAGCAAGAAAAGTTTAGTCACTAGTTTTGTCAAATTAGTGGTGTTCTGAGTGACTTGATATAAATTCTATTAACCACAAAACATGTGTCAGTTTATTATTTAAACTATATTTTATATGTTAAATATCTTCCATGGAATAAATGTTTCTTGTCTGACTAAATTATAACAGGCAACCAAGGAAATGAAATTGATCACTACTTCCAACCAAAAAACAAAACAAAACAAACTTCCTCTTACACAGTATCTCAACTTCTCAATATCTTTAGAACTTTCTCTAAGGGTCCCACTTAGAAAAGTAAGAAGACGGTTATCTACATTCCCATTCCTACTCTATCAGTCTTCCTCGAAGTACTTCTTATAGTAGCAAAACTACTGAAATCTGTACTTTGAAAAAGTCACCTCTTCCTATCCCCTTGGGCACGATATTTAGCTTGTAAGCTTTGTTGTACTTTTCTCCACAAATTTTTCGGCCCATTTCACTACACTGCCATAGCTACATCCTTAAGCCATATTTACATTATGACACTTTAATAGGCTTCCCTACATCCTGGAAATCCACATTACTTAAGAATTCTCTTCGAAAGACGTCATTTGGAATAATAATTGTGCTCTCTTGGTATCTTCTATGTTTCCCAGATACCTATACAATAAATTCCCTTATTCTTGACTCCTCATAAAACTGGCTCTCCTCACTGGTCACCCCTCTCTTCCCAATGTTCAACTCAGTAGTTCGTGGTCAGAGAAAACCACGTATGAACGTATCTCACAGCCTCAGCCACCTCCTCTGTCACACTCTTGGGTTGGGAACTCCTTCTACTCCTCTCAGCCAAGCATGTTGGAACTATCCATTCTGTCCCACACCACTCCCTCCACAAGCCTTCACTGGCTGAACCACTTTCAGAGTATTACTTTCAGAAACCCTTCTGTTGTCTCCAAATAATGACAATTCCAACACAAAGTGGCACTAATTATTTGTGCTTACAGAACTGTACTTTCAAGGTACTCACATAATAGTGTGGAGTAAAAGTAGGACAGGGGTAGTTGTTACACTTCGACCATCAAGTTCAATCACTTAAGAGGAGATGCCACATTTCTTACTCATTCAACAAATACTACTGAGCACCTACCATGTTCAAAGCCTCAAGGATGGAGTGAATGAAAGTCAAATCCCTGTCCCCATGAAGTTTATATTCTAGTGGAGAAGACAGACACTGACTAAGACAAACAAGAAAAAATACAGTGAATCAGACAACTGTAAGTGCTAGAGGAGGCACAGACAAAAAGGGCAGGAAAGGCATGAGGAAGCATTACAGTGAGAACAGAAGAAAGGAGACTGCAGACGTGGACACTGGGCTGAGGGCCTCTGCAGACGGGCACCGGCCTGGAGACCAGGGCATTTTGTAGCTCCGGGTCAGCAGCCCTCTGAGGGTGCTTTGTGTCTAATAGCAGCTGTATTAAAAATACTAGTTGACAAAATTAGTTACCACAGTGCTCTACATCAATTAATACTAGTCTATCACATTCTCTAAGACAGTTAGAAAGCAGTCACAAGCCCTGTTTACATAAAAGAAATTCACAGATCATTGACTATACAACTTTTTTTTGTGGTCACAAAGCAAAAGCATCAAGAATAACAACAAAACAAAGCCTATCGGCGAGATAAAACCCAACACAATCTATTTCTAAAAAGTCCCTTAAAAAAGCACTGTATCTCATTAGGTTAGGAAGTGAGAATGTTTAATATCACCTGCACTTAAAGAAAGAAAAAAATACTGTGAAACTAGCACTCAGTGTAACTGCTCCCGCAGTGGGTGATTTGTGGGGTGAGGGGACACAGCTTGAACCGCAGGTACTGTTGTTTGGTGGTCTGACTACAGGTGCACAGACAGCCTTTTCATATAACTGAGGTAAGGGGTATCTTTGGGGACACAAAGGCACATAAACTTGTGTATCTGACTGGACATGGATTACATTCATGTTGTTACCACAGAACCCTCTGAAGAGAAAGCCAAGTGTCTTTCTTTCTGAACTTTTTCATACAATTAAAAAAAATTGCAGCAAATTTCTCCTGAGTTTTTGAAAGACTTAAAAATAAGTTCTCATTTCATGTAAACTCATTCCAATTTCATAGTTATTCCCTAAACATTAAAATTTTTAGAAAAACTATCTTTAAAAATTGGCTTTGAAATAGGTGCCCTATCATAAGAAATGATAAGAATGCTGGTGTTAAAGACATTAAATTATGGAAAATATTTTACTGCAGAAAAAAATTAATCTACTTTAAAAAAGAAGGAATTTTTGGACCACAGCAGACACTTCTCTGGACAGAGCCAGAAGTACCCATAGTTCACAGCTTCTCCTCTAAGACAATGTGGTGGTACAGGACTGGAGAAGCTCAATCACAGGAGATACTCAAATCTCAACAAGTTCCATCCCATTTGCAAACAAACCAGTTTTCCTCTATTACTTTGGTCTGAAAACCAAGGATTAAATATAATATTCAAGGTAAAAATGATAGTTTAAGAAAAAGCCAACTTGTTTTTTCCTCCAAAGAACCACTCATTTCTAGAAAGTACGCCTGAATAAGGTGTGGTTTATAACCAACTAATTTGAGAATAAAGCAGAGACAAAGCATATACATTCCACTTACCAACTATATATATAAAGATATAGATAGATATGTGTATATATATATATGTATATATATATATATTTGTAAGCAATAAGTCATTATTTAAAAACATTTTTGGCCCCTCAACTTTAAGCAAAGTTTCTTCAGCTAGAAATGGTGGCTCAATGTTGCCATGAGGTTAGATGTCAAGTTCTATATCACTACATCCCTTCTTTTACACAAACTTTTCGCAAACATCGTTTTCCCATGACAGTCCAAGGATAATGAGGATGAATAGATATAGTTGAAGAATAATCTAATTTCATCATGATATAAATTGAGACACTGACTAGACACCCAGAAGGTTTTAGAACAACATTTAACAAATGTGAACTAATTTAGTATTTTGAGATTTCATATTTCAAACAAAAACTGCAAAACTTTCAGTATTTCAAAACCTAATCAATCACCCATCAGAAAACTCCAAACATGCATCTCGTCATTTTAAGACAACTTATAAAATCAAAGCATTTTTTCCAGAGAAAACTTAGTATTCAAAGCTTCTAGGAGGTAAAATTGAGCTGTAACTTTCCAAGTTACCTAATTTTAGATGAAAGCTTTCATTTGAAATAAGAGTGTGCCAGCATTTCTGTTTTATCTCAGAAAGCCACCAGACTTTGGTAGCCACATATAACCAACTCTCTGTGTGTGAAAATATGTAAATCTAGGAAAATTTTTATTCTAATTGCCTGTATGTTTTTCCTGTATTTCCCTCCCCATGACTACACAAAAGACACAGAGTATTTCTTTCAGGCCTGAGGTAACGTGCTGTTTATACTTTCAGACCCCAGGGAAAGGACTTTTGTCCGAATCCTGGTTTTGGGAAAGGGCACCAGCTGGTGCAGCTTGTGCACAGGGTTCAATGAGGGCCTTCATTATTCTCAGAAGCACAACAAACAAGGGATACGTTGAATTTTCAGAGGACTTATTATGTTTTGTTCATTTGGCAACTAATCATTTGTGTGGGAACATTTTTATGCTATGCAGTCTCCATTTGCCCCTGCTTCATCTTCTCCACTAGACTTAAACTCTTTAAAGAAACAAACAGCATCTACCTTTTTCCTATTTTTGAGCACACTGACTCACACATCAAAAATAACCCATTTTTTGGCTCATGAACTAAGTCAAATAATTATGATTTCTACTTGTTAAATAGTGTCATCTGGGGCAGGCGATTAGACTTGTGGGTTAAGATGCCAATTGGGATACCTGTACCCACATCAGAGTGCCTGGGTTCAAGTCTCAACTCTGTTCCTGATTCCAATTTCCTGCTGATGCACACCCTGGGTGGCAACAGAACATAGCTCAAGTGACCAAGTCCCTGCCACCTGGACTGGGTTCCTGGCTCCCAGCACCAGCCTGGCCCAAGTCTGGCCATTGTGGACATTTGGGAAGTGGAACCAGTAAATAGCAGCTCACTCTCTATTTAAAAAAAAAAAAAAAAAGTGTTATCTGAAACATACAGTAAGGGAGTAAGAGTGAGTTAAGCTTCCCAAAAGAATACTGGGCTACCAGTATCAATCCCCTACTCAAAATGTCTTGTCCTAACTCTGACTCCCAAGTTCTGCAACATCCCTTCTCTTGAGATATTATACATTTCAAGTTAGAGTTGTCACAAGCAAGTTCTTGATGCTTTGATCAATTAGATTACAAGTTTGAGAAAGTAACCTGGCTAAAATATTTTACATATAGTCTACTACTTAATTAATTCTAAAGTCCTTCTGTATCAGAAAAGGCATACCACACTATAAAAAGCCAAAGTCACAAATATCGGAATCAAAGCGCTCAAAGGGGCCATCACAGTTACCTATCGAATCGTCAATGGGAGCGTGCCAAGAGCTGGTTACACAGACTCTATTCAAAAACTCAGTCTCACAGCCAGCCCATGGTGACACTGCTGGACAGTCCCCATGGTCATGTATTTTCAGACAGCCTTCCACCTCATGCTGACTCTCTATGAAGAAACTAGGTCTGAGGTGGCGGGAGAACTGTTGCTTCTAGTTCTGGAAGCAAATCTACCACTTCCTCATCGCAGTAAATGGAGACAGCTGCCTTAAGATCTTTTAGACCTCTCATTTTGACATCACAAGAAATGTCACTGCAGTCTAATGACCATGAGAAGGAAATGCATCCACTGCTTGGTGGTGCAGAGCTGCCTCAGTTCTGAGAAAAAGTCACTCCTATTCCACTGTTGCTCTATTCCCAGTACACGGGAGGAGGCTTTCTTTGGGAATTTTGTCACTGTTCTTCACATTTGCTGCATCACAGATTGACAGAGGGACATGGGGTCTACAGGCTTCACCCTGCTGGCAAGAGCTGGAATATATAGCGAAGTGGAGATGTTTGCCCTTGAATTTACTTCATGATCAGGCAATAAACATTCTGGAAGGCAAAGGGGAAAAAAATCAAACAAAAAGTTCCTAGCTTTGGGGTGGGTGTTGAGGCACAGCAGGTTAAGCCCCTACATGGATACACACATCCCATATTAAAGTGCTGGTCTGAGTCCCGGCTACTCTACTTCCTTTTCGGCTCCCTGCTAATGTGCCTAGGAAACAGTGGATGATGACTCAAACACTTAAGTTCCTGCCACTCATGCGGGAAACACAGATGGAGCACCTGGCTCCTGGCTTTAGCCTGCCCAGCCCCAGCTGCTGTAGCCATTTGGTGAAGGAACCAATAGATGAAGATCTCTGTCAGTTTTTCAAATAAATAAATAAAATTAAAAATGTTATTTGAAGTATACGAATTCCATGTATTTCATATTTACAGATTTAGGAATATAGTAATAAATAAATCTTAACCAAAAAAAGTTCCCAGTTTTGAGCTACCTCTGTCAAGTATCATTCAAATCAATTTATTAAAATTTCCTTGAAGCTCTAATAATTACTAGGCCTCTCCCATAACTCGCCCAGCTCTTATGTAACCTGAGTCAAGTTCTCAGTTGTTTCACTTTGTGGAATGAATTAAAGACCTTACCAAATCCCAATCACAGCACATCTTCAACCCTGCAACCAAGGACACCAGCCACTACCAGTCTAAAAAAGGTCTGTAAATTTCCCCATTAGATCCAGAATATTTTAGGAGTTGACGAGAAAATTATATAGCATGTTTTAAAGCAGCTATAAACTAATATAAGAAAATAGCGGTTAATACTCTTGGGTTTGTTTTACTCGAGGAGACATCTGATAATTTCCCATAAAACAAATCTAAGCAATTAAGGAATGAAGCTTTCCACACACCAAGACAGCGAGGAGCCCAGGACTGGGTCAAGTTAACAGTTTTACCTTTTTGGCACTTTCAGGACCTGATTCATCAAAGCGAAATCTGACAATTCTGAAATCTTTGCAATAAATAATTAACTCTGTTGGGTTAAATTTCAGTTTCTGGTTAGGGCCTAGGACTTTCTGCTTCCTCTTGTGGTCATTTACTAAAAGGAAAAAATATAGAAAAAACGTGTGAAAACTTTTTGTTACTTACATTTTGTACACTTTCACGATTTCTCAGTGAAAATAAGTAGAAAGGTACCCATCACTTGACCACTGCTTCTCTGCAACCTTCGTATTTGTCTATAACTCCTAGAACTTTGGGGTCTATTTTGAGTTTGCTTTTGAAGATACTTTAAAATATAATCTGCATGCAACCACCACCATCTACATACATTTAATGATTAAACTTTTAATTTAAAAGAGGACAAAATATTGAAACTTTTATAAAAAGCTGTACAATCTGTATCTCCGTTTTAAAATAATTTTCTCAGTTTCCCTCTCTTAGTTAACGTTCAAGGGACTAAAAAAACACATCAGTAAATCTACAGAAACAAAATTCCAACTCAAGTACTTAAAAGGTATGATTCTTTAAAGAAGAATTCCAGCGCAGAGCCCATTTTTATTAGAGCAATATGTACAGAATACTACATACCTGTGACAATTTGTTCAATGCATGTTAAAGGGACATCATGTTCTCCAAGAAGGAGGTTTCTATAATGGAATTTCTGAAATAAAAAATGTTCACATAAATTTTTTCCCAGTAACCTCACAATGATAATACAAGCCTTATGTTTACATGTGATGAGAAACTGTAACAGCGATTTCTAAAAAGCACAGGAAGCTTTTCCCTGTGCAGCTAGGACCATTCTGAGGACACAGTATCTTAGAGCACACTGCAGGAGTAAGAAGCATGTTAAAATCATGTTCTCTCCGCCTTTCTCTCCACACTCTATTAAAAAGAGGTGGAAATTATGTTCAAATGTGTAGCACAATATTATTATAATACCCAAGCACTTCACAGGCAAACATCTGTATATCTGGTTCTGGAGCAGTACTGGTTTCCCATATGGGTACTGGTTCAAGTCCCAGCTGCGGCACTTCCAATCCAGCTTCCTGCTAATGTGCCTGGGAAAGCAGCAGAAGATGGCTTAAGTGCTTGGGCCCCTGCACCCATGTAAGAGACCCAGAAGAAACTCCTGGCTCCTGGAGCCCAGTTCCAGTCATTAAGGCCATTTGGGGAATGAATTAGCAGATAGAAGATCTCTAACTCTGCTTTTCAAATAAATTAATTAATTACAAAATGAAAAATGAAGAAAAAGGGGCTCCTAGGTCATTGCATTACAATGGGGTAAAATCATACATGATTTTCATAATGGAGATTTTAAGAGTAGAAAATATCTTCTTAGAGCAGAAAGCCCACCAGGAAAAAATACTTCAGAAAAAGCTTTTGACAAACTATAACATTTTTTTCCCCTGTTAAATCAATGTTTTATACTCATTTTTCAAACTAAGAACACAGTTGACAGAGAATTTCAACTTGCTGGCAGCAGGGAACTGGTTTGTTTTTCCTATTAATGATACCAGATTTAAGCTGCTCCAGGTATATGCTGCTCATTTACACTGAATGCTAGGGCCAGAGATCATAATGATACAAAAAAAAAAACCTAAGGAAAAACCCAAGTCTACATCCAATAAGCCAGTATCTTTATATACAACGTATTGGTAATACCTCAAGTTTATTCTAAATATACCTACAGAAGACTGTAATAAACACATAAATTGTAACAAGCACATAAATTAATAAATGACTATATGAAAAATAGTTATCCACAGTGAGACCATTCAATGCAAAGTCTATGGTTAATAAGCAATATTTCATTAGACAACAATTACTATAATAAATAGAGATCTTGGGAACAAATGTGTGTAACACTTTATAAATCAAAAGAAAAAGAGCTGAAAGAAAAGTCCAGGACCTGTAAATGAAATCAATGACTAAAACTTTTTTAAAAATAAACTTTGCTTTTCAGTAAGAATATAATAGTTCAAGAGGTTTTTTTCTTTTTAAGATTTATTTATTTATTTGAAAGGATTACATAGAAAGAGAAAGAGAGAGAGAGAGAGAGAATCTTCCATCCGCTGGTTCTCTCCCCAGATGTCCACAACTGCCTGGGCTGGGCCAAGCAGAAGCAGGAGCTTCATCAAGGCCTCCTACATGGGTGCAGGGGCCCAAGTGCTTGGACCATCTTCTGCTGCTTTCCCAAGCACATTAGCAGGGAGCTGGATGAGAGGTAGAACAGCTGGGACTCAAACCAGTGCCCAAAACGGATGCTGGTGTCACAGGCTATGGCTTAACCTACTATGCCACAAAACTGGTCCCAGTTCAAAGGTTATTAAAGAAAGAGCTCATCAATAGTTTTCCTCATTCTTGTTATACACTAGAAATTAGAATCTGATGTTTTGAGAACAGAATGAATTAATTAAAAAATAAAACCCATAAAACATAAAAAAAATTGTTAATTAAGTTCTTTTGACTAATAAAAAAAAGGAGGGTCCAGCGCTGTGGCGCAGCAGGCTGGGCTGCAGCCTCCAATGCTAGCATCCTGTATTGGCACTGGTTTGAGTCCCAGCTGCTCCACTTCTGCTCCAGTTTCCTAATGTGCCTAGGAGAGCAGCAGAGGATGGCCCAAGTTCTTGGGCTCCTGCACCCCCGTGGGGGACCCAGAAGAAGCTCCTGGCTCCTGGATTCAGTCTGGCCCAGTCCTAGCCATTGCAGCCATTGGGTTAATGAACCAGTGGATGGAAGATCTTTCTGTCTCCTTCCCTCCCTCTCTCCCTCTCTCTATAACTCTGCCTTTCAAGTATATAAATAAAAAATATTAAAAAAAAATAAAAACCAAAATATGTTTGTTTTTATAAGCAGGTTGAAAGATTTGGAAGAAAGTAATTCCCTTTTACATAAAGGTTATATATCCTATATATCAATGATCACAGAGAACAAACAAAGCAAGGTATTTTTTTTTAAATCTCCTCATTAATTCTATTGCTTATTAAAATCCCAACATTCTTTTCAAACTTTATTTTGAATCTTAATGCATTCCCAACATTTTATCAGTTACTAATAATTGTATTATAATTTTTCCACACTGACTTATAATAATATGTACTACTTACAGTACGTCACACACCCTGACACAATTAAACAGTGTACAAGCAAAACATACCTGCAAGGGCATTGGGTCATCTGTAATGAAGGAGATTTTGAAGTTACTGCATATCAGCTTTCCCCATAGATCATACTGACTTGTGTCTGTTGCAATGCATTTTCTCACAAAATTGACTTCATTTACAACAATTTCTCCTTAAAAAAAAAAAATGGAAAAAAATGTGTAAGCTATAACTACACCATAAAATGTCAACAGTCACTGTGCAAGCTAGAACAAACAGTTCATGATGATGACAATAAGAGGACTATTCACCGATTACTTCCCGGGTGCTCTAAAAAGGGACAACAAAAAGCACCATCCTCCATTTGTGAGGCATGGGAACTGAGGTGAGCGGTTAGGGGCCTATGGCAGTGGAACCAGAAGAAGGCTGAGCTGAGTCCGCACTCTTCTCCGTGCCTCAGCCCCTCAGGTATCTGCCAAAGGGCACTCTGGAGAAGAAATGAACGGCACCTTCTCTTTCACGGTGCCCTCATGGAAGATCTGTGTTCTACTCACACGTGACCTGATCTCGAAAACCAGCATCTCTGATCCCGTTTATTAAAAAAATGAGAAAGAGTTCAGTTTTATTTTAAAATACATTACATAAAGCCAAATCCAGCTTCTCTATGCACTCAAATCATAACTTAGTAGGCAACAAACCTTAAAATATACATTGAGTTCAAAAGATTGAAGAAATAAATTTAAGAAACCAAAATAAAAGTTACAATGTGCCTTAGAGGAGTAATTTTCTATAGTCCATTTAAAACTCGGTTATCATTAACCCTTAATTTCAAGATCTAAAACTCAACTAGATCTGGGAACATCTTTAAGCCATTAGTCTCTAGAGCCGGTGGTGAAGTTAGGGTACTGATTTACTTGGCTTTTTCTATCATTACACAAATCTCTAACAGGGGCCAGCACTGTGGCAGAGGGGGTCAAACCACACTTGTGATGCCGCCGTCCCAGACTGGAGCACTGCTTTGAGGCCCTGCTCCCCTGCTTCAATCCAGCTTCCTGCTAACGCGCTTCGGAAGGCAGCAGACGGCCCAGGAACTTGGGCCCCCGCCACCCATGTGGGAGACCCAAATGCATTCCCAGCTCCTGGGGTTAGCCTGGTTCATACTCAGCTATTGTGGCCATTTGGGAAGTGAACCACCAGATGGAGGATCTCTGTGTCTCTGTCTCTCCATCACTCTGGCTTTTGAGTAAATCAAACAAACAAACAAACAAACAAATCTTCAACAGTGATGGATAGACTCTGTCTGAAGTCACTCCCCAAACACCTACCAATTCATGAAGAATGAAACTACCATCTCAGAATAATCCACTAACAAAAATGCTACAGTAGGTGTGAGTTACAAAAGCTCCTACTCAAAGTTCTTAAAATGTGTAAGGCTAGTTTTAAGAACAGCTCCCCTAACTTATTTGAAGATTTAATTAAAATCTATTCATGTTACATTCTTGGCTCAAACCACGTGGGTCTGTTTCCGTTCCGAAGACCAGCTTCCTTCTATGGCCCTGGCACACGTAGCCAGCATCCTCCACCTCAGCTCCCTGCTTCACCACAACAGCCGTCCACACTCCCAACATGTGCCACAGCATTTCCATCGATGCAGTCTAAGCGCAAGCTTCCTCTCGGGATACCCTGCTCTTCGCCCAGTCACTCTCTCAGGAATACCTTCTCTTTTAAAATGTTCCTGCCTACATTAATCCTCCTTCCATATAATCACATAATTCTAATACTCACATAGTGCTATAATTTTATATACATGGGATCTTCAAAAACTTCATGTAAAATGCAAATTATTAGAAAATGGTCATGATTTTCAAGGTTTTTTACACCAAATACTCATCTTTTAATACCATTTTCCATGAACTTTTTGAAGTGTTCTCACATATATTTTCTTTTTTTTTTATTTATTTATTTTTTTAATTTATTTTTTGACAGGCAGAGTGGACAGTGAGAGAGAGAGACAGAGAGAAAGGTCTTCCTTTGCCGTTGGTTTACCCTCCAATGGCCGCCGCAGCGCGCACTGCGCTGATCCGATGGCAGGAGCCGGGAGCCAGGTGCTTCTCCTGGTCTCCCATGGGGTGCCGGGCCCAAGCACCTGGGCCATCCTCCACTGCACTCCCGGGCCACAGCAGAGAGCTGGCCTGGAAGAGGGGCAACCGGGACAGAATCCGGCGCCCCGACCGGGACTAGAACCCAGTGTGCCGGCGCCGCAAGGCGGAGGATTAGCCTAGTGAGCCGCGGCGTCGGCCTCACATATATTTTCAAATTAATGCCTGCCTCACCGTCAGGATCCTATAAGGGTAAAAGATGGACTGACTTTTAATCAATATTGAAATGTTAGCACACTGTTAAAACAGTGCTTACCACATGGTAGGTGCCTGCGAAATGAAGTGTTAAACGTGTAGATGACTGAAGTCACTGCACTACACCAGGTTTACCAGCTAGCACAAACTATTCCAGACAGGATGGAAATCAGTAATTCAACATGGCCAAGCAGCGAAGTGGGCTTGGAAGAAAAGGGCTCTCTGGGTAAACATACATAAAGCTGGGAAAATGTCGCAAACTACTACTGTTGGATTACACACGCAGGGAGGCACTGTAAAAATCAACCACTGGGAGTTTCTCCGCTTGTCCTGCCTGGTTCTCTAACCGGCCTGTAAGTATGGAAAGTCGATGTTTTCCTTAATGCACAGACAAGGGACCTGTTGGACCCACTTTCCTACAATTTAAAAATAGTAAGAAGTAAATTTGGAACTTACAACTCAATGTTATAATTTCAAATCCGAAACCTATCTCCCTATATTTGCATAAAGTTACTAAATGTACTACAGAGAGATACAGCAAGCACCAAAATTGATTTTAAAGATACAAAGTACTGGTCGTAACTGCATTCTACTGTGAAAAATTAAAAATTGCAAAGACATACATCAGAATTCACTGAATAATTCAAATACAACATTTAAATCCTCTAAATGCCCTTGAACAGGAAGTTTGCCAATTCTCATATCTGGGTTATTGAATACTTCACCCTTTCTCCCCAATAAATCTTAGCCAGCAGCTTTGAGTGGGCCTTTAACTTAAACAACTAACCTAATTATTCTCAGTTCAGAGTTAGAGGACACATCCCTGTAACACGAATGTCCTTGTGCCAAAACTACAGGCTTGGAGTATCCCCCTATGTGTTACCTCACACTGTGCCACCTTCTTTACCCACCCCACCTACCCAGAAAAGGACTCTTGAAGCAATGCTACAAAATCTCATCCAGTTCTAACACTTACAACTCATACATACTTCTTATATGTTGTACTGAAATAAAAGTTTATTTAAAAACCAAAAGAGTGCTGGCATTGTGGTGTAGTGGGTTAAGCCACCACCTGTGATGCCAGCATCCATATGAGCACTGGCTAAGTCCTAGCTGCTCTGCTTCAGATCCAGCTGCCTGTTAATGCACCTGGGAAAGCAACAGAAGATGACCCAAGTACCTGGGACACTGCCACCCACGTGGGAGACCTGGATGGAGTTCCAGGCTCCTAGCTTCAGCTTAGTCCAGCCGTAGCCATTGAGGCCATTTGGGGAGTGAACAGTAGACAGAAGATCTCTCTTTACCGCTTCCTCTCTCTCTAACCTGCCTTTCAAATAAATCAATCAGTCTTCAAAACAACACAACACAAACCACACAACGGGATTTTAGATTCTGGAGAAGTGGAGCCTAGGTAATAACGGAAAGGAAGAGATAGAGAGCTTGTGACCAGGATGTTACAGCTATACCACAACCATCAGCTAACTGTATTTATGAGGCACACACAAGATCCCTTCTCTAGAAACCTGATTTTCTGACACAAAAGTAGAAAGTAAAGCCTATGAATGCAATGAGAATGAGACAAAGAAAAGGAGAATGCATTTAACGGGTCCAGGACGGGGTGGAGCTTTTTTTCTGTCAATGGCCATTTGGATGTTTGTAACATCATTCATAGGCTATACAAAAGTATCCACTTAGAAATCAGCCTCCTATAAACTTATTCCATTGCAAGTCCCACCTATGGTTGCCTTGGCAGGCCCAGACCAAATGATTGCAAAGGCCTACGACAGCCAGTAGGCCAGACATTCCCCACCCTGGTCTAGGAGATAGTCAACCACGGACCACGGGCCAAACAGAGCCTTATTTTTGTAAATAAGATTTTAATAAAACATAGGCATGCCGATTCGTTTGTGTACTGCATTTGACTGCTTGCAAGGCACAAAGGAGAGCTGAGCACCCACAACAGAGACCTTATAGCCTACAAAACCTGAGACTTTAAAAAAAAAAAAAAAAGATTTATTTATTTATTTGAAAAGTACAGTTCAAGACAGAGAGAGGGTGAGACAGAGAGGTTTTCCATCTGCTGATTCACTCCCCAAATGGCCCCAATGGCCAGAGCAGGGCTGATCTGAAGCCAGGAGCTAGGAGCTTCTTCTGAGTCTCCCATGTGGATACAGGGGCCTAAGCACTTGGACTATCTTCTACTGCTTTCCCAGGTCATTAGCAGGGAGCTGGATGGGAAGTAAAGCAGCTGGGACTCAAACCAGGGTCCATATGGGATGTCGGCACTACAGGCCGAAGTTTAACTTACTATACCACAGCCTAAAACATTTACTACAAGGCACATTACAGAACAGGTTGGCCAACTCACATCGGAGATGGTAAGTTGGGTGACAACTCTCAAAATTATGTGAGGCATGGGCTGACACTGTGGTGTAGTGGATAAAGCTGCCACCTGCAGTGTCAGCATCCCATATGGGCCCTGATTCGAGTCCTAGCTGCTCCACTTCTGATCCAGCTCTCTGCTATGGCCTGGGAAAGCAGTGGAAGGTGGCCCAAGTCCTTGGCCCCTGCACCCGCGTGGGACACCAGAAGAAGCTCCTGGCTCCTGGCTTCAGATCGGCACAGCTCCAGGCATTGAGGCCATCTAGGGAGTGAACCAGCGGATGGAAGACCTCTCGCTCTCTCTCTCTGCCTCTCTTCTCTCTGTGTAACTCTTTCAAATAAAAACACAAATCTTTTTTAAAAAAAAATTATGTGAGACAAGGCTTAGAAGATGCAGTTGGGGCTTGGCATCTGAGGGCTGGTGCTTTAATCTGCAGTGTGGCCACGACCCCACAGAGCTCTGGAGGACACTCAGAGCAGTAACAGACCACCTTTTCTGGAAGGTGTCCGGAAGAGCCAGGTGTCAAAAGGCTCCTTTCTCACCAAAGAGCTCAGCACAAAGCACAAAGCCCTGTCTGCTCACCTAACAAGTTTCTGCTGATAACCTAGAAAAAAAGGATAGGAGCTGTCGCATTAAGCTACTGCCATATACTGTAAACTGTGGGCCAGAAAACTAGCCAACAAAGAGAAAGCAGGCAAAGATGGCCTCTTTCTAAATAGACACATAAAAGAAAAGTACTTGGACTGTTTTTGTTTACATTTTAAATTAGTAGCCTTGAAGAAGAAGCTCATAATAAAAGCATGAAGAGGGCACTGAGCCTGTATCCTGGGCTTCATATTCCGTGAAGAGGCATGTGCTAGGCGACGTAAGCACGCACCGTGCTCGTATCAGCACGGCGCTTCACGCCATCAGCCATGCAGAACTACCCACACTGGTGGGAAGTCATGGGAAGCCTCATAGACAATAAAGCAAGCAGATTAGCTTCAGTGTGGGTAAGCAAAAAGCATCACAGAAAAACCTTCTACGTCAGAATATCAGCTAACGGTTTCTACAATTCCTCCCAGGGAAGGAATCATCAGTTTTCTTAAGGCCCTTCTTTCCATCTGAAAAGATAAATAGGAAAGGAAATGTAATTAAAGTTAATACATTTCCAAATGCTAACAGCTAGGAAAGTTTTTAACTCCTTGAGGATCAATTATATTATATTATCTTTCCTAACATGTTACACATTTATAAGTCAATACATGTTTGATGAATAGAAATACATTTTCTTATAAATTTTAGTTTGGAAAATAGACTAAGAGAAAATATCATTGTGCACAGTAGCTAACTTACTTATGGAATGTGTAAAGGCCAAACACATAATTCAACCTATGACTTTATTATTTTATTTGTGAAACAGACACGGAAACAGAGAGAGAGGGAGTGCTCCCTTCTGCTGGCTTACTCCCCAAATGCCTGAAATAGCCTGGGATAGGCCAGGGCACCACAGGCCTCCCAGGTGGGTGGCATGGCAGGAACCCAACTACTCTGAGCTCTCATGATTACTTCCAAGGGAAGACTTGAGCTGGGAACCAGGAAGAGAATGCAGGCACTCTGATGTGGGACAGGGGTGTTTTAACCACTAGTCTAAACGTCTACTCCCTAACCTGTGGTTTAAGTAGGATGACCTACTGTACCATTTTACCTAGAATGGAGGCATTTCCCCAATATGTGGATTTTTAGCTCTAAAATTAGGTCAGTCTCAGATAAACTTGGTCATCCCAGTTTTAAATAAATTCAGGAATTAAAGTAGCCTGAAAGGTATTATGGGAAGGTACAACTATGTAGAAGACAAATACAAAATATCTGACTTTGTCACTGTTACTAAGAAGGTCTGACTCTACCAGTCATGGTCACATGCAATACAAAAAAGCATGTAGTCAAGTACCCATTCAGTGAGTGCTAGCCACAATGGAACAGTTATAATGCAGACCTCAGAAGTGACTAGAATGAAATTTTGAAAAGAGAAGAGGGTTGGGATAGTATAGAACATAAAGTAATTGCAACAAAGGCCTAAATAAGGAAGAAGACATCTGGGAGACAGTAAGGAATCTTCCTGATTGAGGTCAGAGAGTGTTAGAAAATTGTAGATTAGCCGGCGCCGTGGCTCAACAGGCTAATCCTCCACCTTGCGGTGCCGGCACACCGGGTTCTAGTCCCAGTCAGGGCGCCGGATTCTGTCCCGGTTGCCCCTCTTCCAGGCCAGCTCTCTGCTATGGCCCGGGAGTGCAGTGGAGGATGGCCCAAGTGCCTGGGCCCTGCACCCCATGGGAGACCAGGAGAAACACCTGGCTCCTGCCTTCGGATCAGCACAGTGTGCCGGCCGCAGCGTGCCGGCCTCGGCGGCCACTGGAGTGTGAACCAAAGGCAAAAGGAAGACCTTTCTCTCTGTCTCTCTCACTGTCCACTCTGCCTGTCAAAAAAGAAAAAAAAAAAAAATTGTAGATTAAAGAATTTGGATTTCTATCCTGTTTTAGTAAGACTGTATGTATGAAGGTTCATAAGGAGTTTCTTTTTTTTTTTTTAAAGAAAAAGATTTGTATTTACTCATTTGAAAGTCAGAGTTGGGGCCAGTGCTATGGCTTTGTGGGTAAAGCTGCCGCCTGCAGTGCCAGCATCCCATATGGGCACGGGTTCTAGTCCCGGCTGCTCCACTTCTGATGCAGCTCTTTGCTGTGGCCTGGGAAAGCAGTAGAATATGGCCCAAGTCCTTGGGCCCCTGCACCCACGTGGGAGACCCACAAGAAGCTTCTGGCTCCTGGCTTCAGATCGGCCGAGCTCCCAACGTTGTGGCCAATCAGGGAATGAAACAATGGAAGGAAGATCTTTCTCTGTCTCTCCCTCTCACTGTCTGTAACTCTACCTCTCAAATAAAAAATAAATAAAATCTTAAAAAAAGAGAGAAAGACTGACAGTGAAGCAGAAAACAAACACAGTACATTAAGTGATCCAAAGAGGAAATACGTAAACCACAAACAAGACAGCTACACAACAATGGTTACTGCCATTTTCCAGATGGCCCACGGTTGCACATGTTGCTGATCTGATTACAAAAGGCTCTCACAATCAGTGCATTCACCATCAATCTCATGGTTAATTCCAATAATAAAAGTGCTGTCAGCACTGTCCATGGGAAGAGGGAAAGAACTGAGTGACACACAGCCTCAGCACAGCAGCAAAGGTGTAGCAGGCATTCAAGATCCACAGAACAAAGCATTTCCTGGAAGCCTTTTCTGACAGCCCTGCCCTAGCCCCACATCTGGCTGAGGTGCCCTTCTCTGAGGTCTCACAACCTCTGTTCTCAGCAGGTCCCCAGTGAACAAGCAGCTCCCCACCTCTTCAATCCTTCTACCTCCCTGCCACGAACGTGGAGCACACATTCCATAACTGTGGAACTATTGCTAGCCCTAGCATTTCAACTCTTCTCCCTCCCAGCTCACAGACCCTTAAAACGATCAGGCCTCGGGTTGAAAGACAGCAGATACTTTCAAGTCCTACTCCCTACAAATCTTCCATCCTCGCCACAAAGATGTCACCGGCATCCCCAGCCTCTGCTTTGGAGCAGCCAGCAACCGGAAGTCCACTGTCTCCCACGACATTCTGCTTTCTGGCAGCTGAAACTGTAAGATTCTCCTTGCACACGGTCAAAATCTGTCACTGCTGTGAAAAGGGTACAGGCAAGGACAGAACTCCCTCTGGCTGACATGCAATCTGCACCCTACTGTCACCGTGCAGCCAGGCAGGCCATGCTGCTCCACGGTTAGAGGCACAGGCTAGAAGCTGGGCACAGAACTCTGGCTCTGCCCTTGCTAGCTGCTCAACACCAGGCAAGCTACTTCACCTCTGCACATTATAGTTGTCTCATCTGTCACATGAGTACCAAATGGTACCTGACTCGACAGTGCTGTTAGGAGGACTAGCTACTACCACCATCATAAATAACATACACACCCCCAAAGAAGGTAGAAGGACGTACCTCAGCATGAGGGGTGAGCCTTAAACCAAATAAACCTGGCTTTATGGAAGAAGGCTACATTCGTAACTGTCTCATTGTGAGCAAGGGTGGGTAAACACTTCACCCAGATTTGAGGCCAGGCCCTGGCTGGACTTCGCCAACCCCTAGGTTGATCTAGGTCACAATTTTCTACCTCTTACACAGGCAGCTTGGAGATCACCTGGGTCTTGCTGCCATACAAGCACACAGCACTTCCAGTCCCTTCGCCAGCTAGTACAGAGCCTGGCACCCAGGACACACCGAAGCTCGCCCTGAACCACTCCACCAGTCCGGCAGCTAGCCGAAAGGCGACAGGCATAGACCAACATTCCACGCCCTTAACAAATATGCTGGAACACAAACATATACACATTTACACACATACGTTTTAAAATTCTCGCTTGAATGTTAGAAAGTACTGGAGTGACTTTACACATACATGATCAATTAACCAAAGACAGACTCACATTACGATGGAAGATGAACAAAAAGTACGCTAAGGCTAACGACTTCGACAGAGTGCTGGATTTCAACCCTTCAACCTAGGCTCTAGGAGAACACTTGTGAGATACTTGGCATCAAGTAAGTCTTCCTTTTATCCTTCTGTCTGGGAGCTGATCTGTGTGCACGGCTAAGGGAGCCGTGTGAGCAGGCAGGAGTCCTTCAGCCACTCGTGCAGCAGGCCCTGCAGCGTCCCCGCGGCCCAGGCATGCCGGACATCAGCACCAGGGATTTCAGTCGGGTACGGGCTCCACCTCAAGGGGCTTTACAAACCAGGAAAGCTGAAGATTATGAACACAAGCCACAGCCTAAATTAAATCACTAGTCAATTTCTTCTATTTTCTTTACTTAATAAAAGATGAGAAACGTTTTAAAATTAGCCTTGTTATGTCCCAAAAGAACACATGGTGACTGCACACAAATAAACAATTGATTTTGTGTTCTAATTTTCATCTGCTTATTGAATTAAGAGTTCAAACTTCGGGCACCTGAAGTAAGATATCCTAGGACCCAAGGCATGATGCCAAAACACAGCACACGAGACTAGATTTCTGAACAATTACTTTTTGTCCTGTGTGCCCGGGTGAAGCCACAGGTGACTTGGCTAAGTTTTCTCCTGATTCCTGACTATAATGAAAGCCAGAATACATTCTTCAACCCCTCAGTAAAAGCCCTAGCCTAGCCTAGGTCTTCATTTATTTTAAAGATTTGTTTACTTATTTGAAAGGCAGAGTTACAGAGAGAGAGAGACAGAGAGACAGACAGACCGACCAGGGCTGGGCCAGACCAAAGCCACAAGCCTAGAGCTCCATCGAGGCCTCCCAGATGGGTGGCAAGGGTCCATGACTTGAGCCATCTTCCGCTGCCTTCTCAGGCATATTAGCAGGGAGTCAGATTGGAAGTGGAACAGCTGGGTCTCCAACTGGTGCTCTCACAGGATGCTGGCATTACAGGCGTTAGCTTTACACACTGCGCCACATTAGCAGCCTCTAGCCTCGGTCATAGGTCACCAACACTTCAGTTACTTCCCACTTGTCTACAGAGTTCATGAGTGTAGCAGAAGGGTAAGGGTCAAAGGAGAAGCAACAGAGGTTCTAGTGGTATTCAGAGATGTGACACAAGAGGTAGAGCAGGAGAGAGAGGCCACTGTAGGACGGTCAGGGAGAACACACTCAGACAAGTGTGGAAAGACCAGGGTGAGAAGATAAAAACAGAGGGCACGAGAAGGAAGGGCAAAAGACACAACAATTTGGGGGACAGGTGCTGTGGCACAGCGGGTGAGGCTGCCACCTGCAGTGCTGGCAGCCTATATGGGCACCAGTTTGAGTCCTGGCTGCTCCACTTCTGATCCAGCTCTTTGCTGTGGTCTGGGAAAGCAGTAGAAGATGGCCCAAGTCTTTGGGCCCCTGCACCCACATGGGAGACCTGGAAGAAGCTCCTAGCTCCTGGCTTTGGACTGGCGCAGCTCCAGCCATTGCAACCAACTGAAGAGTGAACCAGTGGATGGAAGACCCCTCTCTCTCTCTGCATAACTCTTTCAAATAAATAAATAAATAAATCTTTAAAAAAAAAAAAACAAACAATTTGGGATTGGTTCAGGGTTCTTTAAGGATAGGTCAAGTACCAACAGAAGGCTGGATGACACAGCCATGTTCACAGGTTAGCTATGATGTGGAATTCAATGCAAGAAAAATTAACACAGCCAGATAATTCCTTAATAGGCCATTAAAAGACCCAGATTTGGCTATCATTTCTAGGACAAGTAAACCACTTACAGGCAGGAACTGGATATCAAATCTTTCTCAAAAAACTGACTTTTCTATAGAAAGGTGATTTTTTAGTAATTTTACAGGATAATCCTTCAATGAGAAATCCCAAGTTTTTTAAACAGTTCTCATGAGCACATCTTAAACTTAAAAGCCGGCTCTAAAACATCAGGCATCATCCTGAGAAGCTAAGACTATGTGTTGACTGGAGTCATAGCGGGGGGGCGTGAAGGCCTCAGACCAGGCCTGTCCGAAGTCGAGGAAGCCGAAGTCCAGCAACTCCCAGGCACTCATTCAAGACGAGCCGCTTCCCGTCTGCTATTCCAACGCCTGCAGTGACTAAGACTAAGCGAGAGCACACACAGGGCGCAAGCGTTACTCAGTAATTCTGGTTTTCACCCTGAGGAAGGGTACAAAGGATGAATTAGCACATAGCTTGGATGAAAAACACGGAGGAAATCAAGGAGAAACATGTATAACTAAGGCCCATAACAAAATTTAAGAAGGTTATGGGTTAGTTTATACCATATGGAGCCAAAGGTCGATGTTTATAATGTGCCCGTCTCTACTTTTCCAGTTATTATGGGTAAGATTTTAATTGATACTCCTTAAAGGTGACTTTACATAATGACTGAGATTTTAAAATGCTGTGAGAAGCCACACAAACTGGCATTTGATTATACTTCAGGTTTAAAACAGGCTTTCCTAAGTATCAGGCTCCTTCTCCCAAGAACCTTATTAAACGACTGACTTTTCCTAATGATTAGACAACTGTTACAAGACTCAAAATACAACCTGAATACTATTTTGTAGGCTCTAAAACAAACGCAGCTCCAATCCCTACCCTGTCTCTAAAATCCTCCAAGGCAGTTCTTGTTCTAAAGCAGTGATTCCTAACCTGGAGACTGTGTTCCCACAAGGTGTGTAACACACACACACACAGCGATCAATGCCTGGAGACACTGTGGATGTGGCAACTAACTTGCAACTACCTGGTGGAGGAAGGGGGGTAAGACTGGCGCCCACTGGGTAGAGGCCAGGGAATGGTCGTACCCAACAGCTCTCTCAACAATTACTAGGCCCAAAATGTCAACAGGGGCTGTGCTGGGAAACCCTGTCCAAAAGGGCAACCAGCTAACTTGCAAATACAGCTGACAACCTCAAAGACGACCGCCGAGGGAGCAACTCCAGGTTCACCGAGCTTTGACACTCCAGAGACACAGACGCGCCACGAGTTACTTTGCAACTATCAAAAGGCATTAAAATGATGACCTACTAATCATAAATGCTCAAAACTGCAGACAGACAAGCCGGGCAAAGAGTACTTTCACTACCCAGGCAGTTAAAGGCATACTTCCCTTCAAAAGGGACATTTCAGGAGACCAAGAAGAGAGACTGAGGGAGCGATATATATGCCTCAGAGTTTTCAATGACGCTAGAAACGTCCCAGAGCAAACACCAATCCTCATTATTTTTGCTGCTGTGGGCCTGGTCGATGCTAAGCAGCTCATCTTCTCCTCTCGGGCATCCGGCTTCTAACTGGACAGAGTTGAAAACAAAGGCAGGGGGAGTAGCACACCCTACTCCGAGATCAAGACACGACGCCCAGGTACCTGCTGGAACCCCGTTTACCTGGCAAGAGGACTGGCTCCAGTTTTTTAATCTTCGGTTCCGCACTGATCTGATCGTCAGTCTGAAATACATGAGCGATTGAAATCCATCAAGCCGCCCTCAAGACACGAAGGCCAATGTCCCCGCTCAGTGACGACGCCTGGAGCGCACCGGATCCCACCCACCGCACCCCGCACCCCTCTCCCGTCTCAGCCCAGCTCCTCTCCAGACCTGCTCGTTACCGACAATAAAACCAATAAGGGGCTTGGGCCCGTCCCAGCGTTCCCCCATCCGACGGGCAGGTGACCTGCCCCGCCGGGTGACACAGGCGCTGCGGGGCGAAAACCGACCCAGCTCCCCGCGAGGTCTCTCCTGGACCTCGGCACGCACCGGGCGGACCGAGCCGGCGGGGCTGCGGGCACAGAACGGCTGAGCGCCCTCCTCCAAGTTTCCACCGAGCCCGGGGGCACTGCCCGCGTCGCGGCTCGGACAGCGCGCGCAGCCTCCCCGGGGCCCCTGCCCCTGCCCCCGGGGCCGCGCTGGCCCGGGGGCGCCCCGGAAGCTCGAGGCGGGAGCGGGCTGTTTACCTGAGGCGGCGGCAGGAGGTAAGACCTGAAGGTGGGTCTGGGCGGCTTGAGCGAGAACATGGTGCCGCCGTCGCGGGCCAGCGGCAGCGCCGACGCCTCCCGACGCCCCGAGGCCGAGAGCTCCCCGTGCGCCCGCCCAGGCCCCGTCTGCGGCCGGCCGGGCCGGACGGGCTGACGGGCGGGGACTCGGCGGAGCGCCCGCCCGAGCGGGGAGGAGCCTGGGCAGAGCCGCACCGACGCGGGCCCCGGGGCCCATCCCCGGAAGGGGCTCGGCGCCCCGCCCCGAGCGACGGCGCGGACGGCGCGGACGCCGCACCCGCCTCTACGCCGCGCTGCCTCCGGGGCCCGCGGTGGCGCGGAGGGCCTGCTGCCCGGCGGTCAGCTAAAGCGCCGGGGGCCGCGGCGCCGAGTAGCCATTTTGGGAGCGCGCACCTACGGCGGCCCGCAAGGGTCACCAGGGGCCCCTGGGACCTACGGCGGCCCGCAGGGGTCAGGGTCACGGCGGCCCTCTCTGGTGCCCGGGCGGCAGACTGGTGGAGACGGTGCTGTCGCGGGTCCCCCACGGACCCTCTGCCTGGGACAGCGCTCTTGGCGGCTGCTCGGTAGTCAGTCGGCGCGGGCGAGCGTTATTTGTTGACGTCTCCGGGGAGGAGCCCGCGGCCGGGGCGGGGGGCCACCAGGTGTCCTGGTTCAGACCCTCGCGCGGGCAGTGCCGCACGGGGACGAGCCCCGCCGACCCTGGGGCGGATTCCGCCGCGTCCCTCCGCCTGTCTCCTTGGCGCGAAACTTTGAGAGGGCAGGGACCTCCCGTCAGTGTCTCTGGCTGCTGGGTTCCGTGGGATGCGGACGCGCGTGGGCGCCGCGGGGACAGGGCGGGCGACGCTGGCGGGCAGCCGCGGGCTCCTCCGCGGAGCCGACGGATCCGTCTCCAGCCCGGCCTCGCGCGTCCCGGCACCGCAGCCCCCGCGGGAGTAGGCGCTGGCGCTGCGCGCGTGGCCGTCGGTGGCCAGGGACGCGTGCGGGGCGTGTCCGGCCCTCGCCCGCCGCGTCTCGGTGACCCTGGCAGTCCTGGCTCGCTCCTGTACTTTGAGGAGTTAGACCCCGAGACAGCGTTGCATGATTCTTCTCACGGAGGGGTCCCGTGTACCGTGCCAAGCCACAGGCACGCTGACCGGCGGTGCTAATGGGAACCTCTGCAAATCAAACCAAGATGCAAGAAGTGGCTCTCTCTGCAGACCGGACATCCCACTGGTTAGGTAGTTAACCTGCTTGAATAACGTGTAGCTCCATTTTGCCCAGGAACTGTAGTTATACTTTTTTAAAAAATTATTTTTCTAAAAGACTTTTTAAAAATTTACTTAAAAAGCAAAGTTACACAGGAGAGACAGAGAAATCTTCCATCCGCTGGTTCACTCCCCAGCCGGCCACAGCTGCCAAGGCTGGCCAGGCGGAAGGCAGGAGCCCAGAGCTGCTTCTGGGTCTCCCACATGGGTGCAGGGCCCCAAGGACTTGGCCATCCTCAGTTGCTTTCCCAGGCGCATTAAGAAGGAGCTGGATCAGAAGTGGAGCAGCCAGGAATGAACTGGTGTCCATATGGGATGCTGGCGCTGCAGGCCAGGGCTTTAACCTCTGCGCCACAGCACAGGCCCCTTTAAATTTATTTTTAAATTGAGCTTTAAGATGTTAACTCTAGGCCGTTGCCACGGCTCACTAGGCTAATCCTCCACATGCGGCGCCAGCATCCTGGGTTCTAGTCCCAGTTGGGATTCTATCCCGGTTGCTCCTCTTCCAGTCCAGCTCTCTGCTGTGGCCTGGGAAGGCAGTGGAGGATGGCCCAGGTGCCTGTGCCCCTGCGCCCGCATGGGAGACCAGGAAGAAGCACCTGGCTCCTGGCTTTGGATCGGCGCAGCGCTGGCCATGGCAGCCATTTGGGGAGTGAACCAATGGAAGAAAGACCTTTCTCTCTGTCTCTCTCTCACTGTCTGTAGCAGTTGATTTCTCAACAATGTTGCAGTGGATTCCTTTCTGAGAGGAGGAGCGTGGTGAGGGCAAGAGGTGCGAGTCACCACACAGACCCCGGTAGTTGGGTGAAAGCAGACTTGAGGCAAGCAGCCCGCAAACTTGTTTATTTCAGTTGGTACAACATCTTATATAGCCAAGACCAGCCAATCCGGTCAAGGGGCGGTCTATGCCCCAACCAATCACAGCCTGTTGCCAGGTGGGTTTCAAAGCTATTCCTGAGTAACTGACACTTGCTTGCCAGCGGCCACCTTGCCGTGGCCTTCTCATTCCACCACATCTAACTGCCTGTCAAATAAATAAAAACAAAAAAAGAAAAAAAGAATCTACTAGACTTCCCTCCTGCAATGGGACCCCCACTGAGGGCAGGCTGCTAGACTGACAGCAAAACTGGGTGGAAGAAATAGAATAGAGACAAAGGAAAGACAGGGTCTGGATGAAAAGACAGGGTCTGGATGAAAAGACAGGGCCAGGAAGTCTCCTAAAGCAAGCTTTTAAATTTAAAAATTACACAGCAGGGGCTGGTGCTGTGGCACAGTGGGTTAAGCCGCAGCCTGCAGTACCGGCATCCCATGTGGGCACTGGTTCAAGTGCCAGCAGCTCTGCTTCCGATTTAGCTCTCTGCTATGGCCTGGGAAAGCAGTGGAAGATGGCCCAAGTGCTTGGGCCCCTGCACCCATGTGGAAGACCTAGAGGAAGCTCCTGGCTTTGGCCTGGCCCAGCCCTAGCCATTGAAGCCAGTTTGGGAGTGAACCAGCAGATAAAAGATCTCTGTTTCTTTGTTACTCTGCCTTTTAAATAAATAGATAAATCTGGCCGGCGCTGAGGCTCAAGAGGCTAATCATCCGCCTGCGGTGCCGGCACCCTGAGTTCTAGTCCAGGTCAGGACGCCGGATTCTGTCCTGGTTGCTCCTCTTCCAGGCCAGCTCTCTGCTGTGGCCCGGGAAGGCCGTGGAGGATGGCCCAAGTCCTTGAGCCCTGCACCCGCATAGGAGACCAGGAGAAGCACCTGGCTCCTGGCTTTGGATCAGTGCAGTGCGCCGGCCACAGCGCCATTGGAGGGTGAACCAACGGCAAAAGGAAGACCTTTCTCTCTGTCTCTCTCTCTCATTGTCCACTCTGCCTGTCAAAATGAATAAATAAATAAATAAATCTTTTAAAAAGGATGCTCATCTTAAAATAATTGTATGTTTTTGTGATCTTCTATGACAAAAAAATTCTTTAAAATTCTTTCTAATGTAGGAAATAGTAAGATTTCACTTCTCTTCATTTCCAATATTCAGCAAACAAAAGGCATTTTTTGGTATGAAACAGTAATTTTTAGATCTTGAAAACTAAATGCTGGGGGACTATAGGAACTTTGTGTTAATGCATTGTACTTTCAGAATTTAAACAATCCTACAGTCTGGAAGGAGAGAGCCACTTATAATGATGTCTTTTTTTTTAAGATTTATATATTTACTTACTTGAAAGAGTTACAGAGAGGCAGAGTGAGGGAGGGAAGGAGGGAGGGAGGGAGAGAGAGAGAAAGTCTTCCATCCATTGGTTCACTCCCCAAATGGCCTCAACCGCTGGAGCTGTGCCAATCTGAAGCGAGGAGCCAGGAGCTTCTTCCAAGTCTCCCATAGGGGTCCAAGGACTTGGGCCATCTTCTACTGCTTTTCCAGGCCATAGCAGAGAGCTGGATGGGAAGTGGAGCAGCCGGGACTTGAACCAGTGCCCATATGGGATGCTGGCACCCCAGGCAGTAGCTTGACCCAATATACCTCAGCGCCGGCCCCTATAATGGTGTCTTGAGAGCTGTATCTTAATTCTCACTGATCTTTTTAGCTGATATAACTCACTTAGGTGTGTCCCAGTGTTTGGGTGTTATGAGGGGAAAAAAATCTTTTCTGTTTTGTTTCCTATTATATTTGACACAGAACAGACATTCTCTTCTGAAACAGTTCTACGTTAGATAATTGAACATATACAGTGCTGAGGGTTAGATGTGTTCCCTGAAGGTCCCTGGGTGGAAGCTTGGTTGGGGTTCATGTAATGGAAATGTGGCCAGGTTGGGAGTGGGGGAAACTTTAGGAGCTGGGGCCTGGAGACAGGACGTTCCTGTCCCTTCTTCACCCTCACTTCCTGTCTCACCCAGCAATCTCTCCCCCTGTCACTCACTCCCATCCTTGTGACACCTTCCTTGTGACATGACTCAGCCAAGAGGACCCTCTTCAGAGACCGAATTAACAGGGCCGCTCAGTCTTGGGCTTTCAGCCTCCAAAACTGTGAGCCAGGTAAACCTTTGTAAATTAGCCAGGCTCAGGTATCCTGTAGCAACAAAAAATAGACAGTTGGATATTTGTTCCCAATATTTGGTTCCCCGCATTTAGACAAAATTGTAATGACATTGGGAATGTGATGTACTGATTTAAAAATATGTAATTACAAGCTCTGTGGCGCAGTGCCCTACATCAAACACCCTCAACATTTGAGCAGTGCTGAGTTGGTCTAGCACACAGATAGCTGCATGGTGTCATTTGACACATGCAAGAAAGGTCTCGGGATAGCCGGCTTGGCCACAGGTCCTGGAGTTCCACCATAGATGAATGTCCATTGAAAATGGTGCATCAGCAGTCCCTTTCAGGGTCTGGCATTGTGCAGCAGCTGGTTAACTCCTGCCTGCGGCACCAGCATCCCATATGGGCTCCAGTTTGAGATCTGGCTGCTCTAATTCTGATCCAGCTCCCTGCTAATGTGCCTGGGAAAGCAGTGGAAGATGGTCCAAGTGCTTTGGTCCCTGCACTCATATGGGAGACCCAGATGAAGCTCCTGGCTTCCACCAGGCCCAGCTGGGCCATTGCAGCCACCTGGGGAGTGAACCCAGATGGAAGATCCTTCTCTCCGGCTCTCTCTCTAACTCTACCTTTTAAATAAATAAAATAAATCTTTAAAAAAGTCTCTTCCAACTAAAACCTAGGTAGGTTTCACACACTTTAGTGATATGGAAGGGAATGGGACATGGGTTCCCATACTTGAGCAAGGTGGGGCATTTGGGGGAACCAGGCGGGAATAGGTGAGCTGAGATTTTCAGAGCCCTGCATTGTAACTCCACACCCCTCACCTGTCAGTCCCGCATGCCCACTTTCCTACGATGCACCTGTATCTCTTCCAGGACCAGGAAGGTGGAGAGACGTAACGAATACGTGGACATTAAACCCATGTGGAGGCACCATTAAGCACCTAGAGAGTCTCATACACACTGAACTCCACCCCGTTTGTGTATTCAGTTAGGGCACTGCCCCCATCTCAGAAAAGATGTGGGAGGGGCTTGGCCATGTTGAGGAATCCTCTGACTTCTCACAGGCAAGTCCCCAGCCCGCTCATGACAGGTATCTCTGTGGGCGGCCCACACTCCACTCATGTGGGTAGATATTCACACTCTCAAAAAAATCCTGTTCTTGCTAGTGCACTAGATTTATGCCCCTGCTTTGAGTTGTTGTCTCTATGGGGGCAGAGATAAGATTCATAAATATTAATAAAGATTAAGACATCGAGACCCAGACAGGAGAGCCCTCAGGAGGGGGCTGTGTGGTCGAGGCACAGAGAGGTGGAGGACTCCAGAGAAGCTGTTCCTTCTTCAGAGCGGCCTGTCGTGTTGTCGCGGGTTCCCCAGCTGCTTCTGAGAAACCTTTGCCCCTAGAATATGGCAAAAGACTGGATGCTTTTGGGGGGCACCCAAAGGAAACGCTTATGAATCAGATAAAATGGAATGTGCCGTCTTAGTGTAGCAATGTGAAAACAGGGAATAGTTTTATTAAAGAAGTGTATTGTTTATCAAATGCCAGACACACACACACCCTGCACCCTAGCCTTTTTTGGCAAATTCAACCCAGTTCAGGGATTCTAATCTGTTAAATGCTCAGTCTCATTCCAAGGAAAGATGCCATCACGTGTAGGTATTGGGCCACTGCTGTGCAATAGACCACGGTCTCCCTCTCTGTCTCTATCTCCCCCGTGTCTCTATCTCTTCCCACCCCCACCCCCTCCGGCCAGTTCATGGTGGTGTGACAGTCTACATATCAGGTGAGAACAGGAGCGAGCGTCTCCTTTTGTATGATCATTGTCCATTTCGGACTGAGACCTCTCCTACCCTTCCACCACCAATTCCTGGATATTGACCCAATGTTTTTTTTTTGTTTGTTTTTGTTTTTTTTTTCAGGCAGAGTGGAGAGTGAGACAGAGAGAGACAGAGAGAAAGGTCTTCCTTTTTGCCATTGGTTCACCCTCCAATGGCTGCCACGGCCGGCACGCTGCGGCCGGCGCACCACGCTGATCCAATGGCAGGGCCCAAGCACTTGGGCCATCCTCTACTGCACTCCCTGGCCACAGCAGAGAGCTGGCCTGGAAGAGGGGCAACCGGGACAGAATCCGGTGCCCCGACTGGCACTAGAACCTGGTGTGCCGGCGCCGCTAGGCGGAGGATTAGCCTATTGAGCCGCAGCGCCGGCCGACCCAATGGTTCTTTCTAGGTGCTTTGCTGAAGTTAACAGCTGGTGGTAACTTCAGGCAGGAGGCACCTGCTGTGCGCTCCAGAGAAAGAGACACCTGAGACCTCCAATAAGGTGCTCCTGGGAGATTGTGAGCACCCAAGGTCTCAGTCTAGCCTCTGCTGTAGCCAGAGAAGACCCCTTCCCACCCCCTCTCATTTTGGATAGTCAAGAGTGGTGGTGGTGGTGGTGGCGTGGCCCCCTGGGACGTCTGCCTGGGGGGGCCTAGTACATGGTGGGTGTTTGAACTTCAACTCGGAGCATTCACCTTGCATTCTTTTTTTTTTTTTTTTTTTTTTTTTTTTTTTTTTTTTGACAGGCAGAGTGGACAGAGAGAGAGACAGAGAGAAAGGTCTTCCTTTGCCATTTCACCTTGCATTCTCAGGCGTGAGCATAGCCAGGGGTACATTTAATTCACGTTTGCTGTTCAGGACTATATGACAACAAGAAAATGTATCTTGCACACTTTATTTTTACACATTAACAAAACTCTTGGCCACCCTAAGTTCTAAGAGTGTGCTGTTGGATATCATTGGGCATCCCCTCCCCCACCCTGTTGTGTAACTTAAAAACACTGAGACATAAAACAAACAAAAAAGCCCCATAAAGAAACATCTGCTGTTTGTGGCTGCTCCCCACATCTCCCTTCTTGCACCTTATAATTCTGTTTTCCAGCTCCCCATCTCCCCACGCCCCTCCTTTTCTTGTGTTTTGCCTTCTCTTTAATTCTCTGTCTTACATGGTTGCTTGCTCTTTAAGTGACCTGCTGGAGGCTCATGTGCCCGCAGGCACTTCTTAGGCTATTTGGTAATACAATCTTGTACACTGATGAATCAGTCTGTGTGCACTGGAGTATTGTCACTTTCGTTTGATCCTAACCTAACTAAAACAAACAAACAAACAAAAAACTACTAACATATGCTAACAAAATACGACTTTAATTCAGCCCATTACATTTTAACTTCAGTCAAAATTTCTAGGTTTTAAAAATGAAAATGTGGAGCCAGCAATATGGTGCAACGGGCTAAGACATTGGCCTGCAAAGCCAGCATCCCATATGGGCGCCCGTTTGAGTCCCAGCTGCTCCACTTCTGATCTAGCTCGCTGCTAAGGTGCCTGAGAAAGCAGTGGAGGGGATGGCCCAAGTGCTTGGGCCCCTGCCCCACGTGGGAGATCTGGATGGAGCTCCTGGCTCCTGGCTTCAGCCTGGTCCAGCCCTGGCTATTGAGGCCATTTAGGGAGTGAACCAGTGGATGGGAGATCTCTCTCTCTATATATAACTCTGCCTTTCAAATAAATAAATCTTTGGGAAAAAATGAAAATGTTTTCAGTGATATTTGGATGACCAAGGGGGGACCTTTTAGTGGCTCTGATTTAAAAAAACACACACACACACACAACGGGTTAGCATTCAGTTTCTGGGGAAGTTTTCTCTTGCTTCACCTTTGGTTCTTCCGTCGTAACTCCAGATACAACGACCAAGTTGGTCACACTGCTGGCGTGGCCTGGCCTGTCTAATCTGTGCTGGAGGGACCTCACGCCCCTTGGGTGGCCATGTAAACTTTTGGACCTGAGCGACGGGAATCCCAGAGTTTGCTCTGGTTTCACAGACAGCAGGTTTCCCTTCCCAGTCCTGTCGGTGACTGCGAGGGATAGACGGGCGATTCGAGGGACTGTCTGAGGCGCACTGTTCTCGTCTTCGGTGTCTGTAGACTGCTCTCTCTGCTCGGCTTGCACTGCAGCTTCCGACACGATGGCAGGGATGTCCGTGCTGCGCGAACGCGTGATCTTTTGCACCTGGTACTTCCATTCTGTCGTCCACTGTTGCGCTGCGGAGGGGCACGCTTGGTCCATGATGGAGCTGTACTCTGCACTCCACTGGTTAACGCCGCTGACCAGCTGTCGTCCATGGGAATAGATGAAGCTTCTGGACTTCACTGTTTTGCAGGCATTGAACGTTTCATCTGGGTTATAGCGTGTGACTGTGGTTTCTTCCAAGGGATAGGAAATGCTGCCTTCTATTTTTGTCGTTTCCACTGTCAGCTGAGTGTTTTGAAAATCTGATTTGTTCTGCCCATGCCCGACATCTGTTTGATTTAAACTTGGGGAAGCAGTTTCTTCTCTTTTAGGGTCCGCCTGCCTTTCATCTTCTGTTGAAATCCCGATATCTGGACCTAATTTGGGCTCTGAAGTGTTCTTACCGTCGGCTACAACCAGCCGACTGCCATCTGGTGCCGCAGGCGTGCCTGACGGCAGGTGAAGGCTGCCCTGCCGTTCCGGGACGAGGTGCGTCTTCACATCCTTCTCTTCCTTCACACGGAAGGAACAGGCTCTTTTCCTGAATCCTGGCCCTGGAGACATGGAGAGAGACGGGTCCTCAAGCAGTAGCTCCTCTCCATTGAAATGATACCGACACATGCTGTAGCCGTCGGCGCTGTTGACGCTGCTCTGCCGGAGCAGGTAAGTCACATCGCACTCAGAGGAAGCCCGCGACCGCGTCTGGGTCAGCTCAGCCTTGTCGATCCCGGCAAGATTTTCCAGAGCATTGACCATTCTGCTGGATAACTCTTCCAGCTGAGAGAGCCGAAGGTCAACCGTCTGTAGGGACGTTTTCATAAAATTCTCTCTTTCATTGATTTCTTCCAACCTCATTGACATATTTTCAACTCTGGTGAACACAAAAGGATAGACGCATTAAATCGGGACTCGCTGGATATTAAAAATCATAAGATAATGTCATTGTTGTGTGAGTTTTTAGTCTTCTGAGGATCGTGGAATCTGTTGGGCATCCTTGCCAACCTCACATGCCCCTGCTAGCGCCACTAAACTACCCTGAGGGGTCAGAGAGTGATGGCAGGGATGAGTGACATCTGTGGAGCTGACATTCACCAGTCATCCTGTTAGGTGTGTTCACCACAAGTGCTCACTGAGTTACCACTCCAGGTTCTCTTCATCCTCACCGCAGCCCTAGGAGGTAGGCAGTAATGTCATCTCCATCTTACAGATGAGAACATCAAGTCACATGAAAGCCAGTAATTTGCCCAAAGGCCCACAGTCAGTGAGCAGTGGAGCTGGGGCGTGAGCACACCGCGTGGCTGTGCCGTTTGCGCCTGTGCTTGTCTCCTGGCTGGTACATCACACAGACTCTGGTAATAAAGAAAGGTACAGTCCTGACTGCCCTGGGAATTCGCTCTGGGACCCCACATTCCCAAAATTCAAGCTCATTACCTAAAATGGCCTAGCATTTACATATAATCTCTGCACACCTCCTATATATATTCAATAATCTCTAAATTACTTACTTGTAACACCTAAAATGAGGCTACTTCCAAAAGTTCTCTGAAAATAGAATTAAGAGCTAAAGGGTTTTTTGGTACAAAAGTCTTGAAATTCATGGAAAGCTTTCTCGTAATACACATTTTCTATGAACTTTTTAAAGAACCTTCATATAGTGTAAATGCTATGCAAATAGTTATTTGCTGCATTGTTTAGGGAATGATGTCAAGAAGAAAATCAGAACATGTTCAGTACAGGTACAATATTTTTTTCAAAAATTTGCAATCCAAGTTTGGCTGAATCTGTGGATACAGGACCCTGATGACAGGGGGTGCCGACTGCTCCTGCACTTGGTTTTGGAGTTTTGATTACACCAGCAATGAGTGGTTATAACTAAATAAATACATTTACATCTTGTCTGAAGTTCAAGGGATTCAGACATGACATGTTAATGGTTCAGATTATTAGTACTTAAGGGATGATAGGTAATGTTTGTCTGAAGAAACAGTAACTTTAAATTGTTCTTTATTCTTAATGTTTAGTATTCCCATAAAGAAAGATCATGACAGGGGCCGGCACTGTGGCTCATTCAGTTAAGCCGTGGCTTGCAATGTCAGCATCCCACATGAGTGCAGGCTGAGTCTCAGCTGCTCCACATCCAATCCAGCTGCTTGCTAATGCACTGGGAAAGCAGCAGATGAAGCGCCAAGCTACACCCACGTGGGAGAGCCAGATGGGGTTCCAGGCTCCTGCTGGGCCTGGCAGTCCTGTCTATTTCAGCTGTCTGGGGAGTGAACCAGCAGGTGGAAGATCTGTCTCTCTCTCTCTCTAGCTCTGCCTTTCAAATAAATAAATAAATTTTTAAAAAGAGATTGCAGCAGATTATAAATGCCTGCCATTATATTATTTTAAAAAAGAAGAAAAAAAAAAGAACTCTTAGAAGACCAGTCAGCAGCTTGTGAAGCCATTGTGTCTCCTGGGCCCAAATCCTCTGGTGGAGACCTCGTTCTCTAGTTCAGCATGTACAGTGTGTGTTCTTTCGGCGTGCTCATGAAATTTCACTCTAAGAGACAGTGAGGGGTGCCCTGGACCAGGTTTGCCTTCTCAAAGTTGACTTAGTCCCAGGGATGGGGATGGGAGTTCCGGCTCCCAGCCAGGCAGTGTGGTGGTCAGTTCCAGCGGGTTCATCCCGAGGTGAAGACAAATCCTTCAGTCTGACTCTGTTCTGCCTCCGTCGCCTTCCACCTTCCTCAAGAGTACAGACAGGCTCTAGAGTCCCATAGCTCACACTGCAGTCTATTTCAAGCAGGTCTTGGCTGCCCTTTCTACCTGCCCTCCCAGTCCATCCCTGGTCCTGGTGCGCTCCCCTGAGCCCTGAGCCCGGCCTGCTGCCGCCCTCTGCTGCACCTGCCCTTCTTTGCCCTGCACTGTTCTGCTCTGAGCCCGACCATCCCTGCGCTCCACATCCTGTGCTTCTGCCCTGCCTTGCCCCGCCCCTCCCAGAGGTGCTTTTGCTCGCGCCCCTCTCGCCACTCTCGCTGGCCCCAGTGACAGCTGCACTCCGAGGTATGGCGGGATCCTTGGCCTCTAATCTTAATCCTTTCCTTGGAGAACTATTTATACGGCCCCTAGGAAACCACATCATTTGAACAGGAAGGGTCTGGCTTCCTGGAGCTTCACCCCCAGGGAGACAAGGCCTCCACGTCTGGGAAGGCCGGCTCTCAGGCTCCGGCTCTCCCCGTGTTTCAGCGACCTCTGAACTTGCCCCGACTTCTGGGAAGAGTAAAATCTCCTTGATGGAGCACATATCTTCCCTCTCAAATATTGGATACTTCTCTGCCTGCTTTTCCCCTTATTAGCTAATTTGTATAACAACATTGCCAGTCAGACACATAGAAAGGAAACCTCCAAACCGCTGGATCTTGTGGTCTTCCTTGCACTTCCCCCGCCTCTCCCCAGCCCTACACTGACTCAGTTACCAGGCTCTGCTGGGGGACTCCTCTCTTGGCATCACAAGTAAAGCTGTGGGAGAAGCAGTGCTTCACTGTGCGGCTTAGGTTAAGAAAAATTGTCCCGTGGCTTGTTCCAAGCTCATGGAACAGCTGGGAAGTGGAGACAGCAAATTTTAAATGGCTACACCAAGTCAAGGAGGGATCTTCAAAAAAGTTGATGGAAAATTTTGCATAGAATGTGGATTTAATCAGTTTTTAATTTCATTTTTGAAGTCCCCGTGTGTGTGAAACAAGAAAGAGAAGGCCGGCGCTGCAGCTCACTAGGCTAATCCTCCGCCTAGCGGCGCCGGCTCACCAGGTTCTAGTCCTGGTCGGGGCGCCGGATTCTGTCCCGGTTGCCCCTCTTCCAGGCCAGCTCTCTGCTGTGGCCAGGGAGTGCAGTGGAGGATGGCCCAGGTGCTTGGGCCCTGCACCCCATGGGAGACCAGGAGAAGCACCTGGCTCCTGCCTTCGGATCAGCGCGGTGTGCCAGGGCCGCAGCGTGCCGGCCGCGGTGGCCATTGGAGGGTGAACCAATGGCAAAAAGGAAGACCTTTCTCTCTGTCTCTCTCTCTCACTGTCTACTCTGCCTGTCAAAAAAAAAAAAAAAAAAAAAAAAAAAAAAAAAAAAAAAAGAGAGAGAGAGAGAGAGAGAGAGAAGAAAATGTGGTAAAGGTCACAGGTATCTGACCTGGTAGACAGAAAGGACAAACAGTGAGCCAGCTCCTTTCTTAGCCATGTTCTGTGACTCCCCACAGTTACTTCACACATGCTTCTCAGACCTTGGCGCCCACACAAAGAGTGGTTTCAGATGGCAGCTGCAGACCCTCTAGAGATCAACCTGACAAGGGTCCCATATCTGCTTACACCCCCTGGGGCAGGCAGCCACAAAGAAAGCCCATCATTCGTACAGAGCTCCTGTGCAGCATGATTCATCAGCAAACACAGGCGGGGTTAGCTTCCTAAGTTTTAGCTCAGTTCACCTTAGGACAGGCTGAAATACTTTCCACACAAAATAGAAGACAAAAATATTTGCTTGATTTACTTTTAACTAGGATGCCCTGTTAAGGATCTATTTAGGGATGTACAATAACACACTTCGGAGGACTTTTGGGTTGTTCCCCTTCTTTTGGGAGAGGGGAAAGTTTGAAAAGAGCTGCTATAAACATTCACGGACAGGTTTTGTGTGAACATAAGTTTTCATTTCTCTGCTGTAAACACCTTGCAGTTAAATACAGCAATAAACTGCCTAACAGCATGTTGCCCAGTGACAGGCTGCATATAAGACAGGTCCTCAGAATTCATAATGGAGCTGAAAAATTCCTATTACCTAGTGACGTCACAACCGTAACATCTTAGCACAATGCACTGCTCATGTGTGGCTGTGTGTGGTGGGGTCGTTGTAACCATCCCTACAGCACTGCCAGTCGTGTAAGAGTATGGCTCCTACAGTTACTTGCTACTGGTTATAATCACTCATTTGTGTATTTACTGTACTGTCCTTGATTCATAATTTTATAGTAAATTCCTTCCACTTATGAAAAAAAAGTTTCACTGAAAACCAGTGTGCCACTCGGCACCATCAGCAGCCTCACACAGCTGCTGTGTGCCACGTCTAGACTACGTGGAGAGGTGTGTGGAGCGACTGACCACCCCACTGTTTAAACAGCTTCTGACTCTGCATGGGACTGATGGTTCTAGGTGTTGTGTATGTTTGATTTCCTAAGAAATTGCTAAGCCGTTTTTTCAGAGTGACTGTACCATTTGCTCATTCCTCCAGAAGTCTGTGTGAGTTCTAGTTGCTCAACATCTTTCTTGGCTATTGGTAATATTGGTATTTTTAATTTTTTAGTCATTGTAATAAGTATGTAGTTGTGTCTGATCATGGTTTTAATTTGCATTTCACTCATAGGTAATGATGTTGAATGTCTTTTCGGGTGCTTGACAGTCTCAAGTTCTTTCCAGTGAGAATATATTGAAATCTTTAGCCTATTTTTAGCCTACTTTTAATTGAGGCAATTTGTTCTCCTTATTGATTTTTGAGAATTCTTTTTTTTTGACAGGTAGAGTTTTAGACAGTGAGAGAGAGAAAGGTCTTCCTTCCATTGGTTCACTCCCCAAATGGCTGCCATGGCCAGCGCTGCGCCGATCCGAAGCCAGGAGCCAGGTGCTTCTTCCTGGTCTCCCATGCAGGTGCAGGGGCCCAAGGACTTGGGCCATCCTCCACTGCCTTCCTGGGCCACAGTAGAGAGCTGGACTGGAAGAGGAGCAGCCGGGACTAGAACCGGCGCCCATATGGGATGCCAGCACCGCAAGCGGGGAATTAACCAAGTGAGCCACGGTGCCGGCCCCAGAGTTTTGAGAATTCTTTGGTTGTGTTGCGTACAAGTTATTTGTCAAATGTGTGACTGGGAAACGTCTTCTCCAAGTCTGCACCTTGTCTTTTCATTCTCATAGCAGTGTCGTTTGCAAAGCAAAAGTTTGTCATTTTGATGAAATCCAGTTTATCACTTTTTCTTTAGGGACTATGCATTTGGTGTCATGTTAAGAATGCTTTGTCCATTCTCAGATCCTGAAGATAATCTCTTATATTTTCTTTTAAAAGTTTTATAGTTTTGTGTTTTATGGTTAGATCTATGACCGTTTTTGTCAACTTTTGTATGTTTTGAGATAGATTTTTGCACAAGAGTGTCCAACTGTTCTAACACCATTTGTTGAAGACTATCCATCCTTCACTGAATTACTCTTGCAATCTGGGGGAAAGTCAGTTGGCTCCATTTAGATAGATCTACTTCTGGACTTTCTGTTCCATTCCATTTGTTCAGGTGTTCAACCTTTCACAGATGCCACACCATCTTCATTAGTATAGCCAGATAAGAAGTCTCAAAACTCGGTAGGGTGATTCCTGTGATTTTATTCTTTTCAAAATTGTTTGAGACAGTCTAGTTCTTGTACCTTCCCATGCCACCTTTTAAAATCAGCTTACCTCTATCTACAAATTAACCTGCAGGGATTTTGCTTGATATTGTGCTAAAACTATAGCTCAATTTTGGGAGAATTGACATCTGTACTATATTCGTGTAAACCCAGTGAATCACTATGGCATGTCTTTCCATTGATTTGATTCATCTTTGGTTTCTTTCAGCAATATTTTATAGTTTTCTGCATACAGATTCTATGTGTGTCTTATTAGGTTTATACTTACGTACTTCTTTTTGTTGGAGCTCTTGGAAAATGTTATTTTTTTGGGTGTCCAATTATATGTTGCTACTATATAGAAATAAGACTGATTTTTGTGTGTTACTTTAGTGTTCTGTAGCCTTGCTAAATCTACTTATTACTTTTAGGAGGCTTTTTGTTTGTTTACATTTTAAAAAATTTTTTTATCTGATTTTTCTGTTTACACAGTTGTGTCATCTACAAACAGGAATGGTTTTAATTCTTTTCAAGACATATGTCTTTTGTTTCTCTCACTTGCCTTACCCACTCTGGCTAAGACCTCCAGTACATTGATAAATAGCAGTGGTGAGAGTGATAGAGCACCTTCATTTACACGAATTTCATTTATCTCTCACAACGCTACCATGCTACGACTATCATCATTATTGTTTTAGGCACCACGGCTGACAGATGCAGGATAAAGAGGAGCCGGTGGAATAACTTCATGCCTAATATAATCATGGGCACATCTTAAAGGGGACCCTGAAGCTGACAGCATGCTAATCACAAACAATCTTTGTTCTTCTCAAAAACAAAGCAAACATACAAAAATAGTAAGGCCATGGAATGTCAGTTGGAAATTGCTCCCTGAACTGTAAATGCTACCCAAGTCTCAAAGGACACAATTATGTGAGATAATGTACTGCAGATCTTCTCTGTGTCTTGGTGTATCTATAATTAAGGGTATTTGTTTTTGAATGTGGTACCCTAAAACCTTAAAATAATTCAACAAGAAAACCTTTTTGTTAAGGAAATATAGCTAATGTTTTCCATTTCATTCAAATGTTAGCACAGCAATATATACATTTGAGGAACTTCTGTAGTAGCTTCCGAGAGAATGCCTATGTGTGACGTAACTGATAGGTCTTGTGTAGACTCTTGTCTGCTGAATGTAAGCCACGAATTCATCCTGTCACAATAGGAGTTCCCTAGGACAGGACTTAGACATTTGGAGTTGTGTAGTGAGCTACTTATTCAGTCTTGTTTTATGTGCAGTCATCTTTACACATGAAAACCTCACCCTTCACCTGCAAGGCATCTGATAAATTATATGGGAACATTTCCTTAATGATAGAGTTAAATGTTAACATAAAAACATGACGTTAATGGAGCTAGGTTCAGTTCATACTTGAAGAAACCCATGTTTCAAGCTCTCATGGTATTCTGAACTTGAGTTCTAAGGCTTCCTACCCTGTAATTTTATTCCAAATGTATAGATCGTAAAGTTGTCTAATCCACTCTAATTTTTACATCCGCTATTTTAATTTTCATGTACTTCCTTGTACTGGGCTGCCTTTTAAATTTAGTGATTATAGGGAGAACACCCAGGCCAGAATCTTGTGCTTACCTACAGAATTTGTATATGTGGAAGACTTAACGAAGACTAACAATGAAGGAACAAGACTCAAGCCTTCAACCTTCTGGCTTTCTCATTCTTTGTAAAGCCAATAGACTGAGTTACTAAAACAATATTAAGTTGGCTGAGAGTCCAGCTCTGTGCTGCCTTACATACACCCACGTGGCTGTCCCTCAGACCTCCAGCTTTCTAGAATTCAAGTCATCTAAATCATTAGCCCTTTCTGGCTATGTTCTACTTTCTGTTCTGGCCAGGCTCGGCAGTCAGCCACTAAGTGAAGCTCTTATTCATATCCTACGTTCTCTTTCCTTCTAACACAATAGCACCAATACCTGACTCGTCAAGTATCCAGGGCTAGACAGAGATCAATGGGGCCTGGAGATGATGGATTACTAGGTAGTTCAAATACTTTTGTAGAAAATAAACAAATAATTTAAAAACTCTATGGAAAATGGAATTAATTTTGGTACAAAAATCTATGGTGTTTTTTTGTTTGTTTGTGTTTTTTTTTTTTTTGACAGGCAGAGTGGACAGTGAGAGAGAGAGAGACAGAGAGAAAGGTCTTCATTTTTCCGTTGGTTCACCCTCCAATGGCCGCCGCTGCCGGCGCGCTGCGGCTGGCGCACTGCAGCCAGTGCACCACGCTGATCCGAAGCCAGGAGCTTCTCCTGGTCTCCCATGGGGTACAGGGCCCAACCTCTTGGGCCATCCTCCACTGCACTCCCGGGCCATAGCAGAGAGCTGGCCTGGAAGAGGGGCAACCGGGACAGAATCCGGCGCCCCGACCAGGACTAGAACCCGGTGTGCCAGTGCCGCAAGGCGGAGGATTAGCCTAGTGAGCCACGGCACTGGCCTAAAAATCTATGTTAATATGAGGGTACTTCAAGAAGTTCATGGAAATGAAATCAAAAGATAAATTTATTTTGGCACAAAAGATTTTTGAGATCCATGAATAGTTTTTTTTTTCTTAATACACATCATCAATGAATGTTTTGAAGACTTCCTCATATACTTATTGTATTAAATATTAAGCTTGGTGTTCAACTTCATTGAAGCCATGGGAAAAAGGAAAACACACTGGGTGACATAATTCTATTGCTTTTGGAAAGAAAGTTGAATTGCTGACAAAATTTTGTCAACAAAGATTCTTTCCAACCAATTCCTCTTTTTTTTTTTTTTTTTTTTTGGACAGGTAGAGTTACAGTGAGATAGAGAGACAGAGAGAAAGGTCTTCCTTCCATTGGTTCACCCCTGAAATGGCCGCTAAGGCTGGCACACTGCGCTGATCCGAAGCCAGGAGCCAGGTGCTTCTTCCTGGTCTCCTATGCCAGTGCAGGGCCCAAGCACTAGAACCCGGAGTGCCAGTGCTGCAGGCGGAGGACCAGCTTAGTGAGCCACAGCGCTGGCCCTCAACCAATTGCTCTTTTAAAAAATGTTCCTGCCGGCGCCGCGGCTCCCTAGGCTAATCCTCCGCCTTGAGGCGCTGGCACACCGGGTTCTAGTCCCGGTCGGGGCGCTGGATTCTGTCTCGGTTGCCCCTCTTCCAGTCCAGCTCTCTGCTATGGCCTGGTAGTGTAGTAGAGGATGGCCCAAGTGCTTGGGCCCTGTACCCGCATGGGAGACCGGGAGAAGCACCTGGCTCCTGGCTTCGGATCAGTGCAGTGCGCTGGCCGCGGCAGCCATTGGAGGGTGAACCAATGGGAAAGGAAGACCTTTCTCTCTGTCTCTCTCTCACTGTCCACTCTGCCTGTCAAAAAAAGAAATGTTCCTTTATTTTCATGTACTTGAAAGGCAGTGACAGAGAGAAGAAACAGAGGAGGTGGGTGGGGGAGAGAGAGAGAGAGAGAGGTTTTCCATCTGTTGGTTTACTCCCCAAATGCCTGCAACACCTAGGCCAGCCAAAGCCAGGATCCTATAACTCCATCTGGGTCTCCCACTTGGGTCTCAGGGGCCCAAGCACTTGAACCATCAACTGCTGCCTCCCAGGAAGTTGGATTAGCTAGAAGCTGGTTCAGAAGCAGAGGAACCGGACTCAAGACAACACACTGACAAGAGATGTGGATGTCGCAAGCAGAGTCTCACCCACTGAGCCAGAGTACCTGCCTCCCATTGCTCTTGAACCTGTGATTAAGATTGGTGAACCAAAGAAAGAACAATGTGTACAACAGTGGATTTGTAGAAGACACAGAGATGGCCTCGAAGCTCCAATAGATAGCAATACATGTTAGCAGTTATCTGGTATGATGAGAATAGAGTATTTAGGCTGACCAAGTTCTAACTTGGTCACGCTGACAGAAGTTATCTATGGAATATTCTCATCCCACAAGCCCTCTTCAAGCAGAGGGATTATGTCTGCCAACACTAACCCTTATTTTGGTGTTGCTGATGTTAGTCATTCCTCATGACACTCATGAGTGGTACAATCCTTTGCACCTTGATGCAGCTCCTTAATTAATGAAAGTAATGAAGTAAAACCAATGTTTTACTCAGAGAAATATTTGATTTCCCTTTTCAATATTTCAGGAAACAATCCATTGAGCATGGGGTAGAAATTTGTATTCAAATCAGGAGATAATGTTTTGAACCATTCATTCATTCACACACACACACACACACACACTTCATTCCTGCTATATGGAGCTGTGTAGACTCTGGGGATAAATATCATGGCAGAAAAATCCAGACATGGTAACTGCCTTTATGGAGCTTAGGGCCGGAGGATCCTGGCCTGGCCTAAGGACGGAGATGGTTGTGGAGGCTTCCCATAAGGAAATGGCATTTGAGCAGAGAACCAAAGGATGAGAGAAGAAGGGTAAGGTGTGCCGAGCAGAGGGAGCAGCATGCGCACAGCCTCTGTGGGAGGAAGGATCCTGTGCTTTGAGGACACGAACGAAAGCCAAGAAACGAAGTGCAGAGCCGGAGAGAGAGGAGATGGTCCAGGGTAAGGCTGCCCTTCCAGGCCTGAGAGCAGTGGGAACCACGGAGGGAATATCAAGGGAAGCAGACGGGGCAGGAGCACAAGACCTCCATGGAGCACAGCGTGGGTTGAAAGACAAAGACGGGCCGGCGCTGCAGCTCACTAGGCTAATCCTCCACCTGCAGCGCCGGCACACCAGGTTCTAGTCCCGGTCGGGGCGCCGGATTCTGTCCCAGTTGCCCCTCTTCCAGGCCAGCTCTCTGCTGTGGCCCGGGAGTGCAGTGGAGGATGGCCCAAGTGCTTGGGCCCTGCACCCCATGGGAGACCAGGAGAAGCACCTGGCTCCTGGCTTCGGATCAGCGCGGTGCGCCGGCCGCAGCAGCCATTGTGGGGTGAACCAACGGCAAAAGGAAGACCTTCTTTCTCTCTGTCTCTCTCTCTCCCTGTTCACTTTGCCTATCCAAAAAAAAAAAAAAAAAAAAAAGACAAAGATGCTCAGTCAAGCATCTGTAGCAATGGAGTCAGACGTGATGGAAGCTTCAACTAGTGCTGGTGACAGAGGTGGAAAGAGGGTGGGCCATGTTATAGTCATGAGGGGAGTAAATAGAACTTGATAGCTGTTGGTGAAGAAGGGGAGGGGCCACAATGATGTGCTCCTGTCCATCTTGCTCAGATAGTTGAATGGCAGAGCCTAGAGGTCAGGAGAAGATATCCAAGATTGGAAGAAAAACCATGAGTCTGGTGCCTCTCAGGCCCCGAGGTGGGCGTGTTGAAGGGCTTTGGGTTAAACACCTGCTGCAATGCTAACACTGTCTCACACTGCACATCTCCTACTGAGGAACTAAATACTGGACCTCACAAGATGTTAAAGCTTCACAATAAAACAGCTGGTTTAAGTGCTTAGAATGTAAACTTTCCAAGCATTAGGAGAGAGCCATGAATTTAGCTCCTGCACGCAGGCAGCTCAAGGCTTTCTCATACAGGAGCGTGACTGATGTTGAAATGCGCTGGGTCACAAGACGAGGAGTCACGAGGCTCTCCGGCTCAGGCGTGAAGTGGTAGCCGAATAAGGAGACAAGAAAGGACTGGTGCTCTCCTAACATTCCCGGGTCTGAATGGCGCTGCGAAGACCGCTGAGAAAGGGGCAGGGAGATCATAAATGACTAATAGTGACGCAGAAAATGAGAACCCAACACATAAAGAAGACTGGAGAAACAGCAGGAATGTCTGAGCACTCAGAAAGCAGTCACAGGTGCCTGAAGCTAGGTCCGAATCACTAATTGTTCATTCTGCTTTAGTCCTAGCTCCTCAGCAGGCCAGGTTGAGAGGGAAGGAAAGTTCCCTTCTCGCCAAACCTCCTCCTCTTTTTGTTGGGGCATTCACCTGTGAGTCAGCCCACACAAAGCCAGTAGAGGGAAATGGAGGGGCAGGAATGTGCCCCCAAGGCTCCTGTGGATCCCTGCCAAGGGAAACAGGAAGTAGCATGTTCTTGCTGCCCTGCTCACTTTCATAGCTATTTCGTGTGCACACAGCCCCCAGAGAAAAATGCGATTTGGTAGTGACCTGATAACTACATTCTTGGAGACTTGGCTCAAGAATGGTAAAAATCCAAACAATGTCAGGGGAAGAGAGAAGGGAGGGAGCCAGCCTGGAGCAGAACACAATTTCCATTGTAAATGACTGGCTAGGATTACAGCCCAGTTAATGTCTCACTAAAACGTGGAAATTTTAGATTATCGATGTGGAGTGCCTTATCTTATGTAGAGATAATTTTCCTACTTTTGAAAGCTTAGCAATTAGTGTTAACGTAGCAAATAGATGTCTCAAAGTTTCATTGAAAATGTACTTTATTGAGGCCAAAAGTTGGTGTGGACAATCCTTGAATCTGGCTCGTTGGGTTTGATTGGATTACAAAGTGAGTCAGGAGCGAGGCCAGGGACCTGCAGCTGCCAGGGGGCATCTTCCCTCCTGCGGGCGGGGCCGCGTCCACGGCCTGGACATGCCCCAGGGAGACTTCACGGTGAATCGTGCAGTCTGTTGTTAGTTGTTGGGGCCACTGATGGGGACTTGCCTGCCTTGTTCTCCTGTTTCTCCGTACGATGTGCTTGCTTCTGTGTCGGGAAGATTTCATTCTGATGCTCAAGGATCTAAGGATGCCCCAGAATCCCCTTAGGTGTGTCCTTTGCCAGGCTTTCTTCTATCTGCATGGTTAGTTAAATCCTTGGAACAATGTACTACCAATTATCAAGATCTTTAGGGACACTTGGCCTAGTGATGGGCATTCTGGGCATTCGGCCTAGTTTGAGACCCTTGTGTCCTTGGTCAGAGTGCCTGGGTTCAATGCCTGGCTCCGGCTACTGACTCAGCTTCTTGCCAATGCACACTGAGGTAACTGGGTTCCTGCTACACATGTGGAAGACTGGGATTGGGTTCCTGGCTCCTGGCTTCAGTCTTGGCCCAGTGCTGGCTGTTGTAGGCATTTGTGGAGAAAACCAGTGGACTGGAATTCTCTGACTCACCATCGCTCTCAAATAAATTCAATCTCTCTCTCTCTATCTCTCTCTCTCTCTCTCACACACACACACACACTTTAGCAAGCTTAAACTGCCTTCACTGAGTAATAAGTTTTCTCAAAAATCACGATTTAAAAAACATAGACAGGGGCCAGCGCTGCAGCACAGCAGCACAGCGGGTAAAGCCACCGCCTGCAGTGCCGGCATCCCATATGGGCACCGGTTCAAGTCCCGGCTGCTCCACTTCTCATCCAGCTCTCTGCTATGGCCTGGGAAAGCAGTAGAAGATGGCCCAAATCCTTGGGCCCCTGCACCCACGTGGGAGACCCGGAGGAGGTTCCTGGCTTCAGATCCGCACAGCTCCAGCCGTTGTGGCCAATTGGGGAGTGAACCATTGGATGGAAAACTCTCTCTCTCTCTCTCTCTCTCTGCCTCTCCTCTCTGTGTAACTCTAACTTTCAAGTAAATAAATAAATCTTTTTTAAAAAGTGCAGACAGTGGAGGTTAATTATCCCTGTCTACCCTTTATCTAGCTCAGGACAGGGCATCAGAAATGTCACTTTTTGTCCTTCCCTGTCCTGCCTTCATTCACCCGTTCTTCGATTCAAACAGTTGCATGCATGCACTCTGCACACAGCCGGCTGATGCTGACTTTGCTGGACAATGTGTAAGTCAAAGACTGAGCCTGCCTCTTGGGGGACACACATCTCACACCCGCGCACACACTCCCCACGGCTCCCAGTCTCCTGGGAGCACGGAGGAGCCGCTTCACCCCTGCCCTGGGAGTCTGGGAGGACGGTGGAGGGAGGCAAGGGGCTAGGCCGGAGGCGGCCCATCCCCAGGGGTGCGCAGGCTTGGTAAAGGCAGCGACATGGACGGCCTCACAGAAGGTGGTTTCCGCAGCTGGCGAAAGCCCCCACTTGTGGGGTGTGAGGGTGGGCGAGGGCTGTCAGGTTGGGGGGCCCCGCACCACATGCGCTAAATGTCACTTCCACCCACAGTGTACAACTCTCTCACCCCTGGGGAAGCCACGTCAAAAGGCGACGTCTGGAGTTCATGCTGCAGGGACCTGGGCGCCCCCCACCCCCGGACGCGCGACCCCGGCGCACCTCTCGCACGTGACCCGGATGCGCTCGTCGCTGGACGACTGCTGCTCGTCCTCCTTCTCCCGGAAGTGCTCCTGCACGCACTGCTCCTCGAACTCGTGCAGCCGCTTCAGCTCGTCGTCGCTGAGGAAGAGCTCTGCGGAGGGAGAGGCGGCGGCCGCGTGAGCCCCGGCCGGCTCCCGTTACCCTGCGCCTCCACCGCCTGCAGGCCGTCCCCGACTGCGCCGAGCTAAGTTACCCAAAGCCTCGCCCCAGGTCCACGTCCCAGTAATGCTGACCGACAACTCCGCGTGAGTTTTATTCATGGAGCCAAACGACTAGCATTATTTTCTCTTCCTCTTTAGATGCAACAAACCCACGCCTTGTGAGGGGAGCACTGGGTTAGCCCGTAGACAGAAATCTGCACACCCGACTTCTGAGCCCCACGAGCCGGCTCTCAGTAACACGCATTACGAAGGAGCGCGCAAGCCCGAGTAGAACCCCCCGAAACGGGAACCGCTCGGAAAGCACAGCGGCTGGCGGCCTAGTGCGGTGCGCGGGACGGGGCCTGCTGGGGACGCTGGTAAAACAGCCCGAGCAGCCCCGCGCGTACTCAGGCCTCGGTCGCGTTCCTCCTGGTCCCCCTCGCGCTTCTTGCGGCAGCGGCCGCTGAGCCGCACGACGATGATGTAGAGGTGGCTCAGGACGATCATGGGCGGGGGCAGCACCGGCCTGTCGTGGAACGTCATGATCAGCTGGTAGCGCTGGAACTTCCACACCTGGTTGGATATGGACTTGACTTCGAAGAAGGTGTTGCTTCGGAAACAAGACGCGGCCACAGTTAGTCGTTTCCCCAGCAGCCAGGGACGCACACCGCAATGAAACCTGCAGAAGTGGGCTCTCGGCGCCACCTGGTCCCGAGCCCTCCCTCCTCCGTCTGTGGACTGTCCGCGCTCCAGGACAGTTCACTCATGGAGGTAAGAACTAAGCGTCTAAGTTGCTACCAGCTACTTTCCTGAAGCACCATGCCACGGCCTGCTGACTCTCACGTTTGTGCAAACGCCATATTTTAAAATGATGAGCCGTTCAGGCAAGCACTTCAAAGTGTGTAAAGTTTCAATTCAGACGAATAGATACCTACTTTTTTGGTACTGAGTTGATTACTGAACTTATCTCATGGAAGGTGCTGTTACTCTGGACCTGGGGTAGGTACAGTCTTTGTCTTAGCTTCCAGGAAGCACACAGTTTCATTGTCTTTCACACGGGGCCTTGGGAACGGGAGTAACCCTCCCAGGAGAAGTCAGATCCTCTCCAATGCCCTGTTCACTTCCAAGATTTTAAATTTCTTTGAAGGATTTTCTTGCCTCATAGTTTTTATCTTAGAAGCTAAAGTTATTTTCAACGTTGAATATGTGTAGTTGATATATTGAGTAGATCAAGGTAAACAGCGAAGTTCTGGGAGGAACTTGATTTGAAAGTTTAAACCCTCCTCCTGCCCCAGGCCATTCTATCTTCTGCCTTGGAAAGAAGAAAATGTAGTTCATACACTAGTACAGATCAGCTCTTCTCTACCTCAGGAGACCTTCATCAAGAAATTATTTTCATGATGCCAGCATGGTGGTAAAGCAAGTAAAGCTGCCACCTGCATCCCAGAAGGGTGCCAGTCTGTTACTCCACTTCTGATCCAGCTCCCTGCTAATGTGCTTAGAAGTGGTTACCCCACTTCTGATCCAGCTCCCTGCTAATGCACTTGGGAAAAGCAGTGGAAGATGGCCTAAGTGTTTGGGCTCCTGCCATCCACATGGGTGACCGGATGAAGCTCCTCACTTTGGCCTGGCCCAGCGCTTGCCATTGTGGCCATCTGGGAAGTGAACCAGCGGATAGAAGATCGCTCGCTCTGGGTCTCCCTTTCTCTGTGATTTTCAAAGTAAGTAAATAAAGCTTTTTTTATAGAAAGAAAAAATATTAGATAAAAGACATGCTACAGTGTTAAATTACTAACCAGGATTACATTTAAATGTGTTTAAGTGTTACCTCTTTTTTTTTTTTTTAAGATTTATTTTTATTTGAGAGGCATAGTTCCAGACAGAGAGACAGAGAGACAGAGAGAGAGAGAGAGGTCTTCCCTCTGCTGGTTCACTCCCCAAATGACTGCAACGGCCAGAGCTGGGCCAGGCCAAAGCCAGGAGCCAGGAGCTCCTTGTGGGTCTCCCAAGTGGGCAGGGGCCCAAGCACTTAGGCCGTCTTCTACTGATTTCCCAGGCCATTTGCAGGGAGCTGGATCAGAAGACGAGCCTCCAGGACTCAAACGGGTGCTGCAGGCAGAGGCTTAACCTGTTACACTACAGCACTGGCCCGTAAGTGTCAGCTCTTGATTTAGGATTAAATATTAAAGTTGAGCGGCTGGCATCACGGCTCACTAGGCTAATCCTCCGCCTGCGGCGTTGGCACCCCGGGTTCTAGTCCCAGTTGGTTCTGTCCCACTTGCTCCTCTTCCAGTCTAGCTCTCTGCTGTGGCCACTGCTGTGGCCCGGGGAAGGCAGAGGAGGATGGCCCAAGTGCTTGGGCCCTGCACCCGCATAGGAGACCAGGAGGAAGCACCTGGCTCCTGACTTTGGATCTGCGCAGCGCGCCGGCCATAGCAGCCATTTGGGGGGTGAACCAACAGAAGGAAGACTTTTCTCTCTGTCTCTCTATCTCACTGTCTAACTCTGCCTGTCAAAAATAAATAAATAAAAAATATTAAAGTTTAGCAAAAAAAACCTTCAAAAATTCTATGCACTTAAGCCTAGTGAACTTCTCTGCATTTTAAAAAGTTCATGTGAGCTGGTGCCGCGGCTCACTAGGCGAATCCTCCGCCTTGCAGCGCCAGCACACCGGGTTCTAGCCCCGGTCAGGGCGCCGGATTCTGTCCCGGTTGCCCCTCTTCCAGGCCAGCTCTCTGCTGTGGCCCGGGAGTGCAGTGGAGGATGGCCCAGGTGCTTGGGCCCTGCACCCCATGGGAGACCAGGATAAGTACCTGGCTCCTGGCTTTGGATCAGTGCAGTGCACCGGCCGCGGCGGCCATTGGAGGGTGAACCAACGGAAAAAGGAAGACCTTTCTCTTTGTCTCTCTCTCTCACTGTCCACTTTGCCTGTCAAAAAAAAAAAAAAAAAAAGTTCATGTGGAAATGGGAACAAAAAATATTTGAAACTGTTCATATGGGAGCTCTTCAAAAATTCATGGAAATAAGTATTCTGAAAAAAGCATGCATGCATTTCAAAAATTTTTCACCAAAACAAAGGATCACTGAATTTCATTTTTACATGAACTTTCTGAAGTCTGTGGTCACGTGGGAGATTCGGGGGATTAAACTGAAAATCTATAAAACAAGAAAGAACAAGCACACAGACGTCAGTCATGACACATACTTGAAAACAGCGATCAGCAGGTTGACCAGCAGGATGTTGGCTACCAGGAGGTAGCAGGCCATGAGGGCTGGCGTGAGCCATGCGCCCGGGATGCAGGGGGGGAGCCTCTTGCCGTCCTCGTCATAGAGGTTTTCACCACAAGGAGCTGAAAGGGAAGGTGGTCTCTTTATGTTTGCACTTATGGGCAATGAGAAGAGCAAATATCGGCTACTTGTGTCTTTAAATGACTGATTTCTTTTCCAAAAACTTTCCAGGTGAAAAATAGCTCACACGAAGAAGGCAAGAAACTCACATCTGCACTTAGAGATAGTCACTCTGTCATATTTGTAACCATTTTCCCATTTATTGTGTTTTTCATATATAGCAGTCTTTAGTATTTAAGCTGACAAATCTTTTTTTATTTCTCCCCATATTGTTTTCTATTAGAAAATTATCATGTTTTCTAATTATTTATCATGAGTTTGTTCTGTGTTTGGCTTGTTTTCTTTCATTTGTACATTAAATTTGAAAATAATTGTATCGTGAGCTGTGGGGTCAGGATCCCCTATACCCTCACTAATTGGTAACTATTCTGGAGTCATGTCTGAAAACTAATTTTTCTTCCTTCTGTTCATTTGAAATGCCACCTTCATCCCAGGGAGTCTATTTCCCAAAGGGAAAAAAAAATAGGATGATCCCAACATCACATTTATAATCTTCTTACTTTTAACTTACACTTTAAAAAAGGCATTAACACCAGAAATCGAGGAATACTTGAAAATGATGTAAGACTATCCGCAGTCCAAAAGGAAAAGGCAAATTAATAAACACATTTCATGAACTAAAAGAATCAAGTCCATGTAAACTTACGATTAATTTCCATGGCGTAGACTTTATAGTGATTGGAGATCCGAAGGTTTTATTTAATTATTTTTTGAGTTGTGACAGAAGGCGGGGGGAGAAAAGATGACAATTGAGAGAAAAGTGAAACAATGATTTAACAACACAAGAACATTTGTTGTCAAGGAATGAAAATATTTCAAGCTTGGGAATTCCAGGTTCATTTATGGAAACAGTGATCTCTTTAAAGAATTGTCCATATTAATTTTAGGAAATATATTTCACATTTATTTTGCCATATGTCATGAATAACAGCAAAAGTTCACTCGTTAAAAATACTATGAGAAACTGATGCTGTTACTGGCAAATGATCATTTTAATTTACAGGTTAACCAGTCAGAGATTCTCTGTATTCTAACACAAACACCACATAAGCACAACGAGATATAAAATTGTTAGGTAACCAATCAAGAATTGAAAAGCTGCATTTCATGATGTTATTGAAAATAGTATAACCTTGTGATGTAGTGGGTCAAGCCATCTCAAACACTGACATCCCATATGGGCAGCAGTTCGAGTCCTGGCTGGCTACTCCACTTCTCTGATCCAGCTCCCTGCTAATAGCCTGGGAAAGCAGTGGAAGATTGGCCCAAGTGCTTGGTCCCCTGCACCCACATGGGAGACCCAGAAGAAGCTCCTGGCTCCTGGCTTCAGCCTGGCCCAGCCCTAGCTGTTGCAGCCATTTGGGGAGTGAACAAGAGGATGAAAGATCTCTCTGTCTTTCCCTGTCTCTGTAATTCTGCCTTTTAAATAAATAAAATAAATCTTAGGAAAAAAAAGAAAATAGTATAACCTCAACTTTACCTATTTTCTCTCTCATCCACATTAATGATAATTTAAAAAAAAACCATGAAAATATTACAACATACTTGAAGTCTAGGGACTTTTAAAATATATGATACCAGGTTGGATTTCAAAACTATAAAAACATTTAATGGTTGACTTTGTGATACTTGTAATAAAGATGTGTTCAGAATCGTGTTGTAGAAGTGAGAAAGAATTACCATGTGGGGCCGGCGCCGTAGCTCAATAGGCTAATCCTCCACCTTGCGGCGCCGGCACACCGGGTTCTAGTCCCGGTCGGGGCGCCGGATTCTGTCCCGGTTGCCCCTCTTCCAGGCCAGCTCTCTGCTATGGCCAGGGAGTGCAGTGGAGGATGGCCCAGGTGCTTGGGCCCTGCACCCCATGGGAGACCAGGAAAAGCACTTGGATCCTGGCTCCTGCCATCGGATCAGCACGGTGCGCCGGCTGCAGCGGCGGCCATTGGAGGGTGAACCAACGGCAAAGGAAGACCTTTCTCTCTCTGTCTCTCTCACTGTCCACTCTGCCTGTCAAAAAAAAAAAAAAAAAAAAAAAAAAGAATTACCATGTGAACTTGTTGTCAGTCCTAGTCGTGGCTGATAAACTAACAACTGCATTTCCTACGTGAGGGGGAAGACAGCAGACACACTCTCGTCCTTGATGCTTTATCACATGGTACAATATGCAAACAAAAATGTTGGGACCTACGTGAAAACAGGACTGAAGGATTTCTTTTTTGGTGAATTAGAGACAAGAACAGTTGGGCTGCACGTCCCCACCACGCAGCAGACACCCTGACCTGTCGGCTCAGCCTGCAGCGGAGCTGGGGCCTACATGCCCTAGAAGCACATGCAGGATTGTGGCTCATTTCCTCTGCCAATAGCCAGACCATTGTTGATTTTTTTTTTTAAATACTCCAGTAGTGAAGAGGAAATGGATAGCTGTTGGAAAATTGGCTTTGATGGCTTGAAGAAAAAGAAGATATGAGGGGTCAGTTGCATTGCTGTGCTATTTTGTTCTACTGGAAGTACACTATCAGCTTTATCCTGAGGTGGAAAATTACTGGAGTTGAAGGAAAACTAGGATATTGGCCCTGGGACTACATTCACGCAATAGGACGTCAACAAGGTCCAATGGAAGGGAAGTGAGTCTTTCAGAACTCTACTGAATGACTTTTTAGAGTAAAATAAATGACTGGTGCTTCCAAATCTACATTCCATAGTCTTTACTTTTTTTCCTTCATAAAATAATTTGATGCCTAAAATAATCTAATGCAGGAAGAGCGTTTGACACAAAGACTTAAATTGCCACTTGGGACACCTGCATCCCATATCGGATTGCAAGGTTCATGTCCTGGTTCTGCATCTGATTCAGGTTCCTACTGATGAAAATCCTGGGAGGCAGCAGATGATGGCTCAAGTACTCAGGTCCCTGCCACCCACAAGGGAGACCTGGGTGGAGTTCTGGGCTCTTGTCTCTGGCCTGATCCAGCCCTGGCTGTTGGGGGCTTTTAGGGAGAGAACAGCAGATGGAAGAAAGATCTCTCTCTTTCTCTCTGCCTTTCAACTAAAAAATGAGAATAGATAAATGTAAAAAAAAAGGTTGAAAAATGAAATAATCTGATGCAGAATACAAGTTAACTTTGTTTCCAAATTAATGTGTGTGCTCTTCCATTAATTTGGAGCTGATCATCTTCCTTGGAAGCAGGGAAGAGAATCTTACTATGAATTCTATTCTTACGGTCTATCTGGTCTGCAAACACCTCTCCATAGATCATCCAGTAGGGCATGTAGAAGATATTTCGGGCCAGCTTCCAAGAAGGCTTCTCCTCTGGGTGCAAAATGGCTTGACGGGCCACTCCGAAACTCATCAGCACCACCAGCATGATGACCACAAAATATAGCATGTCGATCATCTGAGTACAGAGAACACAGGTCTCTTATTTGTCTTGACTCCATGGGCCAAGTTCACCTCAGTTTTTTATGCTCATATGCCCATATTGCTCTCTCCAAAATGCTTTATTTGGCTGAAGGAAGCCTCCTCTCCTTCTTCCCACCCATCCATGGGCTACTAGTTTTTCCTACTCTGTGCATTGCATTTGTCTTATTCTAGAGCGTTTCTAACCTCATCCACTTTTCGACCTCATTGCATCTCCCCTTTTGTGGCCCATAAGTAGATGTTCCTTTATTAACTACAACTGCCAGTCGACAAAGGGAAGAATCATGAAAAAAGATGAGTGTGTGTAAGGAAAGCTAAGGAGTCAGAGGAGATACTTATGGAGGTAAAAAGATAATGAATGGAGGGTGTACACCAATATTAATCCATTCATTACAACTGCTGCAGGGTCACAGTGAGCAATGCTTGGGTTACTGGGGTATTAATTAATTAATTAACTTATTAATTAATTCCTAATTTTGACCATCCCTTAAAATGAGGATGAGGGCCCTCACTGGAATTAACTGAACCCTGTATCTTTAGCTCACAGATACTTGATCTACTAAGAATTATTCCAGGGCCCAGCGCTGTGGCATAGCTGGTAAAGCCACCACCTGCATTGCCAGCATCTCATATGGGCACTGGTTTGAGATCCAGCTGTTCACTTCCAATCCAGGTCTCTGCTATGGCCTGGGAAAGCAGCAGAAAATGGCCCAAGTCCTTCGGCTCCTGCACCTGTGTGGGAGACCCAGAAGAAGTTCCTGGCTCCTGGCTTAGGATGGGCTCAGCTCCAGCCGTTGCAGCCATGGAAGACTTCCCTCTCTCTGCCTCTGCCTCTCTGTAAGAATTATGCCAAAACCTAGGAGTCTTTCTTTTTTGTGGGACCAGTGCTAACAGTGAAGCTATTTTGGGTAATGTGAGGCTCCTGCTGGCTCATTTTCAGTCTCATATTCTGTGACGTGTTCTGGAATCAACGCAGGTGTGGATTTGTCTGGGCCCAATCACCTTTATTACTACTCCTTTATTTTCTATTCCACAGGAGCCAAAAATTTTCTGGAGTGAGGGTGACGGAAGAGCTCTGGATTCCTCTATCTCCAGCTTCTACTACAGCTTAGAAGGTTGTTGATCGTGTTTATGCCAAATAAACATTGTGGATGTAACCTTGCAGAACATCAAATCCAGGTCCCTGTGCATAAAGCATGCTGAAAATACATTTCTAGCTGTCAAGATGTAGAGTAAATACTTTGAGATCTTTTACTACTGAATTCCTATTTCATCAACACTTAAATGTTTTCTTTTGCCCTGGGAAGGTAGTTTGAAGCAGTCTTATAAAAGAAGAGGATATTTTATCTTACTGTCAAAAATGTACTTATTAATAATAAATTAGAAGGAATAAAAATAAAAATATTTGGTCATTATGCAGTTTAAATATGATATGGAAAAAGGAAGTTGGTATGTATCAAGTGCCTGATACATACTGAGGGGTGTGTGTGTGTGTGTGTGTACACATGTAAATATACAATAAACCCTTAACTCTGGTTTTTCTATTGCATTGTCAGGTAATGAACTGGGGAGGAGAATTGTGTATCTCAAAGCAAAGAATTCCCAGTAAGAAAGCAACTGCCGAGGTGAGTAGCTGGCAGTCAAGATGCCCACATCCCATACCAGGTTACCTGGGTTCTAGTCCCAGCTCTGCCCCCAGTGCCAGCTTCCTGCTAATGCAGACCCAGGACAGTAGCAGGTGATGGCTCAAGTAACTGGATTTCTGCCAACCATATGGGGGAGAACTGGATTGATTTTCTGGCTCCTGGCTTCAATCTGGCCCAGTCCCAGCTATTGTGGACATTTGGGAAGTGAACCAGCAGATGGGAGCTCGCTCGCTTGCTCGCTTGCTCTCTCTCTCTCTCTCCCTGCCTCCCAAATACAAAGAAAGAGAGAGGGAGGGAGGAACCACAAAGACCAAATGACATCTGAGGAAGCCACGCCAAGGCCTGGTCTCAGGTTCTACCATAGCCAAGTATCTTTGGTGACTGACAAGCTGTCATTACTCACCATCTTTCCAATCATCATCACGTAGGGCCCCAGGTACTTGTTGACTCCAAAAATGTCCAGGACCCGGATGTACCAGAGGATGATATCCACACAGTAGATCACCCGGCCGTAGCCCATGTACGGCTGGTTCTGCAGGCGAAGGATTGCTCCGATCATGAACATGGAAATGGCCACGAGATCGGTGATGTTCCAGTACTCCTGAAGCCAGACTTTTATTTTTTGTCTGAGTTTGCCTGGTTCTGACATGAGAATCTGAAAACAAGCCCAAAGAACAATAAACAGAGAGCGCAGTATTGGAAGCCTTGTCTTCTTAGAATCTTGGGAAGACAAGCCTGGTGGAACAATCCGGGGCATCTGGTCTCTTGCCTCCTCAAGACCTTTAAATGCTAATCTTGGGCAGAGAGCACTCTCTAGAAAGGGAAATTCCACAGAATCCTCTGTGTTCTTAGATTGAGGGTTCCAGAGACTCTCAGGAAATGCCTTCCAAATTGTCTCCTTCTGGCTGTAATTAAAGCAGCTGCCTTTTGACTTCTTTTCTAATGATCTGGCCATGTGCCTGCCAGGCCACGTTCTGGGCTGCTGCAGGAGGAGAGCCCCAGAGCAGGGGTCATCCTTGCACGGTCCCACGGAGCTGCAGTCCATCCAAGGGAGACGACAGGACGGAGTGGGAAATGCTGAGCTGCTGAGACCCCTCTGCCACTTAGACATGAGAAGTCAGGGGAAAATGGGACCAGATGTTCCCCGCTTGAGAAATCACCCTTTCAAAATCACCACTGATTAAAATGAGACTTCCACGGGGTAAAATGGAAAATATTTAGCAAGCAGCATGCATGGGCGTGCAGAGAGCAGGCCTGGCGGGCACAGCTGTGGCACTACAGCAGGGTGGGGGCTACACCGCTAGATGGGGAGATCCTGGGGAGGTTCCAGGATCGCAGGGGTGGCATGAGGGGGGCAGTTGTGTTGCAGCCAACTCCAAAGGGATTCACTGGTTTTAGAAGCTGTGCATGCCAGCCACCGGCTGCCCTGTCCTTCCTGTAATTGGAGGGCAGGCTCCTGTCTCCATGGATGGCTCGGGCTCAGCAAGGTCTCAAGGGCACTAGAGGTGGGACCCTCGGCCACTTGGGAAATCCCAGTTGTAGCCTCTGCAGAATTCGGATGGCGCTCGGCTAGGAAACAGAGCCATTATCCAGGACGGGGCTGTACAACCTGGGACTCGGAGCTCTCTTGGTTTCTGGGGCTCTCATTAGATCAGCAGCTTTAATGCTGCCTCTCCCTGGATCACGGGTCCTGCTTTTCAGGTCAGCAGTAATTCTAAATGAACAGTATTGGTTCTGTGTCAGTTGGAGAAAGGATAGGAAATTGTGCTGCGTGCTTTTTAGTTCAAGTTTGTGTTTGCTCGCATACAAGCTTGCTTTCTCTTTATAAGCAGATGCAGGGTATTGAAACTGTGGGTGATACTAGAAAGAGAAGGATTTGGCCCATCTTTCCTCTGTGACCCGCAGAGCTTGCCTCCCTGGAGGTTCGTATTAATTTTAAGGTCTCTGTGATGTAAGTCATGTGTGAGCAGTGTCCTCCTTTTCAGCAGGTGGTTGAAAATCGTGTTCCCTCCCTTGGCAGCAGATGTTCTGGGCCCCACCCAAATCCCCGGGGGCCTTCCACCCAGGGGCTGTGCCCGCCCCATCTGGTGCAGGTGCCGCTGTGAGGCCCACACCTGTCCCCTTCCGGGAGGCCTGCCCTTGGGCAATTGGAGCCACCCCTCCCCTGGGTACCTATGTGGATACAAACTCTGCTCCCTTCACTCAAGGTGGGGTAGACTCTGTGACATCCAATCCACTGAGAGCCCCCTTCAGGATTAGGCCAGGGCTAGAAAGCACACCCCACTCACCCTTCCCCTCCCTTTGTCTGCCTGCAGCCCCCACCTCTCTCCCTCCCATTGAGAGCCCTTGTTTCATTAGTCCATTGCACAAGGGTCCAAGTGTGCACTGTAGAAGTCTTAAATTACAAGAATCTCCATTTTGAGTTTCAGGACTCAGAAAACAGAGCCAAAATGTGTGCCCAGTATGCACTCAGACCTGCTTTTATTGCTATGTATCATTTATTTTGTCCTCTATTTTGATTTGCAAGTGCAAGTTGAATTGGAAGGAGAAGGCATATACATCGGAGACAGATTAATGAAATACACTTGGGAGTGTGACACCCCCAAAGGACAGACCCACATACTTGTGTGAACTCTGGGCACTAAGGAGCCATATCTGAAACTGAAGCCAGCGGTTAGCGGGGCTGGGACGAGACTCTGCAATCACCTCTCGGATTTTCTCTAACGCCAGGCTCACGATGTAGGAGATGACGATCCACTCCTGGAGGGAGGGCCAGCCATCCATGCGCACCAGGATGACATAGTTAAACAGCAGGAGGTAGCCCAGGTAGGAAATCTGAAAGGAAGGAAAGCTGTCAGCATGTCTGGAGGGACGTGCCCGAGGCCGGTTTGGAAGCTGTTTTCAGGCTGACACTACGGTGGATTTGCTCTTCCAGCTGGGCTGACTCATCGGAGCTGGCCCTCCCTGAGCGCCATCACTGCAGACACAGCGGTTGGGGGTGGTTGCGAGGCATTTCATCCATCAGCAGGACAGAGGCATGGGAGTTTGTTCTCTACAGAGGCATATTTATCGGTGCTGTCATCCTCAACGGGGAAATTATGAAGCTGCAAAAACTATGACACAGAGGCAGCTCGTAAGCGTCTTCTGCATTCCTGGAAGCTGGAGCTGGCGCTTCCTCCTCGCAGCCCCTCTGCTTTCCCTCCGGGTTCTGTCCCTACTGACAGATGGCATGTGGATAAGCTGTGTGCCCAGGCCCGTGGAGCTGACCCAGGAGACCCCTGCGGTGGCTGCAAGAGGGTCCCTATCTCTGTGGCGAGGAAAGAGGGGGAGCTGAGGCGGGGCGCAGAGGGGAGGGAGGCCGTCTGCAGTCGGTTGTCCCAGGGTGCTCAGCATCTCCCGAGGAATCTTTCCTCCCTGGCACCAGCGTCTTCTGAAGTCTGGAGGGAGGGGCCCCCGCACCTGTGCATTTGTGATTTGGCAAGTCTTTTATTTATTTGTTTTTATTATTATTTTTTTAAGATTCCCCTCTCCCTGTGGCATCAGCTTTATCAGGACACAGATGAAGCTTCCTGTATTCACTGCTGCCATGGTTTGTCCCTGCCCAAACTCATGCCGAAGCCTACTTGCTAATGGGATGGTGCTGAGGCTCTCATGAAGGGAGTAATACTGTCTCTGGGGAGTGAGTGAGTTTGGATTAGTTCTCTTGGGAATGGACTAGTTAGTTCTGGTGGGTGTGGGTTGTCCCTTCTCTCTCTTCCACACATCCAGCTCTTGGATCTCTCAAAACCATGAACCAAAATCAGCATCTTTGCTATAAGCAATCCAGTCTCAGGTGTTCTGTTACAGCATTGGAAAACAGACTGAGTCAACTGCCTACTGCTTACTAGAGGGTGAGACAGGGTTCTCTAAACACTGGCCTGTGTCCGAATCCCTGGGAAACTGACACCTGCGTGACATCCTCCCTCACATCTGGGCGGTCTGGGGTGAGGCCCAAGGCTGGAAGCCTGGGCTGGGGCTGTGGATCTCCTGGACTGCCCTCTTCTGCATTGTCTGGGGTGGAGGGCTCCCGCAGGCTGCCGCATCTCAGGCCTCCACCGGTTCTGACTTGAATAGGCGGACATCATCATCAGTTGTGGCTGCCAAGGGGTTGGGTGCCCAGGCCTGCGGCTCACCCCGAGGCTGTCCACTTCCATTCAGAGCGCTTCCTTGACCCCTGCCCACCAGCATCCATTGCCTGCCTGGTATCCCTGGACTTGGCCCCGTGTCCCATCTCCTGTCCCTGCTTGGTCAACAGTGGAACCGCAGCACCAGGATCTGCCCGATGTGGACTGTGGCTTGGTGTTTGGGATTTCATGAGCGGTCCTGTCTGCACTTCAGACTGACATGGCTGCCTGAGCCACACTGCCTGGCTACCCCTGCTGGGACGGTTTTCCCCAGATGCATTCCAGTCTACTCTTTCTCCTCCTGTCCTTGTTGCAGTGAGCCACACCCCTGGAGCTGCTGAGACCTGGGCGCCAAGGAGGCCAGAGGGTGGTGTGCTGGCCCGGGGGTCAGTCTGATGGACACTTAGGAGAGAAAGGCCTTGATCTGCCTCTTTATTTTAGGAGTTTACGATCTGGGTTCAGCCACGTCCTTTTAGTAATCTCATCAGTTTAATGGAAAATGGGATATTTGAGCTTGCTGTTTATACACTAGTCGTCTTTGTTCATTTAAAAATAAGTCTGTATTCCCCTAAGGTTGCATTGCTAAAGGCATGTATACAATTCTTCATCTTAAGCAAAAAGAATTCAACCACTTTGTTTCAAGAAATTATGTATCTGGGGCTAGGATGGCCATATTTGTGTACCTTGGACAAGATAGCTAGATCTAGTTTGAAAGTTTTCAGTTCCATAATTCATTTGCTTTCATAATTCAATTTAATTCAGTGATCAGACACTTTCTTTGCCCTTGAAATCTTTCTTGATTTCAACATATCTAAGTATTCAAAACATGCTAACGGGGACACGCTAAGGAGGAGGCTTACTGTATAGAACCAGAACTTGACGATGGGAGCATTGTAGAATTCGCAGATCTTGGTTCCAATGGGAATACTTTTTTGCTTTTTGTGCTCATTCTCCTCATCCCCCTTTCTGGAGCCAGCATCTGCATTTGCATCCTGGAAAATAGCACAGCACATGGCAAGCAGGTTGTTAAATGGAAATGCAGTGTACCCCAGCCCACAGGCACTTTTGTAAACAAAGAATTATGAAAAACTACAGCTGGCTCCTGGGAGCCTCAGGTTACACATTGAACCAACCAGGGACTGAAAATATTTGAAAAAAAAAAAAAAAAAAACGCATCTGTACTGTACATGGACAGACCTCTCTTCCTTATCATTATTTGCCAGTAACAACTGTGGCGTGTATCTTGTTTAGGTATTAAAGTCATCTAGATTCAATTTCAGGTAAACAGAAGGATGTGTGTAGGTCATATGCAAACGCTATGGTGGCATTTTATATGTAAGGGCCTGAGCATCTGTGGAGTTGGGTATCCACCGAGACTCCTGGAGCCAGTCACCTGCGGATACCAAGGATGACCGCATCTGCAATTCAAGAGGTTTCTAAATCCACATCAGAAAACCCTCAACAGTTCTGTAAATGACAGCAAATCGATGCTTCCAGGGGCAAGGTGCGACTGACCATATTCTCCTCCTCTTTCTCTTTGCCGTCTTCATTTTCCTTGGATGTCTGGTAGGAGAAATCATCATACGTGCGGAATTCCAAAAACAGGATGGTGGGGGGGAGAAGAATTCCCATGATAACCTAGAAGTGGCGAGAAATAAATCCATGTGTAAGCCATGGCGTTGCTGGCATTTTAAAGTCACAACCACTAACGTCCATCAGTAACCTGAGAGCCCTGTGCAGACCCCTGCTCTGGTGCTCAGTGGCTTTGGGGTTGCTCCATTGCCAGAGTGGCAGACAGTGACAAATTCAAGGATATGCACTGAACTTCTCAGAGGCATGGCAAGCAGCACTGTGGCAATCAGGCCAAGTTCTCATGTGAGATTTCAGAGCAAGGGAATCTTTCACTTATAATAATGTAAATAAGGAAATCAAATATTATGGTGAAGTTCAGAGCAGGAGACCAGAACTGTGCTATGGACAGGCAGTTATGTGGCTGTAAATATGAGGGGACTCCAACGTTGAAGTCTGAGGAAAGATGGAATGAAAAGATACGTTCATTTTTGGTGCAGAAAATTTGGAGATCCGTGCATAGTTTTTTTCATGATACACGTTTTCTGGAAACTTTCTGAAAACCCCTCAGATGTGAACTTAAGAGTCGGAAGGCTAATGAGACTCACAGAAACACACTCAACTGGGCCAGTCCAGACAACTAAAGGGTGCCCTGGGCCACAGATGGAAAACCTGTTGTCATTGTCAACAGTGCTTTCCTACACTCTATGATTCAGGGTTTAGCTTGAATCCTGCGTGAACTTGGCTTTGGCATGCACTTTGTTTTTTCCTGAGATTGTGGTTCCCTTTCCATTTCTTGTTAGGAACTATAAACTGGTTTTGCTTCCCTAACCCATATCCATGATGCTTTGTGGCTTCCTGGTCCCTGTCTATTTATGGGAGACACTCTGTTCTTCCCCAGTGCTTTCTTTTGAATGCCACACCCACCTCTCTGCACTCACCGAACCCGGCTGCCTGTCACTCTGCTGCACAGTGCTTCTATGGGGGTTTGAAAAAAACATGGAGCTTGTTTCCTGCATCCCACATTCCCTCTGCTCTTGTAATTTTTACCCCTCCCCCCACACACCTGCTTTTTTGCTGGGATACCTGCTGAAGTCATTTTTCTGAATGGTTATAAGACTGTCTTAAATAGATATTCTTTCCTCATAATTTTTTTAAAGATTTATTTGTTTATTTGAAAGTCAGAGTTACACAGAGAGAAAAGGAGAGGCAGAGAGAGAGAGAGAGAGAGAGAGAGAGAGAGGTCTCCCATCCGCTGGTTCACTCCCCAATTGGCCGCAATGGCCGGAACTGCACTGATCTGAAGGAGCTTCTTCCGGGTCTCCCACGTGGGTGCAGGGGCTCGAGGACTTGGGCCATCCTCTACTGCTTCCCAGGCCATACAGAGAGCTGGATCAGAAGTGGAACAGCTGGGACTCGAATGGGCGCCCATTTGGGATGCTGGCACTGCAGGTGGTGGCTTTACCCAATATGCCACAGCGCCAGCCCCTCCTCATCATTTTATTTTGTTTTATTTTTTAAATATTTGTTTATTTGAAAGATAGAGTTACAGAGACAGAGAGGGAGAGACAGACAGAGAGAGATAGAGACAGGGAGAGACAGAGACAAAAAGAGAGCTCTTCCATCCGCTAGTTCACTCCCCAAATGGCCACAACGACCAGAGCTGGGCCAGGCTGAAGCTAGGAGCCAGGAGCTTCTTCCAGGTCTCCCACGTGGGTGCAGGATCCCACGAACTTGGGCCATCTTCCACTGCTTTCCCAGGTACATTAGAGGGAGCTGGGTCAGAAATGGAGAAGCTGGAACCTGACCCAGTGTTTATATGTGATGCCAGAGCTGTACCCACTAGGCCACAGCACTGGCCCCTTTCTTCATGATTTTAAATAGTAAGACTGGGTTAGAAAATTCCAGGTCCCAAGTGTTTGCCCCGCAGAACTGTGACAGCCTCGCTCTGCTGAAGTCTGATGCAATCTGATGTTCCTCCCTTTATACGCGACTTGTTTTATTTTCTTTAAAACCTTCAGAATATCTTTGTTCTGAGCATCCTGAAGGCTATTTGGTTATTAATATTCAAAGTTATGCATCACATCAGCAGAGCATATTATGTAGAATTGGACAGGTGCCAATGCCTTCTGTTTGCCAGACCATGCTACATAGCATTCCATATATATACATGTACAATACCTAAACCTACACCTACACCTATTCCTATACAAGGATAATTCAGAGAGTTCAGGGACCATGGATTTAAAATATGAGTTTATTTTGGTGCAAAAGCCTTGAAATCCATGGAGAGTTTCTTCACAATATGAGTTCTCCATGACCGTTAGGAGTGCGTTCACATTTTCTCCTTTTCCCTCCAGGGGATGCCACACATGTACTGTTGCCATTTAGCAGCTGGGGATCTGCAGATTAGAATCCATTCTCAACGTAACATGGTAGTTGAAAGTGGCAGAGCTAAATTTTGATTATAATACAATCTTCTCTCTGCTACTCCTTCTCAAACTCTTTCATAGCTTCATGTTCTCTTATAAACTGCATGGAATGAAAACATGCCAGTTACAATAATATCACCTGATTTCAGAATTCTAATCTACAGAAATAAAGTTCAGGGCTGGGTGTTTGGCTTAGCAGTTTAGACACCAGTTAAGACACCTGTATCCCACGTTGCAGTGCCTGGCCTTGACTCCCAGCTCTGGCCCCCTGTCCTGGCTTCCTACCAGTGCAGATTCCGGGAGGAAGCAGCAGATGGATAAAGTCATTGACTTTCTGCCACCCACATGGGAGGTCTGGATTGGGTTCCTGGCTCCTGGCTGTAGCGTGGCCTAATTCTGGCCATTGCAGGCATTTGGGGCACTGAGCCAGTGGATGCAAGCACTCTCTCCCTGTCTCTCAAATTAAAAAAAAAAAAAAAAGAAAAGAAAAGAAAAAAGAAAGAACAGAGTTCAGGGTCCTGTTTCCAAGGCAGCAGTGGCCGGTTCAGGGTGCATAATCATGGGAGTTCCATGGGCAGACGGTGACTGTGTCAGCAGTTTGTGCAGGCCGGGCATGTCTGCTGGGCGGGGCTCTGGTGTTCAACCACCTGAGAGCACACTGGCCAGGTGAGGTCCTGGGAAAGTTCCTTACCCTCAGAGCTGCAGGGTTATGTGGACTGTTGGAGAATCTCTTTCATGTAGTTTCTCAGGGGACGACAGCAGTCTCCCCTCTTATCACTGGCTGCCACATTCCAAGGCCCCAGTGAACACCTGAAACCATGGACGGTGCCAAACCCTGGCTAGATGACACTTGTTCCTGCGTGCCCTGCAGCATTGCCACATGGTGCCAGTGGCGATCTGCCCTCTCGTGTGTCATACTTTGCATCCCTACTCTTGCACTCAGAGGCCAGTATTCAGGAAGACAAGGGTTCCATGAACACAAGCATTGCAATGCCACAGCAGTGGCAATCTGATAAGCCAGAGGGCTACAGAGTAACTACCAGGCAGGTGGTGCACACACTGTGGACACGCTGTACAAGGAGGGGGTGATTCGTGGATGAATTGAGACCGTGTGAGATTTCACCATGAGGCTCAGAATAACATGCAATTTAAAATTTCGCAAATTGTTTGTTTCTGAAAAACTTGTCCATTTAATATTTTTAGACTGTTTATGACCACAGATAACTGAAATGGCAGGAAGCAAAACCGTGGCTACGATGGGACTGACCAAGAGTAAGTGAGATAACCCACCAGAAGTGCTTAGCTCAGCCTAGCAGAGAGTGGGAGTTCAACTGGCCTCCTTGTCGCTTCATCCTTACCAGTCTCACAGCCACATCATAGATACCTTCAGGCCAGGGTTTTTCCTCATTCGAAGCCTCCCCATCCACATGTCAGTCAGCAGCATCTGGCTGCAGGTGTGTGCAATGAAGTCCCGGTGTTTGGCTGCAACAGCCAGTTTGAGGCAGGTCGAGTTGCTCCAGTTTTTCAGCTCGTAGGTCAAAAGTTTCATGGCAATCTGCTCATCGTGCTTGTACGACTGGTCCAACAGCTCCACAGCAAGCTGGCCGAAGTCTCTGGAGAAAGAAACAGAACAGGGGATGAAGCCAACGGCCAGCAGCCCGTTTTAGCCAGACATGTCCACAGGCACAGGTGAAGCCGCCAGACACAGAATCCTCCAAGCAAGAAGGAAACAGACGCTTGCAAAAAGGGGGCAGCAAATGTGCTTAGTTGTGGGGGGCTCATGGCCCTTGCTGAAAATGGAGATTTGGGCTCAGCCCAAGTCTGCTCCTCGGTCCCCAGGGACATGGGGATGAGCAAAGATCAGGGAGACAAACAGAAGGGACAGGGAAGGTGGGGTCAAGAACAGCCCTTGTGGGATGAAAGTCCGCATAGCAGCTGCCTTTGGGGCAGGGAGCAGGAGGCGGACACTGAGAGGCCTTGTGGGTGCCGGTTAGGTTCTGGTTCTGGTTAGGTTCTGATTCTGGTTCTAGGAGCTGGTTGTGCCCCTGGGTTTTGTTCGTGAAGTTATCCAGCCATACATGTAGGATATGTGTTGCTCTGTGATTACAGTACTTCAGGGATGCAATGGTTATAAGAGAACTCAACATTCCGGTGCTATGGTAGAGACAAGACACAGTTTTCGTAGGACACAGAGCAGGGAGCATGTCGTTAATCACACGGGGGTGATGCGGGTGGCGGTGATAGTAAGTTTGGTGAGGGTGGGGCCTGTGAAGGTGACGCAAGCTGAACTTTAAACAAGAGGTTTATTCACTTTCCCACATGACCCCAGTGCAGATATCTGATGAGTCACCCTGGCAGCAAGGGACAGACGCACTGTGGGACCCTGCAGGGAGGCGGGCGTGTCCCCATTTTCAATGCTTTGAATTCTGAATGTTTAGAAGTCAGCCAGCAGTTTTAGCAATCATGGAGGCCAAAATCAACGCAGTGCACTGCAGAAAACCAAGGTGGGAGATGCTGCTGGCTGCCTGGCTCTGCCCCAAGTTTATGAGTCTGCAAAGTCGTGCTGGGACTTCCAGCGTCCAGTCTTAGGTGCAAGGAAATTGGAAATCACCAGTCAGGCCTGCCAAGGAAAAAGTTGAAGAAGCCGAGCATCAGTGACTCTGTTTTGCTGTTCCGGAAGTGCAGTCACAGGACAAACTGCTGTCGCCCACTTGGTGAGACAGAGGAGTAGGCTCAGAGACTCACGACTGACTGGAACAGAAACGTCTGTGGGACCAGTGCTGGGGAGGGCAACTATGGACTGTGACTGATGAACCGCGGGAGGCCCAGTATGGCCAAAACTTCAGGGAGCCCTTTTTATAGGGCGCGGGTGGGCAGGCTTCTGTGTCTCTATGAGCATGGCCAGGTTGTCACAGTGAAAAATGAATAATGATTCATTATAAATAATTATAATTATAAATTTTAAATTATAAATAACTCCTATTTCCAGGAAGCTCGGGAGAAAAGGAACCATTTTAAAAATGTTTATTTTTATTTATTTTCATCTATTTGAATGGGGAGAGAGAGAGAGATCTTCCATCCACTGGTTTACTTCACAGATACCCACAATAGCCAGGGGTGGGCCAGGCCAAAGCCAGGAGCCCAGAACTCCACCCAGGTCTCCCCTGTGGGTGACAGGGTCCTAAGCAAGTCTTCTGCCTCCCAGGTGTATTAACAGGAAGCTGGACCACGAGGGGAGCAGCCGGGACTTGAATGACAGTCTGATATGGGCAGTGCATGTCCCAAGTGGCGGCTTGACCTGCTGGGACCCAACACCCACCCAGGGACTGTTCTTTCCAACGAGGCCTGCCCTCGGGGCACAGTAGTTAACAGAGCCCCGTCTGCTGGGGAGAGGGAAACCCCAGTCCCTTCTAGCCATCGCAGCCCTCCTGAGCAGGGAGAAAGAACTGACACTCCGTCCAGGGCCTGGGCTCCACAATGGTGCCCTCCTAGTTAGCCCGAGCTTCCGCACAGAAACTCATTTCATTGTTTTGGCAATAAAATCTGCATGAGAAGGCAGGAAACCAAATCAGGGCCAGAGGGAAGAGAGTGACCTGACCGGCCAAGTGATTGACAGGCAGGCTTTAGCCTAAGTGTCCCCAAGTGCGCAGCACCCTGGTGGCCCTCCCCCCACGGGACCAGTCCCCAGGACAGGGCTCTCTCCAGGCCCTCGCTGCCCCCTGCGGACACTCACTTGGAGTTGTTGTCCAGGTCCTGGGAGATGTCGTCGACCAGCTCGCTTTCCGAGGACTCGTGGGCCATGGCCTTGTAGAGCTTGCAGGCCACCAGCGCCTTGGCCATGCTCTCCTCGCCTCGCTGCCAGAGGAAGACGGCCATCCTTTGGCGTTTCATCAGCACCGCCCACACCATGAGCTCGTGGAAGGGGTACTGGAAGCGGCTCACGGCGGGGTCGTCCACGTCGATGTCGATCTCCTCCTCCTTCTTCTTCTTCTTCTTTTTCTTCCCTTTGGCGGGAGGCTCGTCATCCTGAGAGCACAAAAGCACGCGGTCTGTGGCTCTGCCACGAATGTGCGGCAGAAGGTTCTAGAACGACCTGCCTGGCAGAGGTGGTAAAGGGACCGGTCAGTCTTCACTCAGCCTACCAGTTCTTTGGAAAAGATGCCCGTGTTGACTGTGGGAGGTAAGCTGCCTAAAACCAGAGAGGCTGCAAAGTCACGCTGCTGTTTGGGTGGGGGAGCGGTTTTCTTAAGAAGCCTTTAGCCGAGATGTTGGAAAACAAGCAAACAAAAAACCACCCCCAAACTAAACGCAGTAGCCCCACAGGAGGGGTAACGTCCACACCTTGTGACCTCTAGGAAATCTGCCAATGCAGCAAAACAGCAACCCCCATTGGCCAGACATAGCTGAACCAGAAAGGAGCAGGAGCTGGACGGGGTCACGTCGGGGAGGCCTGGCACGGGGATCATGGGGCTGACACTCTCCCAGGCTGACGTCAGCACTCAGTGGAAAACCAGAAACAGACACGGGCAGCTTTCTGTTATCTGCAGGTGCCGCACGAGAGGACTCAGTCAACTGCAGGTTGAAGATGGTTGGGAAAGAAGTGGAATTTGCTGTTGAATGCATGCACATGTTTTTTCTTGCCATTATTCCCTAAACAATCGGCAACCCACTGCATAGTGTCTACTTTCTACTGGGTACGAGTAATCTAGAGGTGATGCAATGTATGTGTGTGTGGGGGGGGTCAGTAGATTATGGGCAAATATCACCCCCTCTTATATAAGGGACTTGAGCATCCAGATTCTGGGATCAGAGGTGCAGCGTGGAAGCAACTGCCCGAGGATATGAGGGGAGGACCGTATTTGCTCTTTTTCAGCTTTCCCATCCGTTATCACTTCTACCCTATAATGTCTGGCTTGGAGGGTTGTGGATTCCTTTTGCTTGCTCACATGAAGTTTGGTGCCAAGTCTGAGTAAAGTGTGCACATTCACACAGTTGGAGTGGGCTGGAGCCTGGGGGTCTGGGGTACCCTGGCTCTCTAATTTCTCCGACTGTGATGCCAGCATCCCATTTGGGCACCAGTTCAAGTCCCAGCTGCTCCATTTCTGATCCAACTCCCTGCTAATAGCCTGGGAAAAACAGCAGAAGATGCCCCAAATATTAGGCCCCTGCACCCATGTGGGAGACCCAGACGAAGCTCCTGGCTCCTGGCTTCATCCTGGCCCAGCTCTAGCCATTGCAGCCATATGGGTAGTGAACCAGCCGATGGAAGATTCTCTCTTTCTGTCTCTCGCTCTCTCTCTTTGTGTCTTTCCTTCTCTCTCTGTAACTCTGCCTTTCAGATAAACAAATATTTTTAAAAAATAATAAAATAACAGTATTCCTCAGTTTGATTTGTTGGACAAATAGAACTGTACCCAACAAACAGAGAATACACATTCATTTGCAACACACATGAGTCTTTACCAAAACGCAACCAGGCATCACAGCCCAATTCCTTTGAGTTTTCTATTTTAACAAATTCCAAATGTCGGAAAGAGTACGTCTACAATTCAAGAAATAAAACCGGAAACCAACAGCAAGAAGAAAACAACAGAAGTCTGTATCTGGAAAGTACACTTCTAAATAGCTGTTAGAGTAAAGGGGAGATTATGCACTCTTTAGACATGAAGGGCCACTCACCCACACATGTGGGAGACCACGAGAACAGTGTGTAGGGGGGAAGCAGCCCTCCAGTGCTTTTACTGGAGCACAGGGTAGACTGCAAATGCGTGAGCTCTACTTTAAGTTAAATCGAGCAAAACAACACAGGACTCTGAGAAGGTGTGAGGGAGTGAATAAAAATAGCAGCAGACGCTGGATAAAATAGAAGCAGAAAACAGAAGCCTGCTGGGCGAAGCAAAAATACCAATACAATTTGCAGGCAAGTATGGTGAAGGAAAAAGATACCAATTTTCAAAAATACCAGAACAAGGGATGACACATGGCTAAAGATGCCGAGGAGACTGTGAAACCAGCACACCGTGTGGGTACTTATGCCACTGTACTTGAGCGTCTCGATGAAATAAATCAGCTCTAGGAAATGGTGAGCTACCCTGGGAAGCTGGCTAGGAAATAGGAAGCCGGCCCCTCCTGGTCTCCTTGTAACAGGTGTCACGAGGAAGGCGAAAGACAAACTCCTGAACAACCAGGATTGAAAGCACACGGTTTGACCGCCTCTCCAGGGGACATAAAGAGTTTGAGAGGACAGGGAGTCGTGGAGAACGCACGGCCTCCGCAGGAACACAAGTCCAGCGACTCCGGGAGGCCGCGCTGAAGGTCAGTCTCAACCGTGAACCCGAAAGTGAAACTTCCCACAGGGAATCCACACAGAGCTGGGCTACCGTCTGACTCTGAGTTAGTTATCTTAGTTTATCTGACAAGAATCTTTCCTAATATTCTGTTAGGACATTGCTTCCATGCATTTAAATGTTCTCATGCCTCAGTCTTTGTTCTTTGCTTGTTAAGCTTATTTCTGGTGCTTTCTAGTGTTGTGAGGGAACTTTAGATGATTTTCTTATATTTTCTGGATAGAAAATATTTTTTGCTGATAATCATTTTCTTCCCCTTCAGGATGTTTTTTGTTTAATTTACTTTTTCTAATTTTCATTAAATTTATTTAATTTATTTGTATGTGTGTGTGTGGTAGAATTTCCAGGACACTGTGCCACAACACTGGCCCCTGTTTATAATTTTTAACGTATAGGTGCCATTATTCTCTTTTTTGGGGGGAATCTAATCTTTGCTTGCTTTTGAAACTGTGGTCTTACTAATTTTATAAAATGAGTGAAGTAGCCTTTACCCCTTTATTAATGTATATGATTGTTTTGGGTGATTTCACTAAGTCATTAAGTAATTCTGGTGAGTAGCATGGTGGATTTATTATGGAAAACAAACTTGGTCAATCTTGTGTAAACAAATACAGAAACAAAAGGGTTAATATATTTAACCAAGATACCATAGAAAGATTGAAAAGAACTACTCACTTCCATTCCCAGGAGTTTAAGAGCTTTAGGCTGTATAATGAAAGAAGGGGGAAAAAAATCAGTGCACCGAGACAACTGTTAGCTTGTTAATCACACCATAGTCATGGAACATAAAGTACTTTCTGTCATTAACAGTGACGACATCCAGGGAACAGAAATGTTTTCATGTGGAATCTCTGCTTCATTCAGCAGAAGTGGACACACAGCCCCCATTCCAGGTAGAACCAGGCAGAAATCCAGACCCAGGCCTGCAGGGCTTGGAGGGGGAGGGGGCAGTGTGTCAGGGGAGGGCTTCGTGGAAGATGGGACATTTGAGTTGGGCTTCTGGTAAGAGCAGGAGTTTAAGAGCCACAGCTTGGGGGGTCTGGTTCTGGTGGAGGCTCACAGTGGGCAGGATGGGGTGGGAATTGGGGGTGGGTGACCACGGATGCCGGGATGGTGGCCCTGATCTTCCAAGCAGTGGGGAGCCCTGGGCATTTCTGAGCGTGGAGTGCGCTGCCCTGTCCTTGGCTTTGGAAGATGATGTTGGCAGCTACAGGGACAGGGTGGTGGCCTGGGTGGAAAGGGCAGAGCCAGGAGCCCAGGAGCAAGGCTGCTGTGCAGATGTGAGTGGTGGGCTGTGCTGCCCAGTGCACTAAGGGCTGAGGGCCAATGACTCTGCATGGGGCCAGGGCGGCCTCACGCCTCAGAGTGACCCCTGCAGGAGACAGGGCAGGTGTGCTTGGGGTGGGGGGAGGGCAAATTTGGCCTTGAACAGGCCAAGTTACTGAAAAGCAGAGCAAGGAACCCCACGCCACCCCAGGGACCACCACGGAACACGACACGTCCACCGAGTTCTACCCTCTTTGGTCCAAACAAGTTGTTGTAAAGGGTCCGAAAGCTTTTCCGGGTGTAGTTGCAGCGGTAGGCCCCGCCCATGAGGTACTCCAGCACGAGCCCTATGTCTATGAGGCTGATGTGGTAATCAGGCGGGAGATTGCTCTGTAAGAGAAGAAAGGTGGTCTAGGGCCCCGGAAGAACACACGTGCAGGGTGGACTGCATCTCTCACCTGGCACACCTGCGGTCCCCCCTCCCCCGGGCCCAACTTGGGAGTCTGGGTAACGGGTGTGGATCAAACAGTGTTCAGTCTGTCCCCATACGATTGAGGAAGGTGTGGTGGGTGTGGCTGTGTTCCAGAAGATGGGTTAAACTTTCCCCATGGGAAGAAAGGGACAGCAACCCGGGAGCTGCGGGCTCGAAGGCTGGGCACTCCCGTGACCCAACAGGTGGGTCTGCAGTACGCGTGTGTGAAACGAAAGGAGAGGGGCATGCAGCGGGAGCGGCTGCCTGTGTGGGAGTGGATTTGTCTGCATGAGAAGGTGCTTTGAGGGCTGCCTGATGGGAGAAGCCAGGGTGAGGGGCTGGAGGCCGGATATGGGGCGTGACCGGGAGGACTCCGGGGAGGCCATGGGCTGGGGCTGGGACTTTTCTAGTGACAGCTCTGCAGCTGTGTGTAGTGGGGCCCGTCCTTCCTGGGGTGAGCTTGGACTTCAGGCTGTGGCCCATGGGGAGACTTGGGAGGGCTTTAAGAAGGGGTGAGGGGAGGCGTGGAGGACAGGGGAGGATTGTTGAGGCTTTCCAGGTACGGATGCTTGGGCCTGAGCTAGGGTCTCTCGAGCAAGCCTCCCTTTATTTGCAAACGCCATTATGAGCTGTAGCTTTGGAATGTTTGCACCTCCAGATCCGAGTCCTATGAAGGAATCGACCCCTAGTGGGAAACAGGGTCCTGGGGGACTCTCAGCTCCCAGGTGACCTCCCGTGACCGTTCACAGAAGCCACATTCTCATATTGTTGGAGTTAGATATTCGCGTGCAACACTCCTGGCTTCTCAGGGGTGCCTGGCCTCTGCCCTCTCCGCTGAGTTATCTTCTCCCGCTCAGAACATTCTACAGGCCGGGGGCAGCACCATGAATCCCTCCCGTGTGAATCCAGTCTCATCCTCTAACCCGCGGCCACGTGGCCCGGACAGTGCCGTGACAGGACACTGAGCGAGGAGACCCTGGCCGTGGTCAGGGGCTGTAGGACACAGGGATAGCAGCTGTCCCTTATAAGAAATATCAGCGAGGGCCAAGAACACCTGCGGCTACCCGCAGGGCACACAGAAGGAAGCGAGGAAACTGCCCTGCTACTTCTGGACAGGGCACAGCGGAGGAGTGCATGACCGTCACGTAGATACAGAGCCGCGGCTGCCCTGACAGACGGCGGTGCTCGGCCGGGAGACGGCAGGACCCTCACTGACCGTGGCCCCTGGCGCCAAGCCGTAACCAAGCGGCCATTTGGCTTGCTGGTGGCACGTGTGGGATGTCCACTCAACTTAGAACACGGGAGCCTTTTCTTTATTAGTTTTCAGTGGACTCTTTTTATAAAGGGAAGAATTCCTGATGTGCTATGCCTCAAATAAGAAGATCACACGTTTTAGAAAAGATGTCGCTTGATGAGAGTGACCAACAGGAGGACCGACTGACCTTTTTCACGTCCCGCACCAGCAGGTGAAGTGTGTTGGGTGGGCCCAGTCTCTGAAAGACAAGCATTTAGCCATATTCAACCTTTTTTTTTTTTCTTTTCAACCCAGAGTAAAATCCTGCCCTACCACATTGAATTAATGAGTTGTGAGAACCTGAGTACGACCCACCATCAGCCTGTTTTATGAACCAGGATCCACTGGAGTTGAGATGTATCCAACACATTAAAAAACACGTGAAACACTTTGTACTGGATTGTTTTCAAGAGCATCTCAACGGTGGACAAAACAGAGTGAAACATTCACCGAGTTTTAGCAAGCAACTGCCGAGGGTCATTTCTGCTACTTAAAATCCGAGGTCAGGAAAGGAGAAGGCAACTCCCAAAACTTACGTCATCATCATGTAAACCGAGGGGATTCCATTCGAATGCTGCCATTCTAACAGAGGGGAGCGCCTTGCTGTGAAGACTTAGTTCTAGTCTTTCACCAAAGCCTCAAAGCAAAAGTGGAAGTCCTGGGTTCCACTTGTCTGATCACCCCTGGGTGAACTTTCAGCCTGACGCTGTGGCAGCCAGTCTCTTGTATCCCGGGTGTGAGGTAAGACAGACAATCCCTGACTTACAAGGGTTTCACTTGCGGATTTTTGGCTTTCTGGTGGTCTACACATTCAGTAGCAGACATTCATTGAATTCGGGTCTTTTCCTGGACTGATGACATTTGGTGCAATGCTAGGCAGCAGCAGTGAGCTCAGCCCCCAGCCAGCCAGGTGACCCCAAAGGGGAACAGCTGGCACTCTACAGTGCTCTGTGTTGCTAAGCTAGGATGCTCGGTGGCTTAGGTGCGTTCAAACATTTGGGGCTTGGGATGGGTTTATCAGGCCATTACCCCTGCAGTCAGGCAAGGAGCACCTGTGACGGGCTGGGCACGGCAGCGCTTGGTAAGAATGCAAACACAGGCTGTGGCCAACAGTGAGTGAGAGACTGCTGCCTGCCGTACGTTACGGCCCTTCCACCTGAAACGGTGTCCCAGTTGTTCTAGGCTCAGTTTTGCACGAGTGTGCTGTCCTCCTCCCTCTGGAACGCTCACCGTGTTGTAAAGCTCCTCCAGCCTGGGGATGGTGAGGAAGTGCTGCATGTTCACTCCGTTTTCAATCAGGAGCTTCACAAACTCCACGCGATCTAAGACTAAGGCGTCCAGCATGGCTTGCTCCAATGCATTCACCTGCACAGAACAGGGACGGGGGCCTGAAGCTGCTTCTCGGAAGGATGTTAGCCGGGGGGCCCTTTGGAAACACCAGGGAGAGACACTCTGAGCCCTAGATCCTGGAGTTACCCTGAGCACCGTTCTCTGTGCTCTTCCACCTGAGCAGACACACCCCGTCTCCCGTCTCCTTTCTCCTCTCTTTGGCCCCTACATGTTCTATCCAAGTTTGAAATTTTCTCCCTCTCTTTTTTTTTTAAAAAAAGATTTATTTATTTTTATTTGAAAAGCAGAGCTGCAGAGAGAGAGAGAGAGAGAGAGAGAGAGAGAGGTCTTCCACCCACTGGTTCACTCTCCAAATGGCTGCAATGGCCAGGGCTGGACCAGGTTGAAGCCAGGAGCCAGGAGCGTCTTCCGGGTGTCCCACGTGGATTCAGGGGCCCAAGCACTTGGGCCATCCTCTGCTGCTTTCCCAGGTGCACTAACAGGGAGCTGGATGGGAAGTGGAGCAGGCAGGACTCAAACCGGTGCCTGTGTGGGATACTGATGTTGCAGGTGGCAGCTCAGCCCAGTGTGCCACAGTGCCGGTCCCATATTGTCTCTTTTTGAAACTGCGTTGAAGAGGATTTAAAATCCCATTCGCACAGTATTTGCTATTGCTCTGTCCAGTTTCTCTCTTTGTTTCCTTGAAAGAAAAGTACCGTGTGGCAGTACCTGTGGGACCTCACAGACACACAACAGGCCACCGGGACCCTGCAGAGGGGAGTGGCCGTGTGATGAACTGCAGAGTGCCTGGTCTTGCCCATGTCCTAGGAGTAAAGAGGCCAAGAATGGCCACGCATGTGTGGTTGCAGCCTCCCAGCACAGACAGCTGCTGGAACCCCCGCACCCCTCCCCGCCCCACATCTCTGGCTCCATCTTCCATAAAAAGGTGTGTTGTGGCCGGCTCAACAGGCTAATCCTCCGCCTAGCGGCGCTGGCACACCGGGTTCTAGTCCCAGTCGGGGCACCAGATTCTGTCCCGGTTGCCCTCTTCCAGGCCAGCTCTCTGCTGTGGCCAGGGAGTGCAGTGGAGGATGGCCCAAGTGCTTGGGCCCTGCACCCCATGGGAGACCAGGAGAAGCACCTGGCTCCTGCCATCGGATCAGCGCGGCGCACCGGCCGCAGCGGCCATTGGAGGGTGAACCAACGGCAAAGGAAGACCTTTCTCTCTGTCTCTCTCTCTCACTATCCACTCTGCCTGTCAAAAAAAAAAGGTGTGTTGTATTTATGCAGTTTGTTTCCCATCTGTTCACCTGGGTAGAGGGATCCACTGCTGAGCAGGCCAGCGAGATACCCTCTCTGGGTTAGCATCTTCCCCCCTCGCCCTGACCCCTAGCAGGAGTATTTGGTGTTTTTGACAACAAGGCAGCCGCATGGCAGCAAGCGTGCTGTTACCCTTTGAAATACTGAGACTGTCCCCTCGGTGCCCTACCGCTGCCCCTTCCTGCAAGGACTGCCCCTCTAGGCGGAAGCAAAGGCGCCACCCATGGTCTCCAGGATCCCCAGAACAGAAGCAGAGCCCTCACACGTACCCAGTTCAGCAGCTCCAGCTTCCGGGGGTCCGTTTCTTCCTCTGCTTCCTCTTTCCCTTTCCCCTTCTTCTTGCCTTTTCCTTTTCCTCTCCCCTTGGTGGTGGCCGTGGGTGGCTTCTTCTCCTTCTCTGTGGCTTTGCTGTCTGTTGGGGGTGCCAGGCTACCCAGGGGCTGCGGTTCACAGCAAGCAGAATTGGGACAAGGCATTAGGGCTGGCGCTTGTGCCAAGGCTAGCACGCTGGCTCCTACCTTCCTATGCATGCATATGCATACGGTGCATAGACACACACATGAGTGCACACCCACCCAGTGTCTACACTTGCCCACGCACATGCTCACAGATGAGTATAGAGTGCATAGGCGCATGTGCACCCGCACGCGCACACACGCACACACACACGTACCCATGGCAGGCCTGGTTCTCTTATGGAGAAGACACTGACGTCATGGAGCTCTCTCACTTATATGCCCATGTACACTCTTAGCCTGATGCAGTGGCTTTTCCTACTCAAAGTGATGGGTGTTTTGATTGATCCAGGTTTTTATAGAAAGGAAAGGCTGCTGAGTTCAAAAGCACCCAGCGGTAGGAGGAAACGGTTGTGAAGTGGAGAACCGCGGAAGATTGGGCAGGTGCCTGCTTGGGTTTAAGCAGGAACTGGAACTTGGCAGCCAGCAAGAAGCTGTCGTGGGGCAGACTGGTGGCGTCACCCGCAGAGTATGCGCTGCCCCAGAGAGCAGAGAGCAGGGTAGAAGCGGAACTGTGCTCTGGGCCTTTCTCCCAGGCCCCTGGAGCACCCGGGGATGTATGGGTTTGGACAACCTTGACCCCTCGGTCGGGGTCCTCTCCCACCAGAGCTTGTCCCACCAAACCCTTCTGGTGAGCGTTCTGTGCCTGGACCCTTCCTCCGCCCTCTCTCCCGCCCGCTCTGCTGTCTCTTCCCCATCTCCGGCTTTGACCACCAAGATGTGCTGGTGCCCTTCTATGGACACGTCTCGCTCCTCTGTGTGCATCGGGTTCCGCTGCCTCCTCCTCCAGCCTCTTCCCTCGGCTTCTCGGCACCACGTGCTCCTGGTTTTCCCCTGGCTTGTCTGGCTACTGCTTCTTAGGGTCCAGGTGCTCTGACCTTGTCCTTAGCCCCTTCCCTTCCACTCTGTTTTCCTTCTGTGAGCTCATTGCCTCCACACCACTGGTCACCATTTATTTGCACATAACTGCTCCTTTCTACTTTTGGTCCCCCTATCTCCCCAAAGTCCCCATTGCCTTCTCGGCATCTCTACTTGCGTGTTCCAACGATCCTTTACAAAGTTCATGTCCAAAGCTGTACTCAGGACCTCTGCTCCCACCTGTTTCCCTTCCAGGGCCCTTATCCCAGGGAAGAGGCACCACAGCTTACCAGCTGTGCAAGCCAGCTGACTGAGGGTCATTGCTGACCTCCCACTCTCCCCGCTGCCCCCGTGGTTAATCCATCCAGACATGCAGTCATGTTTCATACCAGTTATCGCTCAGTTCTATCCAGTCTCGCCTTCCTCTGCCTCTGCCCCAATCCCAGGGTCATCTTTCATCTGATGACTCCAGGAGCCTGTTAACAGGACTCTGTGTATCTGCCACGGCCCCCACCTTTTACACAGCAAGTCTAGATCGATGTTCAAATACACGTGTGGCATCATCTGACTCTTGTGTTTAAAATCCTTGAGTGGGGCGGGGCAGAGATTACATCAGCGGAGGTGTGTGCATGTGCGTAGGTCATGGGCAACAGAGATGTGGATTGAAAAGTCTTATACAGAAAGACTACCATGGTCCCGAGTGAGAAGATGGCACAGCAGGGCAGGCCAGATCCCAAATCTAAAGCAATGAAGTTGGACCTTCACCTTACACACTATGCAAACACTAACTCAAAATGGATACAGAAAACCTAAACATAAGTGGTGTAAGTGTACAACACTTAGAAGAAAACACGCAGAAGTTGGGCGCTTGGTGCAGTGGTTACAATGCTGCCTGGGAAGCCCTTGTCCCATATTACAGTGCCTTGGACTGAGTTCTTGCTTTGGTTCTGATTCCAGCTTCCTGCTAATCACACCCCGGGAGGTGGCAGGTGATGGCTCAAGGACGTGGGTCCCTGCCATTCACGTAGGAAACCCAGACTGAGTCCCAGGCTCCTGGCTTTGGCCTGGCCAACCCTGACTGTAGCAGGTATGAGCCTGCACACGGAAGAGCTCTCTGTCTTTCTGTTTCTTCCTCTCTCTTTCTTTTTGCCTTTCAAATAAATAAAAGTAAATAACTGAATGTTAAAAGTGCCATGATATTGGGTTGGGAAATTCAATTCTAGAATGTAATATCAAAAAATATGGCAAAAAAGGGGGAAATGAATTGGACTTCATGAAATTTAATAAATTGTGTGCGACAAAGATGCTATCAGCAAAGTAAGGGCACCCACAGAATGGGAAGATACATTTGCAGATCCTATGACGACAAGGATTCAGGGTATAAACTCAGGAACAAAAAGAACCAGCTGGATTCAAAATCAGGCAAAGGACGTTTCTCTGAAGACGATCTCCAAATGTCCAATAGCCACATGAAAATATGTTAAACATAAATCGCTATGGGGCAATGCAAATGAGAGCCATTCGAGCTACCCTTCACACCCGTCAGGATGGCTGTCATCAAAACCTCAGAAAATGACAAGTGTCAGCAAGACTGGAGAAATTAGAAACACGGGGCGCCGTGGGTGGGACTGCAAAGCCGTGCAGCTGTTTCGGAAAATGGTACGGCAGTTCCTCAGGACATTAGAAATAGAATTACCAGATGATCCAGTAATTCCGCAACTAAGTATATACCACACATAATTGACAGTGGATTCCTGAAGAGCTATTTATACATCCGTGCGTTTATGGCAGCAGTACTCACAGTCAGTAAACTTGGAAGCAGCCCACATTTCCATCAGTCGATGAATGGACAAAGAAAATGTGGTCAGCACATCGCTAGTCAGTCCAAACAAGCTGCATAGGACACCTGCTGCCGCAGGGATAATCCGAATATCCGAAGATGCGGTTTTGGATTTGCAAGATCAAAAGTTGTGGAGGTGGATGGTGATGATGGTTGCACAATAAGGTGGACGTACTGGATGCCAATGAGGTATACACTTAAAGTGGCAAATTTTACCTGTATTTTACCACAATAGAAAGACTGGGGGGGGTGGGGGGGTAAGCAGACAAAGAAGAGATTGACACAACTGATGGAGGACCCGGGAGGAAAGACCAGAAGGAAACCCCCAAGCTGTCAGCCCGTGCTGTGACGACACTCAGGCTGCACTTTGGAGAGTCTCCATGGGGAGGAGCTGAGGCCTGCAGCCCACAGCCGACATCCCCCTGCCCACCACAGGGCGAGCCATCGGGAAGAGGGCCCTGCAGCCCCCGTCAAGACCTCAGCCCCAGCTCAACCACAATCACACCAGAGCCTCTGAATAGAGCTACACAGCTAAGCTGCTGCCAGACTCCCAACTCCTGCAAACTGTGCAACATGATAAACATTTCTTCCCTGAGCGGACCCCTAAGCTCTTGGTCCTGCCTGGATCTGCAGGCCTCCGCAGCGCACAGCTCCTGGCCACCTTGCAGCCTCTCCTGACTCACCTTCTCCTCACTCTGCTTTCCAACCGCACTGGCCATTTTTTTTTCCTTTAATTATTTGAAAATATTCAGATACTTCTCCTGCCCCTCCTCCCTGGCATGGGCAGTACTGGCCTCTCATTTTTCACCAGCTACCATCTACCTCCTTTCTGCTCTCAGCGTTCATTCCAGTGGTCAGAGAAGTCTCCCCTGGTGCCTAGTGAATGAGTCTCCCGCTCCTGCTACACTCACTCGCACGGCAAGGTGCATCGTCCTTCTTAGCCCTTGCTACCATTTGGTTTTCTAAAGATTTCATTTATTTGTTAGAGAGAGAGAGAGAGAGAGAGAGAGAGAGAATCTCATCCCCTGGTTCAGTTCCCAAGTGCCTGGGAGTCAGGAACTCAAATCCAGGTCTTCCATTTGGGCGGCAGGGGCTCAGGCACTTGAGCCATCACCTGCTCCCTCCCAGGATGAGCACTGGCAGGAAGCTGGAATCCCGAGCAGCACTGCTATCAAACCCAGTGTGCTGATGTGGGATGCTGGTGTCCTAAGCAGTGGTTTAAGGGCAGTGCCCAATACCTTCTCCTACTATTTGTAATCCAGCGTTCATTTATGTGTTTGTGTGTGCCTCTCTCTTCCTGTCCAATCCCCATCCTTGTCCACCCCCATGCCACACAGAGAGTCCCCTAAGGGTGCAGCAAGACTGCCTGATTACCCACTGTGTCCCTGGCAGCTGGAACGAGGGCCTGGCAACACAGGAAGCCATTGGCTGACGCCTGTTAAGTGAATGAATGAGTGGAAACATGGATGTCTAGAAGTCTGACCTGTTTCAAGAGGGTAAAGGAGAGAGTGACTCCACTACTACTGCTGGGCCAATGCAAGGCCGCAGGAGCGCTCTGCTTTTGGGGCCTCTGTGTTTGCTGTTGAGAGTGAAAAGTGGAAGCGGTGCGACTGGGCTTGGCAAGGGACTTCTGGGTGCAGAGCCCAGGTCTGCTTGGCCTCCTGGTCATGCCCGGGGTTCTGAGTGCGCTGGCGGCCTTCTGGAGCAAGGGCTTTCAGCCCGGGCCAGCAGAGCCCTGGGTGCTGGGCCAGGCTCCAGGACCTGCGTGGAGGGAGGTGGCAGGCAGGAGGCGGGGTGGGTGACACGACTGTTTCTCATTAGCTTCATATGTTGAAGCTCTGCGTTAGATGCCAGTTGTGTGAGGGGCTCTTCCTACTAAAATAACGTGAACATGAATGTTCTAGAGGAATCTCAGAGTGTAAGAGACATGTGATAGCCTGGAGAGAGGTTGGGTGCTCATGGCTTTGGTTTAGTGCTGAGAGGAAAGCAAGATTGGGGGACACTTTGGAATTTTAAAAATCTTGTCTGACCGATGTGACCAAATCTAGCAAATGCCTCCCTCTTGGGTCTACCTGGCCCAAGAGCGGCTCCCCCTACAACTATAGGACAACCTGGATTGCCAGGTGTTTCACTTGATTTGAGGCTTTTTCTTTTAACTATGTGCTATTTAAAAGTGTGCTGAGTGGCTGGCACCGTGGCTCACTAGGCTGATCCTCTGCCTGTGGCGCCAGCACACCAGGTTCTAGTCCCGGTCGGGGCACCAGATTCTGTCCCGGTTGCCCCTCTTCCAGGCCAGCTCTCTGCTGTGGCCCGGGAGTGCAGTGGAGGATGGCCCAAGTACTTGGGCCCTGCACCCACATGGGAGACCAGGAGAAGCACCTGGCTCCTGGCTTCGGAGCGCACTGGCCACAGTGGGCATTGGGGGGTGAACCAACGGCAAAGGAAGACCTTTCTCTCTGTCTCTCTCTCTCATTGTCCACTCTGCCAATCCAAAAAAAAAAAAAAAAAAAAAAAAGTGTGCTGAGTAAACTTGGGAAAAATCACCCAACTTCTTGGGGTGTCAATATATTCCCAAACTATAAAAATGAAAGAAATTTGAGTTGTTTCAGGGCTTGGAAGGTCGATGAAGTAATATTCTTGCACCTGAACATGTGAGGGTAACGACAATGTAGCATCCAGATATCCGGCGTTGTCACAACGTCTACCAAATGGCAGGCATCTCGCAGGCACCTGCCAAACACCAGGCACCATCAGTGACATCTACTAGACATGAGATATCAGTGACATCTGCCGGACACCAGGTGTCACCAACAACAGCTACCAAACACCAGGCCTCACCAACACCAACACCTGCCAGGCCTCACCAACAGCTACCAAACACCAGACCTCACCAACAACATCTACCAAACACCAGGCCTCACCAACATCAACACCTACCTGCCAGGCCTCACCAACACCAACACCTACCAGGCCTCACCAACACCAACACCTGCCAGGCCTCACCAACAGCTACCAAACACCAGATCTCACCAACAACAGCTACCAAACACCAGCCCTCACCAAAATCAACACCTGCCAGGCCTCACCAACACCAACACCTACCAGGCCTTCCCAACATCAACACCTGCCAGGCCTCACCAACAGCTACCAAACACCAGGCCTCACCAACATCAACACCTGCCGGGCCTCACCAACAGCTACCAAACACCAGGCAGCGTCACCAGTATCCGCCTTGGGGCCCGGAGTCGGATTCACAGTTCTACCAGCGGTGTGTACCCTGTCTTCTCAGACGAGAGCCAAATGAGTAATCCTTGTTCTGAAGCATCGGCAGACAGTTCTTTCTGTTCTAAAATCTCAGTGAGGGCAGCCTGTGTTCACAGATTTTGTCTGCAAAGTAACCAGCGGTCTTGGACTCTCAGACTGAGTTTAGGTTTTTGTTCTTTCAAAAATTGCTAGTTTAAGTTCATACGATTCCACAAAACTAAATTACCTTGTTACTTGTATATATCAAACACCTCATCTCTCTCTGTTGTGATGTTTAGAAGCATGTTTTAACGAGGGGTTTTTATTGGGGCAGCTTTATTTATTTATATTTACTTGTTTTAGTGGACACATGATAAATTGCATGTTTATGGTATCATGTGATGTTTTAATATAAATCACAAACCAATTCGCAACACACATTGCCTCATATACTTGCCAGGTTTGTGTTGCAAACAGAATCTACTGCCTCAGCAGTTTCAAGGGTGAATTACAGTCACCATGCCGTACCATAGCTCTCCAGAATGGAGTCCTCCTTTCTGTCTTTCTTTTTTTTAATGGAAAAGTTGAAAATGTAGTTTGCTTTTTTCCTATCTTGCAGATGGCGGGTGAAAAAAATCCAGCTCCAGAGCTGGACACTCAGAAGGAATCTCCGGCCGTGAAAGCCGAGGACGCCAGCAGCACACTCAGAAAGAGGAAGTTCAAGGACGGAGAGGCCAAGAAGGGGAAGCCCCAGGGCAGCTGAGCCCCTGAGAGGGACTGGCAGGTGCTCCCGGTCGGCCATGCGTTCCGGGAAGACCCTGAACAAGAAGTGCTCGGCTCCCAAATCCAGCACTGAAAAAGAAGAAAGCTCTTGCTACTGTCACAGAACCAGTTGGTGGTGACGAGAATTACGGCACCAGGTGGTTGAGCTTTGCAAAATGCCCCGCACTCCCACTGAGAGCTGTTGGGCCCCGGCATAAAGCCTCCCCTCAGCACGGGAGGACCGTGGGCCAGCGCTGCCCGGGACTGTTCCATCCCCCTCACTGGGCGCGCGGCTGCCTGCAGAGGCTGAGCAGGGGTTTGCTGCTGGTGACTGGGCCTCTCCCTCAGTCAGGCTCCTCTGAGTGGAAACACCGCACTGCTCCCACTACCCTGTGCTGCAGGCCCCCACCACACTGCCCCACTCCCCTGCGCTGCAGGCCCCCACCACACTGCTCACTCCCCTGCACTGCAGGCCCCCACCACACTGCTCCCACTCCCCTGTGCTGCAGGCCCCCACCGCACTGCTCCCACTACCCTGCGCTGCAGGCCCCCACCACACTGCTCCCACTCCCTGCACTGCAGGCCCCCACCACACTGCTCCCACTCCCCTGCACTGCAGGCCCCCACCACACTGCCCACACTCCCTGCGCTGCAGGCCCCCACCACACTGCTCCCACTCCCCTGCACTGCAGGCCCCCACAGCACTGCCCACTCTCCCTGCGCTGCAGGCCCCCACCACACTGCTCCCACTCCCTGCACTGCAGGCCCCCACCACACTGCTCCACTCCCTGCACTGCAGGCCCCCACCACACTGCTCCCACTCCCCTGCACTGCAGGCCCCCACCACACTGCCCACACTCCCTGCACTGCAGGCCCCCACCACACTGCTCCCACTCCCTGCGCTGCAGGTCCCCACCACACTGCTCCCACTCCCTGCGCTGCAGGCCCCCACTGCACTGCTCCCACTCCCCTGCGCTGCAGGCCCCCACCACACTGCTCCACTCCCTGCGCTGCAGGCCCCCACTGCACTGCTCCCACTCCCCTGCGCTGCAGGCCCCCACCACACTGCTCCCACTCCCCTGCACTGCAGGCCCCTACCACACTGCCCACTCCCCTGCACTGCAGGCCCCCACCGCACTGCTCCCGCTCCCCTGCACTGCAGGCCCCCACCACACTGCTCCCACTCCCCTGCGCTGCAGGCCCCCACTGTACTGCTCCCACTCCCCTGCGCTGCAGGCCCCCACTGTACTGCTCCCGCTCCCTGCACTGCAGGCCCCCACTGCACTGCCCACACTCCCTGCGCTGCAGGCCCCCACTGCACTGCTCCCACTCCCCTGCGCTGCAGGCCCCCACCACACTGCTCCTGCTCCCTGCGCTGCAGGTCCCCACCACACTGGTCCCACTCCCCTGTGCTGCAGGCCCCCACCACACTGCTCCCACTCCCCTGTGCTGCAGGCCCCCACCACACTGCTCCTGCTCCCTGTGCTGCAGGTCCCCACCACACTGCCCACACTCCCCTGCGCTGCAGGCCCCCACTGCACTGCTCCCACTCCCCTGCGCTGCAGGCCCCCACTACACTGCCCACTCCCCTGCACTGCAGGCCCCCACCGTACTGCTCCTGCTCCCTGCACTGCAGGCCCCCACCACACTGCTCCCGCTCCCCTGCGCTGCAGGCCCCCACTGCACTGCTCCCACTCCCCTGTGCTGCAGGCCCCCACTGCACTGCTCCCACTCCCCTGCGCTGCAGGCCCCCACTACACTGCCCACTCCCCTGCACTGCAGGCCCCCACCGTACTGCTCCTGCTCCCTGCACTGCAGGCCCCCACCACACTGCTCCCACTCCCCTGTGCTGCAGGCCCCCACTGCACTGCCCCACTCCCTTCACTGCAGGCACCCCACTGCACTGCTCCTGCTCCCTGTGCTGCAGGCCCCCACCACACTGCCCACTCCCCTGCACTGCAGGCACCCACCACACTGCTCCCGCTCCCCTGCGCTGCAGGCCCCCACCGCACTGCTCCTGCTCCCTGCACTGCAGGCCCCCACCACACTGCTCCCACTCCCCTGCGCTGCAGGCCCCCACTGCACTGCCCACTCCCCTGCACTGCAGGCCCCCACCACACTGCCCACACTCCCTGTGCTGCAGGCCCCCACCACACTGCTCCTGCTCCCTGTGCTGCAGGCCCCCACCACACTGCTCCCACTCCCTGTGCTGCAGGTCCCCACCACACTGGTCCCACTCCCCTGCGCTGCAGGCCCCCACCGCACTGCCCACACACCCTGTGCTGCAGGCCTCCACTGCACTGCCCACACTCCCCTGCGCTGCAGGCCCCCACTGCACTGCCCACTCCCCTGCGCTGCAGGCCCCCACCACAGTGGGCGGGTGTAGAGCAAGCAGTCACATTCCTGGGCCTCACTCCCAGGAGAAGCTGGGAGAAATCTCTGCTAAGAAGGGGAAGAACCAGAGCGACCAGCCTGCTCCAGTCTGCGCAGGGCAGGGCAGAGCTGTTCAGGGAGCACCCCCATTCCTAAGTGGGAATTCCTGGGCAGTCCTTCCAGGGAGGGGAGAAACGTGTTGGCGACACGTTTGAAGCGGATAGTGATGCAGTGGGCTTTGAGAGCACCGAGGTGGACAGGAGCATAAGTCACAGGGCTTTAAAAGGTTCTGCAAGCCGGAACGGGATAGTAACGATTAAGAGTACGCACGTCTTGATGATATGCGGGCAAATATTAGGAAGAAGAGAATTGATTACAAATGCAAAGAAAAGCTGACATCTCTCTATGCAGAGAAATCATGATCCAAATGGGAATGAAATGAAAATGTCGCATAGTTTGGACAACTGGTGCACCAGAAGAGCCTTGGTGCTTGTTGGCTTCTCCTTTGTGTGGCAGGTGAGTGACCCAGGGACTCCTTCCTTGTCTTTTAGTTCAAGTCCACTGTGAGGCTCAGCAGCAAACAGTCCCTGTGTAGTCACGACAACACAAAATCTGGTTTCTCCATCTGCAGACTCAACAGAGACCAAGTATGAAAACTTCGTGGTGATTATAGAACTTAATAATGGCTAAAGAATGATACATAAGTGTTACGTCTCATTCTTTACATGTCAAAGATGAGGCTAATTGAATTAGGAAGGCTGACGGTGTAAAGCGAGTGAGAAGGAGAAGTAGAGAGTGAGTCCGCTCAACACGAGAGACTGAAGCTGATGAAACAGGCGGATGGCTCAGTGGGGTCTCTACCATCGGTGAGATGACGGTGGAAGAATTCAGCAGGCAACTGTCAAACCCGGATGGGGCGGTGGAAAAGAAAGCAGCGCAAGTGAACCGCTCCCTTGTATACCCAACTGATAATTTCTAAGTGATTAATAAGGAAAAGGTCCATGTTGGGAGGCAACAACCAGGAGATCAAACATAAAGACAACTAAACACTTTGGGAGGTGGGCTGGGGGCTTCTGCTGGGCTGTTTATGGTCTTTATTGTTTGATTTTTAAACGCCATATGTATGTGTTAACTGAAAAACAGAAAGCAAAAAATACTAAGCAACATTAAAAGGTGGTTAAAGGAATATTTAATGCCCAGTGATCGGAAAACTGAAATTATGAAACACACCCAGCACTGCTGAGTTTTTCTATGGTAGCCTCCTTTTTGCTTGCCTGGATTTTCTACAAGTTACTTATTGCTTTTTAAACAGGCATATGGGGTGCAGGTGTCGTGTTAAGCCCTGGTGTCGTGTCTGGTTCTCTGGGCTAAATGCTCTGTGTGACATCGCCATGCTTTCCCAGGAAAACTACCCCTCCCTCATAAAAGAACAGACAAGGAGCCTGAGAGTCGTTCTTCCTGAGTGGAAGCCTCAAGACTTCTCAATAGCAAGCCCTTCCTTGTCATCATTCTGGAAACTTCTAGAAGTTCTGACACTGCATTCTGCCTCACAGCCATGTTAAAGTGATGTATTTTGTTCCGAATTCTTTTACCAAGAGGGGAAAGCTCAAAAGAACAAAGAGGCAGTTAAAACATTTAAAGTCTTATATTATTTTTTCCTGATCTTATTAATTTAATAAGAAAACATACAAATATCCCCTCAATGTTTTATTCCCTTAATGTTCTCATCTTCTATAAACTCATCACACTCATTTGCTACACATTGTCTTAACAAATGAAATGCTTTGAGAAATAGGGTTTTCTTTTCTTTTTTTTTTTTTTAAGATTAATTTATTCATTTGAAAGGCAGAGTTACAGAGAGGCAGAAAAAGAGGTCTTCCATCTGCTGGTTCACTCCCCAAATGGCCGCAATGGCCAGAGCCGGCCAATCTGAAGCCAGGAGCCAGGAGCTTCCTCAGGTCTCCCACGTGGGTGCAGGGGCCCAAGCACTTGGGCCATCTTCTACTGCTTTCCCAGGTCACAGCAGAGAAGTGGAGCAGCCGGGACATGAACCGGCCCAGTGCCCACATGGGATGCCGGCACCGTAGGCATCAGTCTTACCCACTACATCACAGCACTGGCCCAAGACATAAGGTTTTCAAAACCCAACCTGGCATTGGGAGTGGGGGTGCCAGCGCTGTGACGTATTGGGTGAAGCCACCGCCTGCAGTTCCGGCATCCCATATGGACGATGGTTCAAGTCTAGGCTGCTCCACTTCCGATCCGGCTCTGAGCTAGGGCCTGGGAAAGCATGGAAGATGGCACAAGTCCTTGGGTACCTGCACCTGTCTGGGAGACCTGGAGGAAGCTCCTGGCTCCTGGCTTTGGATGGGAACACTTCCGGCTGTTGTGACCATCTGGGGAGTGAACCCGTGGATGGAAGATCTCTCTCTCTCTCTGCCTCTGCCTCTCTGTAACTCTGTCATTTCAAATGAATAAATGAATCTTTAAAAAAAAAAAAAACACCCTGGACCCTCTGGATTACGTCCCCCACCCCCAGCCCACCACAGCCTTTTCCCAAACACCAAGTTATTCCGATCAAAGGACAGCCCCTTAACCGAAGAGGTAGGAAGCCAGGAGGGGGCTTCAAAGAGTTTGCAGAAAATGGAATGAAGAGACACGTTTATTTTGGTAGAACAATTCTGAAATGTGTGCAGAGACAGTTCACGGACATGTATGTTATGAAAACCTTTCTGAAGCACCCTCGTCTGTGTCCTCACGCACACTCTGTTCCCCGCCCCCTCCCCAGCTGCGTACAGGAATCTGCACACTCACACCATATTCTTCCCATACCACAGCACACAGCTGCACACACACACACACACACACTCGCTCTGTGATCCACGCTCACACCTAACACTACCACCTATCACACACTGCTATGGTCTGGATATGGTTTGGGTGGCCTAAGCTCTATTGTAAGTCAATCAGAGGTTGGAAGCTTCGCCTGGCCTTGAGAGGGGAGACCTTGGAATGTGATCAGGAATAGATGAGACCGTCAGGGTGGAGCCCATGAATCCTGGTAGCCAAGGGGAGAGCAAGACCAGAAGACACACACATGCTCTCCAGGCTCTTGCCCTGTGATACCCGGCACTGCCTGGGGATGCCGCCAGCACGAAGGCCCTTACCAGTGGCTGGCCCTGGATTTTGGACCAGAACTCCAAACCAAAATATACCTCTTTTCTTTATTAAGTAGCCTACCTTAGGTATTTCATTATAGTACCCAAATACTTGACTAAGACACACGCACACTGACACCTACAGCCACATACAACATACACATCACTTACCCCCCCACATTCCCTGTCACATTACACTCATACATGTTAAATGCTACATTCAGAGTACATGCCACCCCCCAGACACATTTACTGATCCACATACATCATCACGCATTGCACATACACTACCCCCACATCCATACTGTATACAGACACACGACACACAATACACGAAACCACATCTCTCTCTCTCTCTCACACACACACACACACTGCTCTCTAGGCCTCCAGGGTTTCAGGGAACGTAGTTTGAAACAGCAAATACAGCGGAAGCACTGTATTTAGCTTTAATGAGCTGTTTTCTAGCTTGCTTAAAGGATACGCGCCCCCTTCACCAGCCAGGTTAAAGCATTCAGTGGCTAATTTCTTCACGAGGACTGACACAGGTATGAAATTAATGCTCCTAGCGCTCACTTCTTGCTGGGTCTCCCACTAATCCTAAAGGTTGTCCAGTGGATCTCAGCAACCCCAGCTCATCTCCTGAGATCCATGTCACGGGGGAAACGGACTAAGAGATCAGCAAACTCCCGACCAACGATAGGAATTGAACAACAGAACAACGTTGCTTCACCGGCCAGTGGGGCCCAAAGACAAAGATCTGGCTCCGGGCGATGTCCACACGGTTCCAGGCCAGGGCCAGGCTCAGCTGATCTGGAGCCGAAGCGTTCGTTCCTGAAAGGGCAAAAAAGAAAAGTGACTTTTCACTGGGAAGGCCGGCCCGGCAGCGAGCCTCGGGGAGGTGAGCACGGGCCTCCCCCAGGCTAGCTCAGCGCCGGTCTGGAACTAAGCATGGCTGCCTCTCTTCTTGCCCTAAGAACTACAAATTCTCAAAGAATTTTCCTCTGGGAGGAAGGTGGAGGCCGCCTATTGCTCTGCCAGCTCTGTACAACAGACAGGAAGAACCCAGTGATTTGGGACTTTGTCTGCAAAGGCAGGACCCCTGGGACCGCCCAGCTCTGGGCTGCCCATCCCGATAGCCCCTGGCCTGCAGGGGGACCAGCGCAGCACAGCCAGTCAGCTGGCCCCATGGTGACCCCCGGCCCCAGTTCCTTTCCTCTGTCCTCCTCGTGGCTCCCATGCAGCTGAGAGGCGGGGAGAAATGTGGGTCCTGGAGCAGACCTCATCTCCTGAGCACCAGGCAGCAGCCGTCACTAGAGGTGGGATGGAGACGTTAGACAGAGCCCTGCAGGACTGCCAATGAGAAACCATTCCTTGCTTACAGTCTGGGAACAGAAGCCCTCAGGGGGACACGTACAGATGGAAACGGCTCCAATTGCAGCCCAGCCAGCCCAGGGGCAGCCACAGACCCCTGCCCCCAAGGCACCCAGGCCTGGCTTTGTCATTTCTACCGTGGCCTGGGTGACTCAGGGTGGTCACCCACAGATGCGGACCTCGTAGGAGAGGACTGGGTCCCAGGCCAAGCCCCAGGCCAGGCCGGCCCTGGGAGGAGAGGAGAGACCCCTTCCCCAGCTCACCTTTCAGCAGGGCTGTTAAAATCGCCATCTCCACGTCTTGCTGGCCCTCCGAACCCATTCTAAACACGGTGACCTGGAACACGGTGAGGAAAGGCTGCGTTAGTTACTGCACAGGCGGAAACAGGAGGGAGAACTGGGGTGTTCGTGAGAGACGAGCAGAGGCGGACTTGTGTCTCTTAGTGACTGATCAGCTCCTACACCCTCAAGAGGAGGACGCCCAGTCGGTACCTACACTCTGATATCTCAGTTGCCAGGGGCGCTGATAAAATTGTATCTGACCAAATAGGCTGTATTGGGCATTGCAAACTGCTGCTTGTGGTGCCAGCATCCTGTGTCAGAGCCCTTGTTCAGGTCCCACTGCTCTCCTGATCCAGAGAAAGCAGCAGAAGATGGCCAAGTCCTCGGGCCCCCTGCCACCCACGTGTGAGACCCAGCTGAAGTTCCTTCAGCCTGGCCCAGCCTCAGCCATTGTGACCATTTGGGGAGTAAACCAGCAGGTGGGAGATCTCTGTCTCTGTCTGTCTGTCTGTCTCTCTCTCTGCCTTTCAATTAAATAAAACAAATCTTTTTTTAAAAAAATGATGTATTTGTAGGAAACTGGTAAATTTAGAATTTGCAGATGCTATTTTAAACGTGCAAAGAGTGCTTATCCCGGTATCAACACAATCAAGGAAAAGTCGGAACTCCTTTCTGCGTGAGGGAAGTGAGATGCCAGAACTTTGTAAGCCCATCTGAAGGGAGGGCTCTGTCCCTCTTCCCCGAGGCTGCCCATCTGATGAGAGCTATGCAGCGCTGAGCTGTGTGACTCGCTGTGATGTCGCCGCACATTCGCTCCAGTCTGGAAGCCCCCGAGACCCTCGCCTGCACAGGATTCTTCTGCTTCCGTCTCGGGGACACCACCCCCAATCTGGCATGAATTTGCAACTAGCCTCTTGGAAAAGGCCGATCTAAAATGTGAACAACCCCATCAAACACACATGGGCAGAATTAGAAAAGGAAACATAATTCTCTCCGTGGAGCTCGCTTGGGAATAAGTTCAGGCACTTACGAGTTCCTTCTTCTTCATGCACTCCATGATAATTGCAAACAGCTGATGCGACTGGGTCTTGCTGTAATTAAACGTTTTCTGAATGGTGACTAGAAGCTGGTCCCTGAGCGACTCATTTATGACCCTGTTCAACGGACGCGAGCAAGAGAACAAAACAACCCAGGTTAAGTCCATACGTGAATAAACCAGACATCTTGATGTGCATTTCGTATCTCCGATGTGAAACGTTGCTATTTGGAAAGTGTCCCAGCAGAGGAAATAAAGTGACCGTCATACAACTGTGTTCAGGCTTAATCCCCGGAACCGCAACCTTACAGGGAAAAATGGAATGGGAAGAGCGTTGCTCCCCGGGGAGAGAATTCCATCAGAAAGGACGAAGCTGCCCGGTACTGCCCTGGGGACACGGGGCGCAGGTCCCACAGACCCTCAGGGTTTACACCTGAGTGGATCGCTCCAGGTTCTCCCCTCGGCCTAACCAGGGGACACTTCCGAACCCACCCTGGGCCCGTGCAGGACTCCTACCCTCCTTCTTCACTGTACTTGTGTGCAAAGGACAGAATGTCCGAGGCTCGTCCGCTGCCGTCACAGACCACCACGGGGACTGGAGGGTCTTCGCGCAGGTATTCCAAGACCACGGAGACCACATTAGGGCCGCCTTCCACCACGAGGGCCACGACAGGCACGCCCTGGCCCAGTCCTGCAACGCACAGCACATTCTGCGTTCAGCCCAGCGCGCAGCCTCCTCCCCACAACAGTGTTGGCTTCTGCAGCACAGCGAAGAGCGCGGGTGATGGGTGCGCCGCGTGGTGTTCGCGTTTGCCACGGGCTGGCCGGAAGTCAGGCACAGGACGAGTGCTTTTGCTCGTGTATTCAAAACAGATCTCAAAAAATCCTGAGCTTTCTGACTTGCACAGGGTTAAATTCCAAGTCCTACTCACCTGGCCTACACAGGCTCCTGCTGTCAGAAACAGGCACACCTCCCTCGGGGTCCCGCCAAGGCTCTGGGATTGCCACCGTGATGGCAGAGCCTCAAACAGCAATGCAGAGAAGGGGGACACAGCCTCAAGGGCTCGGCTCAGCTCCTGGCCTCTCTTTACATTTTTTTTTGACAGACCCCCAAATGGCCGCTGCGCCCATCTGAAGCCAGGAGCCAGGTGCTTCCTCCTGGTCTCCCATGCAGATGCAGGGCCCAAGCACCTGGGCCATCCTCCACGGCACTCCCGGGCCACAGCAGGGAGCTGGACTGCAAGAGGGGCAACCGGGACAGAATCCGGCGCCCCAACCAGGACTAGAACCCAGGGTGCCGGCACCGCAGGCGGAGGATTAGCCTAGTGAGCCGCGGCGCCAGCCAAGCTCCTGGCTTCTCTTATAGTAACTGGGTGGCATCTGACCAATCTCCATACCTCTGAGTGCCTTTCAGGACCAACTGTAAGGGGTGAATAACCACGGTGCCTCCCTTTATCTCCCAAAGGAGACATTGATCTAAAATATAAGAGTATTTTGCAAAGTTTATGCGTGAGACAAATAGGCTGGGTTGTTGCTGTTTCCGCCAGCAGTGCCTGGAATAAGGCGGTACAGACCGAGCATCCCTGCCTGGACACGGAGAGCGTGTCAGATTTCCGATTTTCAGACCAGTAAAGTCCATGCCAGTATTCCAAATCCCAAATACCCTGAAATCTGAAATCCTTCTGGTGCCAAGCTTTGGATAAGGGACACTCCACCCGCATGTTATCTTGAAGGTCAATGCCTGGACTACTATCAGCCCCTAAGTTACTGACCTGCAGCAGGTGCAGGCTAATTTTTGGTGGCAGAACCAGCAGGTTGAACCCTGGGAAGCAGAAGGTGGCAGGAGGACTCTGGGGAGGTGGGACTCTGGAGTGGGAGTGAAGAAGAGGCGGGGCCACATCTGCCCTGAACAGGTCAGCACAGTCTACAGACTCAGTGTCCACAGGGGATTTCCCCCAGAACTTCTTGTGGATACCGAAATATGCTGATGCCCAAATCCCGTTTGTAGAATAGTGTCTTGTTTTCATATAACCTGTGCAATTCCCTCTATCCTTCTCATCATCTTTAGCTCATTTACAGGACCTAACTCTTGTAAATGTTGTGTATGGAGCTGTTGCACTGCATTGTTTCAAGAATAATGACAAGAAAAACAAGTCTGCTCGTGTTCAGGGCAGGTGCAATTGTTTCTGAATATTTTCCATCTGCAGTTGAATCTGCAGGTGCAGAACATGAGTGGGGGTCGGTGGGGGTCTTCCAAGCACATTTCACAAGGCGTCTGTTAGTTGTGATGGGAATTCGTTGATCAACATTAACAAATGGCAAGTAGGAGAAGTGTCCTTGGTCTCTGTGTTCTGAAGGGTTTCAGATAAATTCTGCCAGTACAGGTTATGAGAAAATTTGAGAATATCAAGTGGGCAGATTTAGAGTTCCAGGTTTGCTCCCATGATGTGTTCCTGTAGGTAGGGACTCTTCAATATTTTGAACAACTTTGCTGTCTCCTACCCATAATTACAGGTGGGTTCATTTCAGCAAGCCATCATGGAGGGCCTGCTTTGTGCCGAGCCCCGACCAAGAGATACTGGAAAAGGGAGCAGGAGGACCCCGACTTTGCCTGGGAGATCTCCACCCTAGGCCAGGCTTGCTGCTGTCGATCTCCACAGTGCAGTGGCCAAATCAGCCTCTTTTCCAGACGCTGTGGACAGCTCGTTCTCCTAGCTCAGGCTGGACTCCTGGAAGCTCCATGCTGTGCAGGGTGACGACTGAGCACCCCTTTGCTGTCCCTGCCCTGCTCAGAACCCTAGGCAAAGGATGACAAAGGGAAGCCCACCAGTCACATGGCCAGGTGAAAACTTACAAGTCCAGGGAGACATTAAAGCAGTGAGAACAAAGTATGTGTGTGTGTGTGTGTGTGTGTGTATCAGTTATCAACCAGTGTATCCCTCTTGATCTGATTCTCAGATACCCACAATAGTTCTCTGCGGTAGGCCATTCCCATTCTATCCACTCGTGTGTGTCACAGGTGATTAAATTGTGCTCTGTCGTGACGTTTTTCCAGCTCCAGAGTGTCTTTCACAAAAACCTCTCCAGTAATAGTAAAAGCAAAGTGTCAGTTAACTACTGTTTGCCGGTAAGAACAGGTGGAGTATGAACATGTTCCAAGAGCGCATGCTAGTTGCTTTAATCCTAACCAGTTGTTCCCGTTCTATCATCTGGTTGAGGCTTATCCCTTTCTCCCTATTTTGACCTCAGCTTTCTCCCAACAGCAGCCACTCCCCCTCTTGGCTGTGCCCCCGGGACCACAGGGACAAGGCCCTCCCAGGAGCAGGTTGGCCCCGGCAGCGCTCTCCGGAAGTTTCCTCACCGGACCATTCTGGTCTGAATGACCCAGAGCTACAGAGATATCTAACGACTGTATTACAATTGTCAGTTGATAGGAGGAATCATACTAATTCTCTCAGTGAAAAACGTGTTTCCTATTAAAACATTCAAAAGGTAATGGCAGTAGAGGGAACAAGAACCGCCGGACAACATGGAGGGGGCGGGGCACCTCATCACCATGGCAACCACTGCAGGGTTGTTTCTTGCACCCACTTGTTAACTTGGGGAAAACATCACAGCGCAGGTCAGTGAATGAAGCTTAGCAGGTAGCTAAGGTAAACCATTTAAGCAAGTCGTTTTCTGTTGATCTACTCATCATCGACTTTAAAACTGAGCCACTCTTGGGCGATTTCCCTCCCAGCCTAGAGTTCAGGATGGAGGCACCGGTCCCGCGGCAGAGCCCACGGCCTGAGCCGGAACTTACTTGTGTTGATCTTCTGCAGAGAGATGTGCTTCTCCAGCTGCCTTCGCAGCTTCACCTCGGCGCCATATTTGCCCAGGGTGCCGTTGTCGGCCAGGATAAAGTGGGTATGGGAGTTGTTGAGCACAGAGAGCTTACTTAGAGGGTTGGACATGGTCTGATACACTCTCGTTACCTGACAAAATGACAACACAAATCAGAGCTGCACAGCTTAGACGCTGAGACCAGCAGGGGAGCAAGTGGACTCTGTCTGAGGGAGGTGGGAAGTGGAATTGAAAGATAAAGCTTGTTTGGGTGCAAGGGATTTCGAAATTGATGCCTCGTTTTTTCACAGTGCATTTTCCACGAGCATTCTGAAAGCTCCTCATAGATAATGACTTCATTTAGAGCTATTCTCACTTCTCCATCTTTCCTATTAAAGGCCCTTTCCCCCAGTTGCTATGTTAAAATGTACAAAAACATATTTAGAAAATGACAACTCAGGAATCTCACTCTTGGATTTTATCACAGAGCATTGAAACTCGTGGTAATGCAGAATCCTATACACTTGTGTCTATGACAACTTTTTTTGTGATAGAAAAATGGTAGATAACTCAGATGGCCTCAATGCATAACTGGTTAAGCAGCCGGTGGTATAGCTATACCATGGGAAGCCGCTCAGCAGTGGGAAGGAAGGGACATCAATACACATGACAACTTGGACAAATGTGCAGAGGCTCATGTGGCGTGGAAACAGCCAGTCCCTGAAGGTCATACACACTGAGTGATCCTGTTGATATATTATTTTGCCATGATAAAACTGTAGAGATGTGAGGCAGATTGGTGGCTGCTGAGGGTCAGAGGAAATTAGCCATAGTTATGAAAGGGCACGGGAGGGAGCCTTGTGTTGATGGAGGTGTCCTGCCCTTGACTGCATGGATGTCCACATCCCAGCTGTGATATCCTACTGTCACTATGTAAGATGGTATCGTTCCGGGAACAGGTGAAGGGGATATGGGGGCTCTCTTCATTGCTTCTTACTTCTGCACGCGATTCTACAATGATCTCAAAATAAAGACTTTCATTTGAACAGAGTTTCTTTAGAGAAAACACTTACATCCTTTCCAACCAGGTCTTCCTTATTCTCCACCATGCCCCAGGGAGCGATTCCTATGGCACAAACCCGGCCTCTGGATTTGGAGGAGTGGTCTTTCAAGGCATCCCCCACGTGGCTGATGACACCTGCGAGCAGCCAGGAGTCTTATTTTAGGACTCCACTTCCCGTCATGCCCATCACACCACACTCATGTATCCCTTCTGGAAGAGGGATAAGACGCATCCACCTTCATCATGAAAAGAAGTTCCCTAAAAGCCTGAGTTCATAACAGTCCAGACTCCCGCCTTAGCGCCTTAAAAGGGGAAAACAAAAACAGAAATCAGAGCAGAGACTTCCTTTTCAAGCTTTCATGACCTTGAGATGGAAGTCACCGAGGCCGCTCTGGGGGTCCCTGGCTGCATTCGGCTGGAGTTGAGAATCAGACTGCCCGGCACGATCCTTACCCTCTCCTTGCCTCAGTTTCCTCTCCCAACAACAGGGAAAGGATTGTCAAGAGGGTCAGTGAAGATGATGTCACGCAGGGCTCAGAGACTGCCCTGTGACAGGTGACCCAGCGCTGTTTGTTGTCATCACTGGTGTTATTATACTTGCTGTTTGAACAACATGAATCACACTCTAAAACAAATTACTGAAAAAACATCTCACTTCGCTGTAGGGTCAGGAGTTCTGAGTGTGTCCGTTCCCAGTGAGGGCAGGGGTCTGCTCTTACCGGTGCTGACGCCCCCCGTGAAGATCCAGGCCCCCGTGGTCATGGCTGCCTTGATCAGGCCTTTCCCGAAGACCAGCTTCAGCTTGGGCTGCATCTCAAAGTTCTGCAGGCCTCCATGCACGGATATTAAGAGCTTGGGGAGTTCCAGCTGCCAGTCTTTCACCATGAGATGAAGCAGAGCATCCGGTTTGGTGTCGTAGGATACCCGGATGTACTGCAAAGCAATGGGCGATGCTCAGCGCCTGTTCTTGGTTTTGCTTCTTGTGGCAAAGGGAAGAGGGGCTTTCACTAAGGTCCAAGCAGGAACTATCTGCCCTCTCCCTCGGTGTCCTGAGGCCCTCTGGGTAAGACTTAGGCCAACGGACTACAGGGAAATAGAGGAAGATTTAGCAAATAAAAATACAGGACGCCCAGTGCAATGGTCAGAAGGCATTCCCCAAAATTTGCATGTTGAAGCTGAATCACTAATGCATGTGGATTAAGACGTGGACCTCTGAGCAGGCATTAGGCCATGAAGGCCCAAATCAATGGGATTAGTGCCCTAAAAAAAGAGGCCCATGGAAGCCTGCTACATACAAATGCAACAAGAAGGCATCATCTATGAGCAGGAGGCTGCCCTCACCAGACGCCAGCTCTGCCGGGGCCTTGATCCTGGACTTCCAGGTTCTAGAACTGTAAGCAATACAATTTCTGTTCATAAATTACCCACGCTAAGTGTGTAGTTACAGCAGTCAAGTAGACAAAGACACCAGGAAACTGACTTTTAGATGAACAATGACAAGCTAAATTTTAGTACAATATTTTTACTAAATGCAGTAAGTCACATGTTTGAGACATACTTGTACTAAAACAATCTTCCATTATTTGTCTGAAATTCAGACATAATGAGGTGTCCTGTATTTCGTCTGGCAATCCTAACCTTAGAGATATCAACTCCAAAGTTGGCTCAGCTGGAGCAATGGCCTGAGAAGTTGGACAAGGTTGTTGATGAGTGAGTGGGGAAGAGAATCATGGGCCCAGAACTGGACTTGGCCTTCTCCCTAATCAACAGAGACTAATGTTCACAGGGCTTGGCCCCTGTGCATCGCTCCCCTGTGTCCATGCCATTGGGGTGGGGGGGTGCCATTCCGGATGACGATATATTGTGGCATTTGGAGTACAACAGAATTTTATTTTAGCGGTGACATTGGGCCAATTAAATAAACTACCAACATGGTCGGATGGGTGTGTGGGCGTATTCTTCAGAAGCAGCTGAAAGGGATCCCAGCGCTGAAGCCTCCCCTCTCTGGCAGGCTCACCAGGAAGGCCACTCCCTGTCTACATGCAACTGTGGGAGACCTTCATGCTTTTCAGGCCAGCTGAGTACAAGCCCAGGGACTCTGTGGACAGACTCCAGGGGAAAATACAAGAGAATTTCAACACATCTAACAGGGGTTGCATGGTCACATTTATTTTTTTAAAAAAAGGAATTTCTCTCTTATCACTGGAGATGGAGCAATGGGATGATAGCTAGGTTGTAAGGCTGGACTACAGCATCGTTTGCAGGTTTTGAGCTTTGGTACGGATTTTCGGGATACTATGTATGTTTTACAGTGGAGGCCAGTATCCAAATTCCATGACTCAAAAGCCATGCGCACAGATAGATAAATCTCTTGGATTTACAATGAAATATCTAGGAAGACCGAGCACAACTTTGAAGAAGGTCTAGGTATCTGCAGGCTGGGGGACTGTGCCCTGGTGAAGTCTGAGATCCCCACAACGCTGTGTCCAAATACCCTTCTCACTTCTCACCATGGCTTTGTTGGAGTATCCGCCACCCTGGAATTCCAGAATTCCATAGGAATCTGTTGGGTAGCTCTGGGTGTGCTTGCTGACAGCCCACTTCTCGGGCTGAGTCTCCACCTGTTTGTGCTCCTCTCCATTTTTGCTGGGTGTTGCGCCTGGCAGAGGGGGGATATGCTGGTTGATGAGCTGTCCACAGCAACACCTGGAAACAAAGGCAAAGCACGTCTCTCTGGAACGTTTCCTCCTTCCCCACCATCAGCACCAAGAGTACGCTCAACAGGTGAGTTGGGTTCAAACAGGGGCTTACTCACAAACACCTTAGCTACCCAATGTCAGTAGGGACAGAAATGCCCCTTAGGATGGCCTTTCTCAAGGCCAGTCTGTTTATGTCCAGTCTATTTACAATGCACTGGATAGTCGCCCTTCTATACCCAACACATCTGAACTCTTTTCAATGTCTTGGCAATATCACTATGACATCCATTACTGAACACCCTCTGACGAAGTAATCGTATACTCAGAATGTACTGCTGCCCTCCCAGGAGTGGTCAGGACTGTCGAACTCCTCCAAAACTCCTTTACCAAGCAGCATTAAAAGTGTATTTTAAATCTGCTCGAGCCGCTGGCCCACTGGGCCATACCCTAAGCAGCTTCAACGATCTTGTTTGCACGGTGCCTCCCCCGGAACCTGGCCAGCCTCTCCTGCTCTCATGGAGGTCTCTCTCTCTGGTTTTCCCTGCGCACGGTCCTTGGTCTCGTGCCAGCTCCCTCTCCTAGCAGGCCTAGGGTTTCATTTGTCACCCAGTCACTTTTGGCTGCCACACTTTTGAGGGGGTTGGGTCCAGCCAACACTTGAAACATCTGCTGGGAAGAACAGCAGTAGCCTGGAGCAATGTCTTGGTGCAGATGGGATCCAGGGCCCAGTGACATGGGAGAGCTGGGGGAGGGGGTGTCTGTTGCTGCCCCAGAGGACCTGCGTGGGTGGTCATGCACACCAGCAAGTTGCGGGGGGCGGAGCTGGAGAATGAGAGAGCTGCGGGCGGAATTGGCTTGGGGCTAAAGGGGATACTTGTACTCAGGCAAAGGTGAGTGAGTATGTGCGTGTGTGTGGCAGATGCGTGTGCAAGTGTGTAGGGGCCTTGCCAGGGGCTGGCTGTGCCTCCATTCTCTTTCCATTTCTGGCTACTTTTTGGTTTTCTTTCTCTCCCTCCCCCAACCCTTTCCTTGCTCCCTCTACCCATCTTTAAAAAAAATCTTTATAAAGACAAAGCTTTATTGAGGTATAATTCACATACCACAGAACTGACCCGTTTTCAGTGTACCATTTGATGGTTTTTAGCATTGACATGTACAATCATCACTATAATCGATTTTAGAACGCTTTTTGGGCTGACATTAACAGTAGTGGGTTAACCTGCTGCTTACAACTTCGAGTCCTTGCTGTTCTGTTTCCCATCCAGCCCCCTGCTAACGAGTCTGGGAGAGCAGCAGTGATAGTCCAGGTACCTGGGCCCCGACACCCCCCTCGGAGACCTGGATGAAGTTCCAGGCTTCAGGCTTCAGCCTGGCCCAGCCAGGAGAGTGAACCAGGGAACAGAAGACCCCCCCTACCACCACCTTTCAAAGTAATTTTAAAAACTCAAATTGGTAAAAAAAATTTTTTTAGAACACTTTCATCACCAGAAAAGAAATTTTACACACTTGGTCTCAGCCTCCTATCGCCCATCTACATGTGCATTAACCAGCCATCAGCGACCACAAATCCACTTCTGTCTCTTGGATCTCCCTGCTCTAGATATCTCACACGAAAGGAGTCCTTCACCGTGGTCTTTCGTGACCGGCTTCCTTCATTGGCTGCATTTTCAGGGTTCATCCATGCTGCAGCACACGTCAGTACGTCCTTCTCTCTTACAGCGGAATAACATCCCAGTATATAGATGGATAAACATCCATCCGTCATTTCACGCACATTTGGGTTGTTTGCACCTTTTGGCTACCATGAGCGTCGCTGTTATGAATATTTGTGGAGTGGAAGTTTGTATACAGACGTGTGTTTTCATCTCTCTTGGGTCTACACCTAGGAGTGGAACTGCTGTGTCATGTGGTTACTCTGCGTTTCATCAGCTGAGTAACCACAGGACGGGTTTCCAGGGTGACTGTGCTGGGGACACTCCCACCGCAGAGAAGGAGCTTCTGATTTCTCCAGGGCCTCTCGGACACTCGTCATTACCTCACATCTTGATTCTAATCACCCGCCTGGATGTGAAGTGGCAGTTTCGATTTACATGTCCTTGTGTTTGTTGACTATTTGTATAAATTCCTTGGATAAATGCCTATTTAAAAACCTTTGCCCATGTTAAAGCCTGAGTTATCTTTCTTTTCCTTTTGGAATAGTGAGAGTTCTTTGATGTTCTGGGTCCAAGCCCCTTATCAGATGCATGATTTGTAAATCTTTTCTCTCAGTTCTCTTTTTACTTTCTTAATGGTCCCTTGAAACACAAATATGTTTAATTTTGATAAAGTCCAAATCATTTTTTTTCTTTTGTTGCTCATGTTTTTGGTGTTATATCTCAGAATCATTTGATAAATCTCAGGTCATGAAAACTTATTCCTATGTTTTCATCTAAGAGTTTTATAGTTTTAACTCTTAAATGTAGGTGTTCAGTCCACTTCGAGTTAATTTTCACAGGTAGTGTAAAAATGGTCCAAACACACTTGTTCCAGCACCATTTGTTGAAAGCTGATTCTCTCCTCCCTGAACGGTGTTTCACCCTCCCCTCAAATCAATTTGTGATGTATATGTGGGTTTCTTTCTGGACTGTCAATTCTATTCCATTGGTCTGTGTACCTATCCTATGGCAGTATCATAGGGCTTTGGTTTCTGTAGCTTTATATTAAGTTTTAAAAATCAGGAAATAGAAGTCCTCTTACCTTTTTTTTTTTTTTTTAATTTTGCAGAGTTGTTTTGGCTGTTCTGGATTCCTTGTGAAATTTTAGAATCAGTTTGTCAATTTATGCAAAAAAGTCAGCTGGGATTCTGATAGGGACTGAGCTGAACCATTTTGAGAGTACCGCATATGAGCAATTTCTTCTAGAAACATAGGAACTTTCCCAATTATTGTCATTCCTTTCTTTCAACAGTGTTTGTAGTTTTCAGGGGGCATATTTTGCACTTATTTTAAGTTTATTCCTAAATATATTGTCCTTTTTCGTATTATTGTATATAGCATCACTGCGCTAGTTTCATTTCATATGGTCTATTGTAAGTGTATGGAAATACACTTGATCTTTGTGTCTTGATCTCCTATGCCACAACCTTGCTGGACTCATCTATTAGTTCTAGTTTTTTTTCTTTATTGGTGGATTCTCTATATACAAGATTAGTCATCTGCAGAGACAGCTTTACTTTCATCCAATCTGGATGTTTGTCACCTTTTTTTCTTGCCTGATTGCCCCAGGCAGAACCTCCATCACAATGCTGAAAAGAAACAGGGAGAGCAGACATCTTTGTCTTACCCCTGATAGTAGGAGAAGCAGCCAATCTTTTGCCATTGAGAATAATGTTAGCTGTAGGCTTTTCATAGACCTTACTAGGTTGAGGGAGTTCTTTTCTATTCCTAGTGGTCTAAGTGGTTTTTATTATTATTATTATTATTATCACAAAGTGTATTGGGTTTCATCAAATGCTTTTTCTTTGTCTATTGAGATGACCAAGTGAATTTTGGTTTTATTCTATTGATACGATGCATTACATGAATTGTTTTTCTGATGTAAACTAACCTTGCACCCCTAGGATAAATCCCATTTGGTTATAGTGTATAATTCTTTTTCTATGTTGCTAGCGTTCAGAATTTCTACATCCTTATTTATAAAATATATTGATCTGTAATTCTCCTTTCTGGTAACACTCTAGTCTGGATTTGCTATCAATGTAATATTTTTTTTAATTTTTTATTTTTTGACAGGCAGAGTGGACAGTGAGAGAGAGAGACAGAGAGAAAGGTCTTCCTTTGCCGTTGGTTCACCCTCCAATGGCCGCCGCGCTGATCCGATGGCAGGAGCCAGGTACTTCTCCTGGTCTCCCATGGGGTGCAGGGCCCAAGCACTTGGGCCATCCTCCACTGCCCTCCCGGGCCACAGCAGAGAGCTGGCCTGGAAGAGGGGCAACAGGGACAGAATCCGGCACCCTGACCGGGACTAGAACCCCATGTGCCGGCGCCACTAGGCGGAGGATTAGCCTATTGAGCCGCGGCACTGGCCTTCAATGTAATATTGTTCCAATTTCAGTATCTGTGCGAGCACTATCAACGTAACGTTGCCCTCACAAAGCGTGGTGGGAAGCGCTCCTCGCTCAGCTCCTTTGGGAAGCGTCTGTAGATCACTGGTGTGAATTCTGCTTTGAATGTGTCTTAGAACTTGGCAGAGAAGCCACCAGGAGTGACAAATAGTTTTTTGATTACTAATACTATTTCTTAACTTCTTATAAATTTATTCAGGTTGTGTATGTTTTTAATATTTTATTTATTTGACAGGTAGAGTTACAGACAGTGAGAGGGAGAGACAGAGAGAAAGGTCCTCCATCCGCTGGTTCACTCCCCAAATGGCAACAACTGCCGGAGTTGCGCCAATCCAAAGCCAGGAGCCAGGAGCTTCCTCCAGGTCTCCCATGTGGGTGCAGGGGCCCAAGGACTTGGGCCATCTTCTACTGCTTTCTTAAGCCATCAACAGAGAGCTGGATAGGAAGAGGAGCAGCCGGGACTAGAACTGGCGCCCATATGGGATGCCGGTGCTGCAGCTGGAGGATTAAACTCCTGTGCCATAGCAACAGCTCCCAGATTGTGTATTTTTTAAAGACTTATTTTATGGGGCCTTGGCCATGGTTCACTTGGTTAATCCTCCGCCTGCAGCACCGGCATCCCATGTGGGCACTGGGTTCTAGTCCCGGTTGCTCCTCTTCCAGTCCAGCTCTCTGCTGTGGCCCGGGAGTGCAGTGGAGGATGGCCCAAGTGCTTGGGCCCTGCACCCACATGGGAGACCAGGAGGAAGCACCTGGCTCCTGGCTTCGGATCAGTGCAGCGTGCTGGCCATAGCGGCCATTTGGGGGGTGAACCAACAGAAGGAAGGTCTTTCTCTCTGTTTCTCTCTCTCTAACTCTGCCTCTCTAATAAATTTTTTAAGAAAGACTTATTTTATATATTTAAAAGGCAGAGTTACACAGAAAGGGGGAAAAGAAAAGAAAAGAAAAGAAAAGAAAAGAAAAGAAAAGAAAAGAAAAGAAAAAGGAGAGGAGAGGAGAGGAGAGGAGAAGAGAAGAGAAGAGAAGAGAAAAGAGAAGAGAAGAGAAGAGAAGAGAAGAGAAGAGAAAAGAGAAAAGAAAAGAAAAGAAAAGAAAAGAAAAGAAAAGAAAAGAAAAGAAAAGAAAAGAAAAAGAAAGATATCATACATCTACTGTTTCACTCTCCAAATGGCTGCTATGGCTAGGGCTGGGCCAGGCCAAAGCCAGGAGCCTGGACCTCCATCCAGGTCTCCCAAGTGGGTGGCAGGGGACCAAGGACTTGAGTATCCTCTGTTACTTTGCAGGAGCATCAGCAGGGAGCGGAGACAGAAGTAGAGCAGCTGGGACTCCATCTGGCTGGCGCCCATATGGGACGCCGGTGTCACAGGCAGGCAGGGGCTTAACCTGCTTGCATCATGGCCTGGCCCCTTGCACTGTGTATTTGTTCTTGAATCCTTTTGTTAGTTTGTGTCTTTCTAGGAACTTTCCCATTCATCTAAGCTTGTTGGTGTACAAACTATAGTTTCTTGTATATTTTATACTATTTCTATAAGACTGGAAGTGATGCCCCCTTTTTCATTTCTGATTCTGGTCATTGAGTTTTCTCCCATTTTTCTTCATCAGATAAAGATTTGTTGCCTGGTTGATCTTTCCCCGGATCATCTTTCCCTTTCATTGACTTTCTCTGTTCTATTCTTTTTCATTTATTTCCGTTTCCATCATTAACTTCCTTCTAGCTGCTTTAGATGGAGTTTCTCCTCCTTCTTCCAGTGTCTTGGAATAGAGGGTTAGGTTAATTATTTAAGATATTTCTTTCTTTCTGATATGGCATTTTTCAAGTATAAATTTTCCTTTCAGGGGCTGGCCTTGTGGAATAGCCGGTACAGCCACTGCCTGCAGCGCCATCATCCCTCATAAGCACCAGTTCAACCCCTGGCTGCTCCACTTCTGATCCAGCTCCCTGCTAAGAGTCTGCACACATGAAGTCCACGAAGATGTTGGGTGAACGTATCAATAAATCAATCAGCCTCAAGGTTCTTTCCCCTCGGTGATGCCAACTTTCAGCCGGGTTTACTTCCAGTCGCTCACGTGACTTTAGAAGGCTCTCTGTTGTATTTTCATACAGGGGATTGAATAGCTGCAGTTTTGTGCACACGTCAAGCCCTTTAAGGAGGCTGTATCGGGTCACCTAGGCTGAGATCTTGCCTGTGGTGCAGAGTCTAAATTCATTATGAGAGTCTGTGGAGGAGGCCTGGCTGGTAGATATCCTGGAAATCCAACCACAGCTCTCAGCATCACCATCACACTCAGGCTAAGAGCTTGCCGTGGGTGCATCTGCTTATGAGGGTCACATCTGGGTGAGTGGCAGACGAACCTCTTTTCCAGGGCTCCTGGCATCTTCCCAGAGGAGCCCAGTTAGTCCCGGTTAATGAGTCACAAGAGGAAGACTCTGGCCGCCCCCCCTTGGCTCTGCTCCTCCCATCCCCCACAAACACTAGAGGACCTGTTGCCAGGCAACGGGTACACAAGCACTGGTTTGGAGAATGTCTTCATTTTGAGGCTTCCAGCTTACCTGTTAGGGTCTTTTGTGCTGGGAATTACAAAGATACATTCCCGTTTGCAAAAGGTTTTCTCTATCCAAGCTTTCTGGCCCTGGAAGAGAAAGAAACAGAAATCAGGCTGATCTTTCCCAAGCTGCCACCCGAATTCATGATTTCGCTTGTAGAAAATGCGCATGATTTGGAGGTACGCATTTATGGTTCCCATTTGGTGACTCCTAATTCACCCTCTGGACAACAGGCACTGAGGGGGCGGGGCAGCTTGAGGAGGCCCCCAGGGCAGAGGTAGGCAGCAAGACAAGTCCCTGTGGAGGCCCCAGTCCTGGCTGGACGGCACGTGGCAGCCTGCCCCTGCAAGCTTCCTCCTAGGGGTCATCATGTTCTAGGTACCAGGAACACCCTCACCAAAGCAGGGGCCCCAGGCCCAGAAGGGGAAGTGACCGGCTGCATGAGAAGTGGCCTGTGGCTCTCGCCGCCCAGAATTGAGGGAGCCAGCAGGCAATGAGGGGACAGAGCCCTTCCAGAGCAGGCCAGGTCCTACGCTGGCACAGCTCATGGGAGGGGGGGAAGCCGAAGTCTGCCTTGCTGGGGAGTCTGTCCTGCCCTCCGTCTCCCCACGGTCTGGCTCACTGTGCACCTGCAGTGCTGGGCATGGGTGACGTGTGCAGTTATGTGATGAGTTTGGGTGTATTGGAGTATGTGTCATGCATGTATGGTGTGTGAGTATAAAGTATGTGGCGGGAGTGCATGTGAATGTATGTGTGTGGTGTATGTGTCCATGCTGCATGTGTTATGTTTGATGTGAGCATTTGCTATGTGTCATGGATGTATAGTGTGTGAGTAGAGAGTATGTAGTGAGAGTGTGTGTGCAGTATGTGTGTGTGGTATGTGTGTCTGTGTTACATGTGTATGTGTTGATGTGAGCAGGTGGTATGTTTCATGTATGTATGGTGTGTGAGTGTAAGGTGTGTGATGGGAGTGCATGTGAATGGGTGTGTGGGGTGTGTGTGTATGGTATGTATGTCTGTGGTACATGTGCCATGTGTTGATGTGAGCACGTGGTATGTGTCATGTATGTATGGTGTGTGTATAGTGGGAATATGTGTGAATAGGTGTGTGGGGTGTATATGTGAGGGTGTGTGTGTGTATGTCTGTGGTGCATGTGCCATATGTTGATGTGAGCATGTGGTATGTGTCATGTATGTGTAGTGTGTGAGTATAGGGTGCGTGGCGGGAGTGCGTGTGAATGGGTGTGTGTGCAGTGCGTGTGTGTGTGTCTGTGGTGCATGTTTCATGTGTCAGTGTGAGCACGTGGTGTGTGCCATGTATGTTGCATGGGCATGATGGATGATGTGTAGTGTATGTGCCTGTATGTGCCTGTGGCACTGAGTGCCTGTCTCTGGCAGGCACTGGGAAACCAGGCAACTTAGCCTGTGAAAAACAGATCTCAGAGAAGGGAGGGAGAGTCCTGGCCCCTTTCCCACAGTCTCCACGTGGGGCACCACGGCGTGACCTATGACCATGGTGTGACCGGGGTGCTCCCCCACCCACCCTGTGCAACTCCCTTGTCTCTGACGGTTTCCCCTCAGAGGGCTGCAGTGATGGCCCAGTGTCACCGGCGCTCTACTCAAGGAGAGCCTCAAGTCCCGGATAAGAGGAAGTACTTCCTGGGGAGGGCTCCCCTGATTGACAGCTAGGTGAACACAGCGACACAGAGCAAAGGAGCTGCAGCTTCCAGCTCGTGCACTTAAAATTACCTAAGATTTCCCACATCGCCCTGAGCTCTGGCCCCTGCCCCAGAGCCAGAGACAGGACACCGGGGACAGCAAGCCCAGCCTTTCTGGGCCATCCCAGAGCCGTTCATCACTTAGCTTCCTTTGTGAATAATGGGAGTGATTGCAATCCAAAGCCTTCCCCAGGGGCCCTCATAAAGCAACATCGCACACTATTCTCTCCAAACAGTTCGGGGCTGGCCGGCAGACTGCACGGCTGGCTGCCCAGAGCGTCGCGTTTGTGCTAATGAGAGGCGAGCAGGCAGCCGCGGCTCCCAGGAGAAGGCACAGAGCAGCCTCCGAAGCCGCCTGCCCCAGCCCTTCGGACCTGCAAGGCTGGAACAATCCGGTGCAAAACAGCAAGGCCGAGCGCTGCCTGTCTGGGGAGCAATGAGCCTTCCCCTTTGCCTTTCATGCCTCACTTCCCGGAGACGCTGGGCGAGCACACGCATGCCTCTTTTTAACCACAGGGGTCACGGTATTTGCACTGGATGCCAACTAAAGACAACAAGACTGAACTCCCCTGAGTAGCTTACTTTTTCACAGAAGACACGGAACAGCAATTCTGAGACTGCTTTCTCGGGATCCTGGGACTGAACAAATAAATCAAGGCACTAAGGAGAACTGGAGCTGCGTTTCTCGCTGTTGGAGCAGGGAGTGGGGAAGGGTAGAAGGAACCCGGTAGCACCGAAGTGAAAGTTACCAGTGTGAGCTCAGGGTCTGTAATGCACCGGGATGGATATAGCCACAGACGCGGCTGCAAGTGCGATCCCTCTCTAAACCAGCACACACGGACGCCAGGCACGCACCTGTAGTTAGAAATACTGCATTCGCTTTCTATCGCTTAGCCTAACAAACTGCCCCCCCAAACTTGGCGGCTTGCAACAGCTCCTATTTATTATCTCACAACTTCTGTGGATCAGAGATGTACGCGGCTTAGCTGGGTGCTTCTGAAGTGGGGGGTCTCTCACGAGGACTCCCGCACACCATGTGTGGGGGCTGGGGAGGATCCATCGCCAAATTCCCGTGCTGTCCTTAGGCCTCGTCCGTCCCTTGCCACATGAGCCTCTCCACACAGCAGCACCCACTTCAGAAGCTGAACTCCACTGGGGGAGCAAACGCTAGAGGACATGCAAGACAGAGCAGGGTCTCCACGCAGCCTGGCATCTGCATCACCTCGCCTTCTTTAACCCCTGGCAGTGAATCCCTCCTCCCCGCACTCCATGGGGGGAGGGCTACAGAAACCATGACAATCAGGAGTCAATCTGCCCACCACCCCACCCACACACCGGCAGGTCCGTGCACACACGCGGTCCCCACGGAAAGGGCCGAGCCCCAGTGCCACCTCACCGCAGTGAGCAAACCTAGTGCCCAGACACTGCTTTCTAAATGCCATTCTCCACTGAAAGCAGCCAGAGCTTCTAGCAGAAATGACTCAGTTCAGGGCTGGGGCAGGGAAGTTCAAGAAGAGCCCGGGACATTTTGTGCCAGCAAACTAGGAAGTATTTACTTTTAACACGGGAACACGCCAAAAGAACACAGAAGCCAGTGCGGAGGGCTCCTACTGGCTTGTCTGGGATTATCTGAGCACGCAAATGAATGGTTGCCATCAAGGATGAGAACTCTTACTTATTAAGGACCTGAGTCCACAGTGGCACAAATACAGGCATAAATAAATACACAGGCAGATGGAGAAGCACTTTCTTCCCGCGGAAAGTCCCCTGATCCATGTAGAAGGAACGATGGACTCAGAGGAATCCGAGAATCACCGTCTGGCTGTCATCAAAAATCTTGGATGAACGCGGAAAGTAGTGAGTGACAGGGCACTTCCGTCATCTCAAAACATCACCCACAGCCGTTTATGAGAATTCCTGACCTGACCGGACAGTGGGGAAATTCGGTGAGCGCCACCTAACACAAAGTGTGCACCCCTGGAATGGAACCCCCGTTCCCACCAGGCTCCTGATGAAAGACTCCGAGAACAAATGCTAACCCGAATCTGGCGGGGAGGAAGCATGGGGCAACCCGAACGGAGACGCAGCCTAGAAAACACCAGACCCGGCCCTTCCAGGACACCAAGCCCACCGAGGCAAGGAAAGGCTAGGAACTCCCAAGGAAGAGGCAAGACCCCGCACGGCTGCCTCCCTCCCTAGGCCCTGCCCTCCCCTCCAGGCCCCGCCCCCACTCCAAACTAGACCCGCCCACCCTTTCTAGGCTCCACCCCTATCCATCTCTGGGCCTGGCCTTCTCAGCTCCACCCCTTGCTTCCCCTCTTTACCCTGCCCTCTAGGCCCCATCTTTCCCCTCCCTAGACCCCGCCCATCGCTAGCTGGCTCCACCCTCTCTAGGCCCCGCCCCACTGTAGCTGGACCCTCCCCCTGGGCCCCGCCCGCCCCTCTAGGCTCCACCCCATCCGTCTCTGGGCCTGGCTTCTCAGCTCCACCCCTTGCTGTCTCTCCTTACCCCGCCCCTTCAGGCCCCGCCTCCTTTGTGCCTTCCGTCCCCTCCAGGAAGGACGAGGTGAAAGCTGGGCCAGTCCAGTGTGGGAAGTCAGAGAGCAGAGCGCAACCCCATGCTGCCCGGCTCGGGCCGCATTCTTAGGAGGGGAAGCGCCGCCCGTGCTACAGGACTTGGCCGGGCGGCGGCCGAAGCAGCTTGGGCTCACCTTTAGGACTGGTGTGTCCTGCCAGGGGCGCACCTGGACGCTCCGGTCGCGGGGCTGGCCCCCCCCCCCCGGCCCTCGTCGTGCCTGGAGAAGGAGGGCTTTCCAGGGCGCGTGCCAGCCTCTGCGCGGCGGCCTCATCAGCGTGAAAACACCGCAGGTGACCGCACACCTTCCCCAGGAGACACAGTGCTTAGCTTTGGAAGTGACCTTTAGGCTTTTAGAGCTAAGGTCGGACAGCAGTTCAGGGCTGCCCATCAGGAATGTTCTGGAGCCTAGGGGGATTAAACAGAGGGGTAATGGCCACTCTTCCTGCGGCCTGTTACGGAGGCCAGAGGCATGGATCATGCCCTCATTTCAGGAAGGCCCCGGACTGCTCATCTCACCCCAACCCCACACCTCCCCCCTCCCTCCTCCCCACAAAAGGCAGGGAGCAGCGGCAGCGTCCAGGGCTCGCTCTGTGTAATCTGGGCCCTCCGGAATTCCTGGCAGAGAGGCCCTGTTGGTGTTGTTTGGTGACTACACAAACGAACGTCGGCAATGCCTGGCTCGCCCCTCACCAGCACGGCGGGCGGCAGCCTCCCCTCTGCAGTCCACACACATCCGGAAGGGTGCGTGTCCAGACAGGAGCAAACCGAGGTGACCCAAGGGGCGTGCCCACTCCTGGCACTGCTCAGAGCAAAGGTGCCGGGTGGCGGCCCCGAGTCAGACACTCCTCCCACGCAGAGTGCTGCCAAGGTTGCAACAAAGACACACAATCTTTGAGCCGAACCGCCTGACTCCTCATAGATCCGTCATGGGTCCAGCGTGACAGTGACCACCCCAGGGGAGACCTTGTTACAGCAAAGCAAGAACCGAGAACAGGTGGTGGTGGGGTGTGGGGTCCCATGGCTCGGTCACAGAGCCTTCCGAGTCCCCACACTGCCTGGATACTACCCAACTTGTGTGAAATACGCATCCTCCAGCCATCAGAAATGGCTGCTTTGATGTCAAATCCACACTGCCGGCGCCCACTGGGAATTCTGGGTGCAGGGCCGGTGAGGTCCTCCTGGGGCCACCATGCCGCCAGGTCCTCTGAGCTGCGATTTACTCATCTCTGAAATGGAAATGACCCCCTGTGGCTTTGCGCCTCCGCTGGGATCACATTTTGCATAGTACTTGGAAGGGACTGGGTTTAATCCTGGTTGCTCCTACACGACACCTCTGCCAAGGACCACCATCCCTGGGGGGAGGGGTCTCAGGGAGACCTTGGGAAGAAAATCACAGAGTGGCTGGCGCTGTGGCGCAGTGGGTTAACGCCCTGGCCTGAAGCGCCAGCACCCCATATGGGCACCGGTTCGAGTCCCGGCTGCTCCACTTCTGATCCAGTTCTCTGCTATGGCCTGGGAAAGCAGTAGAAGATGGCCCAAATCCTTGGGCCCCTGCACCCACGTGGGAGACCTGGAAGAAGCTCCTGGTTCCTGGCTTTGGATTGGCGCAGCTCCAGCCGTTGCGGACATCTGGGGAGTGAATCAGCGGATGGAAGACCTCCCTCTCTCTGTGTAACTCTGACTTTCAAATAAACAAACAATTTTTTTTAAAAAGTCATAGAGAGCACTGGAAACTACTGCACCACCTCGGTAACTATGATTTAAACGCTTATGTACTTATTTTAAAAACTTGAAAAGCAGAGTGAGCAGAGAGAGAGAGAGAGAGAGAGAATCTTCCTTGTACCTGCTCAGTCCCAAAATGCCTGCAACAGCCAGGGCTGGCCCAGGCCAAAGCCAGGAGCCAGGAGCTCCATCCAGGTCCCCCGTGTGGTGGCAGGGGCCCAAGTAGTTGGGCCATCAGCCGTTGCCTTCCCAGGTTGCACTAGCAGGGAGCTGGATTGGAAATGAAGTAGCTGGGACTACTTGGGGTCACCCCAAGAAGGCCAGGGAGGGCACAGTGACAAGGACGGGGTGCTGGGTAGGCTGCAGAGCCCGCGTGTGGCAGTGGGAGACGCCGAGGGAAGTGGTTCTGAACTCAGGAGCTGGCTCACCGCTGGGCGGGCGAGTCTGTTTACTAACTGACCATGTGTCTTGGGCCAAAATTAACAGCAAAGCCCGCAGTGAAATGAGGGAGGTGTGGCCCAGTTTAGCCAGGAGAAACCGCTCGTTTCAAGTGTATATTTAGAGCACATGACTCAAGCTCTCAGCCCACGGCTGCGTGTGGCCCACACGCGGGCTCGGCCTGACCCTCATAAAGTACAATTCACTGCCGATATTTAACCAAGAGCGAGATTACTACTCTCGGCTTTGCTTGAACTCCCTCTTGACGTGGAGCCGCCGGCTGGCACCCCTGCAAAACTGCACTTGGCTCTGGGTCCCTCACCTGCACCCATGGCCCCACGGGACCCGCCCTTGCCTGTCTCTGGGTCACCTGTGGGGCCCGCCTGGGGAGGCACCTGTGTTCTTGGAAATGCTCCATTGCAGAGGATCAGGTGAGTTCCCCCAACCAGAGCCCGGCACAGAGCCCCCATCTTTCATGTGCGCAAAGGATTCAAACCCACACTCCCCCGGCCCGCCCCCAGGAGGCCCTGGCCTGGGCACAACAGGTCATTTCCGGGTGACTTAGCTGAGCCTGCCTGCCCTGGCTGCTCTGGGTCCCTCTCAGGTCACGCACAGCCTCTGTCCCTATGACAGAGCGCACAGTGGGAGCACCCGACTGCCGCCAGCTCTGGGCCAGCCCCTCACACTGCTGAGCCCCTCCTGCAAACTGAGGGTGACAGCGCCCCTCACCCTCGGATCTGCAGGCTGTGGGCGAGTGTGAGACCCGCGTGACAGAGCTCCTGGGAGAACTTGGGGGACTTCAGTCCTGTGCCTCGCGTGGCAGGGCATGTCAGGGCGTGTCAGAAAGGTGTCACAGCCGAGCCTTCCCCTGGGCAAGGGGGTCCCTCTTTCACAGGCGTCCAGCCCCCTCCCGCCCGGGACCCCTGCCCCGGGCACTGGGAGACAGTCCTCCAGTCTGGAGTCCCACAGACAGAGCTAGACCTTTACAACGAAGGAAGTGACACTTTTCTATTTACTATATATTTTTTTTAAATTGAGATATAACCCACAAACCGTAAAATTTGCCTTTCAAAGTGTGTGGCTCAGTGGTTTTTATGACGTTGCTAAGCTGGTATAAACCTCACTTCTGAGTCCAGAATGTTTTTATCACCTCTGACGGTAGTCCCGCCCCATCCCTCTCCCACCCGTCTGCTTCCTGTCTCCTAGGCGGCTCACAGGGAAGGGGTGGCCTTTGGTGACTGGCTCCTTTCACCAGGTGTGATGTTTCTGGAATTCATCCCTGTTGAGCGCGGCACTATCTCATTCTCTGCCATGCTCAGGGACATTCCATTACGGGAACTCGTCCATCGATGGGTATTTGGGTTGTTTTCACTTTGGGGCTTTTGTGAACCGTGTTGTGACTGCTTTTTAAAGAGAATGCCCAACAAGGCTAGGAAGAAAGGAAGAGAATTTGTTAGCTATGGAATTTTGTGGTTGTGGTGGGGGATGCAGGTTTTGTCCATGTTGTATTTTTTTTCTAGAGAAAAACAAAGCTTTTTTAAGAGAAAAAAAAAAAAAAAGAGTACGCCCAGGGTCACCCAGCCAAGGTGAGGATGCGTCTGGGTCCCGCGTCTCCAGCCCTGGCCGGCTCCAAGGGCCAGCCTCGCGTCACACTCAGGCTATTTTTGCAGTGTCACTAATCTTTTTATTTCCAGTGCCACTGCCGGTTGCCCTTCCGCCTTCTCGGGTTCATGCATATTTAAGCTGCAATTGCAAATAATGGGATCATGATCCACGTCTCCAGTGCCAACAGTAGTTTAACGCAGAGCAACGAAAAGACCAGAAAAAGCAAGTCTACCGGAATTCAGGGAATCTTGTCAGAATTGCCTGGGTTTTACAGTGAAAACATGAGCACACATTTGTTTTGGGAGTTGCCATTGGATGCATCTCCAATCCTGTGAGATAATGTCTTACACCAAGGTGGCCCTGGCGGGATGCCAGGAGCACCTGTCATACTTGCAGCCTGCCAGGCTGACCTCCCCTGTAATGGGGCTGCTGACTTCTGGGTAGAATGCAAGGTGTTTTTAGTAGCTCTGGCCAAGTGCATACACAAGGTTCTCTCTGTCTCCATGGGTATTTGTTCCAGGACCCCTGCGGATACCCAAATGCACAGATGCTCAAGTACCTTACATAACATAGCATAGTACTGCTTAGAACCTGTCCACATCCTCCCATATACTGTAAATCATCCCTCGATGACTTAGGATACCCTTGGAAGTTCAATGCTATGTAAATAGTTGTGACACTGTATTGTTGAGGGAGTAATGACAAGGCAGGAAGGTCTATCCATGTTCAGTACAAATGCAATGATCCCAGGCCTAACTTCAGAGCACAGGAAGGGGACACAAGGTGACCAATGCTCCCCCAAGTGCAGGGGGAGCGCCCAAACCCCAGGACGTTGGGGGAAGCTGTGGGGTCTGCCCTCACCACGCTCCATTCCCTGGGATTCTGTGCAGTGTTCAAGTTTTGCTTTTGGGGACTTCATTGAAATTTGGCCTGTGGTTGGTTGAACCCACAGACCTGAAACCTGTGAATTCGGAGAACTGATTGTAGTCAATTAGGAGGAAAAAAAAATAAAACAAGAGTGCCACGAGCCCAACAATTAATCATACAGACCAGCCACACAGACAACAGTTGGCTTCCAGCTGCCAAGCCTTGGATATTTGCCCCTCACTTGATACCAAAGATGGGAAACCCACCCACCCCTGTACACACACACACACACACACACACACTGCCCATGTCCCACAGAGGCAGAGGGCTTGCGACCTCCTGGAATGAAGATCTTGTGGACAACACACAAGGCCACTTCTCTCTGACCCTTCGCAGGAGGAGACAAAACAAAAATGGGCCAGGTGCTGGAACAGGCAATGTTCTGGTCACCAGTGACGCACAAGGAACCCATGTGTGGTTCTGACTCCCGCTGAGGATGCTGTGCTGGCCCTAAAGAAAAGGGGGGCACTGTCACGGTGTGCCTGGGGGGCCTGGAGGGTGGTGGGGTACAAGGAGGAAGAGAGAGGGGAAGGCAGTGGAGGTCAACTTCTAGCCCCGGCGCTGACAGAGCCACCTGAGCAGAGAGCGCCTGCAAACAGGGGCCTGTGAGGGTGTCAGACCTCTCTGCTCCCCACTTCTAGGACAGCGCCAGGCAGGTGTTTCTGACACAGCTGTACCCTGCAGATGTGGGTACCCTGCTTCCCCCTCACAGGGTGGGGCCCTGAGGCCACCCCTGTTTTGGGGGATGCTGCTTTGGAGGGCAGCAGTGCCCAGGGTCATGTCTTACTGTAGCCGGGGGAGCCACTGGTTGCTGAGTGCTGTGCCAGCACCCACATCACCCTGCCAAGCTACTTCTCTTTCCAGTGCCAGAGGTCGTGCCTGAGGGTGCTCGGGCCAGGGCAGCCACCTGCCCAGGTCCTGGGTGGAGCCAGCCTTCCCCCGTCTCTGGCTCCTGGGGCCCTGCTCCTAGGTAGAACCTGGCAGAGAAACTTGCTTCTGAAAAGAGGTCCATAGATTCTACCCCTGGGTTGTTATTAAAAATGCAGGTATCAGGCAAGCTATGGAGTGGGGGAAATACCTGAATCACACATCTGATAAGGGAAGAACATTCAGAATCCACAGAGAACTCCTTTTTTTTTTTTTTTTTTTTTTTGGGACAGGCAGAGTTAGACAGTGAGAGAGAAAGACAGAGAGAAAAGTCTTCCTTCCGTTGGTTCACCCCCCAAAATGGTCACTATCGTCAGTGTGCTGCGCTGATCCAAAGCTAAGAGCCAAGGACCTGGGCCATCCTCCACTGCACTCCTGGGCCACAGCAGAGAGCTGGCCTGGAAGAGGAGCAACCGGGACAGAATCTGGCACCCCAATCGGGACTAGAACCCGGGGTGCTGGTGCTGCAGGCGGAGGATTAGCCTAGTGAGCCATGGTGCTGGCCTCCACAGAGAACTCTTACAACCCGAGAGGAACAGCACGCCGAGCGACCTGATGGAACAGCGGACAGCGGGGCGGACTTCAGTGCAGCAGTTAAGACGGGACCTGAGATACCCGCTCCAGGCTGCAGGGCCTGGGTTAGGTTCTGGCTCTGCTTCCCATTGCAGCTTCCTGCTAATCTGCATCCTGGGAGGCGGCAGGTGGTGACTCAGGTACTTGGGTCCCTGCCCCCCATTTGGAAAGATGCAGATTGGGGTTCAGGTTCCCAGCGTGGGGCCAGCCCTGGATGTTGCAGGCCCTTGGGAGTAAACCAGCAGGTCCTCCCTCTCCCTCTCCCCCTCCCCTTCCTCTCCCCCTCCCTCTCCCCTCCCTCCCACCGGTTACTGTGGCTACTCTGAAAACAGGATATCGAAGTGTTGACGAGGATGTAGAGAGCTAGGAAATTCATTAGTGGTGGAAGCCTAAAGTGGTGCAGGCACCGCAGAAAACAGTGGAGTTTCTCAAAAACGTCACAGAGTTCCCATCTAATCCAGCAATTCCACTCCTGAGAACATTCCCCGAAGAGGAAAGCAGAGTCGTGAAGAGCTGTTTGCACACCCACGTCCCTGGCAGCATTATTCACAATAGCCAGAAGGAGGAAGAAACCCAAGTGCCCATCAACAGATGAGTGGATACAGAAAAAATGCGTGATCGACTACAGTGGAATATTATTCCGCTTTGATAAGTAAGGAAATTCTGACGCGTGGCTGAACCGTGAAGACATTACGCTGAGTGGAGTGAGGCAGTAGGTAAAGACAGGCGCTGGATGGTTCCCCTTACCGCAGCTACTTAGAGGAGTCCAATGCCAAAGACAAAGTAGAACGTGGTTGTCAGGGGCTGGGGGACAGGGGAGGGACTGAGGGGCTAATGTTTCATGGGCACAGGGCTTCAGTTTTGCAAGAGGAAAAGAGCGTGGTTCACACACCCCCTTGCACGCTGAACCGGTGGTCCCTGCTCTTGCTCCTATTACAGAACCCCAGTGACTCTCAGCCGCCGTCCACTGCTGTCCCTGGCAGGTGGCAGGCCCTGGAGGCCTCCCTGTGGTTGCCAGCAGCTCCTCCTGTGTTTGGAACTAAGTGGGAGAGGGAGTTTGGGAATGGTGTATGGAAAGCTTCTCATTGCCGTCGTGTCGGCACGCCATTGTCAATCCTCAGAAACGCGCCCAGCGGGGCACCCAGGAACCCTGAGCCCACTGTGAAGGGCCTCCCTGCTGCACCACAGTGCAAGGTCATGAAGCAACATCAGCCTGTCTTTAAAATTTTGATAATGCTTTTCTAATGGACTTTTGGCATTGATTCCTGTTTTTTTAAATATGGCACTAAGTGTCCTTTATCTTAATTACCGCGTTTTCAGCATCATCCCACCTCACATTACCCTGGTCCCGCCCATCCCCCAAGAGAGCTCCTTAAGCCCAACTGCATCCCCGGCTGGGCACCTCCTGAGCCCCGGCCAGCAGATCCTCCTCTCCTGCCCTAGTGCCTGGGTGCCACCGCCGGCTCCACTCGCCTCCCAACAAGGAGCACCTGCGGTTCCCGCAGAGGCCAGGTGTGGAAGGCCCCCTGCTGAGGGCAGGCAGCTGAGCACAGGGTGTGCAGTGGAGCACAAACTCCAGGAGTCACAAGGGGGCTGGTTAAAATGCACATTCCTAGGCCTGCTTCTGAGTCCAGTGTCTGGAAGGAAGCCCAGAGATCTGAATTTTACAATTGTTTAAAATTTTTAATTGCAGCACAACACAAGTACATTTTAAAAAGTTCATGGAAATGGAATTAGAATTTCTTTGCGGGGGGCACTCTGGCGTAGCAGGTTAAGCTGCTGCCTGCAGCGCTGGCATCCCATATGGGTGCCAGTTCGAGTCCCAGCTGCTCCACTTCCTATCCAGCTCCCTGCTAATGTGCCTAGGAAAGCAGCAGAAGATGGTCCAAATGCTTAGGCCCCTGCACCTACATGGGAGAACCGGAAGAAGCTCCTGGCTCCTGATCAGCCCAGCTCCAGCCTTTGTGGCCATTTGGGGAATGAACCAGTGGATGGAAGATCTCTCTCTCTCTCTCTCTCTCTCTCTTTGCCTCTGCCTCTTTCTATCTCTGCCTTTCAAATAAATAAATAAAACTTGGAGCGGGGAGCAGTTTCTTTTGCAGCAAAACAATTTTTTGAAATCCATGCAAATTAGAAAGTCTTCAATACGCTCATGGGAAATGTGTCCTTTGAAATAACAGCATGGATTTCAAAAATGTCTTTCACAAAAAGAAACACCTCTTTCGTTGCATTTGGCCTCAAAGCCTTTGAAGTCCCGGCGTGTGTAGGCAGGACTCTCCTGTCTGGTCTCCTGAGTTCCTTTCACAAGGTTTAACCGTGACCCTCAGTGTTCCACCCCGCCCTGCTGCAGGGATTTGTCTGCTCTGAAGTTCTGCCTCCAGGTCAGCCTGTGGCCATGAAGACAGGCTGGCTGCCAGAAACTGCATTTACGGGAAGGCACCGCCAACCCCGGGGCAGCAGGCGCAGGACTGATGAGCTGTGTTGACGTAGGAGAATGTCTGGTCTTGCCATGGCCTTAGAGGGCACAGAGCAGGTGGGCTGGAGGCCAGAAGCAGGTGTGTGGGGGTGGGGGTGGAGCAAGGCCAGCAACAAGAGATGACCAGGGCACAGCAGATGGGGAGGCAGCAGGTGGCGACTGCTCTAGGCTGACATTAGCTTGTTTTCCCAAAGTCCTCTCTGGCATTCGAAGTGTACCCTTGCCCCCATGTGAATGGCAACTGAAGACACAATTTCTGGAAAACATTGAGATAAAGGCTAGTAGGTGCTGTCTACAGGAGCCTGGGAAAATGGCTCCTGTGTGAGATGCATGCCTGGAGAATGGACCAGTCCGCTTCTTGGCCCCTGGCTGCTCCTGTAATACTCCTGCTCTAACTCCCTGTCCCAGGGTGGCCTCCAGTGTTCCAGCTGGAAGGTGGTGCCACTGACCCCTTTGCTGTCATGTTGGCAGCGTCTCTGCTATTTTTTTCTCCGTCAAATTAAATTGATACAATTTAATTTAAAGTACAAATTAAATTGCTTTTAATGGTCAACTGTATTTTATTTCCACCATGAGTCTGTCTGCTCTATTTTATCAAACTATACAATTGTACATTTCAGAGTTGTTCTTTCCAAGGATAAGGATTGAGGTTCCAATTTGGTCACATTTGCAACTAATCCCTTAATTAAAACAAGCAAACAAAAAACAAAAAGAATCACCAGGGCATCATTTGTATGTAGTCAAGACGCTGAATTTTAACAAATTTTAAATCAAATAAAGCTGTACACCACCATAAGCCATCAATGTCCAACTTTAAACAGAGACATGATTCTTCAAAAGAAATAAAATTTTAAATATTAGGCTAAGCATTTGAAAGCAAAGTAGTCCCACTTCTTTCTCTGGAAGTTCTAAGATGTTGAATCCCATCCATCTCAAGGTTATGGAAGGCACTGGGGGGTCGGGTCCCCTTATTCCACTGGCTGAGAAGACTCCCATTTTCCCAGAATCCACACACACGAACATCCAAAGGACATTTTGCAAATCTTTTCAACCAAAGCAAAAGATAATTTTCTAAAAACATCAGTGCCCCAAGTAAGAGAATCTTATGTTGCTAGAAAATCCAATTTTCTCTCATTTAATTCCAGATGACAATGACTAGAAACTGAAAATGCCTTGCGTCATTCCATTTCTTGTTCTACTTATCAACTTTGCAAAGCAAATAAATGAGGTTGCAGAGAGCCAAACCAAATTCCAAACTTCTAGAAAAGAGCCAATAAAACGTAAACAATTCCAGCAAACACGTGCAACACGAGCCGATGTTTCCAATTACATTTTCTGGGGCCTCACACACACCCTGCAGAGAGCGGCTGACTTCCACTGCACCTATAATTGCAAACGCCATGCGTTAAAACCTCTGCTCGTTAGCTTGCAGAGGGAGAGCTGGGGAACACTAGCAGAGAAAACCCTTCCCCAAATCAAGCCTGCATTCTTCAAGCTCACTCCTAGACAGGCTGGGCTCCCTTCTTGATTCCTCCCTCAACGTTCCATTCAGAGCAAATGTGCCTCCTCGTCGCCATCACTCCCACTTCCTACCCCTCATCTACTCAAATCCAGAATCCCTGCAAACATTTGCCTTCTCTCTCACCTCCTCCATTATGCTAATTTTGCTACAGTTTTAAACAGTTTCTGGTAAAAAAAAAATGTATCTTACAGAAAATTATCGGGCCGGCACTGCAGCTCACTAGGATAATCCTCTGCCTTGTGGCACCGGCACACCGGGTTCTAGTCCCGGTAGGGGCGCTGGATTCTGTCCCGGTTGCCCCTCTTCCAGGCCAGCTCTCTGCTGTGGCCAGGGAGTGCAGTGGAGGATGGCCCAAGTGCTTGGGCCCTGCACCCCATGGGAGACCAGGAGAAGCACCTGGCTCCTGCCATCGGATCAGCGCAGTGCGCAGACCGCAGCGTGCCAGCCACAGGGGCCATTGCGGGGTGAACCAACGGAAAACGAAGACCTTTCTTTCTGTCTCTCTCTCTCACTGTCCACTCTGCCTGTCAAAAAAAAATAAAAGAAAAGAAAAAAGAAAAAAAAAAGAAAATTCTCATTATTGTTAGAAGAAGAAGGAGGTGGAGGGGAGGCGACGCACACAGGAATAAGCAGACACCACCCAGGCCCCCTTAACTCCTTAACTCGCCAATGAACTCCTCGCTTGTTTCCAGTGGCTAGTTCGTGTATCTTGAAGAACGTGACCATTCTGCACGCAGCCCTACCTTTCTCTCTGTCATGAAAAGAGTGATTGCATTGCCTTTCATCCTGCGGGTAGACCATGCTGGACATGACCAGGCCTCCATGTTGGACAGCTGGATGGTCCCCTGTGTTCCCGTGTAGTGAGCCACGCTGTGCACATTTTTGGCCAACTCCAGTGCTGTTTGCTTGGCACGGGTTCCTGGCTGTGGAACTACTGCACTTTGGCCCATGTTGCTGAACCACCTTGCAGAGTGAGAGGGAGGACGGATCTGGCCCTTCACAGCTGTGGGTAGCGTAGTCAATCTGTTCCTCAAGGCCTTAATTAATAGTTAGCTCATCGGCTGATAAAAGCTTCCCTGATAAACCCTGTGCCTCATAACCTTCAGTGTTGGGTGGGGGTGGGGGTAGGGGTCGGGGGTGATGTCTAAGGAAGATGCAGATGTCCCCAAGGTAAGGGAACGGGGATAAGTTGCTAAGAAATGACAAGGAGGCTGCACGCTGGGACTGGGGTTTCTGAGCAAATCCCAGTCATCTGGAAACTGGCCCTGAGGGCCGCTCAGAGCGAGGGCCCCCTGTGAGCAGCGGACAAGCCTGAGCGTGTGTCTGTGCTCCCCACGATTCCCCTGGGACCCTATTCAGCCAGCCTTAGCAGGAGAGAAGCAAGGGGCCCTGGGGGCGAGCCCTGCACCTGAGCTCACAGGCACGGGGCTCCCTGCACCTGAGCTTACCTGCCACAGCAGCAGCGGAGAGGGAAGGTTGCAGCCCTGCCTCCTCCAGCCTCCCGTAGCCGCCTTCCCGGGGCAGAGGCAGGACGCCGAGCGAGGGCTCCCCCTTTAAGAGGAGCTGTCCACATGAGGAGCATGTGATCGCTGGTGCCCAGGCCCTCATGATTCCTGTGAGACGATGGCCCCGTGACCTGACTCCCAGGCCAGCAAAGGAAACGAGGGCCCTGACTTCCAGGCTGCTCCACGTGGGAGCCCAGGACAGCAGCCTGGGGCCCCGGGAGAGGTGGGGGAGCTCAAGCCTGCTCTTTGAAGCGGGGCCCCCCTTGTCCCTCCCACCCAGCCAGGCCTTCCCCTGCTGCAAATGTCAGCCCGATTTGCATAATTGGGACAATTGCACATAATCCTTCAGAGGCCTCCCAGGCTCGCAGCGGCTGGCCCTGGGGAGCCGGGAGAGGGCGGCCCATGGCGCTAATTATCGAGAATCCTTTTCCAAATCGTCTGAGGTTGGGCCAGAGGTCAAGGTGAACCCGGCTGCAAAGGCGGCATGAGCCTCACATGACTCCTGCCCCTTCCCGTGCTTCTACTCCCCACCAGCCCCAGCAGTGGCCTGCCTGACTCCTACGCGCAGTCACCCCCCCACTGCCACGGTGGGAGTGTTCGGATGCGCTGTAACAATACGCAGGGTTACCCCAGCTTTCGGGGAGCCCGTCAGCCCAGCTGGAAAGCAAACAGCCAGGCCCTGCAAGGTCCCTCCATGGCAGCCAGAGGCACAGGCGGGCTGGATGCAAGGGCAGTTAGAGGCGTCCCCACTGTGCAGGTGATGACCCGAGGTTGCCGGGCGAGGACCTTGCCAGAGAGCTGTGAGGTGCAGCCGGACTCTCCCGTTCACCCTGCAGAGCCCTGGGGGGACAGCCTGAACCTGGGCCGCCTCTCCTGGCCCTCAAGTCTCAGGAGCTCACGCCTGCACCAAGGGGCTCAGGAAGTCCCTGAACTCCCATGGCAGATGCAGGCTGGGGCACCTACACCAGATCTTTCTCTTGGGAAGGAGGTCCACCCTTTCTTTTCATTGGCTTACCTCTGCCCTGCACCCACCAAACGTGGACAACTTTGTCCCAACAGAGTGGGCACAATATTTTGATTGAATAAAACACATTAATGTTTCACCTGCTTGTATCTACTTAAATTTTTCTTTTTTGAATCTGAGAGCAAGGTGCAGGGGTGGGCAGTGCAGGCGCAGTGGCAGCAGCCTGGCCCAGCCCCCAGGTTGGCCTTCTTGTCTACTGTGGTTGGTCCTGGAGGCCACAGGAGACCACAGCAGGAGACCCCACGGGCTAGAGGGACATGGCTCAGTGGCCCTAGTTCTGGCAACCGAGGTCAAGACAGAGTTTTGGAGGCAGGCATTCCAGGACCCTAGAAGCAGCAGGGAAGGCCTCTGGTGCAAGGGGAACCCTTGGCTGGCCCTGTGACGGCTGCGCAGCCTGGGAGCACAGTGGTCACTGCCAATGACCAGACCCATCCCAGCTGGCCCAGCCAGTGCTTCTCCACGCAGTGAGCCTCCCCACCCAACCTCTAGACAGATAAGCCCTTGCTCAGGGTCAGACGCCATGGGGAGAATGGGACTGCCAACCTTCCTCGGGAGGACACCCCCTCCTCACGGGAGCCAGCACAGTGATCCCCCAGCCGAGAGCTGCTGTGTCCCACACAGTGGCCACAAGCCCACGTGACCACGGACCACCGGGAACACAGCCAGACTGAGGCGTGCTCTGAGCATAAGACTGCCAAGACCGGTGACAAAATCTTACATTGGCTGCATATTGAGATATTTTAGTTGAATCAACTATGTTGTTAAATTTTTCACCTGCTTCTTTTTTACATAAAATTTCTATCCTTTGTTTCACTCCCTGAGTATCTGCTGGGGCTGGGCTGGGGCTGAGGCTGGGAGCCAGGAAATCAACACACGTCTCCTATGTGGGTGGCAAGAACGCGACCACTAGAGTGGCCTCCAGAGCCAGAAACAGATACTGAGCCCAGGTCCTCCAATATGGAATGTGGACGTCTTAATTGCTAGGCTAAACGTCTTCCCCTCTCTATGTATTTATTGTTATTTAAAAGCATGGTGTGCTCTGTGGCTTGCCTTATCTGTTTTCACTGAAATGCACTGAGCTGGAGCCGTGGTCTGCCCAGCCTGGGCGTGTGCTTGGGAACTGAGCCCATGGCAACCTCACCCAGCCTTGAAGGGGCGCATCCTGCCAGTCGTGGGTAGGAATGAGGACACGGAGGCTCGGAGGGACTGATGGTCAGCCTGTGGCCATGGCTGGCGAGGGATGTTGGCACTGGGACCTGTGCTGTCACTGGTGAGGGCTGGGGACCCCAGGGTCCTGGGTGGGTTCCCCTCAAGGCAGATGCCGAGACAAGTCATTGGTGGTGCGTCTCTTGCTCTGTCCCCCATGGCTCAAACCTCAGACGGCGAAGCCTGTTCCATCCAAGGTGGACTTCGCCGCCGCAGTCCCGGTGATGGAGTGTTCCCCCCTCGGCAACACCTCGGTGCCGGCTGCCTCTTTTCTGGATGTGTGCAGAGTCTGATGGTGACCTAGCTCCATCATATCGCCGGGGCTTGGAAAACAGCGATTTTCTAACTGGATGCTGTCCTCGTCCTGCTGTAGCTGGAATTCACCTGTAAGGAGACACTCGCCCCAGGCCGCTTTCCCCAGGAGAGGCAGGGAGAGGCCTCTGCTTCCAGCAGAGGGAGCACCTCCCTGGCATCACCCCGAGCCGACCAAGGCGCTGCTTCTCCCGGAGTGCCACTGTGAATTCATGGGCGCAAACGTGTCGGGCGCACCTCAACCCGCCACAGTCCCTTTCCTGCCTGCGGCTTGACTTGTCCCAGTGTCACCTGGGCCTCTGAATGCTTGTGACACCAGCCCAGGAGCTTCTTTGCCATCTGCAAGGAAAAGGTGTTTCCAGCTCATCTTGCACATCTCTCGCGCAGATCTGGGCTCAGCCAGTTCTCCAAACAGCCCTGGTTTGTTCAGTTGGAAATGGTTTTTTGGAAACCAGTATCTGCTTCAAAATGGAGCAGTTTCTAGGCCTTGTGAGTGGGCGGAATGGCGAAGTTGTGTGTGTGTGTGTGTGTGTGCATCTTGAAAGAAAATTCTTCACAAGTTCCAAGTTCCTGTTGACAGTTTCCAGTTCAGAGACTTGACTTCTCAGATGCTGTATTTGTGTCTCTTTTTACTTTTCGTGAAAGGTTCATCCTAATGACATTAACCAGATTCCGCCTTTGCCTTATTCTGGGTATGGTTTACAGTACTATACCAGTATTTCGCCAAGAATATGATCACTCAAAGAAGAGTAAAACATTATTTTGGCTGGCGCCACGGCTCACTAGGCTAATCCTCCGCCTTGCGGCGCCGGCACACCGGGTTCTAGTCCCGGTCGGGGCGCCGGATTCTGTCCCAGTTGCCCCTCTTCCAGGCCAGCCCTCTGCTGTGGCCAGGGAGTGCAGTGGAGGATGGCCCAGGTGCTTGGGCCCTGCACCCCATGGGAGACCAGGAAAAGCACCTGGCTCCTGGCTCCTGCCATCGGATCAGCGCGGTGCGCTGGCCGCAGCGTGCCGGCCGCGGCGGCCATTGGAAGGTGAACCAACGGCAAAGGAAGACCTTTCTCTCTGTCTCTCTCTCTCTCACTGTCCACTCTGCCTGTCAAAAAAAATTATTTTGTTCTTTTTGACTTTAGGTGTAACCTGTTAGGGTTTTTATTTTATTTGAGAGAGAGAGAGAGAGAGAGAGAGAGAGGAGAGACACAGAAAGACTGAGACAGAAGACTTCCCACCCCTTGGTTCACTCCCCAGATGCCCACAGCAGCCGGGCTGGACCAAAGGAAGCAAGAGCTGAGGACTGATCCAGTTCTCCTTCCATGGTGGCAGGGACCAACCACCTGAGCTGGAACTGGGAGCAGAGCTGGGACTGAAACCCAGGCAGTCTATGTGGGACGTGGGCATCCAACCTGCATCTTAACCACTGCCCCATTAGAGCTTTTAAATCACTTAAAATAATTCATCTCTGCATAGTTTTTCTGCAAACTTGATACACAGTAAGAGTCACTTGTTTAATTTTCCTTTCAGTTGTCAGGAATTGGTTTTTAAATGTTATGTGATTTGATGACTATGTAAAACATTTAAACAGAGTGTGGCCTGCAATTCTCCAACCCTGTTCCTCTCCCTACCCCTTCCTTCCCCACAAGTAAACCGTTCTTTCACTCATTATTTCCATTTTAAAACACACATGCATGTCTCCTTCCTCCTCTTACATAAACGAGAGCGGGCTTATACACCTGTCCCCACAGCGTCTCCACTTTTCCTGGAGATCTCCCTTCATCCTTTTTACAGCTGTGCAGCCCTGATCCTGGGGGACTGCGTGACAACGGATCCAATCCCCTGATACTTCCGAGTGTTTGTTACAAATGGCTCAGCAACAAAAAGCATTCGCTGGTCATCTTTAAGTGAGAGTCCCCAAAGTGAGACTGCTGGGATGAAGGGTGAGTGCACATGTGATTTTGCTAACTCTGATTGCAAAATTTCCCTCCATAGAGATTGTATCATTCTGCATTTCACCAGCATTCCCTGGGGGTTCCTGTTTCCCCGTCGCCTCACCAACAGAACATGGGGCTAAGTCTTCGGGTTTCAGTACATATTGTCAAGAACTGGAGTCTCCATATGGGTGGATATGCTCAAGGCATGGCTGTCATGCTCAGCATGGCTCAGAAATGATATCCAAGGGCTCTCACACACACAAGGTCAACTGTAGGAAGCATTCCAGTCAGACTTGCCAAGCAGAGGGAGAAGGCACAAAAGCAGAGAGATTTCTCAAAAGAAGAGGGAGGTGGCAGCAAACTGGGCATACAGGTTGGGTGGGAGTCCCTTGCAGGCTAGCAGATTCTGTGAGCAAGCACGGTTCCCAGGCTGGAGAGAAGTGACAGGTTGCAAAAGAGAAGCCAGACTAGGAACAGAGGGCAGGGTAGGCAAGACTTGGGGAAAGCGCAGGCTTGGGTTAGCATTGGCCAAGAAAAGGTTTGTGAATCTGAACCTGGAAGCCCTGATCTGAATACCTTCCTTTTTGAGGTAAGATTTGTATGACGCAAAAAATGCTACTGAGGGGCCAGCGCTGTGGCATAGTGGGTTAAGCCACCACCAGCATCCCATATGAGCACCGGTTCAAGACCTGGCTGTTCCACTTCTGATCCAGGTCTCTGCTGCGGCCTGGAAAAACAGTGGAAGATGGCCCAAGTGCTTGAGCCCCTGCAGCCACATGGAAGACCTGGAAGAAGCTCCTGGCTCCTGGCTTCAGATCGGCGCATCTCAGCCAACTAGGGAGTGAACCACCGGATGGAAGAGCTCTCTCTCTGTCTCTCTGTCTCTCTGCCTCTCTCTCTCTCTGCATAACTCTGACTTTCAAATAAATAAATAAATCTTGAAAGAAAGAGAGAGAGAAAGAGAGAAAAAAGGAAAGACAGATCTATTTCTCTCACTTGTTAAAAAAAATGCTGTTGCTCCTGGGATTGGCTGCAGAGATGAGCTATTTGCATATGCTTTAAAACAAACCAGTACTGACTCACAAATGACTCAACTGGTAGCATCTGCAAAATGAAGCAGAAGTGGTAGATTTAAAAATGTATATTTGCTTTGTAAATGGAACACGTATTTTATCAAACAATGCCTCAGTGAATGAAAAACACTAGAGGGTAATTTAAATCTTTGGTGTTGTTATAAAAGGCAATTGTAAGGATAAATAGGTGGGTACTAGATGAGGCAAAGATCAAGAACCTTTTTGCAAAGATTTGTTTATTTATTTGAAAGGGGGAGAGAGAGAGAGAGAGAGATCTTCCATCTGCTGGTTCACTCCCCAAATATCCACAACAGCCCGGCATAGGCCAGGCAGAAGCCAGGAGCCAGGAACTCCGCCCAGTCTCTCACATGGGTGGCAGCAACCTAAGTACTTGCACTCTGTCTTCTGGGTGCCTCAGCAGGGAGCTGGACCAGAAGCATGGAGTAGCTGGGACTCAAACCAGGGACTCCACTGTGGGATATGAGAGTCACAGTGGTGGCCTAACCAGCTGCACCATCACACTTGCCCCTATGAGTGCTTTGATTGCCTGAACTCTGCCTCCCTGTCTCCATTAACAAAAATAATAAATAAACAGAGTTTCCCCACGTGGGGGAAATCTTATCTTCAGACATTTGGGCCTTTGAAATTCCTGCCTTTTCTTCTGACAGGTGGAGGGTCTTCCTGGTGAACCTCACTTGCCAACTTGGCTAAAACACACCGGTCACCCTCCAAAAGATTCCCAGGCCCATCAATACTTTCACGCTGGCAGTGGCCTTTTCCTATCACGCTCCACATGGCCCCAGGCAGTGGGAGCCAGGACCCAGCCTGTGGGAACCCATCACGCGGGCATCCGGGGGGGAGCTGAACTCCCAGTCTGAGGGCAAAGCTTGCTTTCTCCGATTTCCCCCTCTTTTATCTTCCTCATTTCTTTGCTCTCCATCGGGTTGTGTTGCAACGCTGGCAGATGATGCGTGCTAGAATAACAAACACATGGGTGAGGAAGATCTGCCAAGCATTCAGTGCTTCTTGGCTTTCAAAATAATCTCTCCAATGACAGAAAGCCAGCGACTCTGCGGTGGAAATAATCCATTAGGCTAAAGCTTTGTCAAGGTTGTACAACATTGGGAGCATCAGCAACCAGCATGGCCAAGTGGCCTTGTTCTGGGTCCTTCTGTGAGGAAGGGTTGCAGCTGGCGCTTCTGGAAGTTCCAAGGAGAGACCATTATCTGCACTGGTTTCCCTTCTCACCAAATTCCTGACATCTCATTAATCCCCCACTCCACCAACCACAGGCAAGATGTCCCGGCGTGTCCCTGGAGTCCGAGGGAGTCTGAGTGCATGGAGGATTTGCAAATGCCAAGCACCATGGCTAACGCCTCTTAAATCTTCATGCTGCAGAGCTGGCGAATCTCCCAAAATGTGGCTCCAATTACATGGAAGTCAGCTTGACCTTGTCTTCCTTCAGGACGTCTGTGTTTCTGAGAAGCAGTCTGGGCAGGAACCATGGCAAGAGATCATCCTGCCTCCGTCTGAGTTCAAGCCTCTTTTGCGTGTAGCAGCTGAGTGCAGAAGGACAAGATGGTCGGAGGCAGCACCCTGACCAGGAGCCCGTGTGACTGCACCTGCTCAGAGAGCGCACTGGAGGTGCATAGAGCATGCGCGAGGCCCCCACACCCGGCCCACAGCTGGTATTTCTGCCCTGGTGCATGCGCCCGCCGAAGTCTCCAAGGCCATCGCCTAGCAGTTCCATCTCTTCGGCTGAGGCTTCATGGCTACTGAGACCTGGATTTCACCCAATTTGCTTACAAAATCTCACTGACGCTGTCACAAAAGTTCTGGGAAGGTGAAGGGTCTTCAAAAAGTTCACAGAAAACGTGAATCACGGGAAAACCATACAAGGATCTCAAAAGATTTTGCACCAACATAAACTGATCTCTCAATTCCATTTCCACAACTTTTTTTTTTCCTTGGAACTTGGGCATTCTCAAAAGCTGGTTCCAGAGCTGGTGTTGTGGCTTAACGGGCTAAGGCACTGTCTGCAGTGCCAGCATCCCAAATGGACACCGGTTCAAGTCCCAGCTGCTCCATTTCTGATCCAACTCCCTGTCTGGGAGGATGGCCCAGGTGCTTGGGCCCCTGCACCCACGTGGGAGACTCGGAAGAAGCTCCTGGCTCCTGGCTTCAGCCTGGCCCACCTCCTGCCATTGTGGCCATTGGGGGAGTGAACCAGTGGATGGAAGATTCCTATCTCTCTTTCTCTCTCTCTCTCTAACTTCTACCTTTCAAATAAATACAATAAAACTTCTTTTTAAAACAAAGCTAATTCCATATGAACTGTGTTGCCTGTTTTCTTTTTGGAGATTCACAATGCACAGCAGGGTAACCGAGCCTCTGAGAATCCCCCATGCTTCGCCCAACCCGGCATCCCCCTACTCATTTGCCCTGGACCCCCCTTTCCTTCTGAAGAAGCCCCACCCCCCAGCTCTCAGATCCACGGTGGCACCCAGCCCCTCCCCCCAGGTACCCACCAGCTTAACCACAGGAGGTGCTGGTGGCTGCTGGCTCCACCTGGGCTCCAGCTGCCTCCCGGAGGTCCCCTCTGAGGCCTGGGCCCACCCTCCCAGGCTCCTGGGGCAGAGGCCACCTCTGGCGACTGCCCAGTGTCCTGTGCTTTCGGAAGGGCAGGGTGAGCTCCAGGATGGGCCTGGGTGGCTCCTGCCCGCGCTGAGGTCTGCCGACGTCTCCTGCTGACCCCAGCCGGCTCCGGTGCCTGCTTCACGCCCCCCGCGGGCAGCATCCCCCCTCAGCAGGCCTCCCCTGGGCACCTCCCTGTGGCTGGGAATCGTGGGCCGGCCTGTGCCCTCTGCCAGACCGCAGCGTCCGGTGGACTCCGTTGTACCCTGCAGCCCTGAGCCCCACCGGCCCTCTGGAAACGGGCATTCAACAGAGCGCGTGCGCTGGACGGGCGATTCTGACACCTGCACCATCCCGCGGCTGCGCTCTGTGCTTCCTCCTTCCTGCCGCTCCGGCTCTTGGGGTCACCTGCCCGAGGCGCCTGGGTTCTGACATTGCCTTGGGGTTCTTGCTGGCCACAGCTGGCTTCCCAGCTCGTCGCCTTGCTCGGCTGTGGGCCACCTGGCTCTCTAGGGCCGGGCCCTGCTGACTCAGGCCTCTATGTCTGCGCTCCTGGTCCCCAGCCCTGGCTGGAAGTTCCTCCCCCTGGGCTTCCTGGTGCTGTGGGGCGGCCTCAGGCCTGCTGTCCAGTGAGGACGCCGGCCCCAGTCTGCAGGTTCAGTGCCATCGAAATTAACGCCTGGTTCGTGTCTGCGACTGACATTTCCAAAGCACAGACGGGCTGACAGTGCAGCCCCTGCCCACGCGGGAGAGCCATCCCCACCGCTCCCCCACGTCTCTGACCTCGGTAAGACCCGGTTTGGTTTATTTTGTCGGCGTTCATGATTTTGCTGCATTGCTACAGGCTCAGCCATAGAAATGTTTCCAAAGGGTCTGCTCCAGCCCTGGAGACCACAGCTGGTGCCGGGTCCTCCTAGGCCTGGGGAAGTGGGGAGTGGCCCGAGGGGAGGGGTGGGAAACTTTGGGGCCGGGCTAGCCTCTGACCTGGGAGTAGAGGACTGTGGGATGGGGAGCGGCAGGTGGCGTCTCGGTGACACAGATCGCCCTGAGGATGTCTTTACAACGACCTAACCCCTTCCTACTCTGCTGTTAGAATAGCTAACAGGAGCCGATGTTTTAAATACTCCTGCTAGCTTTTTTTATAGAACTTTATATTATTAAATTTCTGTTTTTTATATACTCCTCTACTCGTTTTTATAACGTCTTAGTGTGGTACAATGTGCCTAACATAAAATCTGCTATTTTAACTACTTTAAGTGGACAGTTCTGTGGCATTAAGTCCACTCAGAGTGTGGTGCAGTGGCCACTACTGTCCGTCCCCAGGACTTCTCACCACACCAGTCTGCAACTCTGCACTTTTTTTTTCTAACAAAAATAAAAAGATTTGTTTCATGTATTTGGAAAGCAGAGTGACAGAGAGAAGGGGGAAGACAGACAGAGATCCTTTATTCGTTGGTTCACTCCTCAAATGGCCACGACAGTCAGGCCTGGGTCAGGCCAAAGCCAGGAGCCTAGAACTCCTTCCAGGTCTCCCATGTGGGTGGCAGGGGCCCGAGCACTTGGGCCATCTTCTGCTGCCTTCCCAGGTGCATTAACACGGAGCTGGATGGGAAGTGGAGCAGCCACTCTAATATTTGATCCGGCATCATGGGCAGTGGCTGGACCTGCTGTGTCACAACGCTGGCCCACCTGTGCACCCTTGACCGCCAGCTCCTCATTCCCTGACAACCGCTGGTCCACTCTCTGACAGGTGAATTTAACTCCATCAGGATCGCACAAGTACAATCGTCAGAGATTTGTTCCTGCATGACTGGCTTATTTCACTCAAGGCTCATCCGAGGTGTAGCATGTGCTGGAATCTCCTGTACTCCGTCGTGTGCATGTCCACGCCATGTTTTGTGGATCCATTCATCTGTTGAAGGACATTTTGGTTGTTTGCATCTTTGGGCTGTTGTGAGTGGCACTGCCGTAAACACTGGTGTGCAGGCATCTGCCTGAGTCCCTGTGTCCAGTGCTTTTGTGTATATACCCAGGAGTGCAGCTGCTGGAACATTCGGTCATTTCATGGTCCTTTTTGAAGGGGCACTGACACCATTCTCCATGGTGGCTTCACTGTTCTGTGTCCTCACCACCAACGCACAAGGAAATGCACCGGTTTCTGTGCATCCTTGTCAACACGTGTGTGTGTGTATGGGGCAGGTGCTATAATGATCTCCATGTTACGTGTAAGACACAGGCCGGCACTGTGAGGCCAAGCAATTTGTTGAAGGCAACACCGTGATAGTCTCCAGCTCCAGAGCCGGAATGGGGGCTGTGCTCCCCACACTGCCCTCTGCTGGGCACACCAGCATGGTGCTGGGACTTAGCCTCATCACCAACCATGGCGGCCCCGATGGACGCGGAGCCTGGATGCTTATTGAGATGTTGGGGACAGGATCCTTTCCTGGGCTGGGGAGTTGCCTCTAAATGCTGAGCAGAATCCGGGGACCCTCAGGCCGTGGGGGGGGGGGCATGGGAACCTCCCTGTGCTTTGGAGGGGGACCTTGACGAGATGAAGGGAGTGAGGGTGAGTAGACCAACCTGCGCAGGAAGTAAGGTGATCCTAGTGTACGGCCATACCACCCTGAACGCCCGATCTCGTCTGAATTAAGGTGGTCCTAGCTGCTAAATCCTTGAAGTCCTTAAGAGGGAAAAAAAATACTCTCTGGAGGAAGGTAACATCCTTCCAAGCCTCAGATAATTTCTTCAGTTTTCCACATCCTTTGATGGCATGCGGGTAAAGACAGACACTTTGGACCCTGGGTCAGCCTGGGAAAGAACCAGAGGAAACAGAAAACGGAAGGCCCCAGGGGTTCCACATACTGCGCCAGACTTTAATGCAGCAATACTAAATGGCCAAGAAGATAGAAGCGAAGTGGAAACTTTTTTGCAGAAAGCAGAAGACTATAAAAGGTACAGCTTTGAGAAGTAGCCAACGGGAGATCCCAGCACTGAAAAACCCAGGACTTGAAGTTAAGGATTCAGTGGGTTGGATTCGCAACGCGTGAGACCAGTGGAAGAGACAGTTGGTGAATGGGAAGCCATGAGAGTGAATTGTCCAGAATAGAGTAGGAGAGAGAAAAGTAAGGAAAATGCAGAAGAGAAGGTAGAAGACATAGGGAATTCAGTGAAAAGGTCGACCAGTGTGTGTTTACGAGGAATAGAGAGAAAACGGGAGCAGAAACAACATCCGAAAAGATAATGGCTTAGGGGACTGGCGCTGTGGCACAGCAGGTAAGGCCACCACCTGGGTGCCAGCATCCTAGCTGGTTCCAGTCCTGGCTGCTCCACTTCTGATCCAGCTCCCTGCTAATGTGCCTGGGAAAGCAGTGGAAGATGGCCTAAGTGCTTGGACCCCTGCATGCACATGGAAGACCCAGAAGAAGCTCCTGGCTCTTGGCTTTGGATCGGCTCTGTTCCAGCTGTTTGGGCCATTTGGGGAGTGAACCACTGGATGGAAGATCTCTCTGTTGGCCTCTGCCTCTCTGTAACTTTGCCTTTCAAACAAATAAATCTTAAAAAATAAAAAGATATTGGCTTAGAATTTTCCCAACTGACAAAAAACATGAGTCTGCAAGTTAAAAATCCCAGTGAATTCCAAACACAGACAGAGAAATTTACATCTAGACAAATAATAATGAAAGAGCTGAAAAATAAAGAGAAAATTTTCAGAGCTGGTGGAGATAAAAGACTGCCTTCAGCAGAGCTCACAACTACTGAGAAGGCAGAGACAGTGCGAGCTGGAAGATCCTTCAACAGAGCACTCAGCCCTGAAAGGAAAAAACTGCCAACCTGGAATTTTATGCCTTGAAAAAATAGTCCTTCACAACAAAAGAGAAAAAAAGACATGCTTAGGCAACAATAGCTGTGCGTTCACCATAGACTCAAACTGTAAGAACTGCAGTGGGGGCCGGCGCCACGGCTCAGTAGGCTAATCCTCCGCCTTGCGGCGCCGGCACACCGGGTTCTAGTCCCGGTCGGGGCGCCGGATTCTGTCCTGGTTGCCCCTCTTCCAGGCCAGCTCTCTGCTGTGGCCAGGGAGTACAGTGGAGGATGGCCCAAGTGCTTGGGCCCTGCACCCCATGGAGACCAGGAGAAGCACCTGGCTCCTGGCTTCGGATCAGCGTGGTGCGCCGGCCGCAGCGCATCAGCTGCGGCAGCCATTGGAGGGTGAACCAATGGCAAAGGAAGACCTTTCTCTCTGTCTCTCTCTCTCTCTCACTGTCCACTCTGCCTGTAAAAAAAAAAAAAAAAAAAAAAGAACAAAAAGAACTTCAGTGGGTTTTCTTCACCCAGAAGCTGAAATGTCACAGATGAAGGCGTGGAGCAGGGCTCCGTTCTTTCCTGGGATGCCTGCTGGTCTGTCAGGTGCATTGTGCCCATGACACTAGGCTGTCCTGCCTACTGCTACTCTCTGGCTCATGTCTGAATTGTTTCTTCCACAAAGACCTGGGCTAAGCCTCCCACTGTGACACCAGCATCCCATATGAATGCTGGTTTGAGCCCCGGCTGCTCCACTTCTGATCCAGCTCCCTGCTAATGCACCTGGGAAAGCAGTGAAGATGGCCCAAGTGCTTGGGCTGTTATTATCCATGTGGGAGACCCGGATTGGATTCCTGGTTCCTGGCTTTGTCCTGGCCCGGCTTTGGCCCTTGCACCCATTTAGAAGATGTTTCTCCCTTTCTCTTTCTGTCTGTAACTCTGCCTTCCAAGTCAAATCAATAAATCTCTAAAAAAGAAAGTATGGAGCAGAAAGAAATAAAGAACCATGAAAACAGTAAGTGTGTGTGTACCTCTGAATGGATCTCAGTTATATAAAATGACAGCTATCCAACTGGTTCTCAGCCTTTTCTTCCAAGGACGAGAATTCCATTCTAGACATCTCTGACCCCGTTACCTAATTACCTCCTAAAGGCCTTGCCTTTGAACCCTATGACACTGGGGTTAGGGTTCCCCCGTGTGGATTTGGGGCACACAAACATTCAGACCACAGCAGAGCCTTAAGGTGCAGGGGCAGGGGGATGACAAGCTGCAGCCCCCTCTGGCCTTCCTGTCCCACATGAGTGGAGGGGAGAGCCGAGAACCTGCGGAGGTCACAGCACGAGCGGAGGGGAGAGCCGAGATCCTGTGGAGGTCACGGCCCGGGCGTGTGGAGCGCTCAGAGCCAGAGACCCAGTCATAGCACTGAGCGTGCGTCTCCACCCTCCACACGTGGCCACAACCACCACAGCGCCCCTGTGTAATAACGGAGCGTTACAGCTCAAGAAAACCTTCAGGGCTCAGGCTATTTAAGGAGTTTCTAGGAAGCCAAAGATAACAAGCAGGGGGAAAGAAAGATGCGAGAGAATGAAGCCTCCAACCTAGCCCTACAGTTAGCGGTAAACACAGTGCTGCCCCAGCCAGATTACATAAATCCTCGCACGGAGGGTCTGGTTTCTTCCGTTCTGATTACTCAGCGCATCGAGTCTGGGTTTCGACACGAAATGACAAGGTACGAGAAAGAGCAAGAGGAGCAGTCGGAAGAGACAAAGCAAGCAACAGAACCAGACTCAGAGATGGGGGAGAGTTTGTACTTATGAATTTGGACCAAGAGTTTAAAACAACTATGAGGAATACAGAAAGTGAACCACAGACAAGAATGGACGGGTAATGTGATCAGAGACAAGAAAACTCCAAGAAAGATTAGAAAGGAAATTCTAGGCTCACAAGTGCTATTATAATAGCAGTAACAAGCACCTTTAATGGCCTTGCAAGTAGACTGGATGTTACCAAGAAAAGAACCCATGGCTTTGAAAATGCCAATACAAACTTCCAAATCTGAAATGCAAAGAGAAAACAAGAGTGTTTATTCGGTATCAGGAGCTGTGAAGCAGTTACAGAAGGCATAGATACCTGAAACAGGAACACCACAGGGGAAAGAGGGAGAACAGAACAGAACAAAGTTTCGAAGTAATGATGGCTGTCCAAAACTTCGGACAGACACCAAGCCACAGACCCAAGCAGCCTGGAGAACGCCCAACAGGATAAACACCAGAAGATCAGCATGTGGGCCCAGCACATTCGAACTGCAGGAATCCGAAGACAAAGAGAAAATCTTGCAAGAAGCGAGGTGTCGTGATCGGCTCAGGCTGCCAGGACAGAGTACGGGAGCCTGGATGGCTACAGAGATGCCCCCTCTCGGTTCTGGAAGGGCAGAGCCGGAGAGCAGGGCCCAGCGCAGCTGGGTGAGGGCCTCTTCCAGGTTGCAGAGGCTGACCGCTTGTTGTAGCCGCAAGCGGAGGCAACAGCGCCGTAGCTCTCTGGCCCTGCTGCCTTTCGGAAAGGCCTCCGTCCTCATGACCTCATCGCCTCTCACAGACCTCACTTCCAATCTCACTTGAGATTGGAGTTTAACGAGCATCCAGTCCACGGCACAGGGGATAAATCACCTCTCACAGAGGAGCAAGGATAAAGCCCACGCCAGCATCCTCCTCCGAGTCCGCAGCAGCAGGGCACAGTGAAGCTGTTAACGTGCGGAAAGAAACAAACCAACAGTCTCGATTCTGCATCCAGAGAAATCATCTTCGGAAGTGCAGGGGACATAAAGGCCGGCTCAGCCACAGAACTGGAGGAGTTTGTAACCAGTAGGCCTACGTTCAAAACATACTGAAAGATTCTCAAGAGCAGGATATGATTCGGGTCAGAAATTCAGAAAGGAAGCGTGTCGGAGAAGGATAGAGGAAGGTAAAATAAAACCTTTTCTTTTCATCTTAATTTAACAGGCAACTGTTCACAACAATAACAGCACCCGTGTTCTGGGTGGTTCTCGCTTACAGATAAGTAAGATGAGTGACAGAGGTGTTATCAGGGACAGGAGGGAGGAAGCGGGAACACCAGAGAGTACTCTCGCTGCCTGTGAGAGACACAGTGGATTTCTCGTCCTTGTAAATGTCAGTTCTAGGGCAATAGCCAAGAACACAGTTCATATGCTAAGAGTAGAGAGAAATGGAACCATATAAAATGCTCAGTTAAAATCAGAGAAGGCAGAAAAAGAGGGCAAGATCAAGAAACAAAAGAATGCAAAAAATAGAAATGGTAGATATTAATTCAATTATATTAATAATCACTCTATGAGCATACTTCAAAAGATGTTTATTTTGATACAAAACAATTTGAAACCCATGCACAGCTTTTTTCATAATATGCAGCAAAAATGATAGAAATGCAAGAAGAAATATGCAAATCCATTATTGTAGTATTATAGTTGGAGACTCCAAACACCTGTTAGTCATTTATTGATCTAACAGGCAGAAAATCAGTAAGGATATAGTTGGATCAACTTGATATTTGTGTAATACATCATCCAGCTACATCAGAAAACATACTCTTCTCAAGGTCACATAAAACATTCATCAGGAGAGACCACTTCCTGAGATATAAAACACACACCCAAAATTTGAAAGAATAGAAATCATACAAAGTATGTTCTCAAACTAAAATAAAATTAACCCAGAAAATACCAGAAAGATAGTAGAAGATTCCCCGAACATTTGGAGATTAATTGATACACTTCTTTTTTTGACAGGCAGAGTGGACAGTGAGAGAGAGAGACAGAGAGAAAGGTCTTCCTTTTCTGTTGGTTCACCCCACAATGGCCGCTATGGCCGGCGCTCTGCAGCTGATGCTGCGCCAATCCAAAGCCAGGAGCCAGGTGCTTCTCCTGGTCTCCCATGGGGCGCAGGGCCCAAAGACTTGGGCCATCCTCCACTGCACTCCCGGGCCATAGCAGAGAGCTGGCCTGGAAGAGGAGCAACCAGGACAGAATCCAGCGCCCCAACTGGGACTAGAACCCGGTATGCCGTCACCACAGGCGGAGGATTAGCCTATTGAGCCCCGGCGCCAGCCAATTGATACAATTCTAAATAACTCATGGGTCAAAGAAGAAATTATAAGAAAAATTTAAAAATATTTTGAACTAAATATTAAGAACTAAATAGTTCTCAAAATGTGCATGATGTGGTAAAAGCAAAGCTTAGAGACAGATTTATAATGTTAATGTATTAGGAACAAAGAAAGATCTAAAATCAGTAAGCTTCTGTCTTAGGAAACTAGAGAAAAAACACTAATTAAATCTCATGTGAGAAGAAGAAAAACAGTGCAGGAATCAATTAAAATAAAAAGCTGGGACTCAAAAGGAAAAGGAATTAAAACAAAAGCTTTTCCTTGGAAAGACTAGTAGAAGTGATAAATCTGTAGCCAGGCTAACTAAGAAAAAGGAAGAGGAGACACATTGCTAATAACATAAATCAGTGCAACACTCCCCTACTGACCCAACGGACATGAAAAGATAATAAAGGGATGCTACAGATAACTATCTACAAAAGTTGGAACTCACATAACGTGGACTAATTCCTGGGAAGACATAATCTATCAAGACTCATACAAGGAGAACTAGGTAATCAGAATAGCGCTATCTGTATTTTTAAAAATGGAGTCAACAGTTTATAAGCTGCCAATACAGAAAGAGGCAGTCCTCCCTAGATGGCTTTACTGGGGAATTACATCATATATTTAGAGAAGAAAATACACCCATTCTTTGCAATACCTTCCAGAAATTGGAAGCAGAGGGCACCCTTCCTAACTCATCTATGAGGCCAGCATAACCCTAACACTAAAACCAAAGTCAGTATGAGAAAACCAAAGACCAATACGTCCCATGAACATGCATGCAAAAATTCCTCAACAAACTCTTACCAGATGAAATCCAAAGAGTCACACACCATGAGGAAGCTGGATTTACTCTGGGTATGCAATGTTGGTTCAACATTAAACACATGAATTAACACAACATTAAACATAAGCCATTACATCAGCAGATTAAATAAGAAAAATCACAGGTCATATCAATAGATGAAGGAAAAGCATTTGATAAAATTCAACTCCCATGCATGCTAAACCCTGGAGCAGTGGGGAACTTTAAAAAGCACCTGCAGCAGAACCTGCAGCCAACGTCACACTTAGTGGGAAACTGGAGTCCACTAGAACCAGGGCTGGATGTCGCTGCTTTCGATGTCACATTGGAAATTACACCTAATCCTCCACCTGTGGCACCGGCACCCTGGGTTCTAGTCCTGGTTGGAGCACCGGATTCTGTCCTGGTTGCTCCTCTTCCAGTCCAGCTCTCTGCTGTGGCCCGGGAGTGCAGTGGAGGATGGCCCAAGTCCTTGGGCCCCGCACCTGCATGGGAGACCAGGAGGAAGCACCTGGCTCCTGGCTTCAGATCGGCACAGCGCACCGGCCGTAGCGGCCATTGTGGGGTGAACCAACGGAAAAGGAAGACCTTTCTCTCTGTCTCTCTCTCTCACTGTCTAACTCTGCCTGTCAAAAAATAAAAAAATTACACCTAATGCGATAAGGAAATAAAAGGCATATCAATTTGGAAGGAAAGAATAAAACTGTCTTTGCTCACAGATGATTTGATAATACATATAGAAGGTTTAAAAAATCAACAAAAATATCCTTGTAACTAATAAGTGGTAATAGCAAGTTTGCAACATACAAGGTAAAAGATAAAAACCAATTGCTTTCCCATATACCAACAATGAGTTATTGGAATGCAAAACTGAAAACACAATACCATTTACATTAACACCAAAAAATGGGGGCCGGCACTGTGGTGCAGCAGGTTAAAGCCCTGGCCTGAAGCGCCGGCATCCCATATGGGCGCCGGTTCTAGTCCCGGCTGCTCCTCTTCTGATCCATCTCTCTGCTATGGCCTGGGATAGCAGTAGAAGATGGGCCAGGTCCCTGGGCCCCTGCACCCATGTGGGAGACCTGGAGGAAGTTTCTAGCTCCTGGCTTTGGATCGGCACAGCTCCGACCATTGTGGCCATCTGGGGAGTGAACCAGCGATGGAAGACCTCTCTCTCTCTCTGTATCTACCTCTCTATGTAACTCTGTCTTTCAAATAAATAAGACAAATCTTTAAAAAAAAAAAATGAAGTACTTATTAATAAATCTAATCAGATATGTAAAGATGGACATGAGGAAAGCTCTGATGAAAGAAATCAAAGTTCCAAATAAATGAAGAGATATTCTTCATTCTTTCATGGATAGGAAAACTCAATACCATTAATATGTCAGTTCTTCCCAACTTGATTCAATGCAATCCCAGTCAAAGTCCCAACAAGTAAGTTGGTTTTTTGGATGTCAACAAATAGCTTCTAAAAACTAAAAGAAAGGCTAAAAAATGCAGTACTGAAGAAAACGAAAGTCAGAAGATTGACACTGTTTGAACTCAAGTTTTGCCATAAAGCTACCCTAATTAAAACAATGTACTATGGGAGTAGAAGTAGACAGTGGCATTGGTGGACAGAACAGTGAACTCCTAAATGCACCGATACTGATGCAATCAACCGATCTGTGACCAAGCAGCCACGGTGAATCGATGGAGAAGGAATGCTCTTTTCAACAAATGGGGCTGGCACCACGGGGCATCCACATGCAGATAAATGAATCTGGACACTGACCGTGGACCTTCCATGAAAAGTAACTCAAAACGGATCATGGGCCTAAGTGTAAAACCTCAAATTATAAAACATCTACAAGACAACATAGGAGAAAGTCTAGGTGACCTTGGATTTGGTGATGACTTTTTAGATAGAACAAACCAAAAGAATGATATTTTGAGCTTCATTAAAGTGAAAAACTGCTCTGTAAGACACTGTTAAGAGAATGAAGAAATCAGAGACTGAAGAAAATATTTGCCAAACACTTATCTGACAAAGGACTGTGTCCACAATACTCATTGGACTCTTAAAATCCCATTACGAAGGAAAACAGCCCTATTTTATAAATGGGAAAGCGATCTGGAAACTTCACCAAAGATATACACGTGAAAAGTAAGCTTATGAAAAGAAAGGAATAGCAAATAAGGCAAAATGGGATATGGCCAAAATTAAAGAAAAAAAACAATATCAAACACAGGAAGGATGCAGAGCACAGAAATTCTTACCCATTGCTGGTCAGAGTGACTTTGTGAAACAGTTTGGCAACTTTTCACAGAGATAAACATAGTATTATCATTTGATCCACCAATTAGGCTCAAGATTTTTACTCAAATGAATTCAAAACTTACTTCCACACGGAAACCTGCACACAGATGTTTGTAGTCATCTTATTCCCAGCTATCGAAAATGTGAAGCAAACAAGATGTCTTTCAATAGAAAAATGGCAGCAGCGGTGGAGTATCATTCAGTACTGATGGTGGAGTATCACTCAGTACCAATGGTGGAGTATCATTCAGTACTGACGGTGGAGTATCATTCAATACCAATGGTGAAGTATTATTTAGTACGGACAGTACAGTGTTATTCAGTACTGACAGTGGAGTATTATTCAGTACCGTCGGTGGAGTATTTTTCAGTACCGATAGTGCAGTATTTTTCAGTGCTAAAGGAAATGGGCTACGGAGCAACAAGATGTGGAGAACCTGAGGTGCACGTTGCTTAGGGGGTGAAGTCAGTCTGAAAGGCTGCAGACTGTGTGATGCCAGCTGTGTGACATTCTGGAAAGGGCAAAAGATGTCGGCGATGCCAGATGATGGGGGGATGTGTTCCAGAGGAGTCCAGAGGTGTGAGGCTGTGGCACAGGGCATCTCTATGGCAGTGTGAGGATTCTACATAATGTTATAATAGTGACTGCGTGACATCAAGTGTCAAAACTCAGTAAATGTGCCATAGGAAGAGTAATCTCTGATGTCAACTATTGGCTTTGGTTAATACTAATGGATCAATTTTGACTCATCAATTCTGACAAGTGTACCATACAATTCAAATGCTTGTAATTAGGAGAGGGATGGTGTACATGAACTCTCTTTACTATGTCTTTAAAGTTCTGTAAAACTAAAACTACTCTAAAAATGAATTCCAGTAATTGGGCTGGTGCTGTGGCTCACTTGGTTAATCCTCCGCCTGCGGCGCCAGCATCCCATATGGGCGCCGGGTTCTAGTCCCAGTTGCTCCTCTTCCAGTCCAGCTCTCTGCTGTGGCCCGGAAAGGCAGTGGAGGATGGCCCAAGTGCTTGGGCACCTGCACCTGCATGGGAGACCAGGAAGAAGCACCTGGTTCCTGGCTTCGGATTGGTGTAGCTCTGGCTGTAGCGGCCATTTAGGGGGTGAACCAATGGAAGGTAGACCTTTCTCTCTGTCTCTCTCTCTCTCACTGTCTGTAACTCTACCTCTCAAATAAATAAATAAATAAATGAAAATATTTAAAATGAATTCCAGTAATTATATGCTTTCAGTTATTTTTTTTTAATTTGAGAGGGGTTAAATGGAGTTACGTCTTTGCATTGTCTGAGAAGGGGGTAAATGATTTAAATTATACTGGACTTTGATAAATCAAGAATTATTCTTATTCAATAGAAAGGAAAACATGCTGGCATCGCAGCTCACTAGGCTAATCCTCTGCCTGCGGCGCCGGCACCCCAGGTTCTGGTCCTATGTGGGGTGCTGGATTCTGTCCTGGTTACTCCTCTTCCAGTCCAGCTCTCTGCTGTGGCCCAGGAAGGCAGCGGAGGATGGCCCAAGTGCTTGGGCCCTGCACCCGCATGGGAGACCAAGAGGAAGCACCTGGATCCTGGCTTCGGATCAGCACAGCGTGCCGGCCGTAGCAGATATTGGGGGTGAACCAACAGAAGGAAGACCTTTCTCTCTGTCTCTCTCTCTCACTGTCTAATTCTGCCTGTAAAAAGAAAGAAAGAAAGAAAGAAAGAAAGAAAGAAAGAAAGAAAGACATAATAACAGAAATATTCGATCTGAAAGAAGGCAAAAAAAAAAAAAAAACACGAAATAGGGACATAGTGCAGGTAGAACTAATAAAAATCACATACACAGTAAGATGCTGCATTCAAACCACCAAGTCAGGATTTAAGCTCTGGATGTGTGGAATAAGCACTCCAGATAAAAAGAAGAAATTTTCAAACTTTAGGTTTTTTTAAAGACCATATTCTATTTACAAAGCTATTCTCAGGCAAAGAAGACTTTAAAGGGGAAAGAGAATAAGAAGAGATTCCATTCACTAGGGCACTGTGAGAATTTTAGATGTGTGTGTCCCTGATAACATGGCTTTAAATTACATACAGCAAAAACTGGCAGACTCACAAGAAGAAATCATAGTGAAAAACGTAAGCACATCGTTCTCAGTAATTGATAGCAAAACAGACTAAAAAACGAAGAAAGATACAGATTTTTTTTTTGACAGGCAGAGTGGACAGTGAGAGAGGGAGAGAGAAAGGTCTTCCTTTTGCCATTGGTTCACCCTCCAATGGCTGCCGCGGCTGGCGCACTGCGCTGATCCGATGGCAGGAGCCAGGTACTCCTGGTCTCCCATGGGGTGCAGGGCCCAAGCACTTGGGCCATCCTCCACTGCACTCCCTGGCCACAGCAGAGAGCTGGCCTGGAAGAGGGGCAACCGGGACAGAATCCGGCGCCCCGACCGGGACTAGAACCCGGTGTGCCGGCGCCGCAAGGCGGAGGATTAGCCTAGTGAGCCGCGGCGCCGGCCAAAAGATACAGATTTTTGAGAAACTGAATTAACAAAACCAACTGCAGGACATTCATAACGGGTTTTACCCACAACTGTGGACCATTGCGAAGTGCACATGTGGACGTGGTCCTCCACTGTGGGTGCTTCCTGTGATCAGCTCACGTGCACACAGGATGCAGGGGTGCATTGGTGGTCCCCTCTCCCCCTCCACACCCTGCTTCCTTCCAGAATGCTCCTACCCTCACTGGGGTCAGAAGTCCTTCCTGTGGGTCCAGGAAGCTAGGAGCCAGGGAGCTGGGAGGAGGGAGCTGAGGCTGGCGGCGTGGGCAGAGTGCGGTCACAGCAATCACACACGCTGGGAGAGGGGCTTTATTGTCTTAGTTCCCCAGATGGGGAAGCGGAGGTGTAGGGCAGTTTGCCCCGTGGAGCTGTGTGTGTGGGCTCTGGGCAGAAGCCCCGCCTTGTCACTGGTTCCTAACTTCGACAGCGGAGCACGCCCAGGACAGGGACAGCGATGCTGTGGGTGATTCTCGAGTCTCGTCCCTTCCAGGTGCGCTTCCGAGCCTCTGCCAAGTGCAGCTTCTATGGGCAGCTGCCCTCCGCGTGCAACTCAGAGTTGCCCAAGGCCTGCAGGTCCTCAGGGATGGAGGCCTTGAGTGAGCAGAAAACTATCTTTAAAAAAGTATTTATTTATTTATATTTATTTGAAAATCAGAGTTAAAAAGAGAGAGATTTTCCAGCCCCTGGTTCATTCCCCAGGTGGCTGCAATGGCCACTGCTGAGCCAGGACCTCTGCCCAGATCTCCCACGTGAGTAGCAGGGACCCAAGCACGTGGACCATCCCCTGTTGCTTTCCCAGGCCATTAGCAGGGAGCTGGATCAGAAGTGGGGGAGCTGGGACACGAACCTGCACCCGTATGGAATGCCAGCTTCACAGGCGGTGGCTTTACCTGTGGGTCTCATGGACCGCAAGGGAAGCCACTGCACCTGGCTGGATGCATGGCTGTGTCCCTGTGGCCCACACCCTGAATCCCAGGAAGGTGCCCTGCATTGCCTCTGAGTGTCCGGAGCTCCATGTGTGTGTATTTTTTATCCTTTTTTTTTGGAAGATTTATATATTTATTTGAAAGCTAGAGTTTTACAGAGAGAGAGAGGGACACACACAGACACACACACACACACACACACAGACACACACATACTGTTCTGTCTGCTGGTTCACTCCCCAAATGGCTGAAATGGCTGGGCCTGTCCACAGCCAGGAGCTTCTTCTGGGTCTCCCAAATGGGTACAGGGACCCAAGGACTTGGACCATCTTCCACTGCTTCCTCAGGCACACTGGAGGGAGCTGGATCAGAAGTGGAACAGCCAGGACTCGAACTGGCACCCATAAGGGATCCTGGTGTTGCAGATGGCAGCTTTACCCACTGCAGAACTCCTTGTTTCGAGCTTCAGACCAGCCCAGCTCTGGACATTGTGGCCATTTGGGGAGTGAACCAGCAGATGGAAGACTTCTCTTTTTCTCTGTCTCTCCCCCCTCCCCGTAACTCTGACTTTCAAATAAATAAATAAATCTTTTATATGTATGTATATGTATATAAATGCATGCACTTTCTAAGAAAACAGAACAGGCCTGCCATCAAACTCAGTGAGCAGTAAGAAAAAGTCAAAATAAAGTCATAGCAAAGCACAAAGGATGCTAGGCAGTACCATTTTTTTAAAAAAAGATTTGTTTATTTATTTGAAAGGCAGAGAGAGAGGGAGAGATGTCTTCCATCTGCTGGTTCACTGCCCAGATGGCTGCCATGGCCAGAGCTATTCTGATCCGAAGCCAGGAGCCAGGAGCTTCTTCTGGGTCTCCCACATGGGTGCAGGGGCCCAAGGACTTGGGCCATCTTCTAGTGCTTTCCCAGGCCATAGCAGAGAGCTGGATTGGAAGTGGAGCTGCTGGGACTCGAACCAGTGCCCACATGGGATGCTAGCACTGCAGGCGGTGACTTTACCCACTATGCCACAGCGCTGGCCCCTTATTTGGTTTTATACTCTGCTTTGCCGTCTTGAAATTCTTCATGATTTTTGAACAAAGGGCCAGCCATTGTTGTTTTGCTCTGGACCCAGCACATTTTGTAGTCAGTCCTCTCCAATCCCCCTCTAGCTTCAAACTAGAGGAGTCTGCATCCAGCGTCAGTGGCCCAGAGACACTTTGGATGGTGGTGCCCTTGGGCACTAGCAGGTGTGGAGAGGAGGGTGGTGGGAGATGCACCTGGGCTCAGGTGCCTCACGCCCCTAGAACGGACCAGCCCTGGGAGCATAGTGCACCTCTGCTTCTGCCAGGGTGTTCTGCCATCTTTCCTGTGGTCAGGATGACCTGGGAGCTGCGGGAGCTTGGTATGTCCTGGTCCCCAGAGCTCAGCTCTGCAGCATAGCTGGGATGGACTGGGCAGTCCAAGGAGCTGTTGATGCAAGTGTTGCAGCAACGTCAGCCCTGTAGGTAAGTCTCCTGGGCAACCTGGAGCAGCCAAGATCTCTTGCAGATCTGCTGCCGCCCAGCCTGTGAGCCCCAGGTTCTGCCAGCCCGGCCCTCTGCTGCCCCCGCCTGGCTCTCGGCAGAACTGACCCGAACCCAAGATAGGGTGCTCTTGTTTGCTGACTTCCTTAAAAAATATACAAATTGATATCATCTGACTATTTCTGATCTACATACAGGGATATTTGAAATGATTAGAAGGGTTTTATAAATGGGAGCCAAGAGGCAAAACGGTTGAACATGTGTATATTGAGGACAATTGAACTTGGAACTGACATTGGACTCTAGCATTCGCCAAGGACAGCTCAGAGGGGTGTGCCAGCTGTGTGGGCATTTCAGGAGCATCTGACGCCTGTGTGTGGTGTCCCTGGTCTCGGAGGTTAGAGAACATTGGAGAAGGGGTGGGAGCCTGCCCGGCACAAGGAGAACCTCCGTGCAGAGAGCAGAAAGGGTGGCTAGAACCCTGCCGGTGGCCAGCTCTGCCAGGGACGGCCTGCAGGGTCCAGACATGTTCTGAGCCTTAATTTTCCCATCTGTGATAGGAACCAAAATACCCAGCTCCTCTGTGTCCTCAGCAGGGCTGCTCTGCCCCGTGCTGATGTACCAGAGAGCTGCCACTCAGGCCAGGACTCCCGACAGCTGCCTGGGGGCCCTGGCCCCTCCCTGGCTCCTCCCTGAGACTCTGTGGCCCAGCAGCTGAAAAGTGAATGCCGGGCCCAGGGCTCTGCCTTCCTTGCCTGGCACCCGCCCTTTCTGCACCCACCCTGCTGTTTATAGGGCCCGGGGTTCTCCAGGGAGACCACACACAGAAAATACATGTGGACTACAGGAGTAGAGTGGCCTCAATTGGTTACAATGGGAGGTCAGGGTCGGGCCTGGGGAGGTGGTGTGGCCCGAGGGAAGAGTGGGGCAGCAAGCGGTGGCCAGAGCCAGAGCCCCTGGCCCCGGCTGCTTTCACATCTTGGACGGCAGGTGCAGCCCTGGCCCCTCTGCCCTTCCCTGGGCTCTCTGTGAGTCCTGTATTATTTTCCTTCTAAACAAAAATGATGGCTCAGTTAAGCGGTAAATCGCCGAACCGACTCCTGGCTCCCGGCGAAACCCAAGTGATGCTCTCGGCTGGGCTTAGCGGCCAGGCCTGCTTTCCTGGGATCAAGGTTTTATCCACAGCCGTTAATCACACGAAAGCAGATAGTCGGAGCATTAGTCCCCGCCAGCTGCCACTCTCTGCCTGGGCCATTACAGGGATTACTCTCCGAAGTGCCCAGGGCTGCCCTGAGGGTGAGGTCCAGGGCCCTGTCCCCACCACCCCGTGTAGGCCTGGCCCAGAGCACATCCTCAACAGGGTTTTGTTTTTTTTGTTTGTTTGTTTTTGTTTTTTTTACAGGCAGAGTGGACAGTGAGAGAGAGAGAGACAGAGAAAGGTTTTCCTTTTGCCATTGGTTCACCTTCCAATGGCCGCCGGGGCTGGTGCGCTGTGGCCAGCGCACCGCGCTGATCCAATGGCAGAAGCAAGGTACCTATCCTGGTCTCCCATGGGGTGCAGGACCCAAGCACTTGGGCCATCCTCCACTGCACTCCCGGGCCACAGCAGAGAGCTGGCCTGGAAGAGGGGCAACCGGGACAGAATCCGGCGCCCCGACCGGGACTAGAACCCGGTGTGCTGGCGCCGCAAGGCGGAGGATTAGCCTAGTGAGCCGCGGCACTGGCCGCTCAACAGGGGTTTAAAGTCCTTGCAGCCACCCCTGGACAAGCAGGTGGCACTCCCTCGGCACGGGGGCTCTGGGCAGGCAGGCACCCCAGTGAGTTCCAGGGTGGGAAAACATGCAGAGTGCAGGCCTGGAGGGTGGCTGGTGCCTCCCCAGCGTGCAGGCAGCCAGTCTGCACCCAGAGCCGCTCTGATGGCAGCACCGCACTCAGCTGGCTGATTCAGCCCTCTGATGGGGTTAGAATCCACAAAAGCCTGATTGGTCTGTTTCTTCTACTTACAACCCAAGAACTCCTAAGGTTAAAAATGGAGGTACCACTGACTGCCCAAAGAAGTGAGGGCCCTGAGCACCTCTTTTGCTAGTAAAGTGATTGCTAACGTTGCAAAGGATCGCTAATGGTGCGAAGGATCGCTAAGATTGCAAAGGATTACTAAGATTGCAAAGGATTACTAAGATTGCAAAGGATCGCTAAGATTGCAAAGGATTGCTAATGTTGCAAGGCGCATTGATGTCGGAGGGGCAGGTAGAACGTCAGGCCCCTGGGAAGGAACACTGGAGCCGGCCACAGCATCCTCTCTGGGTGGACATCGCCAGCATCTTTAGGACTTGGAAGCTCACCAGCTCCCTGCGTGGCCCTGAGCTAGCTGGCAGCTGGGTTTCACTCACTTTGTTGCTAATCGCAGGCAGTTGGTCTTTTTGACAAGTGAGGGATTTGCAGATGTTGACCCTGGCACTCGGCTGCCACCCGGAAGCTGAAGGAAAAGACAATGGCAGAGCTCAGCGGAAAGGCCTGGCTCAGCCTGGGGCTTCAGCTGTGGGTGGCCGGACCCCCGGCCCTCCCTGACCGCAAAGGTGCAGCTGAGCCAGTGCCTGGGGCGGGGCAGACCCTGCTCTTGGGAGCCTTCCACCAGTGGGCAGGAGAATGACTGACAAGTCGTCACATAAGGTGGTGAGAGGCGCTGTGTGTTGGGAGGGGGTAAAGGGGAAGAGGGCGCGTGGGAGGGGCTGTTTCAGACAGGGGTCCTGAGTACCGGGTACAGCGGGTAAAGCCACCGCCTGGGGCACAGGTATCCCAAATGGGCACCAGTCTGAGTCCTGGCTGCTCCACTTCCAACCCAACTCTCTGCTAATGTGCCTGGGAAAGCAGTGGAGGATGGCCTAAGAGCTTGGGCCCCTGTACCCTTGTGGGAGACCCAGAAGAAGCTCAGCTTCAGCTCGGCCCAGTCCCGGCTGTTGTGGCCATTTGGGGAGTGAACCAAAGGATGGAAAATCTCCCCCACCTCAACTCTGACTTTCAAATAAATAAATAAATCTTGAAAGAAAGAGTCCATGGCTGATTGGGAAGTCCATGCCAGGTAGGGGCAGCCAGCCAAAGGGACGGCAGGAGGGCCCTGTGGCTGCTGAGTGGGGACAGGAGTGGGGCGAAGGGCCCATTAGGCCGGGCTGTGTAGGGCAGAGGTAGGCCCAGCCAAGCGCAGCAGGTCACCCCTTTCTGGGTCCAAGTTCCCCTAAACGAGCTGCTTCTGTGACTCTGAAGCACAGAGATGTGTGTTCATGATGCATGTTCATGACCAGCCCCGTGGGGTTCAGAACACACCAGCCCAAAGCATGACCTAGGAGGTCACGATGGGCCACCTGGGACGTGCCTCTTTGGCTTAAGGAGTATTTTGAGCTGGTCATTTTGGAAAACTGCAGGCCCAGGAGGAGCTGTGAGAACAGGGAAGTGAGCCCTCGGGAAGGGACGTTTACATCTAGAAAGGATATCTGGTTTGCAGGCGTGTCTTGCTCTCTGTTCCAGGAAGCAAAGGAGGAATCTAAGTCACCAGACGCTTATCTGTGGGCAAGGGGCCGACTTCAATGCGCAAGACAAACCTCGCTCTGTGTTTCCAGAGTGTTCTTGGCCTCCTACCCCAGCCTCTCCCCAACCCCTCTCCCAAGTCTGCGTCAGCTCTCTGCGGTCCGCTCTAGAGTCCTCCTCTCTGGACCATCGCCCTGGTTTGCAGGACACGCTCCTTAGTAAGCTTCTGTCTGTTTCCCTTGTGTCAGTGATTGACACTTTGCTACAGCGATTCTCAGCTGAGACCTCTTGAAGGCGGGGGAGGAAATGACGTCAGAAGCAGAGGCTGCCCCACGCCCCAGCTCTGTGTGCACCTTCTGCACACAGCTGCGTCTGAGCAGGGGATTCGGGCAGGTTGCACACCACCACTGCTGATCATGCTTGCAGGAAGTAAAGAGACAGTCAAATGGAATAAAGGCCACGTTAGCGTATTCTAGGATATCACATTGTGTGTGATACATTGATACGACTTTCACTTGTCAGTTAAGACTTACAAATGAACACACTGTAAAGCAAGGAAAGTCCTTATTATGGAGGCTGGCAATGTGGCACATAGGTTAAGACATCATTTTCAGATATGCCAGCATTCTATATGTGAGTGCCGGTTCGAGTCCCAGATACTTCATTTCCAACCCAGCTTCCTGCTAATGCGCCTGGGAAGGCAGTGGATGATGGTCCAACTACTTGGGCCTCTGGCACCCATGTGGAAAACCAGGATGGAGTTCCCGGCTCCTGGCTTTGGCCTGGCCTGGCTGTTGCTGCCATTTGGGGAATGCACCAGCAGATAGACTCAATCTCAATCTCTCCCCCTCCACCCCCTTGCTCTGCCTTTCAAATACATAAATCTTTTTAAAAACCCTTGTAACAGTTGTCCCTTCTTATCCAAGCGTCTGATTTCCACAGCTTCAATTACCCACAGTCAACTGTGCTCTGAAAACATCAAGGCCAGGCTTTTGGATAAGCAATTCCACCTGCGCCTTATGCCTGCATAAATAAGACTACTTCCTGTTAAAACAAAATATCAAAAGAAAGACTCTAGAAATGAACAGTTCCTGTTTCAAGCTGCGCACCATTCTGGGCTGCATGAGGTCCTGCTCCGTCCCATCCAGGAAGTGAATTCCAGTGCCCAGCGTGTCCACCCTGTATGCACCACCACTCCCTAGTCACGCAGTAGCTTTCTGGGTTATCAGATCACCGTTGCATCATCGCAGGGCTCGTGTCTAAGTCACCCTTGTCTTGCTGAATAATGGCCCCAGAATGCCAGAGTGGGGATGCAGGCGTTGGTAATGGAACACGGAAGGGCAGACCCACTCTGCACTGTGTGGCAATGCTGCAGGGCCTAGAGACAGGATTCCCAGGGTTCAGCACCATCCATGGTTTGAGGAGCGTGTCCACCGTGGCTGAGAGGGCGCTACTGTGTGCCCCAGTACACACATGTGGGTGAAATAGCATGAAATGCGAGGTGGGGTTAGAGCGAAATCCACTGATTGGTAGAATGTCCCTGAAGGAGTAGCTGGGACAATGATGAAGCTGAGAGTGCTGAGAAGTGGGGGAGTCTAACTCAGGAAACACAAGGCTGCCAGCAGACCCCTCGACGTGTGTGCACCTTGCAGTCTGTGTGCAGGGCCACAAGGAGGGGTCACCATGGGGCGGGGAGGGGGGAGCAGCCCTGAGTCTGGCTCTGTGGGGTCTCCACCCACTGGCTGGCAGCCCCGGCTCCGTGTTTCCTCGTGTCCATCCTTCCCCACGCCACACTTGCTGTAAGATCCTGAGCACAGGTCACAGCACCACTGACAACCAGAAGGTGTTTGTGTGGCTGATCTTGTTGAGACGAGCACATTTGCCAAGCACTGGGGGGAACGCCTGTGAATCCGCGTTCACCCGCCAATGGGGATGGCTCTGCTGGGCCTGGCTGCTGCCGGGGCAGATGTCGCCAGGGTGACAACTAACTCCACTTCCCCCACCCACAAAGAATCCCCAGTCTCGGGGCCTCCTGGAAAGCCCTTTTGACGTCATCACGGGTCAAAACCAACCATAAATTCTGTGCACTGCCGCACAGAGCTGACAGGCCCCGGTACCTGCCCCACACACCCTCCCCAGTGGTGCAGTCTCTCCTCCCCACTCTGCACCCGCCCCCTCTCAATCCACCCAGGCACACCCCTGCCCGCAGACCCCTGCACTGGCTGTTCCCGCAGGTGTCAGCGTGGCTCCCTCCCTCGCCTCCTTCCTGTGCTCAGTGCAGTCCCTCTGCTGTGTTCTGGCCCCCCTGTGCTGCAGTGCAAGGCTGTGCAGGGTGACAGGTGTCTGTCTCCATTGAAACACCACCGTGGGCATGCAGGGAACAGGGATAAGGGACCACGCCACGTCTCCATGAACTGCTCACTCACTCACAGCAGGGTGGTGTGAGCCTTGCAATCAGTGACTTGCAAGTTAAACCTGTGAATTGCTGCAAGACTGTGTTCAGTGGTAAAAAATATACAGGAAGTCGCGAATGTCTCCATGAGAAGGCACATACCCCACGGCCAAACAGCTGCACTGGGATTTGGACGAAGGAGTGGGGCAGCTCTTTCCTGCCACTCCATGCTGCTCTCCCATGAGCTGCTGCTGAGTATTGAGGGTACCAGGGAGCCCCGCAGCAGGTGTGGCCACTGTCAGAACATCTGGTGTCACTCAGGGAGATGTGGCTTGTGTTGAGACACTTGCCTTCCTGTGTGCAATCAAGGGAATGTCTCCAAAGACACAGATGGATGGATAAGGGAAAAAAAAAAAAAGGCAGACACACTCCCAGGGAGGAGGCTGCTTTGGAAGGGGAGGAGGGGGCCCAGGAGTCCAGGGAGGCGGGCGGCTGCTGAGCTGTCTTCCGGTGGTGGTGGCCAGCGGCACCATGAGAACCAGTACAAGAAATGTCAGCAGTGGCCAGGAAGAGGGACAGCCCGGAGGGACAGGGGGTTGCTAAGGCTGCCCTGTGTCCTATCTTCCCCAGATGTTCACAACACATGTGCCTGGGCAAGAGCGGCAGCCCAGGCTAACCCTGAGGGTCTGACAAGGGGACAAAGCCATGAGACAACTTGTGTGACCCAAAGAGCCTCAGGTGACACGGATCATCCAAACAGCAGGTGCAAGGGCAGCAAGACTCCAGACTATTGACCTTTGAAAGGTGTTAATAAGCCCAGGGTGGCCAGTGAGGTCCCACACGCAAACCCTCTCCTTGCACCAGCGAGGGACTATGGGACTTGGGGTGGCCTGGCTCAGGCACAGCCGACCCTCGCTCTGTCCTGATTACACAGATGGAAGACCATCTATGCCCACCGTGTGCTGGACGGGAGTCAGCCGGGAGGGTGCGGCTTTCAGTGTCATGGGGAGGGGAGGATGAGGAGACCTTGCACCAGAAAGCCAGCGAGGGCGAGGCGACAGAGGAGCAGCTGTGCGAGCCATGCGCCTGGGAATGACCTCCCAGAGAAGTCTCAGAGCCGTGGTGCTGTTGGGGTGCCACTCAGCACATTCAGTGCCCCCTGGCGGCCGTGAGGAGCAGGAGGGGGCTGGACCAGCACGCGGGCCCCACCCCAGGTGGGTCTGTAGACCCTGGGCTCTGCTGCCTCCCCTCCCTGTGGTCCTGGGGCAGCCCCCGCAGCACACCTGGCAACAGTGCCAGGCCCCTCCCCACATACACATAGCCCTGAGGTGTGTTCCCTGAGTGGAGGGCCACCCCCGAGGGCTCAGAGGCACCGGACCCTGAGCGTGAACATGGTACCCGTGGGGAAGCCACAACCAGCCTGGACGAGCTGAGGTGGAAAACAGCGGATTGGCCTGATAGTCATATCACGGATCTCTCCCTGGGAGGCACCCGCGGGGACCCTGGGCAGGTGCCAAGACCTGGAGTTGGGCTAGGGAGGCCAAGCAGGAAGTACTCCCAGAAGTACCACATAGGCCCCTATAAGAGGAAGGATGGAGGGGGTGGGAGGGAGGACGTGGAGCCGTTCAGGTTGCCAGCTGTGCTGGGTACCGCTCCTGGGGGCTTGGCTGGATTGGGGAATACGTGAAGAACAGCCAGAGAGCGAGGCCCCCATCAGCTGCAGATTGAGGGGAGAGGGGAAGAAGGCCGTTTTCCAAAGTCCCTGCAACCAAAGTGTCTGCTCTGGTCCCAGGAGCCACCTCTAGTGCAATCCCGGCTCCGATGGCGCCCAGGAATGTGTGTTCTGTTGCTGCTGTGAAGAAACCAAGTTTTCGCCGGCGCCACGGCTCACTAGGCTAATCCTCCGCCTGCAGCGCCGGCACCCCGGGTTCTAGTCCCAGTCGGGGCGCCGGATTCTGTCCCGGTTGACCCTCTTCCAGGCCAGCTCTCTGCTGTGGCCCGGGAAGGCAGTGGAGGATGGCCCAAGTGCTTGGGCCCTGCACCCCATGGGAGACCAGGAGAAGCACCTGGCTCCTGGCTTCAGACCAGCACAGTGCGCCGGCCGCAGCGCCCTGACCACAGCGGCCATTGGAGGGTGAACCAACGGCAAAGGAAGACCTTTCTCTCTGTCTCTCTTTCTCACTGTCCACTCTGCCTGTCAAAAAAAAAAAGAAAAAAGAAAAGAAAAGAAAAGAAAGAAAAGAAACCAAGTTTTCAAGACCTCCTGCAATCACATACTGGCTTTGTTTAACGTCGTGCACAGAAGCAGCACACGCTGTCCCTGTGAGCCTGTGCAGCTGGACAGACAGCGCCCGGAGTCCTGGGGGTGCCCTGGCTGCTAGGATGCGTCACGTGCACCTGCAACTCCCTCTACTGCCTCGGCATGCTGCCAGGAACTTAGAAATACTCTGTTGGTGCACTTGACAATTTGATAGGGACTTTGAGCAGTCAAGTCTGTTTGTTCTGGAAGACGCTGGGCTTGTGCTGGCTGATCCCCCGGGCTGGGTGTGAGGAAATTCTGGAGTACAACACATTCTCCACGTCCTCCGTGGGAGCCACCTCCCAAGCCTGCACTTCCTGCAGCCCTGGGGGACACCACATGTGGTGATGGGTTTTACGTGGAAGGGGTTTCTTCAAGCTACATGGAGGTCCCCTTCCTGCAGGACTTACAGAGCTTTAGTGTGCAAATGTGCTTGGTGGGTCTCTGATGGGGGGCTCTGTGGTCCCTCTGGTTTGGATTAGGCTGAGGACCAACCTCTGGGAGGTTCTGAACAGAGGGTACCTCGGTCGGTTATGCCACACTCAGTGCCTCAGATTCTCACGCAGGACTGGGACCCCTGTCCACCCCTCTCGGGCCAAATTCATCAGGGCCTTCCTGGCCCCAGTCCTCCCCCAGAGTGGCAGGGCCCCTTCCAAGGGTCTCCCCGTCTCGTTCTCCTGTAGCTCCTGGGCACAGTGCTCCCTTTGTGAGCACTTACCCTGTGGAAGGTGATTGAGTGGGCACAGGGGACTCCGCACAGAGCAGCCCAGTGCAGGGTGACAGCTCTGGCTGGACCCAGCGTGCACTCAGGCCTTATCAAACCTGCTCACGCCATCCCCCCAGTGCCACATCCCCACATAGCCAGGCCGGGTGCTGCCCTCCAGGGTGGTCTCCACAGCTTCTGACTTCAAGTCCCTGTCTCAGTATCCTCACTCGCCCCTGCTCTGGCCCTACAGCGAGCAATGGCCTGGGAGCCAAGGAGCCTGGTTCGTTTCCTGCTTCTCTCCCAGCCCCCTGGGCCTGCTCTGAGGCCTTTGCAGAATGGGGCACAGAGCAAATGGGCTAAAAGTGGGAGGAGTGGAAGCGCAAGCAATGCAAGGGAATGAGACGCCGCCTCGGGCAGACCTGTGGTCACTGGCTGAAGGCTGCGGTCACTGGCTGAAGGCGGCGCTCACTGGCCGGCTGGCCGGCCCTCAAGCTCAGAGCCTTCCATGCTCCCTCCCTCCCACCCCCGACTCTTGGGCCCTTGGCCTTGTCACTCAGGGTTCTGCACAGGTTGGGCACAGGGTCTAGGGCTGGTTCTGAGGCTACAGTTGATACACAGTGGAAGACGTGGAGCAGAAGGCACGGTCAGCAGCCCCGCACACAGCCCTGAGAGCTGCACCTTTGCGAGTGTGGGGTCTGGGGGACAGTGGGTTCAGATGGAGGCCCCCACTTCTGAGAATCGTCCTCAGCTTGAAAGGGGACCGGAGTGCCTTCGTCCTGGGGCTGGACACAGGATCGAATGAGATGTGCAGAGCCTCTGAGAGCCTCATCCTCAAAGCCGGCCTGGGGCCTGCAGCTGGGAACGGTCACCCCCCAGCCAGGACCCCAGTGCAGAGGGCCAGGGCTGGCGCCCAGACCCAATTCTCGCAATGAAGGAACCAATGCATGCCTGTTGGTTCTGTAATTAAGCCAAATAAACAAATTAAAAACCCTGGGGCTTGGGTTTTGTGTGTCTGTCTCAAATTTCATTTTTCAGCATTTCATTTGTATTGCCTTGTATGGAAGCATTGTTCTTCAATGGGTTGAAAGTCTTACAATAACCAGCCCCATGCTATAATCAGATTTCAAATTTTTCCCCAAGTGCGACACACAGCCAAGAAGACAGTGGGGCTATGGTGGGGTCGAGCGCCTACCAGGGTGAGGAATCCCCGGAGTCCCCCATCCCTGGGACAGGAATTGCTTAGGATTCGCACAGGGAATTCTACACTGGGGTCCAAGCACAGGCTAGGTGGGTGCACACGGAGCTCCTGGGCTCCAGCAGCACGCTCTGAGCAGCAGGGGTGCCGTGACCTTGACAGGAGCCAGCTCTGGTCCTTGCACCCCAGGCCCCTGGGACCTGCCTAGCCCTGAGCAGGGTACCAGCCTGCTGCCGCGGCTGCTCTGTGAGCCAGGAGGGCCAGCTTGGTGGAGGGGAACCCTGCCTGCCACACGAGGCCAGCCAAGCACCCAGGGACTGAGTAGGAGACACACAACCCAAGCCTTGCAGCAGGCTGCACTGCCTAGGTGGGGCAGTCTCCACCTCGGGGGGCCATGGTTCACCGGCCCGTCCACTCATCATGGCTCACTCGAAAGGTGTCAAAACAGTTGTCAATGGTGAGAACATCCCCTTGATTTCATCGGGAAAGACTCCCAGGAAAACCAGACAGGACTGATGCGACAGGCAAGAAAACCCCAGGCGTTATGCCTTCCTACACCTGCTTCTGGTTTTCTCTCTTTTGAAAGGAAGAAGGCGGGAGGAAGGGAGGGAGAGAAAGAGAATGAAAGCTAACCACCTCCACACTGGGGAAATACAGGTGTTTATTTAGGACTCCCTGCGTCTTTTAGATTTTCTCTAAATGGCATATTTTCAGGGCTTTTTTCTTTTTTAATTCGACAGTGTGTTCTAGAATTGATCCCTGTAGGTACAGGTGGCTTGGTTCACTCAAGTGCTGAATAGTAGTCCGTCGTTTCAATAAACAAAAGCTGATTCACACCTTACGCGTGGGCTACGGGGTTGCTTTCTGCTGGCCACAGCAGGCAGTGCTGCCACGAATACTCCCGTGCCCACGTGCGCCAGCGTCTTCCTAAGGCAGACTCTGAGCACACCCGCTGTGCTGCACCACTATTTAATTTTGCTTTGGACCTTGATCTTCGACTTTAAATGTGCCATCCCTCTAGCAAAACAGAACGTGGGCAGAGCTGGAAGTGCTAGGCCAAGGAATCGCGTCTTCCATCGCCACGTGGACGCTGGGAGCCCGTTCCCGGGAGAGGGGCTGCTGGGACCAGCGGGGCTCCTCGCAGCATCTGCTCATTTCATCAGGACTCCGCTGTGTGTCCTTGGAGGCCCCAGAGAAGAGCTTCAGAGTTGACGAACGAGGGCAAACAGCCGTGGCATCTGCCTGTGACATGCACAGGGCCAGGCTGGAGGACCTGTGGCCGACCTGTGCGTCATGTGCGTTTGTTTTTCCCCGTGGGGCAGCTGGTGCGGCTCAGCAAACACCGGGCAGCTTGCAGCTGGGAACTGGCTCCAGACCTCAAAGGAGGGCCAAGTAGGCGAGGGAAGGCGGCGGGAACAATCCACACCCATGTGATTCCGTGGAAGTTTTCAGTACCTCCTTAAAGAGTAGCTCCCTGGGCCACGGGTGGGGTCTTTCATTCTTCCGGTGTTACTTTTACTTGGCTTGAGGCTGTTAAGTAGGCCGCAGGGCAAGCTACGCTGCCAAGACCTAACTGTGCTGAGTTTCTACAGGAGGGTGGCAGGCACCAGCACAGGGCGAGGTCACCTGGGAGTGGGGGACAGCCTTGACCTTGGACTTAGGAACAGCTAGGAGGCTGTGTGTGTACATGAGGTGCTCTTTTTCAACCTTGACCATCATCGGAGTGCTTCCTCCTCCTCCTTTGTTGAATTCCCTACTCCCAGACTCTACCCATCAGGGCCCCATGCATAGGCAACGCAGCGGGGGGAGGTCAACAGGAAATACCAAATCCAAGAGCGACAAAAGCCTGGTCCTCTTCTGAGAGACTGGCAGGAAGAGTGTAGATCAGCTTTGTGACTGAGGGGGCGTCACTCGGGTGTATCTTTCTATGCTTGACAGAGGAGAGCTTTAACTCTTTATTTTTAAAAGGAAGCCTTTTGTTTCTTTTTCTCTTGCATTTTCAGGCTCATAGGATGTCAGAGATTAGCAAATACCTGACGCTACCTCTGTGACTCCCCTCCCAGCTTCTGGAGTGGGGACACTGCAGCCCGGAAGCTGTGTGCCCACGTGGTGCAGCTTCTGCCTGCTGACCCTGGGTTTCTAGCCCCGGAAGGTAACCTTTCCACGGACAGTCACCTGGCTCCCGCTGTGTGCCTGGCTTCTCTCCCCGGTGCCTGGCTTGTGGTGGGTGCTGGGTGAGTGCCTGCTGGGGGGATACCCCGCTCTGCCTGCTGCTTGTCTGTCACCACCACTGGGCACAGCGACAGTGGGCAGCACCCCGGAAAAATCAGGGACCCCCACTGAGCCCTCAGGATGCCAGAATGAGGCAAGGGAGGTCCAGAGGCACCTGCTGTGGCCGGGTAAGGCTCCTGGTTCTGCTTCCATGCCAGCCGAGGGGCAGTTGGGGCAGCAGGGTGAGGGGTGGTCTATGCAGGCGTCTTGCACTCGGATGGTCACTTAAGGAAGCCCTGGGTACTCAGGATTCCAGTGCCAAGGCTGGGAAAAGCACACCCAGAGTCCAAACCTAGCGCTGCTGCAAGGGTCAGCCCCAGGCAGGGCAAGGCCCTTCCCACAGCTTGGCCTCTGGGGAGCCTCTTGCCCTGCCCTCATCCTCATGTAGCCTCAGCCTGGCCGCCCCCCTGTTAGAAGCGTTGGCTGTCCCCTCACCTCTGCCAGTCTGTGACTCCATGAGCCATCAGCTGAGCCCCTGAGCCCACACGAGAGCCCCCAAGTGCCTCTGACACACAGCCCAGGGTAAGGCAGAGTCCAGCGGGACTCCAGCATCGTGGAGACACCACACCTGCCGGCTCAGGTGAGCAGACAGAGCATGAAGGTGGGGGCGGCAGAGACCGCAGGAGTCAGACTCAGCGGCAGGAAATGCAAGGTCACCTCCCAAACAGAGGGCCTGATGCAGGAGCTCCGCACGCCGATGCCCCTGCCCACCCGATGGCCGGGTGACAGAGCTGGAGACCAGCGTGCCACTGGCCTTCCATCCGTCTGCTCGCAGGGTGCCCGCAAAGCTCACTCACCTTCTGGGACCCCGACGTGGAGCTCTTGAGCGAGCCCCGCTTGAAGGAGCTGCTCATCTTCCTCACGGAGCCCATGAGCCGGCCTGGGGCGTCGCTGGTGCAGCCGGACCCTGCCGCAAGGGGCCACCCCTGTGCAGGTGAGCAGAATTGGAGAGACCCACTCAGCAGCACCCACGGTGCAGGGTGAGGCCGGCAGCGGGGACAGCCCCGGTGGAACCTGTGCGGGTGACCGCTGCCGACTCCAGCCCAGCGCCCCAGGCTCTCTCCTAAAACATCTGTAATCGGGCTTAATCCCTCCCTCCCCACAAGGTTTATAGGGGGGCAGATTTAGCAAATGGCGATTGAAAGTAAATCCACTTTGAGAAAGTGCTGGCTGCAAAGGGTAGCCAAGTAGGAAGGATTTGGCTGTTGAGAGAGACGCACAGCCAGAGCTGAGAGCCACCTGGCCTCACCCCTCCCTCCCGTGGTCCGGGGTCCCCTGAGTCTCAGAGCAGGATCCCCACCCAGGCCCCAGCCCCTGGGGGTGATCACAGCTCCCAACCCGCGCAATCATTGAGTACCTCCTCCCCTGTGGCCTTGGCATTGAGTCATGGGTACCCTCTGCTGGGTGCTGGTCTGCACCACGCTGCACTGGGGGGGTCTCCCTGTCATTTCCCATTTCTGGGGTGCCCGCCTTGCCCCTCTATAGGGCAGCTGGTGGTGCAGGCCTGGGTGTGTTGCTGTGCCCCAGGCACAGACGGGGCAGGGAGCTGGATGCGAGTCAGCCTTGGCACCGACCTCCTTTCTCTCCTCTGGGCTCCGTCAGCACCCCCCACCCCATGTACAGAGGAGGGAACTGAGGCTCGGAGGACAAGGCCGTGCGCTCCTGTTGCCAGAGCTGAAAAGAAGTCCAGTAAAGGATAAGTGGCCAAGTCCACTTATAAGTGAAGCCACGCTCCACTTGTGCGTCTGGCTTCGCACCCCAGGAGGCAGGTGCGAAGAGTGGAGACCCAGCCTCCGCCTCTTGGGATCTGGTTAGGAACTTGGAAGGGGGTCTTCCTCCCCAGAACATCTCCCACCCGCAAGTTCAGCCTCTGCCTGCCACCTGCCTTCCCTTACCATCCCTTTGAGTTGCCATGGTTTGAGCTTCTCTGATGGGCTGATGGGCCACGTGTGGTATGCACCCAGTGCTGGGGACACTGGGGAACAGCAGGTGACAGCCCTGCCTTCCTGGAGCTGCCTGGTTGGGGGAGGAGAGATTGACACCTGAAGCAACAAAGCACGTGGCAGCTGGCTGGTGGCTGGGAGGTGCCAAGGAGGGAGAGAAGGCGGGGAGGAGGGACCGCCTGGGGTGCTGGGTTCTGAGCCTGATGGTCTGCTGGGGGTGGGGGTGGGGGGAGGGGTTGCGGAGAGCAGGGAGGGAGCAGAGTGCAGGGGTCTGCGGGGAGGATTTCCAGGCAAAGACAGTGGCAGGGCAAAGTCTTTGGCTTGGGAGCAGGGTGAGGGCGTTCTCAGAAGACTAGGAAGGCGGAGGGGACGGGAGGGGAGGGGACAGGGCGACTGTGCCGGCCCTGGAAGTCTTCTCAAGGGCCTGGGGTTTGTCCCCACGCCGTGGTCTGCACTGCAGGAGAAAAGGACCACGGAGGCTCCGGAAGTGGACTAGCTGGAGGAGCAGGGCAGAAGGGGAGCCGGCCTGCTGGACAGCGGCAGCTTGGAGCAGGGCGGGGGCCTGACCCTGCCAAGACTCTGAATTACAGCTGAGTGGGTGCACAGGAGCCTGGGGTAAGGCAGGTGGGGCAGACAGAACCAGGCAACCTCGGGCTTCCGGCCAGAGCTGCTGGGAGGGTGGCGTACCCCGCGCGTGAGCCTTCTCCAGGTTCCTTTTCAGTGGCCTAGAAGCAGGTCAGGGTCGTCCTGCTGACCTGGTTTTCCTCCTGGCGCCCTCACACAAATCCTCAGCCGCCCGCGGGGTCTGGCCTCGTGCACACAGGCTGCAGTGGCTGCAGACCCGATGGATGGCTCTGCTCAGCCCTCCTCTCTTCTCAGCACCCCACCCGGATGCCCAGGGGCACCTGCAGCGCTGGCTGCCCTCAGGGCTCCATTCCTTGTGCCCATCGTCAGAGCTGACTCCACCCGCACAGCTCAGAGCTGCAAGCCTCTGACAGCCGGGGTCCGCTCTGTTTCCCACACCTGGTCTTTCTCCCAGTTTCTGGTCTCAGGACGCCAGCAGCAAGACACAAAGTCAAAGGCCTGGGAGCCCTGAGATGCCTTTGTGCTCTGGGGCTCCCAGCTCCCGTCACCGCCAAACCATGATCTCCCAGCCAGCTGGAAGGTCGATGCAACTCACAACCGTTTGAAAAGAGTCCATTTTTAAAAATGCAGATCTGGCCAGGAACGCTGCTTCTTAAAGTCCCACAGGGCTTAGGACTGAACCCAAGGTACTGCTTCTCCTGCTCCCCTCCCTCGGCCGGGCTCCTGCCTGCTCCTGGGCTCTGTGGAGGTCTCCTGTCCTCAGCAGCTGCTCCCTCTCTGTCCCAGACCTGTGGCTTAGTCCCAGCACTTCTTCAAGTTTCCGACCATAGAAAAAGCATGGAGACCTTCCCTACGGGGTTTCATGAAGTTGGCACAATTCTTTCATCAAAGCCAGGGCGGGAGAAGGCAGCGGGGCCCGTTCATTTGTGAAAGGAGACAGACTCATCACGAATGTGGCAACGGGGATGGGCACTTTGGTGCAGCCATTGAGCTGCTTAGGACACCTGTGTCCCTTACTGGAATACTGGGGTTCAAGTCCCAGCTCCGCTCATCCTGCTAAGGGCACCCTGGGAGGCAGCAGCCATGGCTCAGGGAGTTGGGTCCCCCCCTTTCTCTTGGGAGACCTGGTTTCATTTCCAAGCTGCTGGCTTTGGCCTTGCCCAGCACCTGCTGCTGTAGGTTTTTGCAGAACTACCAGATGAGACCTCTCTGTCTGTCTGTGCCTGTCTTTGTGTCTCTCTCTGCCTGTCCCATAAATTAATTCAATTTAATTAAATGAAAATAGAGAATGCACCAAGTGAAGTTCTTAAAGAACCACACCATGAGGCCAACATGGGTCCAACTTTCTCCCAGGAATGCAAGGATGACTCAGCACTGGAAAATCCACCCACAGAGTTAAGCACATTAACAGATTAGCAAAGAGACGCTCCACGATCATCTCAATAGTGGCCAAAACCATATGGTCCATCTTAGTAGGGGAAAAAGGAAGAAACCCAGGCACAAACACCCTTCACAATGCTTGGTAACCATTCTTTCTTAACACAGAAACAAGCAAACCCAAGCCCATAGCAACCGAAGAACACAGGCAACCCCTCTAACCTCGCGACAGATGTCTACCAGCGGCTCCCCAAGATGACACAGAGAAACACTGGAAACATTCTTACAGACGCCAAGGACAGAGCAAAAATGTCTACTATCCCCACAACTGCACAACATTTTCTGGAGTTCTAACCAGTGCAGAAACGTAGCAAGACAAGAAAGAGAGAAGTAGTATAAACACAGGGAAGAATAAAAAATTCTCTGCCCATAAAAATCCAGGAAAATCAGCAAACAAGCTGTTAGCATTAGTAAGAGGGCTCGGCAGAATTGCCAGATACTGATTCAACATAGAAGAAAACCGTGGATTTCCTGTCTTCAAGCATATTCAATTAGAAAACGATTCCAATCAAGTTGCAAAATAATCAATAAGACACCTGATAGCAAGACTAGCAGAAGCATGAAGACCTATGTGAAGGAAATAATGAAATCTCAGTAGAGCACAGGAGAAAAGACATTGCAAAACGCATCTTCTCGTTCATTGCTGGAGTACTTTGTGGAGATCAATCTAGCCGTATCTCTAAAATAAACCACACGTACCCTTGGACCGGCACCTGCTCTTCTTGGAACCTAGCCCTTCGAAGTGAGAGCTCTAACATGTAGAAATATTTTTTCAAGCACTGTTTTGGGAAACCTGAAAGTAAAGTCAACGCCCTTTAGAAGAGGAAATAACTCAATACAACACGGTAGATGCCTACCAGGAAATAATAGGCAACCACCGAAAACTTGAGGTCAATACCAGTTACTTTGGAAGGCTACCCATAATATGCTGTGGAAAATAGGATGCAGAAGACGTAGACAAGCGTATACACTCTGATGTAATTTTGTCATTAAACAAAACATAAATACGGGTATAGAGAAGCTTCTATCTGTGTCTCCTCTCTCCTATGAATGTTGCTGTGAACACTGAGAGGAAGCATAGATGTGACACAGTTAGCCTGTTTCAATTTTGGTTTTAATGTTTAGCATCAGACCGTTTCTTGACCCACAATAAAAAATACCGATGCCTGTGCCTTCCTTCCTTTTCGTTCTCTGGCTCAGAAAGAATCACTTTCAGTTCATCCGTCTGCTTCTTTGTTATTTACCTCTTTATTCTAAATAACATGATTTTAACTTGATTTTCTGATCCCACGATTTCAGACATTATTCACCGACTTTCTATTAAGGAAAACAAAGACCCAGGTCCTGCACGCTAGCCCTCCTCAGGCCTCAGCCATGCCCCTCAATAGTGCCATACGCTGCAGTAAATCAGTCTCTAGTGTTTTTGAGACATTGTGTTTACAGTTCATAAAACATTGCTGTAAGCCCCTTCCAGCTTTTTGTTTTGCCTGGAGTTGTTACTTGCCGGATCTTCCTTTATTTAATTCATTTAATGCCTGACCCGGACTCTCAGTCTCCATATTGCCATATTGGTGACATGTGCCCTCCATTTGCTTCCTGGGGACGCGTCAGCTTCTGTCTGGTTGCCACAGCTGTAGCACTGGGGCTCATCTCCCTGGGACAGCCCCCTGCCTGCTCCCTGGCCCCATTGCTCCCTCTCTCTTGGTTTGCTTCCATACTTAGTGCTCAACCGCCTTTTGACGAGAATGTACGGAAATTAAAATTCTTTGAGTTATTACATAGATGCAAATGATTTTATTCAACCTTCATATCTGACGGATAGTTTGGTTGAGTATAAACTGTCAGGCAAGAAATCATTTCCTTCAAAACACCAAAGGCGTTGCTCCACCAGTTCAGCCCTCAGTGCTCTCTGAGAAGTGCCGTACCATTTTGATTCATGATTTAAAAAAAAAAAAAAGTATTTATTTATTTATTTATTTGAGAGGGAGAGGAAGAAAGAGAGAGAGCCTTTATTCTTCTGGTCTGCTACCCCAAATGCTTGCAACATCCATGGCCAGGCTGGGGCTGAGGCCAGGAGTGGGGAGCAGATCCAGGGTTCCCACATGGAGCCCCGTTACCTGAGTCTTCCCCTGTCTCTAAGGGTGCACTTGAGCAGAAGTGGGATCACAAGCCAGAGCTGGGAGCTGCACCAGGCGTCCCCATGCAGGATGCTGGCTCCCTAGCTGGCACCTTAGCCACCAGACCCAGTGTCCACCATGGTTTCATGCTGGCATTTTTTTTTTAAGATTTTGTTTATTTATTTGAGAGGTATGTGGTGGAATGAGGTGAAAAATTCATGCCAAGATGGCCACTGAGGTGAAAAGGTCATGCCAAGATGGCCGCTGAGGTGAAAAGGTCATGCCAAGATGGCCACTGAGGTGAAAAGGTCATGCCAAGATGGCCACTGACAACAGAAACTGCCTGGCAACAGGCCGTGATTGGATGGCTTCAGAAACCACATGACAACAGAGGAAACCATATGACAACAGAGCCTGGCTGATGGCAGGCCATGATTGGATGGTTTCAGAAACTGCCTGGCAACAAGAGCCTGCCTGGCAACAGGTTGTGATTGGATGGCTTTGGAAACTGCCTACAACAGGCTGTGATTGGTTGGGGCATAGACAGCCCCTTGACCAGATTGGCTGGTCTTGACTATATAAGCTGTTGTACTAACTCAAATAAACGAGTAGTACTAACTCAAATAAACGGGCTGCTTGCCTCAACTCCCAGGTTCTGTGTGGTGACTCAGCGCCTCTTGCCCCCACCATGCTCCTCCTCTCAGAAATGAATCCACTGCAACATTGTTGAGAAATCAACAGCAACATAGGTAAAGTTACAGTGAGAGGGGAGAGAGACAGAGACAAAGGTCTTCCTTCTGTTGGTTCACTCCCCAAATGGCTGCAATGGCTGGAGCTGCGCCGATCCAAAGCCAGGAGTCAGGTGCCTCCTCCTGATCTCCCATGAAGGTGCAGGGGCATAAGCCCTTAGGCCATCTTCTACTGCTTTCCCAGGCCATAGAGGAGAGCTGGATCGGAAGAGGAACAGCCGGGACTAGAACCAGTGCCCATGTGAGATGCCAGCGCCACAGGCGGAGGATTAACCCACTGCAACATGGCACCGGCCCCTCATGCTGGCTTTGAACGTGACTGGTTTATTTCCCTCTGAATGTCATCACTCCATCTCTTGTGTACTAAAACCTAAAAATGATGCACCTTAATACTTTTTTCTAGTTAAAAACAGTCTAGGCCAGCACCACGGCTCACTTGGCTAATCCTCCGCCTGTGGTGCCAGCACCCTTGGTTCTAGTCCCGGTTGGGGCACCAGGTACTAGTCCTGGTTGCTCCTCTTCCAGTCCAGCTCTCTGCTGTGGCCCCAGGAAGGCAGTGGAGGATGGCCCAAGTGCTTGGGTCCCTGTACCCGCATTGGAGACCGGGAGGAAGCACCTGGCTCCTGGTTTTGTATCGGCGCAGCGTCAGCCATGGCACCCATTAGGGGAGTGAACCAAAGGAAGGAAGACCTTTCTCTCTGTCTCTCTCTCACTGTCTATAACTCTACCCGTCAAAAAATTGAAAAAAGAAAAAGTCTGTTGTGTGGGTGTTTGATGTGTGCCCCCAATCTGGAAATCCAGGAAGCGGTATTACACTATTTCTAAAATCCCCCCACCTCCCTCCGTCCCCCAGTTTCTCTGCTTTTTTCTTTTTATCTTGTCTTCTGCAACGCCTGGCCTTCAGCTGTTGGGCCTGCTGGATCGAGGCCTAATTTCCTTCACTTTGTCTGATCCGATCTTCTGGGAGACTTCCTTTACTTTTCCTGACACTCCTTACGTTGAATTGGCTGTTGATGATCCATCTCCGTAGGTGTTGTTTTCTCTCTAAATCTATCCCTCTTTACTCGCTGGAGGTATTCGTCCTACCTTAAGGACTGTTTTATTCTCTCCTGACATTGTGTCTTCAGCACTTCCCATGTGATTTGTTTTGTCTGTTCTGCCTGCTTGGTGATCCTCTCAAGTGCTCTGAATTGGAGCCTTGGGGCCAGCATTGTGGCACAGTGGGTTAACGCCCCAGCCTGCAGTGCCGGCATCCCATATGGGTGCCGGTTTGACTCCCAGCTGCTCCACTTCCTGTCCAGCTCTCTGCTGTGGCCTGGGAAAGCAGTAGAAGATGGCCCAAGTCCTTGGGCCCCTGCACCCACATGGGAGACCTGGAAGAAGCTCCTGGCTCCTGGCTTTGGATCAGCTCCACTCTGGCCATTGTGGTCATTTGGGAAGTGAACCAGCAGATGGAAGACTTGGCTCTCTCTCTCTCCATAATTTTGTCTTTCAAATAAATAAAATAAAATAAAAATCAATGGAGAATTGGGGCCCTGAGTATGTGCCTGACCAGCGAGATGGGGGGTCTACAGGACCCGGTATTTGGGGCCTGCCAGCATCAGTCTACACTGTCTGCAGAGTGCTTCGCGCAGAGAGGAGAAAGCTGCTTCCCAGGTTCCCAGGGCTGTGCAGGGAGCCAGGGCCAAGTGTCTCCCCTGACCAGTGCCCGTGTCCAGCGTGGCGGCTGTGCCTGCAGCTCCCACATCCGCAGGCCTGGGACTTGGCCTCTGCAGGAGCAAGCATCATCTCCCATCAGGTAGGGCCCTGAGGCCACTTGGCAGCAGATGGAGCCTATGGAGACCTGGTTGCCTAGCAGGCTGCCTCGTGACAGCCCCTGTTTTCGTGTTCTCCCAAGGGTTTCGATGTCCCCAGATCCCGAGCTTTCCCAGAACTGTCAGGTGCATTTGAGCTTCCCGCTGAGGAGTCGGGGCCCCGCTCTTGCCGCTCTGCCAAGCCAGGGGGTGCTGGGTGCCCCTCCTGCCTCCCAGCTTCCTCGATGCCGTTGTTCTGCTGATCTCTTTGTCCTTTAGGGATAATGCTTTTGTCATCCATTTGCTGTCATTTTAGTGGGGTTTGGGGCAGGAGCAGAGGTTAATGCACATGTTCAATCTACTGTGTTTAACCAGAAGTCCATGAGAGATTAAGGACATCAGTGCCCGGAGGTGAGGTGGGCAGTTGAGGGGCTCAAAAGAAAATGACCACATTAGGAAAGGCGTTTAAAATTGTCCTAATGCACGTCTGATATTACTGTAAGTGTGTGTGTGCGTGTGTGTGTGTGTGTGTGTTACGAGGTGGGAGAAAGGGTGGTCACACAATGGTAATTTTTTTATCTCCGGTGGTGAAGTTTTAGATGCAATTTATTTGCTTTTTGATGAATGTCTGGAGAAGAGGAAATTGCAAGGGGCAGAGACCACTTTGCCATGACTGCGGGTGAAGCGAGCGCAGCTGTAGGGAAACACAAAGTGCCCCCCAGGGGCAGCTGCCTCCGAGGGCAGTGCACGTGCGGTCCCCGGCTCCGAGTAAGGTTCTCACTGAAGTACGGGTTACAGAGCTCAAACTGCGAGCAGCTGAAGTGCCTGGCAGCAGGGGAAGGCCATGGGAAGGATGGCTCCAGGGAGAATGACATCACCACTCTGATTGACTCAGGTGCCGAATACGGGTGTCCCCTGGCACCCGCAGGGGAACTGGCTGCACGGTAACCTTTGGATACCCACATCCATGGGTGCCCAACTTTCTTTTATAGCATGGTGTGGTGTTTGCATAGACCCTGCACAATCCTCCTGTATCCTTAATTTTTAAAATCTAACTAAAATTTTTTTTTAATTTGTGGGGCCAGCATTGTGGCACAGTGGGTGAAGCCACTGCCTGCAATGCCAGGGCATCCCATAAGGAGGCTGGTTCAATTCCTGGCCGCTCCACTTCCGATCCAGCACCCTGCTAATGGCCTGGGAAAGCAGTGGAGGATTGCCCAAGTCCTTGGGCCCCTGCACGCACATGGGAGACCAGGAAGAAGCTCCTGGCTCCTGGCTTCTCTTGGCCTAGTCCAGCCGTCACAACCATTTGGGGAGTGAACCAGTGGATGGAAGGTCTCCCTCTGTGTGTAGGTCTCTGTCTCTCCCTCTCTCTCTAACTCTGCCTCTCAAATAAATAAACAAATAAATCTTTTTTAAAAAAAATTGTGCGTATGTGCATGTGTGTGTGTATGAGAGAGAGAGAGAGAGAAGGAGAGGGAGAGAGAGAGAACCTCCCATCCATTGGTTCACTCTCCCAAATCCCACAATATCCAGGAACTAAGAACTCAATGATATGCATTAGCAGGAAGCTGGAATTGGGAGCAAAGCCTGGATTCGAACCCAGGCACTCTGATTTGAGATGTGAGTGTCCCAACCAAGCTGCCTAACTGCTGTGTCAAACAACCCCGCCCCACTGCACGCCCCGCGCACACCTTGAATTGCCTCAATCAATGCATTGTGAAGTGAACATGGCTGTTACACTGTGTTCCTTAGGGAATGATGACAGGAGGAACAGTCCATGCCGGTTCAGTGCAGACACCATTACCTTTCTGGTCTCCTGTTCGTAGAATCCACAGATGTGGGCTCACGGACGCAGAGGGCCGACTGTGTGTGGCCGTGGCTGCCTCGCTCTCCATGGTGGAAAGACGCCTGAGATAACCTGGAGACAGCCAGTAAAAAACCCGCCATGGGCCTGTTCTGTCTGCCCGGAGCTGAATGAGGCAGCCCAGGCTGTGTCTTTGTGTCACTTGTAGGAGCGGTGGCCGCTGGTTTCACTAGACATCATTTTTACCACCTGATATGATTGCCTAAATCATATGATTTCCTCACTCTATCTCTCCCTTGTTTCTCTTCCTGCCTATGTGTGTGTCTCTCCTTCTTCTTCCTCTTCGTGTTGCTCTGTAATCTGTCCCTTAAAAGTGTGTATATTTGCTTCTCTGGACACAGAGAAGTGTCACTGCTTTGAGGCCAACCAAGGAAAAATCTTGCAGTAGCTGCACCTAACGCAGAGCCAGGGTTGGGAGACTTCAGCGAGCAGGTTATTCCTGGGGTAAGAGTGGCTGCCGGGAACCTCTGTAGAAACAGGCACCGGGCACTCCAGTCACTAAGTGCACCTTTAGAAATCTCTAGACCCCAGGCCTGGGCGACTAGAGGTTACACCCCGCTTTGGACAGCTACATCCGCTATCAGAACACCTAGAACCGAGTTCCGCCTGCCCCTGATCCAGCTCCCTGCTAATGCACCTGGGAGGCAGCAGATGCTGGCTCTGGTACTTGGGTCTCTGCTACCAACGTGGGAGACCTGGCTGGAGCTTCTGGCTCCTGACTTGGCTTGGCCATCGCTGTTACAGGCATTTGGAGATTGAACCACTGGGTGGAGTATGTCTCCCCACCCCCCTTTCTGTCTTTCCATCTCTATCTCAATTTTCTGTCATTGTGCCTTTGAAATAAATAAAAATAAACTTTTTTTTAAAAAAAAAAAAGGAAATCCCCAGACCCCAAATACTAGAAAGAATTAACTTCACACTAAGCTCAAATGTTATTACTCCTGCTCCATTCTCCAGGCTTAAGCCTCCTGCACTTTGGAGCACCCTAAATCTGGATTAAGGGTGAGCCTGCAGGTCCAGCCAGAGCTGAGCCCCTAAAGGGAGTGGGGAGCACCTGTACTGGGAGAGCGATGGAGGCCGTCCTGCAGTGCAGGGCGGGGGTGGCTTCGGGTCCCCGTGGCCCATCTGGTCACCCGGCGTCACAGGACAAAACAGGTGCTGTGCTCTGTACTAGGAGGGGCCCTGGGCCCGGCGTAGGTCCTGGCGTGTGGGGCTGGTGAGCCTGGCTGTGTTTACCTCCCCATGGCTGTAAGAGCCCTCCTAGTGTATACGGAAGTCACTGTGAGATGCCCATAATTTAAGGCCTAGGGTATTGATCAGTTTGAGGCCAGCAGACTGGCTGCTTCCATTGTGAGTAATTTGGGCATGGCCACTGGTAGACACAGCCTGCCTCATTCTAATGTTTTCAACAGTTGTGGGTCAAACGTCCATATTTGCAAAGGTCAGAGGTCATTGCTGGGATTCATGGTGAGCCCGTGCCCCAGGGTTCAGGAAGGCTGCCCAGGGCAGGTGGAATCTGGCCCGGGGGGGGGGCCTGCTCGCACCAGAGCTGAGGCCCCCACAGCCTTGTCCTTGGTATCTGGGGGCCACTGGGACCGCTGAGCTCCAGCCCGGTAGGACACCCTGTTCTAGGAGGGATGAGAACATTGCCCTGGCTGTCCGGGTCGTCCCGCCTCACCCCAGGACATTGCATTTCCAGTGCATTCTACGGTGATACTGAGAACTGCAAGCGAGCAGGGAGGAGCTGGGTTGGCCAAGGCCAGCAGGGGACTTGCCCTCTTGTGGCAAAGCTCACACAAGTTCCTTACCCTCAGCCCTCTGGCTTCCTCCAGGCCTTGGCTGCTCTGTGTCACATCTGGTGTCTCTCACCCTGGGTCACTGCCTCCTCCCTCCCCACTACCAGGCCCATGGCCAGCCCAGGGGCTGGGGACCACTCACTCCTGCCAGGCCTCGGTGGACAAGGCATCACAGGCATAATATTCCACTTCTGTGGGAGCAGCTCTCTGATGCAGAGGGCACCAACACACTCCATAGGGGATGTCGGAGGTGACCACGCTCTACCCAGCCCTGAGCACAGTGTAGACACCATGAAGCTGCCAGGATAAGGCCCATGCTCCCCAGAGCCAAGGTTGGAGCCTTGGTGGGTTTCCATGTGAGGTGCTGGGGTCATGATCAGAGAGAGTGACTGTCTTGGTAGCCATAATCATGTGCAGGACAACACATGAACACCTGCAATATTTAAACATTTCCACAGAGACCTCCAGGGTTGCCCTGGGAGGTGTGGACCAGGATGGCCAGGGCATCTGGGTTCTTGTTGACAGTTCCTAGGGGCTCAGAGGCTTGGAGGAGGAGACGAGAATGATTAGTTCCATGGCATCAATCCAGGCTGTGTCTATCCATGGAGAGGTAAGGGGGCTGAGTCTCACTCCCAAGCCTCTTCTTTCTGTAAGCCCCCAACCCTGAGCACCACTTCCCTAGGACTGAGGTCAACCAAGGTGTTTTAATTTTTACTCCAGGTCCTTGTCTTGCACAAAGGCAAGCATTCTAAGTGCACACACATATCAGGTGCACCAAGTGATAGCAAATTTTACTTGCAAAGTGAGGAAGTGAACACATACCCACATGTGGTCATGGGTTGCCCCACACAGAGAATATCTGTTGTGAGTGGGCAGTGGGACAGAGGATTGCCCAAAGAGGGAGTGGTGGGGGAAGGAGAGCCCCTGTGTGGTACCTGCAACTGTGGTCCCTGGCAAGAGTGCCTCCCGAAGAAGTTTATAACTGTAAGGCTGTATAGTTTGCATACATTCCTATGGACTTCTAAGGATACAGTTTAAAAACTTGCCGTGGGACCTCAAATCCTATTAAGCTGGGTGGTAAAATTACCATCTTAAGTGTAAAAGTGACCACATTAAGTGTTAAAGTGATCCTATAGATAGGATTAAGTGTTAAAGGTATCAGTTCAATGTCTGGTAATAATAACAGAATTTAAAAGGAAAGAATGTTCTAAAATGGGTAGTCCAGACAGCAGACTTATAGTATAGCAATCAATTTAAATAGCACTCTGACCTCAGAATCAGCCCTTAAGGCATTCTGGTCTGGCTGAAAAGCCCATGAGAGCATTTCAGGCATGGGAAAGCCAGGGCATTGTGGCAAAAAAATATCCTACATGAAGGACCTCTGTGGGTGAGACCCCAGTGGAAAGAAGTGACCATCAAAGAAGGATGCACTTTTCTCTGAAGAGAGGAGAGAACTTCCACTTTGCTTATGGCCTTGTCTAAATACTGACAGAGTTTGTAGGTTCAAAAGACTTCCAAAGCCTAGGTAGCTCATGTCAAGAGCCTTGGGTGATCACTGATGATATACATAAGAGTGTTGATTGATAAATTAACAACTGGAGTCACTGTGCACTTACTCCCCATGCAGGACTTCTGTCCTCGATGAGTTGTATTATGAGAATTAACTGTAAAACATGTTCTCTTTTTGTAAATATGCATGTTCAAATTGTTGAAATCTTTACTTAGTATAGAGTTGGTCTTCTGCGTATCAAGTTAATGAAAATGAATCTTAATGGAGAATGGGACAGGGAATGGGAGAGGGAGGAGGAGGTGGGTAGAAGTGGGGTGGGAGGGTGGGTATGGTAGGAAGAATCACTATATTCCTAAAGTTGTACTTATGAAATTTGTACTCATTAAATAAAAAGTGTCTTTGGGGGAAAAAAAATGGAAACATGGGCAATAGAAAAAATTGAGCCCTCTGCCCAGTCAGATGTGTTGAATTCTCTTGAGGTTCTATTGGGCTCTGGGCATCAGTTTTAATTATCTTGTTAGAATTACAACAGTGGGTTTTGAGTCGTATGGATTCTGTTTTGGATTCCATGTTTTACTAGAAGTTATTATTGAGCTAGACTTGAATCCCAACTCAGAAATAAATGGTCAAACCATCAGGAAAAAAGAAAAGAAAAGTGCCTCCCTCAATGCTGGCCCCTTCTCATGAAAGCCCCCTGGGAATTTTCCGGTATCTCAGCAAGTCCCCCGTGGAGCCCAGCATCCGTATTTCATGGCGTTCCCCTTAGCTCCCAGATGAAGCAGATGCATCCCAGGAAATGGGGCATTTTGATTGACAAGTAGGAGGATGGAGGCTTGCAACTTCCGCTCAGCAGACCTAAACTACCCACCTGCCCATATATCACACATCAGAACCCCTAGACAATCTGTCAGGGTCACCCCTCAACTTCATCTGCCACAGTTTCCATGACGCAATCCCTCATGACCAAGCAACAGAAATGGTCCGTGCGCAGTCCTGGAGGCGGCGGTCTGGGCCAGGTTCTCTGAGGCCTCTCTCCCTGGGAAGCACGGTGTCCTCCCAGGGTCTTCCCTCTGTGTGTGTCCCTGTCCTCATCCCCTCCTCCTACAAGCATGCCAATCAGACAATAGGCCCCACCCTCGTGAGCTCGTCTTACCTCACCTCCTTCAAGCTCGCCTCTCCAAATGCAGCCACCCTAGAAGACAGGGCTTCTGCATGTGAACTCTGCGTGGACACAGCTCAGCCCATTCGGCCTTGGAGGAGAGTCCAGTCCCTGGAACCCCGCCGTGTCCTGAGAACCATTGCCACTCCCTCTCCTCCCAACCCAGGCAGCCTGCATGCCGCCCTGCCAGAACAAGTTCCTGGAGGGACTCCCGATGACCTCGTCCAGCCCCGAGCATCGGGGTGCTCAGGACCAGAGTGGGCCCGAGAATGAGCTCATGGGGGACGAGACGACGGCCTTTGACCTGCACGTTCCTGGGAGCGCGAGCTGCGCTGGAGGTGAGCCGAGCTGCAGCGGTGAGGCCCACACGCAACCTGGCCAAGCCACCAGGTCCAAGATGCCCCCTCGGTGTGGGCCGTGGCTCCCCGGGACATTCCTTGGCCTCCCTCGACCCCATGCTCCCATCTCCGTGACAGGAGCACCCAGGGATCCTTGGTCTGTCCTGCGCTGCTATACCGGGATATCTGAGACTGGGTGACTAATAAGCAGCAGAGATTTACGTGGCTCGTGGTTCTGGATGCTGGCTCTGCGTCTGGCCAGGTATCCGGTGGGCGCCTGAGCCTGGCACCATCCCATAGAAGGAGGCAGCAGGGCAAGACAGGGTGAGGGTGAGCATGAGAAAGGCAGCCAGACCCACCCTCCAATCAAGAACCCCCCAGGAGATAAAATTAATCTCCCTCTCACTTGCCCCCACCTCCCAACACTGCTACATTGGCTATCAGGGTTCTAACACAGGCTTTTTTGGGGGGTACATCTGAACCACAGTAATGGGAAAGAATTTCCCCTGGCCCTGGCAACAACCCTGGGACCATTCAGCTGCTGGTCAGTGTTTTCCCAGCCACAGGAGGCCAATTTGCTGGGCACCCCCAGGTTTGGCACCTCCTTCTTGCACGAAATAGTGCCTGCGCCATTTGATGCTGTAGTTGAGTTTTTAAAATCCAGGGAGGGCCGGCGCCGCGGCTCACTAGGCTAATCCTCCGCCTTGCGGCACCGGCACACTGGGTTCTAGTCCAGGTCGGGACGCCGGATTCTGTCCCGGTTGCCCCTCTTCCTGTCCAGCTCTCTGCTGTGGCCCGGGAGTGCAGTGGAAGATGGCCCAAGTCCTTGGGCCCTGCACCCGCATGGGAGACCAGGAGAAGCACCTGGCTCCTGGCTTCGGATCAGCGCGATGCGCCAGCTGCAGCGCACCAGCCAGCCATTGGAGGGTGAACCAACGGCAAAAGGAAGACCTTTCTCTCTCTCTCTCTCTCTCTCTCTCTCTCTCTCTGTCTCTCTCCACTCTGCCTGTCCAAAAAAAAAAAAAATAATAATCCAGGGAGGACAAGACCGGGGGAGGGGGATTGAGCAGAGCCCCTGCTGACAGTCAGTGGCGGGGGAGAGTGTTCTGAGGGGACCTGGGAGGCCCCTTCCACAGCTGGAGACGCAGTGCACGCTCCCTGGGGGCCCAAGGGAGACATCAGCAACTGGGATGCTGCTGTGACAAGCTCCCGTCCTGGGAGCTTCTTTGTCCCTGCAGGTCTGTGCCTCTACCCCCTCCCTTGGGGTGAGACAAATGCGGCAGGCAGCAGGTGGCACCTGACAGGAGGGCGCTCCCTCCAGGGAGTGGCTGCACCACCCTAAGTGTTCAGTGAGCTGGGGACCCTCTTCCTTTGCCGGGAGGCACCAGGCAGTCTGAGAGAGTTCCCTCCACCCCGCCCCACAAAGAGCACCTGCGGGGACCCAGAGAAGCGCCAGTTACGTGTGAAGAGCCCAGGGAACTGAAAGCGCTCAGCAGAGACTGGAAATCAGAAGTCCCTGCAACCAGACCACAAGAGCAGGTCGCACCTGCACTTGAGCAGGGTGGCTGCCTCCTGACACAAAGGGGTACAAAGGACCCGGAGTTTCCCGACAAAAGAGCCCAAATTGCAGGCTCTGACAGGAAATCACCCCTCACAGCAAGAACAAGAGAAACCGCAACTTCAGAGAGAGAACAACTGATGCTCACACGGGGGTGGGTCCCAAGTGGGCATCATCTGGCAACGATTGTAAAGCGATCATAGTGACAGCGGCTCAGCCGTTCATTACAAACTCTCTTGAAACAAGTGGAAAGAAATGGAAAGCCTGAGCACAGAAATGCATACTATATTTTTAAAAGAGCTAATTGCAGAATCGAAACACCATAAAAGCAATACAAATGTGGGGGAGGGACCAAGTGGTGGAACAGAGATGACAGAGGGTAGGATCGGTGAGCTGGAGCGTGGGTCAATGTAGTTCATCCTTGAGAGAAAACAGACTGAAAAAAAAGAAGGATAAGAACAAAGCCTCAACGACCTGTGGGAACACAGCAAAACTGACCTTCTCATTCCTGTCTTTGAGAGAGCAGTGGGGCTGATGCGTATGAAAACATCACTCAGCGTCCAGCCATTTGGGAAGCAAGTGAAAATCTCTACGAGAGAGTGGTCCACAGTCCACACCTATCAGAATACCTACAATCAAAAATGGTGCGGTAGCCTTGTGGGGAGCGGGTTGGGCTGCTGCCTGCAATGTTGGCATCCCTTATCAGAGCGCCAGTTTGAATCCTGACTGCTCTGCTTTGATCCAGCTCCCTGCTAATGCATCTGGGAAAACAATGCAAGACTTGGGCCCCTGCTACCCATGTGTGAGACCTGGATGGGGTTCCTGGCTCCTGGCTTTGGCCTGGCCCATCTCTGGCTGTTGCAGGCATTTGGGGAGTCAAACAAAGCATAATAGAAGCTTGCTCTCTCTCTCTCTCTCTCTCTCTCCCCCCCATATATATATAAAAATCTTGCCTATGTGTGCCCCTGTCTGTCCCTCTCTTTCAAATAAAATTTAAATAAATTAAATATTTTTAAAAAGGAACTATGTTGGGGGCGTTGTGGCATTGCGTGGGTAAAGCCACCACCTGCAGTGCCGGCATCCCATATGGATACTGGTTCAAGTCCCGGCTGCTCCACTTCTGATCTAGCTCCCTGCCATGGCCTGGGAAAGCAGTGGAAAATGGCTCAAGTCCTTGGGCCCCTGCACCCACATTTGAGACCCAGAAGAAGCTCCTGGCTCCTGGCTTTGGATCAGCACAGCTAGGGCCATTGTGGCCAATTGGGGAGTGAACCAGAGGATGAAGACCGATCTCCGCCCCCACCCCCCGCCTCTCCTTCTCTCTCTGTGTAACTCTGACTTTCAAATAAGTAAATAAATCTTTAAAAGAGAGAGAGAGAGAGAGAGAGAGAGAATATGGAAAGGATTATGCACCGTAACCAAGAGGGATTTACTCCTGGAATGCAAGGAAAATACAACACAGGAAAATCAAACAACCTGTGGCTGGCGCTGTGGCTCAGTGGGTTAAGCTTCTGCCTGTAACAAGGACATTCCATGGGAGCTCAGGTTCAAGTCCTGGCTGCTCCTGTTCTGATCCCAAGTCCTGCTAATGCACCTGGGAAAACAGTAGAGGGTGGCCCAAACACCTGAGCCCCTGCCACCCACGTGGGAGACCTGGATGGAGTTCCAGGCTCCTGGCTTCAGCCTGGCCCAAACCTGGCTGTTGTGACCATTTGGGGAGTGAACCAACAGATGGAAGCTCGCTCACTCGCTCTCCCTCTCTCTCTCTTTCTCTCTCTCTCTCTCTTGCTCTACCTTTGAAATAAATAAATGAATCTTTTTTAAAGTCCTATTACAGCTGTGCTGCTTTTTTGAGAAGAATGGGGACTGGTGTAGCCACTAGCGAAAACAGCACATCAGTTTCTTAAGAAACTAGAAATAGAATAACCGTGGGATCCAGCAATTCCAACTCCAGATTTATATGCCCAAAAGAACTGACAGCAGTTTTAAAGAGCCAGGTGTGGGCCCACGCTCAGAGCGACATCGTTCACCAAAGCCAACATGTGGAAGAAGCACGCATGTTCATCCGTGGGCGAACGGACAAAGTGTGATGTATACACACAATGGACGTTACTTGGTCTTGTAAAGAAGGAAGTTCCCCCACAGCCTCCAACAGGGCTGAACCTTGAAGACTCTACGCTCAGTGAAATGAGCCAGCCACAAAAGAACAAATATTGTCTGGTTGCACTTGCATGAGGTACCCTGAACAGTCAAACTCAGACACAGGAAGTGTGTGGTGGCAGGTCGGGGTGGAGGGGGAGGGCTGTTGTTTAATGGGTACAGCTTCAGATTTGCATGACAGCGTGAATCTACCCAACACCACCTAGCTATCCTCCCCCCCCCCCCCCCGCCCAGATGCTTGGGCTGGGAGAGTCTATCGCACATATATACTATTGCAATTAACAATTCTAACTGGCTCGCTCAGACGGTGCTTAGGGAACACTGACGTCTCCTACAACGAACCGTGCAGCCAACGTAGGACCCGGCAGTTGCACTCCTGGGAAACAAAAGCTGATGTTCGCGCGCTACGCTGGATGTGACTGTTTGCAACAGCTTTATTTGTAGCAGGCCCAAAGTGGAAACCGACCCCGCGTTCCTCCACAAGCGAATGATTAACCCAGCCGTGACGCACGCACACCTTGCACAACAGCTCAGCTACAGGAAGACTACTGACAAACCAACGTCACCCGGGAATTATGCTCAGTGGTAAAAACCAACCATCTCAAATGGTTGCACACTGTCTGATTCCATTTCTGGAACATTTTTGAAATGATAAAGTTATAAAAATGGGGATTAGATTAGTGTTTGCCAAGGTTTAGGGAAAGGGTGTAAGGGGAGGGGAGTGGGTGTGGCTATGACAGGGCGCCAGGAGGGAGCCTTGCGCCATTCTGTGTGTTGGCTGTCTCCACATTAATATCCCAGTGTGCATGGTATATTCTGGTTTTGCAAGACGGTGCGGGCAGAAGACTTGAGGGCTGGGGCTGGGACCCACTGCAGGCTCTTTTCCTGCTACGTAGGAGTTGGTTGATACTGACTGGTGGGGGGGACACGAGCAGCTATCCGCCTGGACCCTTATGCGCATGGACCTCCTCTCAGCATGGTGGCTTCCTTCAAGGGCACCAGTCCCAGGAAAGCACCAGGATGTATGACTCAGCCTCCGGAGCTACCCAGCAAATCTGCAGTCACGAGTCTCACCAAGGCACAAGGGGAGGGGACGGAATCCAGTTCTTGATGGGAATGGACGAGGTTCCAGACAGCCAGCTCTAAAGCACTCAGAGCACTGCCGGGTGGGCGGGAGGGAGACGGCAGGGTCAGGAAAGCGTGAGAGCCAGTGCTCCAGGGCTGTGGTGGGAGGCACCGGGGCTGCGGGTGCGGGTGCGCTCACTGGGAGCCCAGTGAGGGAGGGGCTGCAGCTGCAGGGAGGGGCTTAGTGGGAACTCGCTCCACGCTGCAGAGAGGTGGCCAGGAAACAGGTCTCTGGGGCAAGAACCATCTAACAAAGCAACAGCACAGACCACACTCAGCGCATGAGTGTTTTCCACTGCTCCATAACAAATCACCACCACAAGGTGCGACTCAGTCCACGTTCTGTTGCTAGAACAAAATGCTTGAGGCTGGCTACCTTATAAAGAAACGAGGCTTGGGGCAGGCGTTTGGCCTGGTGGATAAGATGCCCGAGTCCCACCATCAGAGTGCCTGGCTCTAATTCCTGGCTTCAGCTTACTGCTAATGCGGACCCTGGTGGCAGCAGTCATGGCCTAAACAGATGAGCCCCTGCCACTCACGCGGGAGACCGGGGTCGTGTGCCCAGCCCCTGGCTTCGGCCGTCAGCCCAGCCCAGGGCTGTTGCAGGTATGTGGACAGTGGGAGCTGGCTCTCTTTCTGTCAGTCTCTCTGCCTCTCAAGTTAAAACAAAAATGAAAAACGTAAAGAATCAAAGCGGGTTAACACCCTGGCCTGAAGTGCTGGCATCCCATATAGTTGCTGGTTCTAGTCCCCGCTGCTCCACTTCCTATCCAGCTCTCTGCTATGGCCTGGAAAAGCAGTAGAAGATGGCCCAAGTCCTTGGGTCCCTGCACCCACATGGGAGACCTGGAAGAAGCTCCTGGCTCCTGGCTTTGGATCAGCACAGCTCCGGCCGTTGCGGCCATCTGGGGAGTGAACCATCGGATGGAAGACCTCTCTCTCTCTGCCTCTCCTCTCTCTATGTAACTCTGACTTTCAAATAAATAAATCTTAAAAAAACAAATGGTTTGCTTAGCTGCAATTCCTGGGGCTCCAGGCCATGGCCCTGGCACCTGCTCAGATGACGTCACAACGCAGCAGCGTGTGCAGAGTGACAGGCAACCCTTGCAGAAGGGAGGGTCAGGCAGGGACCAGGCTCGCTTGTAACAGGCCATCTTGTGGGAAGTAGTCTGGTGCTGCAAGACTTGAATGAACTCATTGGTCCATCCATGGGGGCAGAAACTCGGTGACCTGATGCTCTCCCACCGTATGCCACCCGGGAAGGCTCCACCTCCCCAACACCTCCACTCTGGAGACCAAGCTCCCAGCACACGGACCTCTGGGGAGCAAACCACATCCAAGCCGGAGCAGTGGCTCACGACCACCCAAGAGCATCACCCAGAGCTGCTGTGGGCTGGGGCCCCGGTGCTGCCGAGGTGCACCTGCAGCTCCCTCCTCACCCTCACCGCCTCCTCCAAGCTTGCTCAGGCTGTTGGCAAAGTTCAGCTCACTCTTGGAGGTGCAAGGCTGGGGACCCCACTCTCTCGGAAGCTGTAGGCCACATGGACTTGTCAGCTTCTCCAGCTGCCCTAGCTCCTCGCCACGTGGACCCCGGGCCACGCGGACCCCTGGGCACCATTGCTTTGCTGCCTTCCAGCCCTGGGATGGCTGCTGTCTCCCTTACTCCTGAAGGCTCCTGCAGCTGGGTCGGCCCCGGCCCCCTGAGGATAGCCTGGGCCGTCTCCCTCCTGATGCACTCAAAGGCAACGGGGTCGTGGCTGATCCTGGAGTGGCATCGGACTCTTCTTGACGTTCTGCACACCCACGGGGGAGGCGTGGGAGTTTCTGCGGCAGAGTGGGAATCCCGAGGCCGTCTTGGAATCCTGCTCCGTGACCTGGGTTGTGGCAATCCCGGAGCTGGGGATATCTTTGCAGTGCAGGGGAAGAATACAGGGAAAGAAGAAAGAAGCACTCCCACTGATGCTAACATCACACACACACACACACAAATGGACCTAGTGCACAAGAACACCGCCCACCCTGTGAGCAAAACAGGAGGAAAAAAGCAGACAGGTCAGCACCCTGAGGCCTGGAGTCTGGAGGACAGACACCCCACTCGAGCCTCCGCCTGTGCACTTGGCTAAAAACAGCGAAAACAGGTGAACACCGTTACGTAGCTGATGAAAATCTTCACTATGCAAGGAAGTATTAAAATAAGTGTTTTGTGTGTTTTCCGCTGTAGGGAAATCTCATAGGGACCCACTGCAGGATTTGATCACGATTTGTACAATCGACGACCACTTCCAAATCTGGGTCCTGCTGGAAGATCTGAGTGATAATTCCAGTGGCGAGGTGCTTCTCCAAACGGAAGTGAATTACCAACAAAACCAAACCAAGACGGGGCCGATGCTGGGGCACAGCAGGTTAAACTGCTGCCAGCAGTGCCGGCATCCCATATGGGCTCCAGAGTCCTGGCTGCTCCTCTTCTGATCCAGCTCCCTGCTAATGCACCTGGGAAAGCAGCGGACGATGGCCCCAGTGCTTGGGCCCCTGCACCCATGTGGGAGACCTGGAAGAAGCTCCTGGCTCCTGGCTTCAACCAGGCTCAGCCCCAGGTCACTGGGGCCATTTGGGAAATGAAACAATGCATGGAAGATTCTCTCTCTCTCTCTCTAATTTTGCCTTTCAAATAAATAAATCCATCTTTTAAAAAAAACTATTTTGGCTTAAGGGAAGTTATCTAATTTGTTTCTCATCATTTGAACATAAATCTGTGAAAATTTTAGTATATCAACATAATTAGTGATTTTGATGAAATGAAGGCACGAAACATAAATGTTACGGGATAAACACGTCTGTGAATAAAGACTTTATTACTCGGGGAAACAATGCCAACCCGTTCCTGGCGCACCCGGACATACACCATCATTAAATGCAGCCATCTGTGATGTTTTGCCAAGTTTTAGTCACATAAAAACTGCAATTTTGTACATATTAGCCTGACTGATAGCTTCTACACATTTAGACACGTGGTCCGGATGTCGGGCCGAGAGGGTGGTGGCGGAGCTAGGGGTGGGCCCTCCGCAGTCCCGGGGAGGGCAGCCCCCAGGCACCAGGTCGGACCCCAGCCTGCGGGCAGCCAGCAAGCTGCGATGACGCTGACCCGGGCTCAATGGCGCCGCCGCGTGGCCATTTTTAGTAATGGCAGGAACCTCCTCTTCCCACATTAGGGAAATTTCCCAATTTTCAGGATTTTTTTTTTTTTTTTTTGAGAGTTCAAGGGGAGAGTGAATCTCCAGGGGAAGCTATGGGGTTTTCTATTTTTAAATCAACTGAATATCAGAAGGCTGATTTTTAAAATAGTTCTCACTTTGAATTTGTAGAGTAGTGTTGGTTGGGAAATATTTACCCAAGCTAGATAGCTTTGCGTGAGCAGCAGGGAGCCGTAGATCATGCACCGGACCCCGGCTTGGCTGCGTGACTGCGGGCAGTTTCCGGGAATCTCCAAGTCTGTTTTCGACCTGTGAATGGGAGTCCCAGGCAGCTTCGATGTCACCAGGGGCTGTGATGTAAGCGTCGCCTGGCTCTTGGCACTCAGCAGGGGCAGGACTAGGGGAGCCCCTCCCCTCTGCCCCTCCTCTCCTTCCCCCCTCATCCCTTCCTGCCTCCCTTCCTCCCCTTCCTCCCTGGCCCAGGCAATCACTGAGTGTTTGTGGGGTGAGTTAATGAATTTGGATGCACGTCCCCCAGGGTGACTGAACCCTGAGTTTCTCCAGGTGCTCGCTGGCCCGAGCCCTACGGCTTTCCCTGGCACACCTGCCTTCCCTCCCTACCCCTCTTTCCTTCTGCCTTTGAGTTCCCAGGGCCCTGTCCCCACCGTCTCCCAGCAGTCGATTTGCATTGCAGTTTGTGAAGACCGTGGAGGACTCGGGACACCCACTGCCCCCGCCTGTCCCGCCATCAGCCAGCCTCCCTCCTCTACTTCCACTGAGGCCAGCCCTCCCTGCCTCCTACCCCTCAACAGCTTCACCCCTGCAATGACCCCACACACACACACACACAACTTGATAACCAGCTCCCTACTACACACCCCCACCCAGCCTTGCCCAGAGGCCTGTCACCCTCCAGAGTGGGCCCAGCCCTCCACTGCCCCCCGCCCCCCTCTCCTGCCTGCTCTGCTCCTAAGAGCCTGCCTTGCCCCAGGCTGGAGTGAGCCTGTGAATTCTCCCATCTGCAGAAACAGCTCTTCATCAAGGTAGTGAAAACTGGCCTGCCTTTGAAAAGGGAGCCAGGGAAGGACCCCCCCCCCCCCCCGCCCGCAGGCTCAGAGAAGCGTCTTCCTGCCTGGGCATCCGGGGGAGCCTGTGGCTGGAGTGAAACTCCCAGAACTCGGGGCTGTTAGTTACTGCCGCTGCCCCCACCCTTTCATGGGCCTGCAGCAGAGGCCTCTGCTGGGCCTGACCCAGATTGCCACGCGCACCTGCTCACTGCGGGTGCTTCCCCAGCCCACAGAGCGTTCCTCCCGCACCTGTATTCAAGGGGCCCCTGGCTGGTGTGAGGTGCCTGCAGGGCCCATTCTGTGCCCTGTTGAGCCTTCTCAGTGCCTTTGACTGTTTGTTTATTTTCATTTTTATTTGAAAGGCAGAGAGACAGACAGACGGAGGAAGATCTTCTATCCGCTGCTTCACTCCCCGAACGTCTCCAACAGCCAGGGCTGCAGTCAGGAGCTGGGAACTCCATCCGGGTCTTCCAGGTGGGCGTCAGGGACCCACATGCTTGAGCCGCAGCCTACTGCCTGCCAGGGTGTGCGCGAGCCGGGAGCTGGCCTATCCCTGGAAGCAGGACAGGCTGCACTCACTCCAGCTCCTCAACGTGGGGCGCAGGCGCCCCAAGCACTGACTTAACCATTGTGCCAAACGCTTGGTCCTTTTTTTTCTTTTTCCTTTTGCTTTGTCACATTTGCCCAGATGGTCCACACTCCGACTCCCCCTGAGAACTCTGAGAAAAGGGGGCATGTTCCTGTTCCCAGTGGGGGGACACTGAGGCTGTGTCACATCCCAGCCATGCGTCCTGGAGACCCCCGAGGGGCCCCCTGTCATTCCCAGAGCTCTCCTCTGCCTTCCTGCCGCCCTACCCGCTGCTCCATTCTTCCTTCTAGAACCCGACTGCTGGCCAGGCCCTTCGCTCTGGCCCTCAGCAGCACGTTTCCAGCAAAGCAAAACCACAAGGTTACCCTGCCCAGGGTCCCCAGGCAGCAACTCCGGGCACGCACCGCACCCCACCAGCCTCCCCAGGGGTGTGTGTGGGGAGGGGTCCAAGTCCCCAGAGGCGGAACCCCATGTCCTCGCTCTGAGCTCGGCTTCACCCGGAAGCCTCTCTTAAGTGACTCCAAGCCAAGTGAGGGGCCTGGAGACCAGGGGTTGGGGGTGGGGGGCAGCTGGGAGCACCAGCCTCAGCCTCCCCATCCCAGCCTCTGCCTTCGGAGAAATGTACAGGAGGTGTTTGCCCTCTGAACTCTGACCCCTGACCCTGATAGAGAACGAGTGTGGATACAAGCTTGAATTCTAGGTGGGGGCTTCCTTTCTGGCCCCTCACACCTTCACACTAATGCCATCCCAGTGTCACATTGTTGTGGGGGATGTGGCCTGGGACCCCCTGAGCGGGAGTGAAGAGAAGCTACTTCCTGGGCTCCTGGCCCTGGGCAAAACGGGGTGAGGGCTCACACTCGCTTGCCAAGACCCCGGTCTCCCTGCCCCCCCCCCCCCCGTGGCTGGGCACGGAGCCAGGGCGCCCTGTCCTGAGACCTCTTCCCAGCATGCCTCCCTCGTCCCCGTGTATCCAGAAGCAAAGCACAAGATCGAGGCTTCTGGAAGATTCCTTTCCACTAGGGAAGCTGGAAACCCACCAGCAGTTCAAACTGAGCAGCTGGCGTTGTGTGTGTGTGTGTGTGTGTGTGTGTGTGTTGTGAAACAAAGGGATTTAAGGTCGGGGCGGGGCGGGGAACAAGGCCCCGCAGAGCACTGGGCGAGGGGCTGGGCAGCCCTGCCCGGGCTCCAGGTCCAGCTGTCAGAGCAGCTGGTGCCCCCTGCTGGTCTCAGGGCCTCCCCTCTGTCTCTGCAGGTGGGGACTGTGCTCACCAGCAGGTGGGGTCCGTCAGCCACTTTTCGACAAGTCTCTCAGCAAGTCAGCCCTGGGGGCTTCTCGCCTCAAGGAAGGAGCCAGAATCTCCCCTGGAGAGACTTGCGCGCAGAACCTGCTGGGAGGAGTTGCTGCCAGGAGGAGTGGGAGTCACAGGGGCCCTGGCTCGGCCCGGCCAGGTGGGCTCCGTGGGTGCTGGGCCTCGGTGTCTGTCCAGGAGCAGTCGCTGCACCTGCTATCTCATCACCAGCCCGGCCAGGGAACAGGTCTCAACCTCTCAGCCCCTACTGCTGCTTTGTCTTGGCCACCTGAGGTCCCTTCTCCTTGGGGACTGGGGCTGTTGTGTCTCCTGAGGGTCCGAGCACTGAGGAGGCTGGGGGCTCCCAGTTGCTGGTGGTGGTCAGTGACTCAAGGAGTGGGGGCGGAGGGGGTGTGGTCCTCCTTCCCCATTGCCCTGGACTTGCACCCAGCTCCAGCCTGGCCCCTCTCAGCCTCCGGCTCCCCCTACTCCAGGCTGTCTTCCCAGCCCCTTCCCAGGCCCCCACCTGCACACGTCTGGTCCCCACCAAGCTTCTGGAGGTCCCAGACAGCTCCTGACCGCAGTGCCGCCTACTCCACCTGCCACTCTGGGGGTGGGTGACAGGTCATCAGACCCACCCACCAGGGATGGCTGCACCTGCTGCATGAGTAGACCAGAAATACCAGTGACTGATGCCACACTGACCTCCCAGTGGCTCCTCACTGGCATGGGGCAGAACCTTCTGGAAGGCTGGCTGGGAGATGTGCATGACTCCTCTCCTGGTTTCTCTCACTGTCCATAATGCCCTTTGACCTGTGAGGCTAGTGTTGGGTCAGAATTGACACCCCAAGCTGGCCGTCGGCCACGCGAGTCCAGGGGCAGGTGCCTTCTTCCCACCGACGTGTGTGCGTTGCTCCAGCACAGCTGGGAGAGAGTGACAGGAGCCCTGCTGCCCTTGAGAAGTGTGGGGCTCCCAGCGGGAGCTGCCTCTTCCCACCAGCACTAACTTCAAGTTTACCATGTAAAAACGGCTTAACCCTTCGCATATATTCATTCGTGCACACCTTGCAGTAATGCTGTAGTTATTCCCACTGTGTAGATAAGAAAAGCAAGGCCCAGCTCAGCTGAGGGCCCTGCTGTAGCACAGCGGGCACGCTGGGCGCCACTCCTCGCAACAGCCGGTAAAGTGCAACCTCCCCACCTTCCTGCTGGCGGCTGCCGCCACGCCTCCTTGCCAGCCGCTGGCCCCGCCCCCTGACAGCGCCCTCTGTACCGCCATGCAGCTGGACGGGCACAGGGCAGACAGGTGGCAGCTGGGGCCAGGAAGCAGCTCTCTGCAAGGCCCCCGGCGCCCACACAGACGCCCTGCCATGTGTCGCAGCACACAGAGGCGTCATGCCAGGGAGTCTGTGTCCTGAGTGCCGGCGCAGATGTTAGGAAGACACAACCCCTCCCTTCCCCCAGCCTGGGACTCCAGGCCTCTGCAAGCACAGGCGGGGACAGAGCACTCTCTCGTGCCCACCTCCACCCAGCCCCCCACCAAACGGATGCGGGACCAGCAGACTCAGGGACCTGGTGGGCCAGGGGCTCTGCAGCCCCCGGGGGCCAAGAGGTCCCTCTAGGAGCAGGGGACACAAAGGCCGCCCCTGAGGTGCTGTGTTAGTGGCCTTGCTGTCACTACAACAAAACATCCAAGGAAACTATAAGGAGAAAAGGTTGGGCAGGTGTAGTGGTGCATCAGGTAACGCCTGCAACGCCGGCATCTCATATTGGAGCACTGGTTCTAATCCCAGCTGCTCTGCTTCTGGTCCAGCTCCCTGCGAATGCACCTGGGAAGGCAGCAGAAGATGGCCCAAGTGCTTGGACCCCTGCACCCACATGGGAGACCTTGAAGGAGTTCTGGGCTCCTGGCTTTGGCCTGGTCCAGCCCCGAGAGTTGTGGCCATTTGGGGAGTGAACCAGAAGATGGAAGACTTTTCCCTCTCTCTGTAATTCTGCCTTTCAAATAAATAAAATAAACCTTTTAAAAAGAGAAAGAGAAGGTTTATTTATCTCACAGTTGGAGGTTCAAGTCTAAGACCTGGGGGCCTCACTGGTTTGGTCTCTGATGAGGGTGGTCATGGGGGAGCCTGGGGTACAGGCAGGGAAAGGCTCATATGGTGAGCCAGCAAGAAGAGAGAGCTGCTGGCCCAACTGTTACACACAGCTCTCCCCAGAGCTCCTGTCCTAGGACACGCCCCCAGAGCCCTAAGGACCTCCTACCAGCCCACCTCCCAGGCAGCGCCGCTGTTGGATGGAGTTTCCAGTTTGAGTACCACTAACTTGTGACTTGGTTCTTTAAAAGTGCTGTATGAGGGGCCGGCTCTGTGGCGCAGTGGGTTAACACCCTGGCCTGAAGCGCCGGCATCCCATATGGGCACTGGTTCTAGTCCCAGCTGCTCTTCTTCCAACCCAGCTCTCTGCTATGGCCTGGGAATGCAGTGGGAGATGGCCCAAGTCCTTGGGTCCCTGCACCTACGTGGGAGACCAGAAGAAGCTCCTGGCTCCTGGCTTCAGATTGGCGCAGCTACGGCCGTTGCGGCCATCTGGGGGAGTAAACCATTGGGTAGAAGACCTCTCTCTCTCTCTCTCTCTCTCTCTCTCTCTCTCTCTCCCTCTCTGTCTGTCTGTCTGTCTGTCTGTCTGTCTTTCCATCTACTGGTTCACTCCCCAAATGGCTGCAACAGCCAGGGCTGGGCCAGGCTTGGGCAAGGCTGAAGCCAAGAGCCTGGAACTCCATTCTGGGTTTCTCATATGGGTAGCAGGGGCCCCAGCACTTGGGCCATCTTCTACTGCTTTCCCAGGCATGTTAGCAGGGAGCTGGATCAGAAGTGGAGCAGCCAGGACTCCAACTGGTGCCCATATGGGACACTAGCGTTGCAGGAGGTGGCCCAACCCGCTGCACCACAATGCTGGCCCCTTGTTTGTGCTTCTCTGCCTGTGATAACAGCGTGTGGCTTGAACACTCCTGTTCTAACCCTGGAAATCTGCATGACAGCACCGGGCATGTGCAAAGAGGAGGAAGACTGCCCTGGACTGATAAGGAAGGGCTGGGTTGAGCTGCAAGTGAGAAAAGGAGACGGGGTGGGTGGACGACACAGTCTCCGCCTCACTCTCTCGCCCTGCAGCTTTGCCTTTAGGGTCATGCGAACATTTTGAACAACTGTAAAATAAAATCAAGCCAAAGGGGAAAGAAAGCAATTAAAAAAGCTAAAAGCAAGTGCAAGAAATAAATCCATGTATTGAGTGGGTCGTTTAACCAAAAGAGAGGAATTGTTTCAAGGCCCTTTCAACACAGTAATTGGGTGCTGTGTCCCCTTTTTATCCTAAGGACAAAAGGCACTGCACAACAAAAACAAATCGTAGACTCTCTCCAGTAATCCCATTGTCAGTGCCACTACGACACTCAGGTCCACGTCGCCAAGTTATTACTCTGTTGGTTCTAAAACTGTTGCTCTCCAGGGTGGAGAACAATGGCCCATTTGGTGTCAATGAGCTCCCCCGCTCCCTGTCCCGGCCCCGCTACCACAGCCCAGACTGTGGTGTGCAAACTGCCTTTCCCACTGGAAGGAGCCCCAACGCTCAGGGAAATGCCTCGCGCCTGGCAAAGGGCAGGAAACAGACAGCAAGGGAGGAGCAGAGACTTCTGGGAGTGTGCAAAAAGGATTCAGGACCAGCTCCACCAGCCTCGCTGGCCTGAGACGGGAGACTTTGAACACCAGAAAGTTGCGGCCAAAATAAAACTCACAATGATCTGAAGCATTTCATTTATGAAAAGTCAAACACAAATTCATAATTCCCAAACAAAACAAATGTAATTGATCACTTTTGGAGAAGCCTGGGAAGTGGTACTTAAAGGATAAGAGCTGGCTCTCCCTACCCCTCCCCTGCTCTTCCCACCCCTCCTCTCCCCTCCTGGCTCCTCCCCCACTCCTCTTTCCACCCCTCCCCTCCTCTCCCCAGCCCTCCCCACCCCTCCCCTCCTCTTCTCTCCCCTCCTGGCCCCTCCCCACTCCTTCCCTCTTCTTCCCACCCCTCCTCTCCCCTCCTGGCTCCTCCCCCCCTTCTCTTTCCACCCCTCCCCTCCCCTCCTCTCCCCAGCCCTCCCCACCCCTCCCCTCCTCTTCCCTCCCCTCCTGGCCCCTCCCCACCCCTCCCCTCCTCTCCCCTCCCCTCCTGGCCCCTCCCCACCCCTCCCCTCCTCTTCCCTCCCCTCCTGGCCCCTCCCCCCTTCTCCTCCCTTCCTTTCCCTTCTCCCCTCGTTTCTTCTGTGTGAACTGTACCCAGGGTGATGAGCTAATTAGTGCAGGGGAGTGAAAGTCTCTACTATTGCAGCCCCTAGTGAAATGATGGCTAAGGCCAAAATGGTCAATGACTAAAACCACTGAATAAAAAGCTGACAGTTAAGGCTGCAAATACCTAAACCTGTGTGCTGTGGTTTCAGCTTGTGTCCCAAAAGTTCATGTGCTGGAAACTAAGCTCCTAAATGCAAATGTTTATGGTGTTTGGAGGTGGGCCTTTGGGAGGCAGTTAGGGTTCGGTGAAATCATGGCCAGGGTGGGCCTGGGGGTCCCCATGATGAGTGGTTATATAAGACAAGCAAGAAAGACCTGAGCTGGTAGCTTACTCTGTCCCACCATGCCAGGTCCCCTTCTGTGTTCCAGTGTGGCAAGAAGACTCTCGCCACATGCCAGCACTATGCCCTTAGACTTTTCAGCCTCCAGAATTGTAAGAAATCTGGTTTTAGAGGCTGGCGTTGTGGCGGAGCAGGTAAAGCCACCGCCTGCAGTGCCGGCATCCCATATGGGCACTGGTTCAAGTCCCAGCTGGGACACTGGTTCAAGTCCCAGCTGCTCCATTTCCGATCCAGCTCCCTGCTAATGCATCTGGGAAAGCAACAGCAGATGGGACAAGTTCTAGTAGAAGCTCCTGGCTCCTGGCTTCCAACTGACCCAGCTGCAGCCATTGTGGCCATTTGGGGAGTGAACCTGCAGATGGAAGATCTCTCTCTCTCTATCTCTCTCTCTCTCCCTCTCTCTCTCTCCCTCCCTCTCTCTCTCTGTCTTCAAAATAAATAAATTGGGGCCGGCGCTGTGATGCAGCAGGTTAAACCTCTGGTCTGCAGCACCAGCATCCCATATGGGCACTGGTTCGAGTCCCGGCTGCTCTGCTTCCAATCCAGCTCTCTGCTATGGCCTGGGAAAGCAATAGAAGATGGCCCAAGTCCTTGGGCCCCTGCACCCATGTGGAAGACCCAGAAGAAGCTCCTGCGTTCAGATCAGCTCAGCCCTAGTTGTTGCAGTCCTTTGGGGAGTGAACCAGCGGATGGAAGACCTTTCTCTCTCTCTCTCTGGCTCTGCCTTTCTCTGTAACTCTTTCTTTTTTTTTCTTTTTTTCTATTTTTATTTCTATTTATTTATTTTTGACAGGCAGAGTGGACAGTGAGAGAGAGAGAGAGAGACAGAGAGAAAGGTCTTCTTTTGCCGTTGGTTCACCCTCCAATGGCCGCCGCGGCTGGCGTGCTGCGGCCGGTGCACTGCGGCCGGCGCACCGCGCTGATCCAATGGCAGGAGCCAGGTACTTATCCTGGTCTCCCATGGGGTGCAAGGCCCAAGCACTTGGGCCATCCTCCACTGCACTCCCTGGCCACAGCAGAGAGCTGGCCTGGAAGAGGGGCAACCAGGACAGAATCCGGCGCCCCGACTGGGACTAGAACCCGGTGTGCCGGCACTGCAAGGCGGAGGATTAGCCTAGTGAGCCATGGCGCCGGCCCCTCTGTAACTCTTTCATGTCGCTCCCCCTCTTCATGGAGGAACGACACTAAACCCTGCCTAGGCTTCATATCCGAGTCACGGCACCATTATGCCTCCTAGGCTTCCTATCCGAGTCACGGCACCATTATGCCGCTCCCCCTCTTCGTGGAGGAACGACACAGGACCCTGCGCTGTTCTTTTGTCTGCTCGGCCCTTCCCGGGTTTGCTGCTGGTTCTTCCCGGGTTGGCTACCGACCCTTCCACCTCCGTGGAAGGGCGGTTCCCCCTAGCCACCTTCCCCACTTCCGCGGGGGAGCGGCATACCGCCGGCCGGCTCTCTCGGGGGCTGCTCAGGTGTTCCTTCAGATAGATGTTCCTGGTGCATGTTGTCTCTCTCCTCCTTTATAGTCCTCTTCCACCAATCCCAACTCTGCTGCCCACACGCCGAGTACGCTGCTCTCCTCCAATCAGGAGCAGGTCCTGCTGTTTATTGGTTGAACTGGAGGCAGCTGTGTAGAAGCTGTTTCCTCCTCTCCCAGCACCATATTGTGGGAGAGCAGATGTATAGAATAAGTCTTAATTCCAGTAACAGTCTAGTCCGAGTTGCTCCCCACACTTTCAAACAAAATAATTCTTTAAAAAATAAAATAAATAAATCTTTTAAAATACATTTTATGTCGATTTTCCAGGCTCAGGTGTTCTGTAAAAACAGCAGAAAATGTACTAGACATCTCGGAGCATCTCAACATCACTGAAAGAGATCCCACCAGACGTCAGGTATCTGCTGGTGCAAATGCAGAGCATCATCCACGAGACACTTCCAAACCCACCTGGGAATCTGCTGTGCCGGGCACATCGCACTACTGAGGTGCGTTAGCACAGCGGACACATTCACAGCACCAGCGAGATACGAACCCCACAATCCAGGGGCTGGGAGTTCTTCAGGGAAACTCCCAGGTTCTCCAATAAAGTATTGTAGTGAAAGAGGGGGAGGGGGAGGGGGAGAGAGGGAGGGGGGAGGGAGAGGGAGGGAGAGGGAGGGAGGGGGAGAGGGAGGGAGGGGGAGGGGGAGAGGGAGAGAAAGACGGGGAGGGAGAGGGAGAGAATACAAATGAACAGGCATCTATAGCTTTAGAGACCTAAAAGACTTGGCCAAATGCAAGGTGTGGGCTTATATAGACCTAGATTCAAAGAAACCAACTCTAAGAAGTAACAAAAACAGAAACATGCAGGTGACAATTGGGGAAATCTAAATGCTGAATGGGTATTGTCAACCCTAAAGATTCATAATTAGTGTGCTAGGCTGTGATCCTGGAACTGTGACTATGTTCAAAAGAGCAAGGCTGAGGGTGGGGGGCATGGGGTGGGTGTTTGGAATATCAGTTAAGGCACTGCTTGGGATGCCTGCCTCCTGTATGGGGGTGCCTGGGGCTCAATCTTGCCTCCACTCCCAATTCCAGCTTCCTGCCGACGCACACTCTGGGAAGCTGCAGGGGATGGCTCAAGTGCTTGGGTCCTTGCCAGCCATGTGGGAGACCTGGACTAGGTTCCCAGCTCCTGACTTTGGCCTTGCCCAGCCCTGGTTGTTGTGGTCATTCAGGGAGTGAACTAGCAGATGGGAGATCTCTCTCTTTCGAACAAGTAAAATAATTTTAAAAGGGGGGGGGGTGTCTTTATGTCTTACAAACGTGTGCTCCTCGTCCGTGTATTGCAGGGATGGCCCCCAGGGACCTCATACACACCCTCCCCCCACGATAACCCTGGAGCTGGCTGCATGCCTTGTTTTGCCTAATGAGACGCTAGCAGTCGGGATGCAGGCAGAAGCTGGGAACTCTTGGAACACTGCCACTATGGGAACAAGCCCCAGCTGGCCTGGTGCACAGCTTGTGTGGAGAGCCGAGTCCCCTAGTCCGGCTGCCAGACACATGAGAGAGGTCATAAAGGCAGTCCAGCCCCAGTCAAGTCACCAGCTGACTGGCATGACAAACCCGGCAGAAGAACCATCCAGCTGATCCCAGCCCACACTGTCAGCCCACGGAACCACGAGTAATGAGCGATTGCTATCCCAGGCCATGAGATGACAGCAACAGGCAAGCCAAACACTTCTAGAACATGGACGGGTGAAACTACAGATGTCTGAGATTCACTTCTGATTAAACTGGGGGCAGAGTGGGCAAAGGCATAGAAGGAACCAGACTGGTTCTAGGCTGGTAACTGCTGAACCCGCTGAGGGGTGCGTGAGGGCTCACTTTACTCATCTCTCCGCCTTTGGGTGTGTTACCAACGGAAAATTCCCGCACCAGAAAAGGGAACGAGGAGCCAGCGCTGTGGCACAGCGGTTGGGCCGCTGCCTTGATGCTGGTATTCCTTATGAGCACCGGCTCGAGTCCTGGCTGCTCCACTTCTGACCCAGCTCTGCTAACGTGCAGAAGACGACCCAGGAGCTTGGGCCCTGGCACCCACGTGGGAGACCTGGGTGAGGGCCCGGCTCCTGGCTTTGAACAGGCCCAGATATGGCTGTTGAGGCCCTTTTGGGAGGCGGGGGTGGAACCAGCAGATGGAAGATATCTCTCTCTCTCCCTCTAACTCTGCCTTTCAAGTCAATCGATCTTTAAAAATAAATAAAAAGGGGCCGGCACTGTGGAGCAGGGGGTTAACCCTCTGCCTGTGGTGCCAGCAACCCATATGGGCGTGATTCTAGTCCCTGCTGCTCCTCTTCCAATCCAGCTCTCTGCCACAGCCTGGGAAAGCAGTAGAAGACGACCCAAGTCCTTGGGCCCTGCACCCGTGTGGGAGACCAGAAGAAGCTCCTGGCTCCTGGCTTCAGATTGGCACGGCTCCGTCCATTGCGGCCATTTGGGGAGTGAACCGGCGGATGGAAGAGCTCTCTCTCTGAGTCCCTCTCATCGTCTGTAACTCTACCTCTCAAATAAATAAATAAAATCTTTAAAAATAAAAAAGAAAGAAAAATAAATTAAAAAAAAAAAGAAAAGAAAGAAGGAAGTGGGGGTGGGGAGGAATGGAGGAAGGGGAGCAGGATTAGTCATCTATGGACAAGTAAAGCAGCTGAGACTCAGAGAGGGACAGTGGGTTCTGCAGTGTCACACAGCAGACTCACAGCCAGGCCAAACAAGGTGACCTCCTGCGGAGAGCCCTGTCTGTCAGGTAGGAAGTCAGATGTGAGCTTTTGTGTGTGTGACAAAGGCCTAAGGAGACATCTATGTCCAGCATACGCATCTCAAAGTCATCCCGGATAACACTTGAGGGACAGCCCAATATTGCCCTGCCTCCTCCCTTCTACCTGATCACCTGCCAGATGGGGGTCCCCGCCCCTTCTGCCTGATATCTGCATTTCAAATATCCTGCTCTAGATCCTGATCCTCCAGGGGGTCCTGCCCATCCTTCCTCTAACCAGGATGAAGCCAGCCAGCCCCCCCACCCCCATCTGATAACTTCAGGGGGAAAACTCAGATAGGAGTTTTTTAGTACTTACATCCATAGAGTCTTTTGTTTCAGGAGATGTGAGAAGACAAAGACCCATCTCCTTAACAACCCCCCCACCCCCCGCCCTGCCCCAGCCTCAACCAGACTGCGCGCTCAGCCCTCTGCCTCACTGCTGAGCCGCCCCCCGGCCTGCCCAGGTGTACTCTCTCCACTCAACCGCGTAACCTCGCTCTCCCCCAGTCTGGGCGGCTGGGCACTCTCTCTCAGGCTCTGCATGGAGAGGTGCCCATCTGTCCTTACGGATGTCCCTGCCCTAATAAACCTTGCTGTTTTACTTTCCGCTACTCTGTCTCACGCCTGGATTCTTTCTTGCGCGGAAGACAAGGACCCTGCCATTCACCGGTAACAGGTCCATCCCCCACATGCTCAGGAGGCAGCCCAGGCAGGAATACTTTCTCCTCGTGCTTGGGAAAAGCCTCCTGGCAGGTCTCAGACATCAGAAGGTGGCGAGACCTTTGATGAAAAATGGAGCTCATTTGTGGCACGCACTGCTGACCTGGTGTTTGCAGGAGAAATGTGTGTTCTGCCAGGTGTGTGCACTACACCACATAAAAGACAGCCAGGGAATCCCTCCCTCCCACACCCCTGCTTCTGCTTGGCACCGAAAGCTTGCTCTGCCTCCGAAGGTGTGCAGTCACCGCGGCCCAGACACCCGGGGCCATACGTGGCAGTGCGTCAGCCCGGCAACACCAAAAAGGCACTTTCAAGCCCAAATATATTAAAGTTGCCTCTTTCCCACACATACAAAATGAGCAAAGCTTTCATTATTCATCAAATGGGAAAATTAAGCACTGCAATTATCTATTGCCCGAGGGGTAGTTTGTGCACTGTTTAAACAGACGTTGCTACGTGAAACCACAGACTGCCTGGCCATGAACAGACATTAAAGGAAGGTTACTTAATAAAAAAGAAAAAAAAAAAAAACCTTCCAGGTCTTTATATATCCAATCTCGGTTTCCCTGAGAACTTCTAAGTCTCAGATCTCAGCTGGAGTTGGGGGAAAGGGGGGAGGAAGATTGTAGAAGATAAGTGGACCTACGACCACTTAGAACAGAGCTAAGCTAAATTGAAATCTTTCTCATAACCAGACTGGCGGGGCCCTGCCTTGCGAGCGAGCGCTGTTTACCGAAAGGATCCACGGGGCTGTGTTTGTTTTTCATAATTGGCCCACAGTCCGGGAGCCAGCCGGCAGGGGCAGGGTCTGGCCAGGCCTGTGTGTCCCTGGAGGGCAGAAACTGGCAGCCCTGGCTTTAGCTCAAATCCAGGCCTTCAGGGGAGTGAGATACTGGAAATGTCCTGGGCGGAGGGAACCTCTTGTCCCTCCCTTGAGTCCCGCTCAGCTCCCTGAAGTTGAGACTCTGGGGCCACACCCAAGGTCACACCAATTTTTTTCTATTGGATCGCCTTTGACTCATGCTGGAGTGCCCCCTGGCAGAGGGTCCTGCTGGGGAGAGGCCCCCGGGGCGAGGACGGCTCTCCCTGAGGATGGGTGCCCAGCTGGCTTTGCCAGGGCCCGCCCTCTTGGGTTCAGGGTAATGTGATTTGTCACATTGCCCCTCCCAGCTGCCCCTGCCTCCCTATCCATCCCCCACCCCCGAGGTGGGGCTCCTTGTGGACACCTGGAGGGCTCAGGAGCTAATGTCAGCCCCTCGACAAACCTGGCAGGAAAACCAAAGACTTGTCGGTCAGTCCAGCTCCACTGGCCACGGAGCCGACCTCAAAAGCAGGGGGCACCGAGGACTCCGCGGAGCGGGCTGTGGCCATAGCAGCTGCTGGACCCGCACAGGTGAGGCAGTCACGCGGGCTTCCTTGGAAGCGTCTTTGCAAACCCCTCCAAACCTCCAGGTTCATGTGTGAGTCGCTCGGCACGGCCCTGGCCTCCCCCAGCCAGCAGAGGCCAATGCCCACTGTGGTCACTGAAGGACCAACCGTTCAGCAGGAACCAAGGGCGGAGACGCCTTCTGGGGAGAGCCTGGGACAAGATGAGCCATTCATCAGGAGACGGGTGGCCGGAGCTCCGCGGAGTCAGAGTGCATGAGGCTCAGGAGGTACACAGGACAGAGGGGGGAGGTGTGCCACTGGGCTGGGGGCTGCTGAGGGGCTATCAGGGGCTTTTGCTTGGAAGGCTAGCCCCAGCTCCTGGTGTCCAGTCACTGCTCTAGGACACGTGACCCAGGTCTGCTGCCGGCCCTGCCAGCCTGCAGAGAAAGTATCCGAAATGCTTAGGGCAATGGGTGGCCAAGCATCCCGCCACAGGGCCACAGCCAGGCACGTGGCAGGGAGCAGCGAGGCCTTCCCTGGGCAGAGCTGGGTCCCTAAGGCGGACTCGAGGGTGCAGAGGCCCGTGGCGGACACTAGGGGGCAGGTGGAGTGGCGGGAACCTCACCCGGAGGAGGGAGCCGCCCTGACCCAGCCTGGAGACTGACGCAAAGCCGGCGTGGTGGGCGCCTGCTGGCTTCAGCTACGGTGCCAGGACGTGGGGCTGCGACTCCGGGGGACCAGTCCCGCGCCGGGATCCCTGGCGCAGGCCAGCTCGGGGGTCGAAGCGGCGGGCACGAGCTCCGCGGTCGGAAAAGGAGGCACAGGCAGCCCTGTGAAGACCCCGGCGGCGTCGCCCCCGAGGCCCGCGTCCCGGCCGGCCCGGCCTCTTTGTGCCCGGCGAGCCACGCGCGGGGCCCTCTCCTGGTACAACAGCAGCGCGGCGCGTCCCCCACTTTCCCCTGCTTCCAGCGCCCGAGGCTGCGGCTAAACGCGGCGTCCGCCGAGCAGGTGCGAACCGGCGGGCGGGGCGCGTGGGGCCCGCCCTAGCCCTCCGATCCCCAGGGGCGCGGGCCGCGGCTTCCGGGGCGGGGGCCGGGAGGGAGGAGGCGGACCCGGCGAGGGGAAGAGGAGGGGGCAAGCGGCGGAGGGACCGCGCCCCTGCCTCTTCGCTGGGCGGGGGCCCGCCTGCGAGGAAGTGTTGAAATGGGTGAAGTGCACGCCCTCCCCCAGGCCCCAGAGTTCCATGGCCGCACCAGCCTCCCAGTTCCCAGCCCTCGGCACCCCGACCTCTGCCTTCTTTCCGTGAGCGAGCCGAGGCTGTGCACGCTCGGCTGGGTGCACGCTCGGCGGGTGCATTTTTAGACGAGGCCACGTGCTCGCCGCCCGCCTGAGTGCAATTGGAGAGCTTCCCACGCCGCCGCACCGAGGCTGAAATTCATCTTGGCCTGGCACTGGGGAAGCACCCAGTCGTGGGACGGCCTCCCTGCCCCTGGGCGTCCTCAGGCCCCTTGGAGGGGCCCCCCCACTGCCTGGCGCCAGACCTGGGAGAGTCCCTGAGCCTGCTCAGCCCTGTTCACCCCTTCGTGTGTCTACTCCCTGTTTCCTACTTACCTTTAAGAAATGGGGTCGGGGGTCTTAGAAAAGCGCTAACAGGCGTGAAACACCGAGTCCCTGGTCAGAGCACTGTCCACCTATTACTTCATTTATTCGGAACTTCTCTGCGAAGTTCATGACTGTCTCCCTAAGAGCCTGCTTGAGACTGCCCGGTTACCAAGTAGAGTCGGGATTGGAGCCTGGCTCCAGGGCCCACGGGTTAACAACCAGGCTCTTACTCCAAGAATATGGTGTTTTTGCAAGTAGTGGACATTCCTAGAACTGCTGGGTGTGTGTGCATTTAAGCTGTCGGTACCTACTGGAAAAGCCCCCCAAAACAGTGGGGGCCTTGTCACCTGGTCTGCAGGTCCAAGCGCTCCACCCATGACAACCCCACCCCCCAAGCATTCTAGGTCCCCAAGGTCAGGGGATGGGGAAGAGTGAGCCCCCCAGACCAAGGGCAGGGCAGACACCCACCCTGGCACTGGCAATGGGCACAGGTCATTTGGGCAGGGAGCCCCAGGGCTAAGACTAGAACACGGTGCCCAGCCCCGGTACTAATGGCATTGCCTGACTGTGGCCTTGTGCCCTGTGGCAGGTGGAATGTCCCAGCGAGCCTGCTTGACCCTTGTTCATTTCCCCAGCGTGGCCCCTTAGCATCCTCAAGATTCTCCGATCACCATCCAACATGAAATCCTTCTTGTGAGTTGCTGATGTGGGTTAAGATACATACAACTTAGTATTCACAAATGTTTGATTTTTGCAAATCTGATAGGCCAAAAAAGAAAAAAAAAGGCAGAAAATGGTTTCATGGGTTACTTCCTGTTTCCTTTTTATTTGGGAGGTGACGGCGGAGATGTTTCAAGTCAGAGAAAATCCGTTCTCTCCTTCCAGGAGAGCTGGGCAGATGCTTCCGAGCCGGACTACACTTCCCAGCCTGCCCTGCAGCCTGGCGCTGCCTCTTGGTGAGGTTCTCATCAGCAGGGGGTGAGAGCAGCTACTTCTGAACCTGCGCCTGTGGGTGGGTGTGGCCCTCCAGCTGCCCAGAGTCTGGCTGAGGTGGAGCAGTGTCTTATGGGAGCGCTCAAAAACGCGACTTTGATTAGTTTTACCATCCTCAAAGATCTGTCATTCTGTGGTTTTAGTTAGCCACATGCTTTGTGGCGTCTTGCAGTCTGGGAGTGGGATTCTTTTCAACATCACGGGGTTGCGAGAAAGCCGCTGCAGGTGGAGAACAAGGCTAGTTGGGCAGTTCTTCAGCACTGACTCTCGGAGCGAGCGTCACGGCTGGCAGCGGCCGCTGTGCGGCGCCGGGAGTTCTCCTGCATGGCCTGGGAGCTGCGTACAGGAGCCGGCGGCCAGCGCTAGTGCAGGAAAAGAGCACCGTTCAAAATGCAAAGCGTGGTTTCTGTCCGATGCCTGTGGCTCTTGTCCCATCCTCAGGTCGAAAAATCGTAAATCCGACCATGATAAGTCGGTGACCGTCTGAATGTGTGTGGACTGGTGCTTCTGTGTGTCCCTCCTGTCTGTGTGGTTGGCTTTCTGCTCTAGCAGCTGAGCGGGGCCCTAATCCGGAGATTGATTTGTTTGCCTGTGTGTTGCCCCTTTGGTTTTTAAGATTCTGTCTTCTTCCTAGGACTCTCCAGGAATGTAAGCACCTTTACCTTCTGACTTACATGGAGTTGCAGAAGATAAAGAAGATATTTTTTTTTTTTAAGGTTTGTTTTATTTGAAAGGCAGAGAGAGAGAGAGATCTTCCATCCACTGGTTCACTCCCCAAATGACCAAAATAGCCAGAGTTGGGACAGGCCAAAGCTAGGAGCCAGAAACGCCATCCAGGTCTCCCATGTGGTCAGCAGGGGCCCAAACACTTGAACCATCTTCCACTGCTTTCCCAGGTGCATTAGCAGGGAGCTGGATCAGAAGGCGAGCAGCCAGGTCACAAACTGGTGCTCATATGGGATGCCAGTGTTGCAAATGGCAGCTTTACCCACTATGCCACAACGCTGGCCCCCGGAGTGCTGGTTTGATCCCAGCTGCTGTTTGCCATCCAGCTCCCTGATAATGTGTCTGGGAAAGCAGTGGAAGACTGCCCAAGTTCTTGGGCCCCTGCTGCTTGTGAGCGTTCCTGATTCCTGCTACCCATGTCAGAGACTTGGATGGAGTTCCTGACTCCTGGCTTCGGCCTGGTCCAGCCCTGGCTGTTTCCACCATTTGGAGAGTGAACCAGCAGACTGAAGACCTTTCTATCTCTACGTGTGTCTCCCTCTCTCTCTGACACGCTACCTTACTAATAGATACTTTAAAAAATGTATTTATTAGAAAGAGATAGAGATCTTCCATCTGCTGGTTCACTCCCCAAATGGCCGCAACAGTTATTGCTGGGCCAGGAGGAAGCCAGGAGCCAGGAGCTTCTTCCCGGTCTCCCACATGGGTGCAGGGGCCCAAGGACTTAGCCCATCCTCTGCTGCTTTCCCAGGTCATAGCAGAGAGCTGGACTGGAAGTGGAGCAGCTGGGACTCTCATGGGATGCCCGCTCTGCGGGCCTACCACACCACAGCGCTGGCCCCTGATAGACTTAACCCACATAAATAGACGCTCTCTGGGACCTCCCGTCATTTTGCAGAGGCGGAAGTGTTCCTGAGTGCAGTGTGCTTGGGCACTGCCAGTCTTGACTACCCAGCAGCCCTTGCACCATCAGCCGAGTGGGTCACGGAGACAGACAAGGGTGTGAGGGGCGGAGCCTCTGCGGGAGACCTCTGCTCGGGCACTCTGGCCCTCCGGCCCTCCTCCTGGCTTGCAGGGCCCCCGCTGCTCTCTCTGGGGCCACTGTTCACTCTGGCAGCTCCCCTGCAGCTCTCTGTCTTCATTTTTTGGGTTTTAAAAAGTATTTACAAGATTTTAATAACTTTCAAAATGATATGAAGATATTACATAAAAAAGCAAATTCAAATATTATTTCTTGACATTTTAAAAAATTAATTTTTGTTTACTTGAAAGGCAATGAGAGAGAGCTTAAGAGAGAGGGAGAAGGCCAGTGCCGTGGCTCAATAGGCTAATCCTCCGCCTTGCAGCGCCGGCACACTGGGTTCTAGTCCCGGTCGGGGCGCCGGATTCTGTCCCGGTTGCTCCTCTTCCAGGCCAGCTCTCTGCTGTGGCCCGGGAGTGCAGTGGAGGATGGCCCAAGTGCTTGGGCCCTGCACCCCATGGGAGATCAGGATAAGTACCTGGCTCCTGCCATCGGATCAGCACGGTGCACCGGCCGCAGTGCGCTGGCCGCAGCAGCCATTGGAGGGTGAACCAACAGCAAAGGAAGACCTTTCTCTCTCTCTCTCACTGTCCACTCTGCCTGTCAAAAAAAAAAAAAAGAGAGAGAGAGAGAGAACGTACTCCCCTGTGCCAGTTCATGGGGCTGGAGGCAGGAGAGCAAGCCAGGTCTCCCAGATGGGTGGCAGGAACCCAATTCAGCCACCCAAGGTCTGCATTAGCAGGAAGCTGGAATTAGGAGGGATTGAACCCAAGGTAACTGCTAAGCTAAACACAGGTTCTGTGTTTGTTTTTTCTTTTAAAATTGACACATAATACTTGCGGTGTTTATGGGTTACCATGTGACATCTTGGGACATGTGCACATTGTGTGCTCATCAAATCAGGGTAAGTGGCTGCCTGCTCTGCCAGCGCTGCTCTCGGCTTTATCCTGGGGCAGGCGCTTGGGTAGTCCTCTAAGGAAGGGCCGCCCCCAGGGGACCACCCCAACCATGTCCCATGAGCCCTTCCTCCCTCCCTGGCACCTCAGCTTCCAGACTTGGGGGTCGCTCAGCTGTGCTGGGTTTCACCATTGATCTAAGCTGAACTGCTTTCTAGCTTCCAGAAATTCTCCAATGTTCTGGGTTGCTCCTGGCACTTTTCCTGGTTTTCTAAGACTTCTACCTATTTGTGTATTTATTCTGCTATGCCAGAGGACCAGAGGATAAGGGGGCGGGCGTGGGCGCCAGGGAGTCTTGGAGAAGGAGCTTGGATCTGTTAAACAGCCATCTTAAACCTGATGCAAGGGGGAAAAAAGGTTTGAAGGAACCAGCAGGGCCTAAGGGTGGCGGTGGCCGTGACCTTCCTCCAAGACAGGGCTGCTGGGAGGGTGCATGGGCGTGGCCTCATCCTCCCATGTGAGCGCGCCTGCCAGGCGGGTGAGGCCAGGGTGAGGACCGACCATGCGCTGTGCGCTTGCCGTCTGCAGTCCCGGAGCTCAGCGATGGATGGATACGGGGCGAGGAGGAGGAGGCCGGCACCCCGCGAGGGCTGTGGCAGGCGCCTCCTCCCTTTGGGCCTAATTTAGTTGATGGGAGTTAAGCCCTGGGGGCCCGCGTTGCCGGAAGAGCAAAACACGGTGCCCGCCTCGCACCCTCGACATTTCAGAAAAGCGTGGCTTGGGGGCCAGACGTGAAGAGGGGGGACGCCAGGGAACGGCCCGTGGGGGTGGTGCGCGGAGCCTCGGCACGCACAGCTCGCCCGCGTTGTGCGGGGCATGCGTTGGGTGGAGCCTGCAGCCTGAGGAGGCGTTGGCCACCGTGCCCTGCCTTCCATGGAAGGCAGACAGAAGCCTTCAAGACGCTGCCCCCGCAGCCACATGGGGGCTGGGGGCGGGTGGGGGGACTGTGGAGCGAGCCAAGGGGAGGAGACTCGGTCACCTCCCACGTGATTTAAAAGGAAATACTTGCGTCCTGAAGCAGGGGCTGAGCCGTGCGCCCTGGCACGCGTGCGAAACCAAAGCAGACCCCGGGCTGCTTCTCTGGAAGTCTGGCCTCGCCCTCCGGACACGGGAAGGGCTTTCTTCTCCCTCCCAAATTTCGCCTTTTTTAGATGCAAGTGTTTATTTGGTCTGACTTTGAAATGCCTCGGCGCAGCTGAAATAATTTCAGGCAGCGCCCTGAGAAGCGGCCACTTCCGGGCCTCATGGCGGGCCCACGGCGGGAATCTGCAGGGCACCTGAGGCCCAGCTCTGGCCTCCGCCCCAGCTGATCGCCCTGGCCGTGTGCACGGACTGGGCACCCTGCACAGGCCCTCGGACACCGTTCTGCTGGGCGGCGGCCAGCAGTTGTTAGAGACCTGATGTTTGCCTGTGGGAGAGGGGTGAGAACCTAGGGGCTCATCTTTCAGCGTGTGATTAGCTTGTGCAATTTGACTTTTTTATTCCAAATCCTAGCGCTGCCGGATATGCAGAAATCTGTGAAAGAGGAATAATCCCCCGAGAAGCATTCTGAGGACTGAATTAGTAAAATGCACTCCAGCCTCGGCGTCCGTGGGGGATGGGCTCCAGGATGCCCGCGGGCACCAAAATCCATGGATGCTCAGGTTCCTTACGTGACGTGGTGCAGAATCTGCATGCTTGTGATACCTAACGCAGTCTAAATGCTGTGAAAATAGCTGCTACAGTGTGTTATTTAGGTGACATATTCAGGACAAATGCATTTTCCTAACATTTTCTATCTGAGGTTGGTGGAATGCACAGATGCAGAACCCACGTATCTGCAGGGCCCGGCCCACCACCCTCCATCGGCTCTGCTGCGTTGTTCTCACTGATTTGAGGATTCACGTGGATCTAGGAGTCTCTCCTCTCCACTGTCAGGGGCTGCCATGGTGTGACCCCATTTTCTGGATAAAAACACTGAGTATCAGAGTTTGTTTATTTTGAACTGGAACCTGGGCCCGGCAGGTGGCAGGACCTGGCCGGTTCTCCCCGCTTCTGCCAGTTCTCTGCCTCCCAGTGTGGGTCTCCGGAAGTGCTTGGCTTTGCCAGTGAAGACTGTCTACCCTGCCTGAGGCTGCACCCTGTGTGCAGGGTCCTGGTCTCAGCTGTGGGCCTGCAGTGGGGAGCACCCTGGTCACTGGCCCTTGGTTCCTGCCATACCTGCGGCCTCCTGACCTGGCCCATTGTGCATGCTTCCCGCTCCAGGTGCTAGCCAGCCCCTGCTCTTGGGCAGTGCCCCCAGACTAAGCGAGAAGGCCCCTGTAGCGTGCACAGAGTGTGCTCAGCCTCACCCTTCCACCCAAGTCTCGCGGCAGGTCCTGGCACAGAGTGGCCACTCACCCATGAATGGTGGTGTCTTGTGGAGGACAGAGAAAGCTGGGCGGGAAAGGCCAGGAGACAGGAAACTGGACAGCACTGGCTGTCTCTTTTCTTCACCCCTGCATAGGCAGCTGGACCTTGGCCCTGCACTGGGACAGCCGCACATGTGATAGGAGGAGGTTAGGGGACACTTCCACTTTGGGGCACAGTGATCTAGCCATGGGGTACAAAGGGGCCAGACGGCCTCCCTGGCGGGGCCTTTGCCATCTTCAGGCCTGTGGGGAGCAACTGGGAGCAACTCGGACTAGACTAAGTTACTGGAATTAAGACTTATTCTAAGCAACTGCTCTCCCACAATATGGCGCTGGGAGAGGAGGAAATAGCTTCTACCCAGCTGCCTCTCACCAACTTGACAAGCTGCAGGACCTGCTCCTGATTGGAGGAGAGCAGCGTACTCGGCGTGTGGGTAGCAGAGTTGGGATTGGTGGAAGAGGACTATAAAGGAGGAGAGAGACAACATGCACCAGGAACATCTATCTGAAGGAACACCTGTGCAGCCCCCGAGAGAGCCGGCCGGCGGTGTGCCGCTCCCCCGCGGAAGTGGGGAAAGTGGCTAGGGGGAACCGCCCTTCCACGGAGGTGGAAGGGTCGGTAGCCAACCCGGGAAGAACCAGCAGCAAACCCGGGAAGGGCCGAGCAGACGAAAGAACAGCGCAGGGTCTTGTGTCATTCCTCCATGAAGAAGGGGCGCGACAAGGCCCTGCAGTTCCTGAGACGGGGCTCTCTGGGATCGGAGGCTGAGCCTGCAGCCGGGAGAGGGGCAGCTTCACACTGGCCTGTCTGGCTGGGCATGAGGCCAGGCTGGCCAGGTGGACATTCACAGCACAGGCTCACCAGGGACCTAGAGGGTGGAGGCAATGACATCCCAACCTATAGGAAAGCTGAGTTACTCAGCATCTAGCGGGTGACAACTGGGCAGCCATCTGGAAGAAATTAAAGTGAGTGCTCACCTCTTATCGTCACCAAAATACATCCCAGAGGGCTCCAGATGGATCAAAGACCTAAATGGAAAAAGATGGAAACCATAAAAATGCTGGAAGAAAATGATTTAAAAATTTGTAGTCTTGGAGGCAGTGAGCTTTTTGATTATGTTATGAAACCCTGAGACCGTCAGTAACATAATTGATTTGTTCCACCAGATAGGAGCCAGGTATTTATACGTGGCACAAAACATCCTGGTTACAGTAAAAAGACGAATGATAAACAAAGCGTAAAATCATAGCAAGTCCCCAGGATGGAATTACCATGAAATCATTGAAAAGAATAAGGTATATTTATGCATGGGCTACAAGAATAGTATCATATGCATAATGATATATGAAATTTATGTCACAGGCAAAAGGCTGCTATAAATCAGAAAGAAATCCAACAAGTGAGTTGGAAAATGAGCAATGGATAGAAATTTCTTCCTGAGAAAGGAAAATGCTTCTAAACATTTGAAAATATGCTTACTCTCATTACAGTAAGAAACATACAAACTAAAACATCAGCGAAATTCTACTCGCCACCTATCGGGCTGGAAAGTTCCAGACTTCGACAGTGGCTAGGCCAGTGAGCCGGGAGGACAAGGTCCGTGGGAGACTTGGGGTGCCTCTGCCCAATGTAAGTTTGTGTTGTAGGTGTGATCACATACCTGTAGAGGGTGTTTAACACGGAGGCTCAGTGCAGCCTTGCTAGTGGCCACAAAAGGATGGAAACAATTCAAATGTGATCCACAGCAACACTCACCAAACCAGTGACTTCCCATCCCTAGGACAGAATTGGCATACGGTTATTAAAAAGCATGCAGTTGGGACCATCACTGTGGTGCAATGGATTAAGATGCCATGGGTGATGCCGGCATCCCATTTAAGCACTGGTTCAAGTCCCAGCGGCTCCACTTCTCATCCAGCTCTCTGCTATGGCCTGGGAAAGCAGTGGAGGATAGCTTAAGTGCTTGGGCCCCTGCACCAACATGGGAGACCTGGATGGAGCTCTTGTTCGCTGGCTTTGGCTTGGCCCAGTCCCAGCCAAAGGGCCATTAGGGGAGTGAACCAGTGGATGGAAGATATCGCTCTCTCTCGCTCTCTCTCTTTCTGTAGCTGCCTTTCAAGTAAATAAATAAACCTGTAAATAATAATAACAATAAAAGAATACAGTATATTTAGGTGTATGGTATGGAGCAATCTTCAAAGCATATTGTGTCAGGAAAAAGAGGAAGGAAGAGAGTACAGCATGTGTTGGTCGATGCACTCGCGGGAGCTGTCAGTCCACACCATCCCAGGACCCACTGGGGTCCACATCACAGGTGGAACCTGGAGGTGACGGCTCCACCCCCTGCATGGAGATGGAGCTGTCTTGTCACAGCCTTCTGTGTGCCCTTCCTCCCAGGGGGCTCTCAATGGCTTTAGGCCCTCCTTCCCTTACATTTCTGCCTCTCCTTCTCCCCCGCCTTCCCCCACCATCCGTTCCTCTAACCAGGAGGCAAAGGGCCCTGCAGTCCACAGGAGGGACTGCATCTAACAGGTACTTTTCTTCTTCCACATGATGTAAATACATTTTGCATTTTTCCAAATAGACACCTGACAGTGCCCACATCATCAAACAAAATGCGCCCAAGCATACTGGCTTCCCTGAGATCCAGCCAAAGTCAGTGTGGCCTCTGCTGGTGCTGAATCCGTGATGGGCACAGCCATGGTCCACGTGCACGGCCATGCAGCCTGGGTGGTCCAGCCGGGCCTCTGGGCATTTCAGGCTCCAGGCAAGGCTTCACACTGTGCCAGCCTGGGTAGGGGCAGGAGGTGAACGAGCCCAGAGCACAGCCCTGGCAAACCTGGCTCCCTCAGCTCTTCATGTCAGTCACCTGTGATGCTCCCTGGCAGGAGCCTGTGCAGCCAAAGGGAGCCCTCTGTCCTTTCAAGGGTTAAACCCGAGCAGCACAGTACAGCTCACTGCCTCTGCAGCGAGCACTGGCATCTTTTATCACGGCGGTGAGAATTGCTGCTCAAGGCAGACATCATTTCGAAGGTAGGAAAAAGTAACTTGCAAACTGGGTGGGCAGATGGTACAGAGCCCGCTCCCCCTCCTCCCAACTGTCAGCAGCCTTACAAGTCTCAGCTGCCACCTCATACTATTATTATTGCTACTTTGCATTTGTGCACATTTCTTCCCGTGGGTGTGGAGGGAGGGGGCTGTGCGAAGCCTGGGGAGGCTGCACACATCCTCTTGGTGCCAAGCTCGCCTGGTGACTTTGTCGAGCGGTGATTGGCAGTGGCCTGGAGCATGAGGAAGGGGCGGATTTCCCTGGCTCGACGTGCTCACGTGTCTCATCATCCCTGGGCTCAGTGCCTCTGCCTGAGCCCCTGTGAATGAAGCAGAAGCCGTGCTGGTAAACAGAGCGTGCCCAAGGGGGCCGCCCGGTCGGGTCCCATCATGCATTGCTCTGCACTCACCTCCTTTTCAGAGCAACCCCAGGAGGCGGGAACCACTGTGATCCCGATACTCCTGATGAGGAGACAGGCATGAGAGGGGTAGGGTAGAGAGGAGGAAGCCCTGGGACGCTGTTGGGGCAGGGGAGGTTGGTGCCAAGAATCAGATTCATCCAGTGGGTGCAACCAAATCCTGGGCAGTGGGATGCAGCTGACCTCAAGGGAAGCACAGTGGAGCAGGGATGAGGAGGTGAAAACAAAGGAGTCGATCCACAAGCTTGCAGGTTCGTTCCTTGGAGGAGCCAGAGAAGGGAAGCTCTGGGCTCAGGGACCCTGGGGCTAGCAGAAAGTAGGGGTGGACTTTTTTTTTCCCCAAAAGATTTATTTATTTATTTAAAAGAGAGAGAGAGAGAGAGAGGTATCTTCCATTTGCTGGTTCATTCCCCAAATGGCTGCAACAGCCGGAGCTGGGTCGGTCCAAAGCCAGGAGCCAGGAGCTTCTTTCAGGTTAACCACATGGATGCACTTGGGCCATCCTCTGCTGCTTTTCCAGGTGCACTAGTAGGGGGCTGGATTGGAAGTAGAGCAGCAAGGACTCGAACCAGTCCCTATATGGGATGCTGGCATTGTAGGCAGTGGCTTTACCCGCTGCGCCATAGCGCCAGCCCCAGCGTGGACTTCTGGACTGAAAAGGAGTTGGGTCTAAAATGAAATAATTCACACATACTGAGGAGACCCCGAAGAGTCCCGTCCTCCACTCTAATCCCAGGAAATTGACAGCAAGCACTACACACCCCAGTACTACACACGTGCCTAGAGGAAGACCTCAATGTGCATACCAGGGTCATCCTGCAAACAAACCTGACTCAGCCACCCATTTAAAACCATCCCTGCCAACAAGTCTTCAGAGAGCTCTTCAGTGTTGCACTCCTGGAAATGAACCAAGGAGCACTGAGTGTCAGGGTGAAGCAAGCTAGAAGTGAGCCAACGTCACAATGAAGCTCCCCCCAATGCGTATGTTCAGAGATGTGAGTGAGGGTGTCGCATCCAAGAAACAAGATGAGCATGGAAGAGCAGCCAAGAAGAAAAGGGACGCCCAGGAGACGGGGTGGAAGGCAGTGTCCAGGAAATTGCTCAAAAAAAGAGATGGACAATAGAAAAGAGGACTATAGCGTCAGTCCAGATAGTTCTAGGTTCTACTAATTAGAATAAGAGTAGAGAACAGAGAAAACAAGGGGAGGACATTCTCAAAGATATAATGCAAGAGCCGGGCTTGTGGGTAAAGCCACCGTCTCTGATGCTGGCATCTCATATGGGCACTGGTTCGTCTCCTGGCCATGCCACTTCTGATTCAGATCCCTGCTAATGGCCTGGGGAAAGTCAACATGGAGCGGCCTCAGTGTTTGGGCCCCTGCCACCCATGTGAGACACCTAAATGAAGCACCTGGCTCCTGGCTCTTGGCTTCACCAAGGGCTGGCTGCCGCAGCCATCTAGCAAGTGAACCAGATGTGCACATTTCTTCCTGTGTATCAGATGAAAGATCTCTGTCTCTGTGTCTCTCCCTCTGTAACTCCAACTTTCAAGATAAATAAATAAATCTTTAAAAGATACATGAGGCCGGCGCCATGGCTCAATAGGCTAATCCTCCGCCTGCGGCACCAGCACACCGGATTCTAATCCCGGTTGGGGCACCGGATTCTGTTCCAGTTGCCCCTCTTCCAGGCCAGCTCTCTGCTGTGGCCAGGGAGTGCAGTGGAGGATGGCCCAAGTGCTTGGGCCCTGCACCTGCATGGGAGACCAGGAGAAGCACCTGGCTCCTGGCTTTGGATCAGCGTGGTGCGCCGGCCACAGCGCACCAGCCGCGGCGGCCATTGGAGGGTGAACCAACGGCAAAGGAAGACCTTTCTCTCTGTCTCTCTCTCTCACTGTCCACTCTGCCTGTCAAAACAAACAAACAAACAAACAAACATGAAAATTTCAACCAAAGCCTGGGAGGATGGGAGCCACCAAATGGAAAGAGCTTATTAAGCACTGCCATGATGAGTGTCTGAAATCCCACATGAGATGTAGCACCACGAAATCTAAAAGCATTCAAAGTAAAGAGAAAATCCTACAAGTTGGAGGTTGGGGAAGGGGGGATGGTAGGGGTACAGCACACACAAAGGTTTAAGGATTGGAATGGCATAAGACTTCACAACAGCAGCACTGGAAGCTAGAAGACAATGGAACAATGTCCTGGAGATTTTGATGGAAAATAATGTTCTGTATATGCACAAATTATCTCTCAAGTGTGAAGGCGTACAAATGTAGTTCTGGGCAGGTGCCATATTTAACATCTTTAGCTTCTCTGTATCCTTTCTCAGGAGAAACCAGAGGATGCGCTCCACCAAAGCAAACAGGTGAACCAAGAAAGAAGGGGACCAGGGGTGCGGGAGGCAGGGGAGCCGCTCAACAGAGAAGCCAAGAGAAAGCCTGAGGTGACAGTTGGTAGGGACGATACAAGAAATCAGAGGGCTCCTGGAGAGACGCCTGGCGGGGAGGGGAGCCATCAGGTCGTCAGATAAGTTAAGACTTTGAAAACAGCTGTCGAGAGGTGATTGGCAGAAATCTGGAGTCCATCAGGACACAGAAAACTAAGTGAATGATAAAAATACGTGTTTAGCTTTGGTGCGGCAGGAAGTGGGGTGTGTGTGAGCATCGCAAGGAGGGGTTGTGTTCATTGTGCGCTGTGTGGCTCTGTAATGGACAAGATTTCTCAGTCCTAGTCATGGACGTTGATTGCTAACTAAAGTGTGATATAGAGATTTGTTAGGCTGATGGTGAGGGAGGAAAGGGACCCCAGTGGACTTTGAGTGTCCAACCCTCCAGTATTACAACAGAAAGTCCGCAATTAATGTCAGCATTCAATAGCTAAGAAATAACACTATGTCCTTATTTTTTTTTTTCCAGAAGCAAAAAGAGGGTGGGGGAGGAGGATACGGAAGCAGAGGGGGAGCAGAGAAAAAGAAAGTGGTGGGCCCTGGCTGGGGACTGGGTCTGCAGAGTGCGAGAGGGGAGCAGAGAAGGAGCACAGCACAGCACGGCTCTGAACAACCTGTACTGTGCTCCACATGCGTGGACCACGTTTCTGAAATAGGAAACCAATCGGAAAAGGAGAAAGGAGCCCTCACCACCTGCTCACCGCTGTTGCAGGTGTGCTGGAGAACAGGACACGGGTACAGGAGGGGGAGGGGCTAGCCGCTGGAGGAACTGGGGGATTCTGGGGGAATTGGGATATTTAACAAACAGACAACATTTCTGTCCAGTAGGTGCCTGGAGGCAGGATCCTGAGTGTGTGCCGGCAGTAGGCACCTTCTGTCTACTTCAGGAACTCGTGTCCAGTGACACTGACTGGATTTGTTAATGGGCAAAGTGATCTCCAGAAGAACGGCGGCCACGGTCTGGGACACGTGGGAGAGATCCTGCCTGGACGAGAGGGGCGGTGCTGGCAGGGCCGTCTGGTGGTGGGGCAGGAAGAATGAAAAACTGAAGATTGGGTGAGGAGCCCTCTCTCAGGAAATGAGACTGAGACAATGTGCCGGCGGCAGCAGGGTCAAGTTTCCATCTCAGGCCAGAGGGAAGGGCTGTGAGGTCCCCTGGGTTCTGCGGTTTTGTGGGGCTCCCACTCAGGGATGCAAAGGCCAGGAGGCGGGGCTGCCGGGGGCCGCCTTGGAGGCGGTGGAATGGGCGAGAGAGACTCCGCCTCGGCAGTGGCTGTGACGAGACCTTGGAGAGGCACCTGCTCCCGAGGAAGTTGGGCTACTGGTAGAATTCTGGGGTGGGGGTGCAGTGACGGGATAGCCCAGTCTCGGCCAAAGGCTTGAGTTCCCATGGACGTTCCTCAGTTCTCCTTTGCTCTTGCCTTTCACAGATGTCCCCGTTCTAGGCACTGGGGACGGGCTGTCAACAGAAAAGCTGTGCCTGTTCCCTGTGGAGGATGTGTCCTCTGTGACAGGGGACTCAAGTGAGCCTGAGCATCCCACAGATAAGTACGTAGACGTCCACATGAAAACGTGATAGTGATAGGCAAGCGAGTGCGGGATAGGGGGGGATTGAGATTATAGGCAGCCCCATTTGGCTCAGGGCCCAGGAGGCACCTCTGCGGAGGAGGGCGGAAGCACTGGTAATTCCTGCTTGTCACCAGCATCAGAGAACAAAGAAGGCCCCAACCTCTCATTTATCTGCAGCCTAATATTAACTCGACAGACATGTGAATCATTTACTTCTTCTCACCCGTGTTTTTAAATACTTAAAGGGGCCGAGGAGAAGATGGAGCCCTGAATGCGGAAATGAAGACAACCTTCAGTGATGTATTTCGGCACCAGGCAAGGTGGGAACAGCAAAATCACCCAGAAACAAGGGTCTAATTATAGCAGCGCCATCTGTGGCACTAAAAGCAGGGTGGTTATCAACACTATCTTTCAGGTTTTTCACTAAGTCAGAACAATTTGCTAAAAATAATCCATACTGTATCCGCAACGCCCCCAAGCAGTGTGTCTTGCTGTCCCCAAGGCTGCCAGCTCCCCGCAGGCCCAGGGGGCTGAGAGGGAGCGCTGGGCCCAGCTGGCAGCCGCAGCCTGTCACTGGCTGGGTTTCATCCTGAGATCGGCGCTGGGGTGGTGGAAGACGGGTGGGGGGAGTGGAGGCTGCGTCCAGCCCGCGGTGGAGCCACACACAGCGGGTTGGGCCTCGACTGGAGAAAGCGGGGTGCCTTTTCTCTGAGCCTCAGTCCCTGGAATCCTGCTGGGTGCAGGGAGGCGGACTCGGGACTCTGCCACTGCGCTGCAGGGGGAGGCTGGATACCGATCCCTTGCGGGCACGCGCAGATCGCCTTCTGGATCGGGGCAGTCCGGGTCTCCATCCAGAGTGTCGCGTCCTAGGCTCAGAATTGTGCAGAAGTCTGCAGGATCACAAAGACGCCCGATGAATGACACCAAGTTCAGAAAGGCAGATGGAGCCATCAACGGTGACACTTCATCCTGGCCTGAAGGCCATTGTCGCCCTGAAATAGAAACAAAGGAGACCCAAGCTGACCAGTTAAGGCATGCACTAGACTTCAGAATCCACCTGCCTCCAGGGCTGGGAGTTTCTGAGGCGTGCACAACCTGTACAACCATTCACGGCCCCCTGCAGTTGACATGGGCATTAAGCCACATTTGTGTTCTGCAGCACCAAGGACCTCTTCCCTAAGCCAGAGGAGCTCCTGGCTCAAGTTCAAGATTCCCCTCCCTGAGTATACCAGGATGGACACTTTCCACACTGCCCTTTGGATTGCCTTAGGCTAAGGGAATAGTCACTTTATGCTGATTAATGAGTTTCTAGGTTAATGATTTTTCGAACTGTGTCCTGAGGTTCCCTTAGGGTTCCCAGCAGGAGCTTGAGGTTGATTGGGTGCAGAGAAGGTGGAGCAAGGAGAGTTCTAGACCCCAGCCTTCCAGGATTGCTTTTTTTTTTTCTGCCTTACTTGTTGAACTAAGTAAGAGTCGATTTGGAGAAAACAAAGACTACAGGCAAATTGCCCATGAATGGAGACATTCGAAGTGTGTCATGGTCCAGGGACTAAAATCGCCTACCAAGAAAAGCAGTAAGAAACGCGAGGTGCGTGGACACACGGAGCCCTCTCCAGGTCTGCTCTCTGTCCTCGCCGCCCGCCCAGCGTCCACTGGGGCCACAGGGGTGCAGGTGGAGACCATCTGCCCCTGAGGTTCACACACCTTCCAGAAGCGCGGACAGACCTGCAGGGGGCACTACACCAAGGTGCTCGCAGATGAAAAGAAATTTGATTCCTCCAGGGACAGAAATAAGACTTTAAGTTGATGCTGGGCAAGCAGGAGGTGATCCGAGGCTGGGAAGATAGGGTTGGCCAGATGAGTGTGGGCCAGAGAGCGCAGCTGACCACCAGGGACCCGGGCATCATCCCACCACATGCCACTCTCGTCATGAGCGTGGAGCTTCTAAAACCGGGGTGACAGGAATGGCCTCCGCCCTTAGCTCCCTGTTCTTGGATCCGCCGTGGAGGGGTCTGGTGCTGCAGAGGTGTGCACGTGAGAATCCACCCAGAGCTTCCCCTGCCGTTCCCCTGTGCCCTCTGTACAAACATCTGCTGGCTGAACGTGTTCTCTCTCAGCTTTGCTTCTCACACCCCTACTTCCTCTCCCCTCCCCCCTTCCTACTGTGGTCACCTAAACCACGAGGCCATAAACCTCAAGAGACTGGGGAGGGGGGATGCGAGGTAGCATCATGGGGCGGGACGTCTGTCTGGGGATAGGAACTAGGTTTCAGACGCTCCTCATGAAGAGGTTGAAGACGTGTTGGACATATTGTCTTTTTTTTTTTTTTTTAAACGAGGCACCAGGACAGCTGCCGCCTTGGTGCGATGGCCCAGGCGGGTAACTCGATGAGCTGTGGGCCCCAGGCCGGGATTTCTCCGGAGGCCCAGCCTAACTGGTTCTTGCCCCCTCCCACCCAGCGACCAGGGACCATCGCTCTGGAAACGGGAGGCAGTACCGGCGGGGATTGTGGCCCTGGAGCCGGGACTATTCTGCGGTCTCCCTGAGCCCCTCGCCTGAGACCATGGCCGCTTCCCCAGTGCACCCGCCAGCCCTCCTGCGGGCGAGTTTTCCACGCAGAGAGATGCAGGCCTCCCGCCCCGCGGCCTTCTGCGCCTTCCCGGTGCGGTTCCCCCAGCCCTCCATGCGCAGCCTCCCACAGGCCACCCGGAGCCTGGACCTCAGCAACCAACCAGCCAGCAGCCAGGTCCCCACGGTCATCACTGCCTCGGCCGAGATAACCAACATCTTCTACGAGGACACGGAATACATGCCCGTGGCCGACGCCCCCAGCTCGAATCTACAGCTTCTTTGACCCCAAGACCGACCACATCCACGACGCGGAGATGACGCAGGGCCGCCCAGGCGAGAGCCGCTCGCCCACCTCATGGAGTACCGCGCCATGTCCTAACTGGACGCCCACTGGTGGTCTGGGTTGTGCAGGCCGCCATCGGCCCAGCCTCGGCTTCTGGGGGCAGCTAGTCGGGAGGACCAGGGTGCGCATGCTCAGTTCCCCACGGGCCCGACCCCAACATCTACGGGCGCAGGTGCTTCAGGATCCCTCTGGGAGCTACCCGGCCAGGCCCGGTGTCGGGGGCAGAGGTGCAGATCTGTCGTTCCTCCTGGGCCAAGATCTGAACTCGGACTTCATATTTCTGTTGACACATAACAAGGCAGGCGATGCCTTTAATAAGACCAAGAAGAAGAAATGATTACTGCAGCTTTTAGCCTTGTCATCCCTAATTCAAAGATGAAACTCACTGCTGTGAAATGATGAAGGTAAGATTTCTACCCTGTGAGCAGGCTGTGACTGTCAGCCCGAGGGTAGAGGGAGGCAGCTGGTACCCAGGACACAGAGACCCAATGCCCAGTGCATGTGGCAACAGTCCCGCAGGGTGACCGACTCAGGAATGAGTCTGCCACAGTCCCACCTTGCCTGCTTCAAGCCCAAAGCCAGAGCCTTAAGCATCCTGGCACCTTCTGCGCTTACCAACCTGCTGGGGAAGTGACCTTCGGGCCGTGCTTCGGAGCCGAGGGGGGGGGGGGCCCTCCTTCCAACTCCACTACCATGGCCGAACTCTGGTTTTCTACATCAGACATATGCATAAGACAGTTTTCAGAGAAAGCATTCCACTGAATAAAAAATTTCAACCAAAAGAAAAAAAAAAAACACTGGAAAGCATCATACTTAGTGAAATAAGCCAGTCCCAAAAGGACAAATACCATATGTTCTCCCTGTTCAATGATAACTAAGAGAGCACTTTCAAGGTCATCTATAGAAGTGAAATTGACACTTTGAGCTGTGGTGACTTTGAACAGCCCTCGTCTCGACTGTTGAAAAACAGTTCTTTTTTTTTTTTTTTTTTTTTTTTTAAGATTTGTTTATCTATTTGAAAAAGTTACAGAGAGGCAAGGCAGAAAGAGAGAGAGAGGTCTTTTATCTGCTGGTTCACTTCTCAGATGACCACAATGGCCGGAGCTATGCCAATCCAAAGCCAGGAGCCAGGAGCTTCTTCCAAGACTCCTAAGCGGATGCAGGGGCCCAAGGACTTGGACCATCTTCCACTGCTTTCCCAAGCCATAGCAGAGAGCTGGATCAGAAGTGGAGTAGCTGGAACTCGAACTGGCACCCATATGGGATGCTGGCATGGCAGGCGGTGGCCTTACCCACTACACCACAGTGCTGACCCCAAGGAACAGTTATATATATATATATATATACACACTACTTGTTGGACTCTTTACTTAGTATAGAGTTTTACTTATCATAGAGTTAATCTTATGTGTAAAAAGTTAAGATTGGGAATAGGAGAGGGAGGAGGAAGAAGGGTTGGGAGTGTGGGTGGGAAGGTGGGTACAGTGGAAAGAATCACTATGTTCCTAAAGTTGTATTTATAAAATGCATGAAATTTGTATACCTTAAATAAAAGGTTTCTGGTAAAAAATAATAATGAAACTATGGTATCAACTAAAAATATTTTATTTATTTATTGGAGAGTTAGAATTACAGACAAAGGGAAAGATCTCCCATCTGCTGGTTCACTCCCCAAATGACTGCATTGGCCAGAGCTGGGCTGATCCAAAGCCAGGAGCCAGGAGTTTCTTCCAGGTCTCCCACGTGGGTGCAGGGGCCCAAGCACTTGGACCATCTTCCACTGCTTTCCCAGGCCATAACAGAGAGCTGGGTCGGAAGAGGAGCAGCCAGGACTAGAACCTGTGCCCATGATGAATGGTGGCACCATAGGTGCAGGCTTAGCCCACTACACCACAGCACAAGCTCCCAGAAATATTATTTTTTTTTTAATTTTTTGACAGGCAGAGTGGACAGTGAGAGAGAGAGACAGAGAGAAAGGTCTTCCTTTGCCGTTGGTTCACCCTGCAATGGCTGCCGCGGCCGGCGTGCTGCGGCCAGTGCACCACGCTGATCCGATGGCAGGAGCCAGGTGCTTTTCCTGGTCTCCCATGGGGTGCAGGGCCCAAGCACTTGGGCCATCCTCCACTGCACTCCCTGGCCACAGCAGAGAGCTGGCCTGGAAGAGGGGCAACCGGGACAGAATCTGGCGCCCCGACCAGGACTAGAACCCGGTGTGCCGGCGCCACAAGGCGGAAGATTAGCCTAGTGAATTGCGGCACCGGCAGAAATATTATCTTAAAAGTGCAAAGAACTGGCCAGATGGTGGAGAACCTCCTGGCCAGAGGTAAGAACGCTGACACCTTTGAAGCCCCTTTGGCCTTCAAGTTAAGACCATCATGGTGCAGGGGTGCCCAAGGTAGGGAGCTGGGGTGAAGGCCCTGCCCACTCTGCAGGCTGACGCCCTGGGGACAAGGGTGAAGCCACAGGACTGGGAGGGGCCTCGTGGGCGCCAGTCGGGGCATCTGCCCAGGTGCTTGAATGCAGGGAAGTGGCACGCAGGTGTCAGACAATATGGAATTTTCTACCCAGGTGAAAGATTTTTCAAAAATGAAGGTGAAGGGTGGGAGTGTGGCACAGTGGTTTAAGCTGCTGCCTGCGACACTGGCATCCCATAGAGCACTGATTCTAGTCTGGGCTGCTTCACTTCTGACACAGCTCCCTGCTAATGCACCTGAGAAAGCAGCAGAAGATGGCTCAAGTGCTTGGGCTCCTGCCACTCTCTCCCCCTTCAAATAAAAAATATATCTTAAATTTTTTTAGATTCATGTGTAGTTTTCTTTTTTAAAAAATACTTATTTATTTGAAAGGCAGTGTTTCAGAAAGGCAGAGGTAGAGAGAGAAAGGTCCTACATCCGCTGACTCACTCCCTAGATGGCCGCAACAGCCAGAGCTATGCTAATCCAAAGCCAGGAGCCTCCTCCGGGTATCCCACATGGGTGCGGGGGCCCAAGGACCTGGGCCATCCTCCTCTGCCCTCTCAGGCCACAGCAGAGAGCCAGATCAGAAGTGGAGCAGCCTGGACTCAAACCGATGCCCACATGGGATGCTGGCACTTCAGGCAGCGAGTGGCTCCACCCGCTATACCACAGTGCCAGCCCCGCATGGTTTTCTCATAATCTACATTTTCCAAGAACTTTTGGAAGGCAACCCATATATTAAGAATTCATAGCATAAGTGTTAGTGGTAATTATAATTCTTAATTGTACTCATATTAAGAATTCTAATTATTCACAAAAGCATTTGCTATTAAGTGTTCACTGAAAGATCGCAGCAAGAGTAAAATAAGCACGTGAAAGAAGTGAGAAAAGCTGGAAGCGTGAAATTGGCAGCTACATTAAAACTAATTAAAGTGCTGGGCGGCTGAACTGCTGGAGTGGCTGACGGCTCTGTCCGGGGGCAGAGTTCTAGTCATGACTGAGTCCAGCCACCATGCAGGAGGGCCCAGAGCCCCAGCCCAGGTCACCAACCCACGCCCTGCCGAGGTGGGTGGGCAGGAAGGATGGTTGGGGTCCTGTGGTTTCAGAAGCCGTCTCCGACTGAACTTCCTTCACAGGCGGGTCCCCATCAGAGCAGAAGGGATTGTGGGTCAGGTCACGGAGAGACAGGTGCCTCTTGCCTGTTGCTAGGTGAGAGGATCATGGGTGGGGGTGCTGGACTACTCCCTCACATGTGCCATGAGAGCACCTGTGTGTCAGCAGCAATGGCTCCCTGCATCTACCCTGCCCTGTCCCCGTAAGGTGCAGGTGACCGTTTTTCATGATGTCATCACTCCCACACCACAGGAGACTGGCTGGCGTGGGCGTCTGCAACCGCCACTCCCACCATCACTAGCCTTTGGCCAGGGCTGCACCTGCTGTGGTTCCCTGGCAGCATGTTGGCAGCTTCACAGTCAGTGCTGGAGAGATCGCTGACCGCACCGGGCTACTGCCTTAGCACTTGGGGCAAGGCTGGACACCTTCCGTGCAGCCTGCTCACTGTACAGCTGGGAAGCCTGCTCTGCTCTCTGGGAATCATGGAGGAAATGTGGGGGAGAGCGTAGGCCCCTGGGCTGCCCAGAGCCTCAGTTCCCTCTCCGCCACACTGAGACACAGAAGGCTGATGTCCACAAGCAGCACAGGGGCTGTATCCTAATAAGCCTATCCTACAAGTGGAAAGCGCACTGGGTGCTCCGGCTGCTGCTCCTCCTAGCTCCGCCACCCAGTGCACCATACAGCACCACTCGCTTCTGTGGTGACCACAGGCTGACTGGGAGCTGTGTTCGCGGCTGCCTGGCCCGGTAGGACCCAATAGGAAAGGATGGGGCTGCACAGTGCTAGCCCAGGACAGATCCAAAGGCAGAGCTCTGAGGGTGGCTTTTTTTAAATTTTTTGACAGGCAGAGTGGGCAGTGAGAGAGAGAGACAGAGAGAAAGGTCTTCCTTTGCTGTTGGTTCACCCTCCAATGGCCGCTGTGGCCGGCGCACCGCGCTGATCCAAAGCCAGGAGCCAGGTGCTTCTCCTGGTCTCCCATGGGGTGCAGGGCCCAAGCACCTGGGCCATCCTCCACTGCACTCCCTGGCCACAGCAGAGAGCTGGCCTGGAAGAGGGGCAACCGGGACAGAATCCGGCGCCCCAACCGGGACTAGAACCCGGTGTGCCGGCGCCGCAAGGCGGAGGATTAGCCTAGTGAGCCGCAGCGCCGGCGAGGGTGGCTTTTTCTGAATGCCAAACACTTTCAAAGTAGCACAAAGTGAAGCAAATAAAATAATCCTAAGAGGAGCTGGCTGTCATTGCAACATAGACTCCATCTAGAGCTCTGTAGATGACAAATAGGAAATTTAAACTTACAACTGCTTTTTAAAAGATGTAATATTTATTTCGTTATTTGAACAGCAGAGAGAGAGAGAGAGAGAGAGAGGAAGAATCTTCTATCCTCTTGTTCACTCCCCAAATGACCTCAACAGCCAGGTCTGGGTTAGACCAGAACAAAGAGCCAGGAACTACACATGGGTGTCAGGGGTCCAGACGTCGCCTTCTCTGGCACGTTTGCAGGCAGCTACCTCAGAAGCAGAACAGCCAGTGTCGCAGGTGGCGGCTCAACCTGCTGTGCCACAACCCTGGCCCCTATGTGCATTAAATAACACAAACAACCCATTCTGCAGTTTGGAACCTGAGCCTGCCCAGATCCTGTGACCCTGTACCGTGGTCTGCTCTGAACACCGGCTGTGGGGTGGCTCCTTCATGGGTCAGATGTGCCCTCAACCCTTGCCATCCCTAAAGTGGCTGATGTAGCACACGAGGCTGACCGAGGGGGACCGGAAGACAGACCTGCGACAGACATGCCTCGATGACAGTGCTCTGGGCACCCCACAAGGCAGCAGCAGAGAAGCTGGGAGGCACCGGAGCAGGCAGAGCCAGGTGGAGACGGAGAGTCCAGTCCTCTGGGCGGCGGCGGAGGAAGGGGAAGCGCTCTCCTCGCCCGCTGGGCCTGGCTTGGCACACAGCAGGTGCTGGTGACCGGGGGCTGCTGTGGACGGGCCTGGCCCACACTCTGGTGCTTCTCTCAGCCTCTCGGCACAGGCTGACCTGGGTGCTGCAGAGGCCGCTGGGGTCCCTGAATGTTCCCTGGAGCTGGAGCTGGTGGGACATGCGACAGAAGCAGGAAACTCCTCTTCCACCCAGAGCAAAATGGTCTGCCAAGCGGGGAGGCGGCTATTGTGGGGGAGGGCGGTGGTGGCGACTCACAGACCTCTGGGCTGGTGAAGGCTGCCACCCCAGGAACTCCTCATCCGCTCCCTGTCAGCCCGGGCCGCGGTTATCAAGGCTTTGCGTGTGGCTTCCACAGCCTTTGGCATCCAGCAAAGGACAGTGTCCCCCAGGCTTGCAGGGGAGGGACTTACCTTGTGCGGCTGGGCTGGGGTCTTCCACGAAGTGTTTTCTGAGGATGCTGGCAGGTGCAAGGAGAAGGAGTGGGGGTGGGGCTGCAGAAAGCTTGCTTGTGTGCCTGTGGGCCCCACCGCAGCCCCATCCAAGGAGCCCCTGAGGTGGGTAGAAGCTTCCTCTGCTGCCCGGAGCCCTGCCTGTCTGCTCTCTCCTTGCCCCTTTCACTCTCCACTCAAAGAAGCTTCTGGCAAGCCGTCCCTGCCCTGTGCCATCCAAGCTCACCAGGCAGGGCCCCGGCTGGTTCCCCACGGTGGCTGCTGTGTAGCTCCAGCAGTTTCTGAATTGGTTAAAAGTTCGAAAATTTCATATAGAAGAAAATCAGTTTTCTAGCCTGGACTGGAATACTAAAGATTTGGGGTTCTGGGGCCGGTTTTGTGGCTGCAGCTTCCTGGTTGAGCCCGGGCTGCTCTCGGATTCATCAACACACCAAGTTTCTTTTCATTGTGTGCCACTGCTCTGTGGGGAGGCAGTGTTCCACAGGGAAAGTGAACTGGTACAACCAGGCTGTCCGGAACCACGCCCACCCGGATCTGGGCAGCCCAGGAGCGAGACTCCAGCGGCCTGGTCTATGGTGGGGGTCTGTGGAGCTCCAGATTTGGGAAAGCGCCTCTGGCCAAGCCCCTGAGAGCCTGCCAGCCATGCAGAAGCAAAGTGGGGAATGCAGCCTCTACCCAGAGCCCGAGGCTGCTGGAGACGCCACTGGTTGGGCGTGGGGGTGCCTGCTTCCCACGTGAGGGGTCTGGTACTGATAACTGAGGAACACAGGCCCCCTCCTCTGCTCTCCACCCAAGCCTGTGTTGCCGGCTCGGGGCTGGGTTCTGTATTTGACCTTGTTCCCCGAGCCAGCGGGTGCTCTCATTTCTTTCCTTCCTGTCTCGGGCTGGTTCTTCAGCAGTGCCATCAAGCCCAGCATGCCCAGGTGTTTGGTCCTCCGCTGGGACTGGTCCAGCGACATCTCAGCCTTTGAACTTTGCTCTTCTGCCCTCTCGAGGGAGATCTTGTGTGGTCGGTCCACCTGCCAGCTTTCTCTCCTCTCCCACATGGAGGTCCTGCCATCTGGTTGTACACAACAGCAAGCATTGGGAGATCACGATAAAAGGTGATCTTTTCTTTTTGTTGCTGTTTTGAGTTGTGTAACCCTTTATTAGCAACTAAAATAGAAGTTATCTCTTGCACACAGGTAGTAATTGGCTATAACTAGAGATTTATTCTATTCCAATACAGACATTTATAAATGCAATTTCTTTTTTTAAAACTTTAAAAAATTTTTTATTTAAAAACACAAACACAGACTTTTCACTTCAGTATGTGGTACATTGCATTTTCCAGTTTGTTCAATGCTTTAAAGCTCAGGGATGCCTCTGCTTTCAACTGTACACGGGCCTGAAGCATCCTAGCTTTTGCCAGCAGGCAGGAGACTCAACAAAAATCAAAAGAACAAGGCGAGCCGGCGCCGTGGCTCACTAGGCTAATCCTCCACCTTGCGGCGCCGGCACACCGGGTTCTAGTCCCGGTCGGGGCGCCGGAGTCTGTCCCGGTTGCCCCTCTTCCAGGCCAGCTCTCTGCTGTGGCCAGGGAGTGCAGTGGAGGATGGCCCAGGTGCTTGGGCCCTGCACCCCATGGGAGACCAGGAAAAGCACCTGGATCCTGGCTCCTGCCATCGGATCAGCGCGGTGCGCCGGCCGCAGCAGCCATTGGAGGGTGAACCAACGGCAAAGGAAGACCTTTCTCTCTCTGTCTCTCTCTCTCACTGTCCACTCTGCCTGTCAAAAAAAAAAATAAAAGAAAAAAAAATAAAAGAACAAGGCAGACTAAATGCAGGGCACATCTGTAAACTTATTATACATTTGAAAATTACAATTATCAGTAAAAGTGATACAGTTTACAGGTGAAATGAAACTATCTGGAACTGGCCTACCACAAGTTTCTGAACCTGGACTGATACAATGAGTTATTATATATATATATATATTATGTATAAAAAGTTTTGTTTTTTTTTTTGTTTTTTTTTTTTTTTTTTTTTTTTTTTTTTTTTTTTTGACAGGCAGAGTGGACAGTGAGAGAGAGAGACAGAGAGAAAGGTCTTCCTTTGCCGTTGGTTCACCCTCCAATGGCCGCCGCTGCTGGCGCGCTGCGGCCGGCGCACCGCGCTGATCCGATGGCAGGAGCCAGGAGCCAGGTGCTTCTCCTGGTCTCCCATGGGGTGCAGGGCCCAAGCACCTGGGCCATCCTCCACTGCACTCCCTGGCCACAGCAGAGAGTTGGCCTGGAAGAGGGACAACCGGGACAGAATCCGGTTCCCCAACCGGGACTAGAACCCGGTGTGCCGGCGCCGCAAGGCGGAGGATTAGCCTAGTGAGCCGCGGCGCCGGCTAAAAAGTTTTGTTTACATCAAGTGGAATTGGCAATCCATGCTTATACTCTTAAAAAAATCTAAGCAGGGCAGAAATCCAGACTAAAGATATTTTCTCTATTCTATATTGAGTCCAACAGCTTCTTTCATGAACTACTTGTTAGAAGTCTCAAATAATCAACAGAACAAGAAAACCCATCCATACTACAGTTGCTTACAACTGGACATTTCTTAAGCAAACGGGTAGAGCAAAAGTAGTTACTTTCTCCCCCAAACACCCCCAGGGGATCCAGTCTACTTTTATTAGAAGACAACAACTCTTTAAATAAATGCCCTGCTACTTTACTCTGTATTTGACATACATGGATATACTAATTTCTCTCTGTGTGTGATGTGACGCTGTCAGGCCAGAGAACTTGTTACTATGCCACTAACATCACCCAATCTTAAATTGGACCCTTAGTTTCTGCACACACACACACACACACACTTTTTAATGCAATTTCTTTATTAAAAAGTTTCCACATTCTTTGTGTACAATTTGCAAAACTATTCTGAAAGTGGAAGATATGTGCACAAGTCTGCAAAGCGTGCAAATTTAGGATATGGTAAACGCTTTTCAAGTTACTTTCAAAAAACTCTGCCACAACTAGGCTGTTACATTGTCATCTCTTTTGATCAAAATATTTTGATGCCAGCCTTCCTTCCACCGCTCTAAACTATAAAGTGCTTTTAAAAATCAGTTGAAATGAAGGAAGAACTATACCTACTAGAAAAAGAAAGTTCTATTAGTCTGAGGTTTCAGAATCCCCCCAAACCTGGAGCAGTATCTTGGTAAAGGCTAGGCTGGGACCGAGGGCAGATTAGGAATGTGTGCAGGCAGCGTCCCTGAGGGTTCGGAGCCTCAGTGGACTGCGAGGCTCCAGCTGCATAACTGAACTGTCCTGCTGGTTTCTGCACTGGCTTCCCTGGGCGTAATTTAAAAAGGAAAAGCTCCCGTTCATTCCATTTTTCTGGAGCTCAGTGATAGCATTTAATTACACCCCAGTGGGATGTCTTCCATATATAGTATTATGGTGTTTCCTCAAGTAATTGCTAAAAGGTACAGGGTCTAATTGCTCTATAATACTCACACCCATTTTATCTAGATGTTCTATGGATCTATAAGTCTCCCCCTGGGGTTCATCATAGTAACTGTAATGGAACCTTGACCCCAATGGGAGAAATCACAAGAAACCGCAAAGAGATAACTAGGATCCGCCAGATCGTTACTGAAGTTTTCCGAATTCCTGTTCTTTTGACTCAGAGCGCCAACCAGTACAGGAATAATTGGTAAATTCATCCTTACAGCTTCCATGGCTTTAGCTGTATAATCAAATGCATTTCAATACTGTGTTCACCTTCATCTGTTTGCAGAGACAGGCGTTCAAACGTTCCCTTCTTGCACAGTTCTCTGGAAATCTTTGGCCAAAAGGACGGTCATACAGAGGTGTCCCACATCTCTCTCCACACTGGAGGGTGCACATGAATGAATGAGGAAGCAGTGGTGGTGGTGACAGGAGTGGCTCCACGAGGGGACAAGACTCTGTGGGCTGCTGATGGCTTTCATCCCCAGATCCACAGTCCTGCTCATGTCCCCAGAATGTGGCTCAGCTGAGGACAACGATAAAGGCTGGGCTGCTTCCTGCGAGATCCTACAAGCACAGGAGGGTCGAGCCTTTTCCTCCAGATTGTTCTTCGGTTGCTTGCTTTGCACACAAAGCATATCTTCAACATCCTTTGGTTTCTCCACAAATAGATCCCTCCAGATTTGCTCAGATTAGGCTCAGCCAGGGCCAGCTCTCTTCCATGTCACATGTCATTTCACCACAAATCCCAGAAGGTAGGTCCTATACAGGTGGGGAAACTGAGGCACAAGGAACTGAGGGGGTGGGGCAGTGCTTCAATCTCAAAGCCCATGCTCCTGACTCTGTGTATCTCCACCTCCCTGCCAGGTCCAGCAGCCTGTGACAGCATATAACATCATCATTTCCAAGTTGCATTGGAGAGACAGCCCAGAGAGTGAGGGATGGCTCAAGATCACAGGTTGTTTATTTATTTATTTATTTATTTGAAAGTCAGAGTTACACAGAGAGAGGAGAGGCAGAGAGAGAGAGAGAGAGAGAGAGAGAGAGAGAGGTCTTCCATCCGCTGGTTCACTCCCCAGATGGCCACAATGGCTGGAGCTGCGCCAATCCGAAGCCAGGAGCCAGGAGCTTCTTCCAGGTCTCCCACCTGGGTGCAGGGGCCCAAGGACCTGGGCCATCTTCTACTGCTATCCCAGGCCACAGCAGAGAGCTGGATCAGAAGAGGAGTAGTCAGGACTAGAACCAGTGCCCATATGGGATGCCGGCGCTTCAGGCCAGGGCGTTAACCCACTGTGCCACAACACTGGCCCCAATTACAGGGTTTATCAGTGATGGATCAAGACCTGGACGAGGAACTGGTGCTGTGGCTTAGCAGGTAAAGCTGCCACTTGCAGTGCCAGCAATCCCATATGGGCGCTGGCTGGAGTCCCGGCTGCTCCACTTCCTGTCCAGCTCTCTGTTATTGCCTGGGAAAGCAGTAGAAGATGGCCCAAGTCTTTGGGCTCCTGCACCAGCATGAGAGACCTGGAAGAGGCTCTTGACTCCTGGCTTCAGATCAGTGCAGCTGTGGCCATTGTGCCCATCTGGGGAGTGAACCAGTGGATGGAAGGCCTCTCTCTCTCTCTCTCTCTCTCTCTCTCTCTCTCTCTCTCTTTCTCTCTCTCCCTTTGTGCCTCTGCCTCTCTGTAACTCTGCCTTTCAAATAAATAAATAATTCTTTTTTAAAAAATATCTGGGACATGATAACTGCTCAATAAATTCACAGTCGTGAGAACTGACTCACTGTGTGAGACCAGCACTAATCCCCTCTCGGGGCAGTGCCCCCCCCCCATGACCTAATGCCCTCCCGGTGCTCCCACCATCTCTTAACATCACCATATTGGGACCAAGCCTCCAGGACATGAACCTCTAGGGACAGACCACACCCAGACCACAGCACCACCTAAATCTAAGAAGGTTCCAGACAGCCTCTTAAGCCAACATTATTGTCTTCCTTTTCAGGACAATCACAGGATTTTTAGACCTCATAAACATGATAAACCCAGAGTAAAAAACAATTTTCTTGTGAAAAGCTGTTAAAGTATTTTAACAAGCGATAAAGCATTTAATAAAATGCCCTCTTCTGGAGAATTCTTCTGTCCTCTGCCCGTGAGTGCTATATGCTAAATACCACGAGCAAGCCCACTAACTCACACCATAAAGTAAAATATACGTGATAAAATTATATTCATCTAGCCGGCGCCGTGGCTCAATAGGCTAATCCTCCGCCTTGCGGCGCCGGCACACCGGGTTCTAGTCCCGGTCGGGGCACCGGATTCTGTCCCGGTTGCCCCTCTTCCAGGCCAGCTCTCTGCTGTAGCCAGGGAGTGCAGTGGAGGATGGCCCAGGTGCTTGGGCCCTGCACCCCATGGGAGACCAGGAAAAGCACCTGGATCCTGGCTCCTGCCATCGGATCAGCGCGGTGCGCCGGCTGCAGCGGCGGCCATTGGAGGGTGAACCAACGGCAAAAGGAAGACCTTTCTCTCTCTGTCTCTCTCTCTCACTGTCCACTCTGCCTGTCAAAAATAAAAAAAAAAATAAAAAATAAAAAACTATTTAAAATTATATTCATCTAAAAACTTCTCATGCAAAGCCTGAAAACAAATCCTTATAATTATGCACCGTAGTGTATTTAATGGAATGTTGAGCTCATTAAACAAAATGAATCATTATAGCTCGTTTATATTTATGCACCGAAAATTGCATTAAGCGGAGACCATGTGTATGCGGGGAACTGGGCTCTTGTTGGGATGGGCCATCTCAGGAAGGAAAGTCACTGTGGGGTTGGGAGCAGTGACACTGCAGGAACTCGTTTGCCACCGCCGTCCCTCGGTGCTCAGGGAATCAGTTCTGGGATGGCCATGGACGTGGAAATGCACAGATGCTCCGACCCCTGGGGTGGACAGGCAGCCTCTGCATACAGTCGATGCATCTTCTCTTTGCTTCAGATCATCTCTGGATGAGTTATAACTGGTGCCACAATGTAAATGCCGACTAACAGTTGTCACACTGTATTGTTTAGGCAACGAGGACAAGAAGATCGGTACACAATCAATAAGATACCATTTTCTTCTGAACACTTGCTATCCATGGTTGGCTGACTCCGGGGATGTGGAACCCATGGATTCAGAAGGCTGACTGCATTGTTCGTATCCAAAAAAGTTGGATAAAACAAGTAAAAAAAAAAAAAAAAAAAAAGATGTAGAAGAAGCAACAGGTGCCGCTCTCAAGTCTGGGCCATAGTAGGCACCCTGGGTGGCTTCCTCCCTACTTGCTCTTTCTTGGACCACCCACTGCTACATCACAAGACACAGTGGTTCGTGGAGAGGGACACATGCCCAGAACTGAGGCCTCCAGCCAAGATGGCCTGAGCAAGCTTGGAAGCTGGGTGCTCCAGCCCCAGCTGAGCCCGCACGTGCCTGCCGCCCCGTGGATGGCTGGACAGCAGCTTCAGGAGCCAAACCACCCAGCGAAGCGACTCCCAGATTCCTGGCCTCACAAACTGTAAAGAGAATAAATGCTTGTTGTTTTAAGCTGCCAGGCTAGGGAGTCGCTGATCACGAGGCAGCAGACAACTAATAAACCCGTCCCATCCCCCTTCCTGCTGTCTGTCAATACGTGCTTGGCATCGCTCCTACCCCGTCTTGGGGAAAAGTCCATCCTGTTGCAAAGAATGATTTCAAGGTTCTCGTGCACAGTAGCATGAGCCAAGCTCTCAGGCAGGAAACTCACCCTCTTCCTGAGGACAAAGCGCCCCCCGGGGCTCCTGGCGGCTACAGCGTGGAGCTGCTCCTCGTACTTTTCTCCCCAGGGGACACTCGGGGTCCTACACTGGCTGCACTGAGACAGACTCACACCCAAGGGGGAGCCAGGCCCAGGGAATGTGCTGGTCTCTGACTTGCTGCTGGGACACACGACAGAGCACAGGGCAGTTCCTGCAGGGCCTGAGAAGATGGGCAAAGAGGTACAAAACGGGCCCCGGGGTGGACAGAGCCAACACCAGCAGCCACCAGGGACGCTGGGGGCAGCACAGCCGCCTGGAACCCTTCTCCTTGGCTGACTCCTAGCTCTACCTCATCTCTGGGAGGAAACCCACAGAGCTGCTGACAGCAGCTGCCTCTGGGGTGGAGACCGGGTGGCTGGCCAGGGCGCAAGACACACTTCCCGCCCGGGTACCTGTGTGTGTCCCTTGTGTTTCGTACTGTGTGCGTGTGTGACCTATTCAAAGAGAGATCAATTAAATAGATTTAAAGTCCCTGTCTACCAGTGTCGCCGAAAGGAAAGATTCTGGGGCGAGCGTGTCCCCTTCCTGGACTGTTTTCTTTGCATCTTAAGGATCTGAGAGGTTCTGGAGTAAGGAATCATGTTGGATCTGCTTAAACCTGGATTTTTCAAATTCGTTCAACCGCATAGCTGTTTCTTCACAGACTCTGTATAAATAGCCCTGACTATAAACAGCCAGCTGTGTGTTTTATGCCGCAAGTCTTGGGTCTGTGCCACTGACAACATAGCTCCAGTTACGCCCATAACACCAGGCACAGGGGCCAGGGGGAAGGACCCGGGAGAGGGGGCAGTGGTGTGGCAGGAGTCAGGACTGGGGGTAGGAGGGGCTTGGGAGACGAGGCCTTTGGCGTGTGGAAGGGGCCCTCCAGGGAGAAAATCCCCAGTCCAGCCCAGATTTCCCAGGGCCAAGCTTGTTGTCATTCATTCCCTCATTCTTACGTCACTCCTTCAGCATCCCCTGCGCTTGTGACCCAGGCCTATCAAGCACACTGTGCACACTTGGGACTCACCCCTGGTAAGGAAGGTGTGCAACCAGCCAGCAGCCCCTGTGAGCTTAGGAGCACCTGTTCCAGAAAGTGTGAACTGTGGGCGGCCACATGAGAAAGTGCAGGAGATGAGGCCGCCGCACTGGGGAGCCCAGGGCCCCGGGGAGCCGAGAGCAGGCAAGGGGGTTGGAGCCAGGGCAGGCTGTGCTGGATGCTGCCGGATCCCGGCCCACACTCACCCCGGGGCTTTGTTTGGGCCTTCTGGGCTTCCTTCGTTTCCCAGGCTTCTTATGCACTGGCTTCTGGTGAGTCCTACTAGGAACTACACACTCGCTGATGGGAGAGGGCCCGAAGAATCAGCAGGTGCAGTGGTGGTGCAGGGGCACCTGGGTAGATGTGCGGAATGTCAGCTGTCTCGGGCCTCACGGGAGCCTCAGGGGCTGCCTGTGCACCTGGCATTGAAGGATGTGTGGATGTGCACCTTGCGGCTGGTATGTTTGTTCACCTTTGCTTTTGCTTAATAAAGGACCCAGCACCTTGTCTTCCTCACTGGCGCATGTGTGTTGGGAGCATAGCCCATGTGCTCATCAGCCAGGGCTGCCACAGCAAGGTACCATAGACGGGGGCTGGGGGCCTCTATTCACTCATCACTCTGGAGGCTGGAGGTCCAAGGTTAAGGTGTCAGCAGGGTTGACTTCTCCTGAGAGCCCTCCCATGGGCTTGCAGGGGGCTACTCTCCTTGTGTCCTCCAGCGAGCTTTTCTCTGGGCATGCATGCCCCTCCTCTGTGTGTCCCAACCCCCTCCTCTTACAGCGACTCCACTCAGCTCGGTTCAGGGCTCATCCTAACAACTTCGTTTTGTTTTTTGTTTGTTTTAAAGATTTATTTATTTGAAAGGCAGACATGGAAAGAGAGAAGGAGAGAGAGAGAAGTCTTCCATCTGCTGGTTCACTCCCCAAATGGCCACAATCAAGTCAGGAGCCAGGAACTCCACCTGGGTGCAAGGACCCAAGCACTTGGGCCATCATCTACTGCCTCCAAGGGGCGTTAGCAGGGAGCTGGATTGGAAGCAGAGCAGCTGGGACTCGGACTCAGAACTCTAACAGGTGCTCATATGGTATGTTGGTATCAAAGCGCCTTTACACGCTGTGCCGCAAGGCCAGCCCCTTAATGATCTCTAAGGGCTCTCCTCCAAACACAGTTGCGTTCTGAGGTCCTAGGGAATAGAGCTTCCGCATTACAATTTCAGAGGTGACACAATGCAGCCCTAACTGTCTCTTGGCTATTGCAGGCTAGGCCAGGACAGCCTGGGGCAAGGTGGGGCTGCAGGGGTGGGAAGGGTGTGACAGAAGGCACCATCAAAGCAGACCTGGAGACTCAGCCGGGTGGGGGGTCAAGCACAGAGTGGCGGGCACTGGCAGCAGCAGGAACAGCACGGTTCGGGCACTGGGCAGTGAAGGGCAGCCCACCTTCGGGGAGAATGGCCAGAGAGGTTATACGAAGGGCCTCTGCTGGCAGCAGCACACCCAGCTGCCAGGGACCCAAACTCCCAAAGAATGCGGCTTTGTGCACAGGGCCTTGGGTCTCCTGTAGGCGTCTGAGCGGGGACACACCGGTGAGAAGGGCCAACCCAGTGAGAGTGCTCACCCCACGGCATTCGGGCCCAGGCTGTGTGTGCCCCAGCGCTGGGGCAGCGGGGGCTGTGGAAGCGTAGGGTCTGGTTAAACCTCCTGCTTAGCCATCAGTCAGACGTATGAGCTGCAAACGTGACCGGTCTAATGCACGCCAAGGGGCAGGGTACTGTGAAGATTCTTCAAAGGCGGGGCACGTGGCACAGCAGAGGTGCGGGCACTGGGTGCCTTCTCCTTGTCGGGCTCCTCTGCGTGCTCGTTCCTCTGCAGTGAGGCAGGTGCACTGGAGCTTCCCCAGGACTGCGATCTGGAGCCTGCCAGCAGGGGCAGGTGCTGGGCCCTGCCTGCAGGAGCCAGGAGCCAGTGGTGGGTGCACCCTGGACCACTCAGCCCCCACCTCTCTATGCATCAATTTTCTTTTTATTTATTTATTTATTTATATATTTTTTTATTTTGACAGGCAGAGTTAGACAGTGAGAGAGAGAGACAGAGAGAAAGAACCTCCTTCCATTGGTTTACCCCCCAAACGGCCACTACGGCCAGCATGCTGCGCCGATCTGAAGCCAGGAGCCAGGTGCTTCCTCCTGGTCTCCCATGCAGGTGCAGGGCCCAAGCACCTGGGCCATCCTCCACTGCCTTCCCGGGCCACAGCAGAGAGCTGGCCTGGAAGAGGGGCAACCGGGACAGAATCCGGTGCCCATATAGGATGACAGCGCCGCGGGCGGAGGATTAACCAAGTGAGCCACAGCGCTGGCCCCATGCATCGATTTTCAAGCTCAGGCTCCCAGCACTCAAAGCCTTTGCAGACCCTGCAGAAGCACTGTGGTGGAGCCTGGGGTAGAGGGACAAGCTGGGTGTCTAAGAAGCAAGACATGTTTGTCTTTCAAACTGCCTCTGAAGGGCCGGTGCTGTGGCATCACAGGTAAAGTCGCCACCTGCAGTGCCAGCATCCTATATGGGTGCTGGTTCAAGTCCCATCTGCTCCTCTTCCAATCCAGCTCTTTGCTATGGCCTGGGAAAGCAGTGGAAGATGACCCAAGTCCTTGGGCCCCTGCACCCATGTGGGAGACCTGGAAGAAGCTCCTGGCTCCTGGCTTCAGATCGGCGCAGCTCTGGCAGCTGCAGCCATCTGGGGAGTGAACCAGCGGATGGAAGACCCCCCTCTCTCCCTCAACCCCTCTGCCTATCTGTAATTCTGCCTTTCAAATAAATAAATAAGTCTTAAAAAAAAACTGGCTCCAAGGGTTGTGCAGGATCCACCTCCAAGGGGAGAAGAACAAGGAGAGGGCTTGGAGCTCATTTTCACCCTCTGCCCCTGATCCAGGGATGGCCCAGACAAGTGTGGAATTCTAGGTGCAATGCTGCTTGTGGAAAAAAGCTCTGCTGGCTTTAGAGAGAGGGAGACAGAGTGGAAAAAGGAGACAAAGAGAGAGAGGTGGATGAGAGATGGTGAGGGAGAGGGAGAGACAAGCCCATGGCTAAGCTCTCTTTCTATTGCAGACTACAGCAACCTCGCAGAAAGTTCCACCCCACCTCTCCCACAATTCGGATTTTATACCACTGCACCTCAGGGCACAGCTGTGCAGGTCAGGCAAGGCCTGGGCGACTGCTTACTGTCCACGTGGAACACCAAAAGGGGGCCACACTGTGGGAGATTCGTGGGCATTGGGCAAAAATCAGATCTGCACCTGACTCTGAATCTGTAGCCATCTGATTTTTTTTTTTAGAAATTTTTTATTTATTTGAAAGGCAGAGTTACAGAGAAAGGTAGAGACAGAGAGAGAGGTCTTCCATCTGCTGGTTCACTCTCTAGCTGGCCACAACGGCCGGAGCTGCGCCGATCTGAAGCCAGGAGCCAGGAGCTTCTTCCAGGTCTCCCACATAGGTGCAGGGGCCTAAGGACTTGATCCATCTTCTTCTTCTTCTTCTTCCTCTTCTTCTTCTTTTTTTTTTTTTTTTTTTTTTTTTTTGGCAGGCAGAGTGGACAGTGAGAGAGAGAGAGAGAGAGAAAGGTCTTCCTTTGCTGCTGGTTTACCCTCCAATGGCCGCCGCGGCTGGTGCGCTGCGGCCAGCGCACCGCGCTGATCCGATGGCAGGAGCCAGGTGCTTCTCCTGGTCTCCCATGGGGTGCAGGGCCCAAGCACTTGGGCCATCCTCCACTGCACTCCCTGGCCACAGCAGAGAGCTGGCCTGGAAGAGGGGCAACCGGGACAGAATCCAGCGCCCTGACTGGGACTAGAACCTGGTGTGCCGGCGCTGCAAGGCGGAGGATTAGCCTAGTGAGCCGCGGCGCCGGCCTTGATCCATCTTCTACTGCTTTCCCAGGCCATAGCAGAGAGCTGGATGGGAAGAGGATCAGCCGGGACTCGAACGGGCACCCAAATGGGGTGCTGGCATTGCAGGTGGTGACTTTACCCACTACACCACAGTGCCAGCCCCTGCATCTACTCTTATCACATGTGCAAATGTGGCTGCATTTAGACCTTGGAAGGAAACACAAGCACATATGCATTTCCTCTAAATAAATCGTGTTCTCCAGTATGCATGTGTGCATGCGTGTCTGCACGTGTGTGCACATGTATGTGCATGTCTGTGAGTCTCTGAGAGCCACCCCTTCACGTCCACCCAGCCCTCCTTGGGGTCCACTCCCTCTGAGTCAGATTTGCAGGGCCAGGGGTCACATTTCTACAGGGCTTTGCTCCTACACAGCCTTGTCAGCTGGGTCCAGAGACCGGCTCCTGACTCCTTGGGAGTGCGGAGCTGGTTCCTCTTACAGAGATGTGAGCCCTGTGCCCTGGGACCTCCTTTCCAGGGGCTGCCACGCCCTGTCCTTGGGCCCCGTGGAGCTCCAGTGTGACTTCCTAGCCCAACTTCTTCTTTCGGTGTAAGACCGGCTAGAATTGGTTAATTGTGAAAGGCCTGTATCCTGTGTAGATTTTTTTTTAACAGAATTTCTCTGGCTCTAGAAAATCTGGCCTAAGTGCAAAAGCCCTGGGAAGGGTGAGAACGTTTGAACCTTGCGTGTCTCTCCAGAGAGTCAGGACCCAGAGGGTTCGAGAGGGGCTTTACCAGGGCAGCAGCTCACATATTGTGGCAGCTAAGAAGTCCCGTGAAGGCTTATCTGCACACTGGAGACCCTGGGATGCTGGGAGCATGGCACAGTGGGACCCCGGAGCCCTCAGAACCAGGGGAACCTAGGGGGTGGCTCTCAGCCGGAGGCCTGAAGGCTGAGACCCACCGAGGGGGCTGTTCACGCTGAGTCCTGGAATCCAAGGGCCAGAGAGCCCACAGTCCGGACGTGCAAAGCCAGAAACCAACGTGTCTACCCACGCCGAGGGGGTCTTCGCACCTGTACTGGTCTCTGCAAAAGGCTCGCAGACACACTCTAACTACCTGGTCAGATTTGTAAGCGTCCCTTAACCCGGTCAGGTAGGCACTGAGGTTTGCCACCGCACCCCCCAGCACGGCCTCATTCACCCAGCGAGCTGCGCCTGGGGCTGCATTCCTCCTGCGAAGCCGCCATGCCCTCCAGGCTTCAACTCTGTCCTGCATCTCTTGGCCCAGAGACGAGAAATTCCCAATGCCACTGCGCGCACCCACACCATGGACCCCAACCCTCCAAAGGCCCCAGCTTAGTGCCGGGAAGGGGAAACCATGGCAATGCCTCCTTCCTACTGGTGCCAACTTCCAGAACCTCAGGCCTAGCCAGCAACTCAGCCCAGGGCCTGAAAAGCCTCCAGTGAGCCTCGTGCTTGAGCCCAGAACCCTGCCTTGCCCGGGCCCCGCCCTCCGTGCCCCGGCCCACAGGCACCCAGCCAGCCGGGCATGGCCCTGGTGCGCCTTCTCTCTCTCTCTCTCTCTCTCTCTCTCTCTCCCTGCTGTTTCCTCCGCTCTCCTCCCTCCTAGGACCCAGCTGGCTATGTCCTGCTCAGCCTGTCCCCCTCCTTGTCCCGCCTGCTCAGGGTAGGCCCGTGACGCCTTCCTCTTGGTGCCTTCTCAGCACCGACGCTGAGCCTGGCTTGAAGCCAGGGTTCCGTAAATGCTGGTTGAACCGAAACCCACTGTGGTTGCAAGTTCCTGAGCTGGTCTGTGTTCTCGTTCCCACGCCCTGGGCTCAGTCACGTGCTGGGGACCCGGCCGGCAGTGTCTGGGCTCCCTCTCCGTGGCCAGGACACTGTCTTCCCGGGGGGACAGGGTCCTCTGTGGGGGGGCACTTCCCTCCCCACATCAGGGCTGCAGGCTGTGGTTTGCTTAGCAGTGGGGCAGACCCTCCTGCCCCTGCTTCTGACCTGAGCTCAGAGTCTGCTGTGGGGGGGCGGGAGCCCGCTTGTCACGCATCCCAGCAGCCCTGCTCTGGCCTCCTTCCTGTGTCTGCTGTGGGCGGCCCTCAGGAAATGCACACTTAGCAGACTGAGGCCTGCATTCAGTTCCCAGCTGAGGAGCCAGCAGAGCCCTGAGGAGTGGTGCCCGAAATGCTTAGGTTTTAAAAGGGAGGAGGGGGCCCAATGCTGCAGCGTAGTGGGTGAGGCCGCCACCTGCAGTGCCGGCATCCCATATGGGCACTGGTTCGAGTCCTGGCTGCTCCACTTCCCATCCAGCTCTCTGATCTGGCCTGGGAAAGCAGTGGAAAAGGGTCCAAGTCCTTGGGCCCCTGAACCCACATGGGAGACCCAGAAGAAGCTCCTGGTTCCTGGTTTCAGATTGGTGCAGCTCTGGCTGTTGCAGCCATTTGGGAGTGAACCAGTGGATGGAAGACCTCTCTCTCTCTCTTTGCCTCTCTCTGCTTCTCTGCTTCTGCCTCTCTGTAACTCTGCCTTTCAAATAAATATGAAAAACAAAATCAAATAAAAGGGAGGAGGATGAGAGGCAGGGGATAGGGGCGGCTTGGAGGTCCCGAGCCTGTGGTCAACTAGGAAGAGTAGTGGCAGCTTTAGGGGCCCACGGGGCAGCCCCCAAAGCCCCTGCAGGTGTCCCCCGGCTGCACAGAGCCACGACGAGGAGGGGGAGGAGCCTGTGGATGCCAGGGTGTGATGCAGGCTGGGGGTGGTGGAGAGGCGCCAGGAGAATGCACGTGTCAGGGGTACCCTCACCCCAGCTGCTGATGGATCAGCTGACCGCCTGCTTGCAGCTGCGCTGACCCTGCTGGGGCCTCACCTGCAGAGCCGGCCCCCACCCTGGGGCTTCCCCATGCAGCCTCTGAGCCAGGGAGTGACCAGGAAGTGACAACCGGGCTCCGGGAGGCTGATGCAGGCACAGACGAGAAAACCCCTCGCAGGCCTCATGGGGAGCTGGTGGGCTGGGGCACCCCCTTGGGAAGGGAATTCCATTCTTGAGGCTGGTGGATGCCAAAGAATTGGGGGGCACGGCCAGAGGATGTGACTCCTCTATACCCTGGGACTCCTGGGGCCCTTGGGGCCAGCTGCCCTCACAGAGGCCTCCGGTAACAATGGTTCAGGCCCAACATTCTCTGCGCTCTCCACACTGGGCCCACTGTTGTGCAGCAAGAAGGGCTAGAGCCCCTCCCCAGCTAGCCACGGTTAGGGTCACGTAGCCCAATGACCAGGGAGGCTTGAAAAGTGGGGCTGTCAGACGGGGTAGGGCCCTAGCCACCCCAGCCACAGTGAAGTGGTGGGCCTAGATGCTGGGGGCAAGGACCATGTAGGTTCTTTGTGTCTGCAGCCTAGCAGGGCAGGATCAGCTAGGGTAGAAGCATCAGGACTGGGAGACGGCTGTGGGTGGGGGTGGAGGCTCCAGGAGCCCGTGTGGAGGTCTCAGGGTCTGGAGCCCCTCCCTGGGCTAAGGGGCACTCACTTCAAGGCGTAGGAGCCCGGGATATAGGTCTAAGCAGCCCTCGATGCCTTGAGCCCCAGGCCAGGGTTCCAGCCCCGCTTCACAGCCCACCTGTCCCCGCCTCCAGGATCTCCTGGGTCTTAGAAGTGAGTCAACAAGTAGTGAACACCTGGCACCTGGCAGAGATCCCTGGGTGGCCCTCGGAAGGGAGGCAATGGGGTCAGCTGAGGCTGAGTGTGGTGGGGGAGGGGCCTGGTGGAGCTGACTTCCAGGAAGCCAGGACATGATGCGGCCCGGTCCCGCCTGGCAGGACATCAGGGAGGGGCTCCTGGCCACAGTCTGGGAGCCTTCCCCAGTGAAGAAGCCAGTGCAGGGTGGTGGCAGTGCCAGGTGGGGGTGGCAATACAGGGTGGCGGCAGTGCAGCATGGTGGCAGTGCAGGGTGGGGGTGGCAGTGCAGGGTGGCGGCAGTGCAGGGTGGTGTCAGTGTAGGGTGGTGTCAGTGCAGGGTGAGGGTGGCAGTGCAGGGTGTGGGTGGCAGTGCAGGGTGGTGTCAGTGTAGGGTGGTGTCAGTGTAGAGTGGTGTCAGTGCAGGGTGGGGGTGGCAGTGCAGGGTGGTGGCAGTGCAGGGTGGTGTCAGTGCAGGGTGGTGTCAGTGTAGGGTGGTGGCAGTGCAGGGTGAGGGTGGCAGTGCAGGGTGGGGGTGGCAGTGCAGGGTGGGGGTGGCAGTGCAGGGTGGTGTCAGTGTAGGGTGGTGTCAGTGTAGGGTGGTGGCAGTACAGGGTGGGGGTGGCAGTGCAGGTCAATGGGTGTCAGTGCAGGGCAGTGGGTGGCTGTGCAGGAGGCATTCGCTGTGTCCTGATCTTGCTAGATCACCCCTGGGCCAGCCTGACCCTCCACTCAGCGCCCTGTGGGGGCCACAGGGGCTTTCATGGCTGCATTGCAGGCTCAGAAGGAGCCCACAGACTGGCAGGGAGCAGCACCCTGCCCCGGGCCCCCAGCCGCTCCCCTGATGAGACTATGTTGACACCGCGGAGAGAGGCGGCTCTGCCAGGCATTGCACCAGAAGCGAAACGTTGCCCAACCCAGAGGAGAAACCACAAGAGAAAAACACTCGGCGTCACTGCAGCTGGGCCTCACCATCTGCTGTGTTCCTGTTCCCTGAAGACCCCCCTGCCCGAGGAAGAGTGGCGTTTGCTTAGGGACACTGGGGCCCGGGCTCCAAGTTGTCCGCATTCTGCAATCTGGGCGGCCCTGACTGAGCCGAGCTGCACACCTGCACCTGCTCTGGAGCCCCCGCCTGGCCTGGAGCCCGGGGCGGAGGCGCAGAGCCTCCCCCCACCCACTTCCCCCGCCTGGGACGCTGCTGTGTCGCCACAGGGCTCTGGGGGCACGGGGATCCGAGGCTGCAGAGCTGGGCGGGTAGATAAACAGCAGCGTGGGGAGGAGGCCTGGGGGTGGGGTTAGTAGGGGGAGTTGCGGCAAAGGCGGCGTCGGGAACTCAGGTGGTGCTTCTGTTTCCGTGGAGGTGCCTGACTCACATTGGCAGTTTGGGGTGGACCCCGTTCTCTGCCCTTGGGGGTTCATGAATTTTTACCCTGGGTAACAGAGGCTCAGCTGTTTCCCCTCCTCTCAGACACATCTGGTCAGTCCCTCTGACCACTCCCACTCCTGACCCCAGCCCAGACCCACCTATTCTCTGGAGGCAAAGTTTCAGGAGTCGGGGGCACTTGTGGGGTGGGCGCTGGAGGCCTGGTTATGGCAGGGCCTCAACTCAGTCTTCAGAGGAGGTAGGCAGGTGCCCTCCAGGGAGGCCACACCCCCAAGGATTCTTCCTGTCCACTGCTGGCTTCCAGGTGCTGCCCAAGCAGCTGTCCCCACTCCCACGGCTGCTGGTTGGCAGCGTTGGCCAAACCCTTGAATCCGGCAGGCCTGCTGCCTTGCAGGAGCAGTGCTACACACCTATGTGCACACATATGTACATATACGCGCGTACCAAGCACTCCCGGGAGGTCTGTGTGTGCCTCTCCTTTACATGCCCTCACTTTGCGGATGCCGGCGTCTGTGCCACTCACTGTCCACGAAGCCAGTTAAGGTCACACCTGTGCTGTGTCCTCAGGGTGGTGGCCTGGCACTTCCTAACCCAAGTTTGATCCAATTAGCCCCCTGCTGTCTGGTAGTCAGCACCTGGCACCTTGAGGCTGAAGGCCTCTGGGGAGACGGCAGTGGCCGCTCCTGGCTGCTGCACCTGTGCATCTGAACGCACATCCCTGGTGACAGGCCTGGGAATTAGCCATGTCCTCGAATAGGAGGGGACGCGTGCCGACACCTGTTTCACTACAGATCAGTCCCGGAGGGACCGAGCCTGGCCCTGAAGAAGCTTTTTCTCTGCAGAAACATGTGGAATGGGATTGCACTCCACGGGAGGACGCATTTGACCGAAGTGCCAGGGTGCTGTGCTCTGTGCCTCCCTCCAGCCATGTGCAAGGAGCCGGAAGAGCTCACAGCCCAAGAGCGGGTGCACCTCGATGGCTTCCGCTCTGTGCTGGTCGCAGGGACGAGTCGCCGCTATGGAACGTTGGAGAGGCTCCTTAAAGATAGAAGAGGGGCAGCACGGGTGGGGAACGTGAATGCACCCTGGGTTGCCCACGCCTCACCAGGACACGCCCAGGGAAGCAGGAAGGTGGGGCTCCAGAGCCGCCCCTGGCCTCTGTCACAGACGCGTGCCGAAGGGGCCAGGGCCGCATTCAGTGACAGCTAGCACATTCGCCGACAGGGAAGCAAGTGCAGTGAGAACTGAGCTCAACCTCCCCAAATAAAAGGCAGGCAAGGACCCCAGGCTGCGGTGTGCCCGGGGCCAGGGCGCGGTCAGGGCCGGTCCCTGTGACTGGGCCACCTGTGGGCACTCACTGTGCTTGTCCAGAGAAGCGGCTCTTTCTGCACTGAGGCCGAGGTGCCTGTTGGAGCCCTCCCCTCCCACGGCACGCATGGAGGCGGAGCCGGAGCGGGAGCTTCTCCCTGACGTTTGCTGGTCAGCGAGGCGGCCCCCAGGTCCTCTCGGAGGTGGCCCCGGGGGCAGGAAGATGTCCATCCTCGAAGGGGCAGAGCAGGGGTTCGCAATGCGAGCTTTCTCCAGCGACTGCTCTACGTAAGGGCATTCGTGCCCTCGCTGCCTAGCGCCAGGTTTTACCTGGAACAAAGAGTAAATTCTGGCAGCATTTAAGGGGGGCAGGGGTGCAGCCGTGTGATTTTTAGTCTCTTAGTGGGCAGATGGGGAGACAGGCAGGGAAAGCAGTGAGAGTCTGAGAGTCTGCAGTGTTTAGGCCAAGGGTGAAGCCTAGTTGAGAGAATTTGCTCAAAGAGACAGAGAGAGACTTATATCACCCTCTGCTTCCTCTGGACCTATGGGTGCCTGCCCTTGCAAGGACCCAGCCAGTGGTCCTCTGAGCACTGCTGTTCCCGTCAGGTGCTGTCACAATGCACAGGGACCCCCAGCGGCCAAAGGAGCTCTCAGAGGGGGCTTTGAGGGGCGCGTGTGTCCATCAGGCGCCCCAGGACTGCAGGCCAGGCCCAGCACTGGCCAGGAGTTGGGAAGACAGCTCTCTCACCACTTACCTGCAGTGCTGCCTCCCCCTCGGGCCCCAGCGCCCACAAACTCCCGCTTCCACACCAGGCGGGCCGTCCCAAGGCCGCCATGCTAGCAGAGTCCGAGCTAACGGGCGTGGGGGTGAGGTGAAGGGCCACGGGAGCACTAGATGGCTGGCAGAAACCTTCTTGAACCTCCCAATCCAGTCAGAACACAGTGAAAACTGTGTCCCCACTCAGCGCCAGACGACGGCAGTGGCACAGCCACAGATTCGTGAGAAACACTAGATCATGCTTTAGGGTGGCAGACTGTATAGCCACGTGCAACAGAAGTACCTGAGACCCACCAGGGAGCCCGTGCTGCCCCAGGGAGCGTGGGAGAGGCCGCTGTCACCATGAGACGGGTCCCCTGTCTGTCACCGATGAAGATGATGTGGCAGCTTTCAGAGCTACATGGTGACCTTGTTTCTTGAATATTTTAATCAGAGAGAAACTCTGAGGGGGGCCGGCACTGCAGCACAGAAGGTTAGCAGCTGTCTGGAATGCTGGCATCCCATACTGCAGTGTCAGCTCCGGTCCTGGCTGCTCCGCTTCAGATCCAGCTCCGTGCTGATGCGCCTGGGAAGCAGCAGGCGATGGCCCAGCACTTGGGTTCTTGCCACCTACATGAGCGACCTGGATGGAGTTCCTGGCTCCTGTCTTCAGCCTGGCCCAGTCCTGACTCCTGCAGCCCTTCGGGGAGTAAATCAGTGGATGAAAGATGCATCTCTCTCTCTTCTTCCCTCCCTTTATCTCTGTCTCTGTCCATCTCTCTGCCTTTCAAATAAATAAATCTCTTAAAGGGGACTGGATGATAAATGAGTGAGAAAGCTGAGGGAGCAATGGAAAAAGGAGGTACACCCAGAGATCCAGAGCCACCTGCCCCCCAACGCCCACTTGTGTTGCTTCTGTAACTAACGAAGCTGCTGTCATTGTCACTACAGAAGCCACCCCCACACTGCCATCATTGGCACTGCAGCCAGCAGCTGAGTGCCTTCTCCCTATCTCCCACCTTCATGCCTCCATCTGGGGCTTCCCCTGGGCAGCACCTAACCAGAACCAGCTGTGAGGAGCCAGGGAAAGGCAGTGTTTAGGCTTGTCACCCCTTGGTACCGAGGAGAGCTGGAGGGAACAGAGCTGAGAGCCAGCGGCACACCTCCGAGACGGAGCCACCAGGTTAACTGCACCACCCCTGCTTTTTCTTTTTCTTTTCTTTTCTTTCTTTCTTTCCTTCTTTCTTTTTTTTAGATTTATTTATTTATTTGAAAGGCAGAGTTACAGAGAGGCAGAGGCAGAGGGAGGTCTTCCATGTGCTGGTTCACTCCCCAAATGACCGCAACAGCTGGAGCTGCGCCGATCCAAAGCCAGGAGCCAGGAGCTTTTTCCAGGTCTCCCACATGGGTATAGGGGTCCAAGCACTTGGACCATCTTCCACTGCTTTCCCAGGCCAGAGCAGAGAGCTGGATCAGAAGTGGAGCAACCAGATCTCGAACCGGTGCCCCTATGGGATGCTGGCACTGCAGGTGGCCAGGGAGCAGCAGACACAGGCACCTTCCTTAGGAGGCCCAAATGGCACCTGGGCTGGCCTGGGACAAAGAGGCATGACAGAATCCTCGGGTGACCTGGGCCTCCAGCAGGGCAAGGGCTTCAGAAACCTCAAGTGTAAAGTGGAGCTAAAAATAACACGGAGCTCAGAGCGGAGGAGGAAGCAGCATATGGCGCTGGTGGGGACTCCGCGGGGGGAGGGGGCCTGCAAGGCTGTGTTGGGGACTCCCATTGTGTTTGCAGGGCCTGGCATGAAGCAAAGTTCTGAACCCACTGGGTGACGCTGTGTGGGAGCAGGTGGGCTTCTGAGGCAGGCACCGGCTAGCCTGGTGTGGGGGCGGGAGGGCTGTGCTCTTTATTAGGGGAGCTGCGGGTGATGCCCATGGCAGAGGCCAGGCAGGCCCAGATGGCAGGGGCCTGGCTGCCAGGTTTTGGACCTGGAGATTGAAAGAAAAGCTTCAGAAAGCTCTGCGGAAGGCTAGCTTGACAGTGGCAGTTGAAAGTGTAAACTAAGCCACAATGCTGGAGGGGGAGGGGGAGGTGGTCTCTACCAGGAGACTTGGGTGTGATCCAGGCGGGCCAGCCTCTGGCTTGGGCAGGTGGAATCCCAGGCATCTGCCTGGGGCCTCCCCCTGCCTCCTCCACCCTTGCCACCCGCCTCCAGCCTGTCATTCCCAAAACAAGCTCAAGGCCTCTGCCGCGGCCCTGCCCCGAAGGCGGACAGACGGGCTCAGTATTGCGCGTGCTAGGGGGAGCTTCACCCCAGCCAGGAACCTGCATGGGCAGGGCGGCTGCCGCGCTGCTTGGCCCTGGGGGGAGGAGACTATTTTGGGTTCTGAACCAGGCTGAACAGATTCTACCTCTAGAGGAGCTTCTGTCGGCAGCCCGGGAGCTCCATCTGCTCCGGGGCACGGGCTGCAGGCTTCATCACATGGTCCCTCAAACCCCAAGCGCTCTGCCCAGGTCTGTCTGAGCCTGCCCCACTTTCGACCAGGTCTCGTGGGCAGCGGCGGTACCAGGCTGGGAGCTCTGCCTTCGTTACCCTGCTTCATCCTCATGAAGCCCAGGGGCCAGGGGTAGGTGCCATTTCGGTCCCCTTTCACACATGGGGAAGCTTTGGTTTATAGCAGTTCCATGACCCGGGCTAGCTTGCTGTAGATCAGGCCGCACACGAAGGGACCCACGCTGCCATCCTGGGCCTCCGTGGGGTCAGGAACAGCCTCCGGACCTGATAGGACCCAGATCCACGATGCCCCAGAGAAGAAAGGAGCCAAGGTGCACTCAGCCTTACGGCAGGAGGAGGAGCCACCTGCCGGCCCCCCACAGCTGAGGGCCACAGCTGTGTTCTTCACAGGCCAGCTCAGGCACACACGTCCTCCGGGACATTCCCTCTGGACGTTCTCTGAGCCTTTAGGGTCTGGGACATTGCTGAGAAAACGGTGTGGCTTAGCCTCCTGAAATTTCCAACAAGTTCAACTTTATACCAGCACCTAAGAGGGCAGAGGCTTTCATTAGCACAATATGCTGATGCACCTGGGCTGCCACAGCTGGCAGGAGCAGTCACAGGTCCCAGGAGGCTCATGGCTGCAGGATGTGGTAGGCAGGAGCTGCAGCGCCCTCTGTTCTGGGCACCCCAGCGCGAGCTGTGTTCACAAAGTCCCAGACGGGCCTTTGTATTGGGTGGAGCAGGCAGGGGGAGCTCCTCCACTCTTGGTCACTCCACCCCCACTTCTCAGAGACCACCAGGTCTGGAGGCTGGGGCCTGGCCTGCAGGGACAGGAAGGCTGGATTTGGCCAAGTCCAGGTGCCCCAGGCTCATTCAGTCCTCCTGGTGGGGTCTCTGGCCCTCTGGCTCTGGAATTCCCCCTTGGAAGGGTCAAGGCTAGATGAACCTCCAGGGTGGAAGGCAGTTCCCGAAGCCCGGGTGGAGTCAGGTGGCTCCAGCTTCCCCAAGGGGCTGCTGAGGGCAAAGGGTGTGTTGGAGGTTATGTGAGGTCAGCCCACTTGTAACATCTACTCCATATGGAGATGCCACTCGAGGGCCTCTGGGGGAGAGGAGCTGTCAATCATATCTGGGGGTAGGAGACACTTTCAGGTAGTTTACAGAAAATGGAATAAACAGAAATGTTTATTTTGGTGCAAAGAATTTTAAAATCCATGCATACGACAGGTGTCCAAAAAGTTCATGGGAGATGGATTTTATGAAAAACTGCATGGATTTAAAATTTTTAATCAAAATGAGCATTTTTACCTTATTTATTTATTTTTAAAGATTAATTTATTTGAAAGCCAGAGTTACAGAGAGAATTTTCCACCTGCTGCAACTCCATCTGGGTCTCCCACATGGGTGACAGGGGTAACAGTGGGCAGGGAGAGCCCCTCCACTCTTGGTCACTCCACCCCCACTTCTCAGACACCACCAGGCCTAGAGGCTGGGGCCTGGCCTGCAGGGGCAGGGAAGGTAGACTTGGCCGTGTCTGGGTGCCCCAGGCTCACACCTTTCTCCTGTTGGGGTCTCTGGCTCTCTGACTCTGGAATTCCTTCTTGAAAAGTTCAAGGCTGGGTGAACCTCCAGGGTGGAAAGAGGGTCATCTTCTGCTTTCCCAGGTGCAAGGAGCCGACTGGAAGTGGAGCAGCCAGGACTTAAACCAGGGCTCATATGGGATGCTGGCATCGTAAGTGGCAACTCTACTTGCTATGCCACAATGCTGGCCCATAAACTTATCTTTTAACTCCATTTCCTTTTTTTTTTTTTTTTTAAAGATTTATTTATTTATTTGAGATGCAGAATTACAGAAAGAGACTGCAATGGCCAGAGCTGGGTCAGTCTGAAGCCAGGAGCCAAGAGCTTCTCCCAGATCTCCCAAGTGGGTGCAGGGGCCCAAGCACTTGGCCCATCCTCTGCTGCTTTCCCAGGCCACTAGCCAAGAGCTAAATAGGAAGTGGAGCAGCTGGGACCCAAACTAGCACCCAAATAGAATGTAGGCGCCACAGGCAGAGGCTTAACCCACAGCAGCAGCCCCGGAACTCCATTTTCAACCAACTCTTTGAAGTGCCCTGTGTGTAGGTCAGAAGTGACCATGCTGGGCTATGACAGCAGAGGGGCCTCACCTGTGACTCAGGGTCAGCTACAGTCTCCAGGCCACATTTGTGTGGCTGTTGGCTCTTGGGGGTCCCTCATGGTTCCTGGACCCTGTCCTTGGGACCTGTGATCTGACATCAAGCAGTGGTCTACACAGGCACAGGCCATTTCTGATGGGACTGGCTGAAGCTTCGGGCCAGGCTAGCAGGATCTGACCGGCTGTCACGTTCAATATTGTCCCTGAGACCCTCTGAGGTCTGTCTGGTTGATCTCCCAAGAGGTATTGCCCTCACCTCCCCCCCTCCTCACCCCCACCAGGCTGTGACTCCATTGTCCATGGAAATAGGATCTGTAAAAAGGTTGGAATAAGGCTTATTCAGGGTCTTGGGAAGTGTTCCAAAGAAATCAAATTCTAGTCCGAATTTGCATATTATGCAGCGGCCATAGCTGAACCCGTGATGATGCCGTGCTGCAACTCTGGCCCAGATCATGGTTAGAACATGGTTGGAATTAATGGCTGCTTTACCAGAGATCTGCCATCAGGGAGACCCACAAGCCAGTCTGTTGCATTGGTTTTCTTTTCTTTTCTTTTCTTTTTTTTTTTTTTTTAACAGGCAGAGTGGACAGTGAGAGAGAGAGAGAGAGACAGAGAGAAAGGTCTTCCTTTTGCTGTTGTTTCACCCTCCAATGGCCGCCGCGGCCAGTGCGCTGCGGCCGGCGTACCGCGCTGATCCGATGGCAGGAGCCAGGTGCTTCTCCTGGTCTCTCGTGGGGTGCAGGGCCCAAGCACTTGGGCCATCCTCCACTGCACTTCCCTGGCCACAGCAGAGAGCTGGCCTGGAAGAGAGGCAACTGGGACAGAATCCGGTGCCCCGACCGGGACTAGAACCCAGTGTGCCGGCGCCGCAAGGCGGAGGATTAGCCTAGTGAGCCACGGCGCTGGCTGCATTGGTTTTCAATGTGGAAAGCAAGGGCTTCAGCGGAAGCCAGCTTATGAGAGCCTTGGCGACTCTGCCAGCTAGGAGTTGGGTCACTGGAGACGGAACTGCCCTGGAGTTGAAGGACTCAGAGGTCAGAGCCAAAGACCTTGTTGGCTCTAAACTGAAAAGCCTTTCACTCTACCCAGCTTCCAAAGTGACCACTGCTGTGGAGGGGACAGCCAAGCAGGGTCTAGCATTGCAGGCAGAACTGTAAACTTCCTGTAAGAGATGCCACCTGCATCACCTGGCCAGCTCTCCTCCCAGGCCAGCGAGGTAATGGGAATCATCAGGGTGCCTTCCTAAGGACGTTCACACCTCCCTTCCAGGGTGCCCCACGTGAAGAGATAGATAGGTCTGGGCCTCATAACTGGCAAGGCCTTAAAGCCCACCTGATTATTATCAGGCCCCTTCTGTCAGTTTCTATCGGCCTCTCAATGAGAAAACTTGCTCGTGGGTTAAACAGCACCTTTCTTGGGTCCTCCAATGACTCTGTCCTTTGTTTTAGACCCTGTGAGTTTAAACTGCTTGTTAGATTCGTTTTCTCCAGACCTGAAACAGTGAAACCCTAGATGGCTGTGCACATGACGCCTCGTGCCCTCCAGAAGCCACCTCCTGCTGGAACCCTGTCTTGACTCCCCTTCTCAACATGCATGAAGCAGCCAGTCAATCATCACCCAGTTCCCCTAATAGAAGTTAGGGTCCATTCTTCTCAAGAGGGGAATACGAGGAGTCCTGTGGGTTAACAGGCAGTCAGTGGAATTTGGGGTGCATTTTCTTAGGAATCTCCAATTTTACCATGAGAATTGCAAGGGAGTGGGGATTTCACCCTCCTGGGCTCACAGTTTGTTGTGAAAACAAGTCACCAATCCCACCCTGCTGGATGGTTTTTTCTTTTATCAAGAGCAAGCCAGACAGGATAAACGATTGCAAATCAGGTCTTTTGATGGGTTTTGTCCCCCGCTTGTAACTGAATGTCAAACTGAATGTCAAAGGTTTGTTTTGTTTTTTTTTCAAAATTGCTCTTAAAAACTCCACTGCCGCCTGAAGCTTAGGGTCTTTCCTCTCTTGGAGCCCCCTCCATGCTGCTCTGGCTGAAGGTCTTTGACTCTAATAAATCTTGCTTTTAAATCTAACAAAAAAAAAAAAAGGAACATGGTTGACTAAGGAGAGGGGGAAGGCCGTTGAAAAGCAGGCTACTGATTTTGACTTTAAGGAGGGCATTCCTGGGGATGGATAAGGAGTGCATAGATAAGAACAAAGGACTGAGCCAGGCTGTAGGCCACCCCACCCTGCCCCTGCCCATGGCTAAGATAAAAACCAAAGCCTGTCAGATAGACTGTTCTGGCTGGGTCAGTGGCCCAGTGCAGCCACTTCTCAGACAAAGACTCAGCCCTGTTTCTCCTGAGTGCCTTGGGGGCTGCTTAGGGTTAGGTGTCCTCTACGGCCAGGTCTCCCCCTGGGATTGTCCAGGCCCCCAGGCCGGCTTCCTGCAGGTCCTCTTGTGCCAGCTGCATCCTCTACTCTTCCTGGCTTTCCAGACATTTCACCCCTCCACTGGCTTCCACCGCAACCGGGTCTGAGAGTCGCATTAAGCTCACGGAGCCTGTGTGTGCTGAGCCTGCCGAGCAAGCTGGCTGTGGGTAGAATGTAACGTTCTGGAACTGTCTGTCCTATGAGCAAATGGATGAGCCAGACCCCTTTCAGTAGAGGTCTGCTGATATCCCTACAGGAATGCACACTGCTCTGACCCCCTTGTTAAGCAGGAAAGGGTGATATCCCGCCTTGGGCAGCCACGTGCTGCTCCCAGGAGCCAGAGAGGCAATCTGCCACACCGAAGACATCGCCTACAGGCAGCTGAAAGGTGACTGCTTAGCTAAGTGTGTACAGTCCACTGCAGACTGCTCATACGTCTGATTTTTAAAAAATATTTATTTATTTGAAAGGCAGAGTTACAGAGGGAGAGAGAGAGAGAGAGAGAATCTTCCATCTGCTGGTTCACTCCCTAACTGGTCACAACAGTCAAGGCTGAGCCAGGCTAAAGCCAGGAGCTTCATCTGGGTCTCCCACGCTGGTGCAGGGGCCCAAGCAATTGGGCCATCTTCTATTGCTTTCCTAGACCATCAGCAGGCAGCTGGATCAGAAGTGGAGCAGCCAGGACAGGAACCAGTGTCCGTATGGGATGCCGGCACTGCAGGTTGAGACTTTAACCTGCTGAGCCACAGTGCCGGCCCTATGATTTTTTAAATATTTATTTATTTATTTATTTTAAATGCAGGGTTATAGAGAGAGAGGGACAGAGAGAGAGAGAGAGAGAGATTTTCTGTTTGCTTGCTCACTCCCTAAATGGCCACAACACCCAGGACTAGGCCAGGCTGAAGCCAGGAGCCAGGGGCCCAAGCACTTGGGCCACCCTCCTCTGCTTTCCCAGGTGCATTAGCAACGATTGATCAGAAGTGGAGCAGCCAGGACACAAACAGGTGCCCATATGGTATGCTGATGACACAGACTGTCGCTTTAAATCGCCGAGCCGCAGCACTGGCCCCACATCTGATTTCTGTAATGCCCAGACCAGTGAATTCAGTGGGAATAGGATCACCCATGAAACTACTGGAGTTATGACCCCACGGTGCAGCCGGGATGTGACACTGTTTAATTTTGTATATTCTCCTGACCCTGGAGAGGCAGTTTCAGAGACTTGCACTTGGCTCCCCCAGCCAGGACAGCTCTGACCCCTCAGGTTGAGGGATCCCTGTGGGGCTGTGTGACTGCCAAGGATCTCTGTGCGAGGGTTGTCTGCAGGAGGAGGAGGACCAACCTAGGGCACGTGGGGAGCCGGAGCTGGTTCCCGCGCTCCTCCCAGACAGGGAGCTGAATGCATTTGTGAATCCAGTCCCCACGCCCCACAGTCCGGAAGCTTCTGCATCGCCCTCTGCCCCAGGCATGGAGACCAAGTGAATGGCTGGGGACAGCCACGGGGGAAGCCTGGAGGAGTCGCTGCTGCTGCACCTGCCGTGGGGTGGCATAGAAGCAGCCTCTCCGGTGCTCAGAGCACTGGCTCAGGCAGGCCCCAAAACCGTCCGAGCAATGGCACATGGGGGTAGAGGGTGGCTGCCCTTCCTAACCATCCACCCCGGGGGTGGGCTCTAGGAGGCACCTCCCCAGCTCTCCTCACTGCCCACCTGACTGGCCACTTGCAGTGAGAGTCGCACCCACCCTGCTTCTGATGGTGAAGTGCCACCATCTCTCCTCTCCTCCACTTGGCTCCCCGTGCGGTTAGCCTCGACCCCCAGAGGGCAGCCCCTCGCAGCTTCTCAACAACACTTCCCCCCTCACTAGCCTCTGTCATGTTGGCAAATAGGGGCCGTGGACCCTCGGCCTCCTCCTGGGTTTCCCAGCCTCTCTCGGAGCCTGTGGTCTCTTCCTTGCAGTTACGGTGTCTCTGTCCACACTGTGTGGGCTGGGCTGTCCCAGGTATTCCAAGAGCCACCCTAGCATGTGACAGTGCCATCTCCCGGGACCCTGCTGGGCTGTGCCCCCGGGGCCAGCTGTCCCTCATCTTGTCTTGTCCCCTCCTTGCTCCAGGACCCAGTTCAGCATGTGATGCTGGTCTTCCAGGCCCAGCTTGGGCCTGCGGCTCCTTTGGCATAAATCCTGCCCCTCCCATTCTGGCGTGTGCTGCAATTGAGGACATTGAATGGAGCAGGAAAAGCCAGTCCCACAGGACAAATCCCACAAGCTTCCACTCCTGTGAGGTTTTGAAATATGGAGAAAATTTAAAGTCACAGAGACAGAATGTAGAATGATGGTTGCAGGGGGCTGGCTGGGGGGTGGTAATGTTGAATGAGTAGAGTTTCAGCTTTGCAAAAATGAAGACAGTTTGGACATGACTGCAGAATAATGTGAATGTACATAAGATGGTAAGTTTTAGGTTATGTGCATTTTACTATAATTAAAAAAAAACCTCTCCATTAGCAGGTCCTGCACCTCCCCCCATGGGCTGCACTGGGATTTGACCTTGGCTTTCCTGAGGGATTGTGGCCTCGGCTTGCCACATTGGTACCTGTCACACCTGAGGCTGCTGTGTGGATGGGGAGGGAGGCACTGGCACCCAGCAGGAAGGAGCGGTCACAACCAAGCGATGTGGTGTGGCCAGGCAGCTAGCATAGGTGTGAGTGAACTAGCAGACCATGCCAGCCCCCGGTGAGTGTAATGCTATCCCTCTACCTGTCAATCAATCCCCCCTTTCCCAGGATGCACCTGCTTCATCTAGGACCTAAAAGGGGGGTTTTATGGAGGTTTCATAAAATTCCCAGGTGGCTTCAAGCACACAGACACTGCAACGCCTACCCCATACAAGAGGCCAACACCAGCTGTGGGGAGCCCTCTCTTTTGCCACACAGGCCACGGCTGGAGGTGCTACTCTGGTGCTCCTCCCCCAATTCCATCTCCCTTCTGACAGTCCTCTGACCCAGTCCTAGTGGGTGTCTGTCCGAGTGGGGCAACCACACTCACGTGCACGTGCGTGTGTGTGTGTGTTCACTTTCTCACCTCTTGGATGAACCGTGTTGCCCCTTTGTGCACCTCGTACAAGTCTGCACTTAGGAATCGTATCTTTGTGTGGGACAAGGACCTGGAGAAAACACAGAGTGCTCATCCCCGAAACATGAAGTCTCCTTGCACTCGTGGGGCTCCGAAGCCCCAGGTTCTTCCCTGAGACTCCCAGACCTCCGGAGCCCAGGCAGCCCTGCCCTTGCTTCGGCCCCCTGCAGAGGCCAGGCATCCCACCACTCCTGTGAGCACTTCTGAGCCTTGTCCCCCTGCCCACAGCCTCTCTTCCAGCCCCCAGACCTCCCAAGTGCCAGAGATTGGGCTTTCACCTTTGATTAAGTTTCCCATCTCATCGTCATCTCTTTCATGCATTCATGTATTTGTTTGAGAGAGAGAGAGAGGTGGGGGGGGGGGGGGGATCCTGTCTACTGGCTCTTTTCCCAAATACCAGAATAGGGCTGGGCTGGGCAGAAGCCAGCAGCCAGGAGCCCAATCCAGGTCTCCCATGAGAGAGACAGGAACCCAAGTACTTGAGCCATCAGCCTTGCCTCCCAGGGTCTGCATTAGCAGGAAGCCGGGTCAGGTACCAGAGCCAGGATGGAACCCCAGCACTCCAATTATGGGATGCAGGCATCCTGACCGCCAGGCCACAAGCCTGCTGCTTCCTCACCCCTGTGTAGCTCCGAGTGTGCCCTCTGGGTATGTCCCTCCGGCTCGTCTCATGTCCCGGCATCTCTACGGTTCATATCCCTCCAGAGGGTGACAATCGCTCCACTCCATAGGTCCCTGCTACCTCCTGTGGTGTCAGAGAGAAGCTGCTTCCCACCAGACACCAATGTCTCCATGAGGAGGACAGGCTGGGGTGGTGGCAGAGGGGGACCCCGGAGGCCCTGCTTGTCCCAGGTGTTGGACGGGGCCTGGGCCTGTGCACTGATGACCTTGCTGGGTCACCAGCTACGAGTAGCCCCTAGGGGATGGGGGATGTTATCTTGGAAGAGGCCCTTCAAGCCAAGATAATCCTGGGGCGGGGCAAGACCGAGGCACCTGCTGTTGATCCCCAACAGATGGGCCAGGGCATCTGGTGGGCGCCTGGGCCTCCACGCCCCTTTGCTTCCTTTCTGCCTCCAGTCCTCAGTCTGCGCTGTGGTGTGGCGCCTCCAGCAGCCTGGGTGCACATGCGGCCCCAGGCGTTGAGTTCTGCAGCAGCACCCCCGGCCCAGCCCCCAGTGTGCCAGCACCCCAGTGCCCACAGCAGAAGGCCTTGGGAAGACCCTGCAGACCGGCCGAGCTGCCCCCAGGCACACCAGGCCCACACTCACCAAAGGGCTGCTTGTGCTCTGTAGGCACCATCTTGGATTCTGCATCATTTCATCCTTGAATCTGCGTTTTCTAAGTGAAATGCACGGGACAAAGCAGCCTTCACGGGGTCCCCTGTCCACCAGCTCCTTCCCCCACCTCCCAGTAAGGGTTCTAGGCCACCCTCCCGGCCATCGGTCCACAGGCACCTGCACCTCACCCAGGTCGGGTGTGCAGCACCCCACACGGATCCCCAGACGCCCGAGTCCAAGGGAGAGCCGTATGCGACAACAAAGGGAAGCCCATTGCTGCTGTTGGAGCCCTCCACTCCCGTTCTCACTGCCCGCCTTGCCCTGCGGTGGGATCTGCCCAGGTCTGCACATTCCTTTCTTATCAGACCCCTGAAGGAACGCAGCTGTGAAACTTGGCCAGCAAGACTGCCTGTCTCCCCGGCTCAGCTTCCTCACCAGGAAAAGGGTCAGCCCTTCCCTGCTTCCACACCTGCACTTACGATTCCGGGCCCCAGAGCTCGCAGGCAACACAAGCCACGAGCACAACTCCGGACCACCCTTGGGTGCCAGGCCAGAAGAGGGCCAGTTGTCCCTATTGGAGCTGTGTGTGTGTGTGTGTGTGTGTGTGTGTGTGTGAGACTCATCTTCTGTTTTCCCCTCAGGATGTGACAAATGCATGCTAGCTCCTAGTGCCAGCTCCAGAACTCCAAACAGGTGCTCTCCCACATGCCCTGGGCTCAGGGAGTCCCTGGAGCATCACTCCCACCCCTCCCCCCCCCCCCCCCGCCTCAATGCAGCCCAGCACTCTACGTCGAGCTGAGCATTCTTGATGCCTGGTGGCCTCGCAGGCTGTTCAGCAGAGGAAGTCGTGCCCCGTGAGTACCCAGCCACAGCTGGGCACGCGCTCCAGTGACACACGCTGTGGGGGGCACAGCCTGGCCTGCACCCTGGGGTGGGGCGCCTCCCTGATGATCCCTCTCTCGGCCCCCTGGGAGGGGTGGGAGCACACAGGGCGATTGTCTCTGATCACGTGCTGGGGAGAGAGCCACACAGACCTGCGGCCGGGGGCAGGGGCGATGAAAACAGCCCTTTGTCCAGGGCCCCGTCTGCCACACACTGGGCTTGTGTTTCTTGCTTTATGACAATCGGGCGAAACATTAGCCCGGGCCATCAATTATTCAGATCTCATTGCGAGGTCAGAACACAGCCACTCCATCCTGCCTCCACCCAGAGAGAGCGAGAAAGCCAGGGGATGGGTTCCAGAAGAGAAGCTGTGGGAATTCAGACAGGTCTCTGGGCTGGGGCCTAAGCCCTCCACACTGTCAGCTCTCAGCTGCCCGCCCCTCTGGTGCTAACCCTCCTCTGTCCACTCCAGCCAGACGCTGCTCAGGCTTGCTGAGGCTTTGGATGCCACTGGACGCCCGAAAGCATCGCTCCAGTGAAGGGAAGGCTCTGAGATGGCAGGAATACAGCAACACTGTTCCCCAACATGCACACACACACACATGGAAACATACACCACACATGTGCAAGCGTGCACATACACACCACACATATGCACACACCCACACTTGTGCATACATGCAACACATTCACACACAGACCACACACACCCATAACCCACTTCGGCAGACACATCCAACACACATGCATATGTCCCATGCACACACCACACATATGCCACACGTGCACACACATCTGACAAACAGCCCACACATGTACACACACATACAAACACCACACACACTCACATACATCCCGCCATGTGGCACCCACTGTCCTCTCTGGTTGCATCTACTTGGACTTCCCCTGCTGTCCTGCCCAGCAGTCCCTCTGCAGCTGTCCCCGAGCCTCTTCCATGTGTCCCTGGCACATGGTTCTCAGAGGTACCCACCTTTCCTGTTCGGAGTGTTTCAAGCCATGCCTTTCCCATTCAGCTGCAACCGGAGATTCTGAAAGATTGCATTTTCCTTATCTTTCAGTTCCAAGAACTTTCTAACTCTCCTTGTTTCTCCTTTGATCTGGGGAATTTTTAGAAGTGTTTTGTGTGACTTCTACATACTTGGGGACTATCCAGACATCTTGGTATGATTGATTTCCACTTTAATTCCCCTGTGGTCAGAGGACATTCTTGGTGTTATTTCCAGCCCTTTTAAATGTATTGAGTGTTGTTTTACGATCCTGCACGTGGTAGGTTTTGGTCACATGCCCACCTGCCGTCTGCAGCTGGAGGGAGAAACTTTCTGTAAATGTCAATTAGGTTGAGCTGGTAGAGACGTTGTTCACGACTTCTGTATCCCAAACGCTTTTGTGTCTATGGAGTGTTGAAATCTCCCACTGTAAGAGTGGATTTGTTTGCCTCTCCTATTAGCTTTGTCAGTTTTTGCCTTATGTATTTTGAAGTTCTCTTGTTACATGTGTGGATACTTTTAAAAAATATTTATTTATTTGAAAGGCAATGTAAAAATATTTATTTATTTGAAAGGCAATGTAAAAATATTTATTTATTTGAAAGGCAATGAGAGAGAGAGAGAATATTATCCATCTGTTGGTTAACTCCCCAAACAGCTGCAACAGCTGAGGCTGGACCAGGCTGAAGTCAGGACCAGGAACTCCACCTGGATCTCCCACGTGGGTGACAGGGAACCAAGGCCTTGGGCCATCCTTTGCTGCTTCCCAGGCACATTGGCAGGGAGCTGGATGGGAAGTGGAACAGCCAGGACTTGAACCGGTGCTCCGATATATAGGATGGGGCTGTTGAAAGTAGCAGCTTAACTTGAGGTTCCACAATGCCTGCCCCATATACACAAGACCATTTAGGATGATATTTCAGGTACCTTGGGCTGCCACAGCAAAGCACTAGATGGTGGCTTAAACAGAAAGTGACTCTCACGGTTCTGGAGGCTGGAAGTTCAAGATCAGGTGCTGGCTCTTCCTGGCCTGCAGACGCCTCCTTCCTCAGTGTGCTGGCCCAGCCCTTCCTCTGCACACGTGGAGACAGAGAGAGCTGCTTTCTCTCTCTCTCTCTCTCTCTCTTCCTCTCTCTCCCTCCCCACCCCCTTCTTACAAGGACATAGATCCTTCCATGTTAGAGCCCTGCTCTTTCAACCTCACTTGGCCTGAATCACCTCCTAAAGGGCCTTTCCCCAATCCAGGTGTCTTGGAGAGGGCTTCAACATAAGTGGGGCAGGGCACAGTTCTGTCACAGCGGACAGGTGCGTCGTGCGGATGAATCGACGGTTTTATCGACATGAAATGCCCCTCCTTATTTATAGTAATGTTGTTTTTTTCTGTCTTTAGTATCTATACTAAAGAAGCAATTTGAATTATCCTATTACTTATAGTAGCTATGATTAGTGTCCCTGTGATATGTGTTTCTGTATCCTTTCACTGTTGACTTCCATGGGATTTATATTAAATTTTGTCTCTTGTAGATGACACATTTTTTAAAATTTTATTTAAGTTCTACAAGTTTCAAGTATTTCATGTACACAGATTTAGGAACATAGTGATACTTGCCACCCTGCCCTCCCTCCTGCCCACTCTCCAACCCTTCTCCTCCTCTCTCTCCTATTCCCACCCTGAATTTTTACAAAGATCCATTTTCAGTTTACTTAGTACTCGCAAAGTTAATCCTAACTGAAGAGTTCAACAAATAGTATGAAGAAAAAACTCTGTTCCTTTGTGGAAGAGACAAGGGCTGTAACAATCATCAAATATCAACATGTCCATTTCACTCCTGTACATTATATTTCAGGTACTCTATTAGTTACCTCGGATCCAGGAAAGCATGTGATATCTGCCTTTTGGAGATTAGTTTATTTCACTAAGTATGATGGTTTCCAGTTGCATCTATTTTGTTGCAAAAGACACGATTTCTTTTTTTTTTACAGCTGAGTAGTACTCCACAGGATAACACATTTTTTAAAATTCAGTACAAACTTCACTTCTCTGTCGTTTAGTTTTTTAAGTTGTCAACATAGTTGACTTTAATTTTTGTCCATCTTTCTACTTGTCTTCTGTTTGTCCATCTGTTCGTTTTTTCTCAGTTTCCATCTTTTTTTATTTGCATGTTTTTAGATGTGAATTTTGATCTTCGTTACTGATGTATTAGCTATTCTTATTTTTTTCTTTTAAAGATGTATTTATTGGGGCCGGCACTGTGCCATAGCAGGTAAAGCCGCCATTTGCAGTGCTGGCATCCCATATGGCTGCTCCTCTTCCAATCCAGTTCTCTGCTATGGCTTGGGAAAGCAGTGGAAGATGGCCCAAGTCCTTGGGCTCCTGTACCTGCATGGGAGACGGGAGAAAGCTACTGGCTCCTGACTCCAGATTGGCGCAGCTCCAGCCGTTGTGGCCAACTGGGGAGTGAGTTGGTGGATAGAAGATGTCTCTCTTCTCTCTGCCTCTCCTTCTCTCTATGTGTAGCTCTTTCAAATCTTTAAAAAAGATTTATTTATTTATTTACTTGAGATGCATAATCACAAACAGAGAGAGAGAAATCTTCCATCTGCTCGTTCACTCCCCCAAATGGCTACAACAGCCAGAGCTGAGCCAATCTGAAGCCAGGAGCCAGCAGGTTCCTTCAGGTCTCCCACTTGGGTGCAGGAGCCAAAGCACTTTGGCCATCTTCTGCTGTTTCTCCAAGCCATCAGCAGGGACTGGATCAGAAGGCAGCTAGGACTTGAACTAGTGTTCTTATGGGATGCCAGTACTGCAAGCAATGGCTTTACCTGTTTTGCCACAGCACCAGCTACTGCTCTGCTTCTGATCCAGCTCCCTGCTAATGTGCCTGGGAATGCAGCAGAAGGTGGTCTAGGTACTTGGGCCCCTGCACCCATGTGGGAGACGCAGTTGGAGTTCCTGGCTCCTGGCTTTGGCTTGGCCAGCCCTCGCCATTGTGGCCATTTGGGGAGTGAACCAGCAGATGGAAGATACCTCTTTCTCTCAACTACCTTTCAAATAAATAAATCTTCAAAAAATTAATGGGGATTAAAAAAACTTAATTTTTTCCTCATTCAAAAATTTCTTCAGAAAAAAAAAATAGACTATTTGTAATAACAAAATTATCAGCATATCCTGGGGTATATTACATATGTGCTCAATAACAACAGGATGGAAGAAATAATAATAGGATAACAAAGAATGGAAGAGGGAAATGATTCCTGTAAAAGTTTTACTGTTTTTTTTAATAAGATGTATGTGTTTATTTGAAATTCAGAGTTACAGAGAGAAAGGGAGAGACAGAAAGAGGGAGCTCTTCCATTTGCTAGTTTACTCCCCCAATGACCACAAGAGCTAGGGCTGGGTCAGGCTGAAGCCAGGAGCCAGGAGCTTCATCAGGGTCTCCCATGTGAGTGACAGGGATCCAAGCACTTGGGCCATCTTCTGCTGTTTTTCCCAGGCCATTAGCAGAGAGCTAAATCAGAAGCAGCCTGGACTTCAACTGGCACTCAAATGGGATGCTGGTATTTCAGGTGGCAGCTTTACCTGCCAGGCCACAACACTGGCCCCAAGGTTTTACTTCTTATGTGAGCAAGTCTACTATTATTTGATAGGTTGATGCTGGGTATATTGTAAATTCTAAAGCCAGTACTGAAATAATAAAGATAATAAGGGCCGGCGCCGCGGCTCAATAGGCTAATCCTCCGCCTAGCGGCGCCGGCACACCGGGTTCTAGTCCCAGTCGGGACGCCAGATTCTGTCCCGGTTGCCCCTCTTCCAGGCCAGCTCTCTGCTGTGGCCCAGGAAGGCAGTGGAGGATGGCCCAAGTGCTTGGGCCCTGCACCCCATGGGAGACCAGGAGAAGCACTGGCTCCTGCCATCGGATCAGCGTGGTGTGCCGGCCGCAGCGCGCCAGCCGTGGCGGCCATTGGAGGGTGAACCAACGGCAAAGGAAGACCTTTCTATCTGTCACTCTCTCTCACTATCCACTCTGCCTGTAAAAGAAAAAAAAGATAATAAGTGTAGCTGGGGCCAGTGCTGTGGTGTAGTGGGCTAAGCATCCCATATTGGCGATGATTCGAATCTTGGCTGCTCCACTTCCATCCAGCTCTCTGCTAGGGCCTGGGAAAGCAGTAGAAGATGCCCCAAGTCCTTGTGCCCCTGCACCCATGTGGGAGACCTGGAAGAAGCTCCTGGCTCCTGGCTTTGGATCAGCTCAGCTCTGGCATTGTGGCCATCTGGGGAGTGAACAGCAGATGGAAGACCTTTCTCTCTCTCTCTCTCTCTCTCTCTCTCTCTTCATTTGCTTTTCTCTAACTCTGCTTTTCAAATAAATAAATATTAAAAAGAAAGAAAGAAAGAAGCAGAGCAACTGGGACTAGAACCTGTGCTCTGATACGGGATGGTCATATCATAGCTAGCAGCTTAACCCACTGTGCCACAGTGCCGGCCCCTCTCCCCAGGAATTTGAAGATATGCATTTGACAGTCTTCTGCCCTGCATGGGTTCTGATGGTCATTATTATTTTTGTTCTGTATACATAATATACCTTTAAAAGATAGGCTTTACATTTTAGAGCAGTTTTAGGTTCACAGCACAGTTGAGTGGAAGGTACAGGTGTTTCCTGTACATCCGCCGGCCCTAACCATGCATAGCTGGCCCACACCATCCTTCCTCATTTGACTGTGCCTTTGTTATCATTGATGACCCTGTAGTATCAACCAGAACCCACAGCTGACATGGGGTTCATTCTTGGTCATGTGCATTCTAAGGGCTTGGACAGACGTGTAATAACGACATGAATCCACCATCACAGAATATGTTCCACCATCACAGAATGTGTTCACTGCCCTCGAGAGCCACTGCGCTCCACCCCTTAGGTCCTTCTTCCACAACCTTAGCAACCCCTGAGCTTCTCCTTGTCTCCTGGGTTTTGCCTTTTGAAGAATGTCGTAGAGTTGGCATCATTCAGTTTGCAGCCTGAAAAGACTGGCTGCTTTCACTTAGTAACATGCACTGAAGAATCCCCTAGGTCTCTTCCTGGCTGGACATCTCTTTTCTTAGCACTGGAGAAACCCGCTTGATTCAGCCATTGACCCACTAAAGGGGACGTCTCGGTTGCCTCCAAATTTTGGTGACAGTAGCTGTGGCAGGTTTTGCGCAGAGGTACGTGGACAGCTCCTTTGAGTGAACATGAAGGAGCACGTTCTGGCTCGTCGCAGAGCAGGCTTCATTTTGTAGGAAGCCACAAACTGTCTTCCTGAGCAGCTACGTCACCACCGGCAGTGAGCGCGAGTAGCTGCTGCTCCCGTCCCCACCAGCATCTGCGCTGTCAGAGCCCTGGATTTTGGTCATCCTAACAGCTGTGTAGTTGTTACAACTTGCGTTTCCCTGATGACACAATGAGCAATTTTTTTTTTTTTTTTTTTTGACAGGCAGAGTGGACAGTGAGAGAGAGAGACAGAGAGAAAGGTCTTCCTTTGCTGTTGGTTCACCCCCCAATGGCTGCCGCGGCCGGCACACCGCACTGATCCGAAGCCAGGAGCCAGGTGCTTATCCTGGTCTCCCATGGGGTGCAGGGCCCAAGGACTTGGGCCATCCTCCACTGTACTCCCTGGCCACAGCAGAGAGCTGGCCTGGAAGAGGGGCAACCGGGACAGAATCCGGCGCCCCGACCGGGACTAGAACCTGGTGTGCCGGCGCCGCAGGTGGAGGATTAGCCTAGTGAGCCGCGGCGCCGGCCACAAGGAGCATCTTTCAGTGTGGGTTTGCCGTCTGTGTATTCTCTGGTGAGAGACGTAACATGCCTTTGATCTCTGGCTGATTCTGAGGTTTTCTCTTCATCGCAGATTCTCATCAATTTGAATATAACGATCTTAGATTTTGTTGCACTTTTTAGATCTCTGCGTTTATATTTTCCCGAACACTTTCAGTCACTGTTTCTTCACACATTTTCTCTGCCCGTGGTGTCTCAGCTGCAGAGAAGTGACACCTCTTGACATGGACCACAGGTGCACCCCTCCCAGCCGTTCTTCTTCCTGTGCTCCCCGCGGATGTTTCTGGTACGTTGTCTTCTAGGTTACTTCCACGTCTTCTGCCATGACTCATCTTCTGTTAAGTCCAGGTTTATTTTCAGACTTATATTATTTCTAAGTTGACATATAGTTCAACAGAATTTTCTTTTTTGGGTGTACAGTGCTATGAGTTTTCAAACATGTTCAGCTTCTCGTATCTGCCTCTCAGCCAGAACACCAGGTAGCTCCACTGCCCGCCGAGTCCCTGTGCTGACTTCCCACAGTCACATTGCTGCCGGCATCCACCGCCTGGAAACCCCTATCTGTTCTCTAGAGATGACACGGTTTTGTAATTTCTAGAATGTCATTGCTCTAGCCCATTTTGCATTGTTATCACAAGTTACTCGAGGCTGGGAAACTTACAAAGAGTTTTGGTTCACAACTCTGGTGACTGGAAGGTCCAAACAGCACGGTGCCAGTGCCCAAGGCATCACAGCCTATAGGAGGTGAGCAGAAACTGGCTGCAGACAGTTTTATAAAACCCACTCTTGAGAGAAGTATTTTTTTAAAGATTTATTTATTTGAAAGATAAAATTATGGAGAAACATAGAGACACACAGAGAAAGAGATCTTCTATCTGCTAATTCACTCTCCAGAGGGCTGCAAGGGCTGGGGCTGGGCCAGGCCCACCTCCCATGTGGGTGTCAGGGGCCTGAGGACCTGGGCCATCTTCAGTTGCTTTCCCTAGCATATTAAAGGGAGCTGGATTGAAAGTGGAGCAGCTAGGACTCAAACCTGAGCTTCTATGGCTGCCAGCATCAATTGTTTTTTGCTTAAACTGCTGCACCACACTGCTGGTCCCAGTTATGATGTATTTTATTAAAATGTATTTCCAAATTCTCATTGAAAATAAAACATTCTCAGATATTTTGGGGGTTGTTTGTATCTATGTTTGTAAAGGATATGGTGTCAGTCTTTTCCCAGGCTGTTGTCTGGTTTTGGTATCTGCGTAGTTATAGTCTCAAAAATTGAGTTCAGAAGAGTTTCCTCCTATTTTTAAAGACATTCTGTAGAATTGTATTATTTATTATGTAAATGTTCAATGAAATTCATCAATGAAACTGTTTGAACTGGAGATTTCTTTTTGTTAACAGAGGTGGAGGTAGGTAAGATAGGTTCTTGTCTTTATGCAAGAAAAAATTCAGACTTGAGGCAGAGAGCAGTGGTGAGCAAGGCAGCAAGGTTGAACGGGGCAGGGTACCCACAAGAACGGATGGGCATCTCTTTAGACAGACTCTGAGAGACAGTCCCAATCACTCAGAGTGGGGAGAGCAAGGTTACATGGTTTAGTGGAGACAATGCACCTGTGGCTCAGGACAGAGCTGAGAGCTGAGCATGCAGTTTGTATTCAGTCTGGGGCTTATAAGGGAAAGGGGTCCAACTCCTGAGTTTCTCCTTCCCTCTCTGTCTCCTCCGGGACGAAGGGCTTGCTGGGTGTGAACAAGGTGAAATGCTGCTCCGTGCTATCAGACTGGGGGCCCACCTGGTGCCAGGCAGAGGTGCTTCTGCTAGGGTGCCTTCCGTTGGGGAAAGCCGTGAAGGTTTCCTTGCCCAGTGTTATCAGGCTGGATGACCCGTGGTGCTGAGAGAGGATTCTCCCTGGAGCTCTCCTTGGGGGGGAAGGCTGAGACCACCTGGAAAGTTATCAGGTGTGGGCAGGACCTTGTAGTGTGAACTCCTGGGCTACTTCCAAGGTGTGCGTCTGTTAACATTCCTCTCTGAAGAAATTCTATTTTCTTTGCCCAGCCCCCACCCCACACACATACGTGGGCTAGTTTCTAACGTCCCCCTAACATTTTCCAAGCTATCTTAATCACAAATTCAACTTTAACCCAAATGATGTAGGACTACTCAAGTTGTTGGCTTTTTCTTGGGTAGGTTTTGGTAGTTTCTAGCATTGGTTCATTTAATCTGTTATCAAATGCATATGCACAGAGCTGCTCATGGGATTCACATATTATCTTTTTAGTGTCTGTGTCGCGTGTGGTAGTTGCTACACTGTTGGAGCTGTCCTGTTTGAAATGTGCTGAGTTTCTTCCATCTGTAAGTTTGTGTCTTTCACCACACTTGGGATGTTTGTAACCAATCTTTCATCAGATACGAGTTGAACACCATCACCAGTCTTTCCCTCCTTCTGCAGCTTGAATGATACAAACACTGGGCCTTCTGGTTGTCCTACAGTGTCCTGCTGCTCTGTCTGTTAACTCCTTTTTCTCTCTGTTCAGATCATTTCTATTCATTTCTCTCTGTTCAAGTTTACTCACCGTCTGTGTTCCATTCTGTGGCTACGCCCATGCAGTGACTGATTTTATTTATCTTGTTGTCATAGCTTTCAGTTCTATAATTTTCATTCGATTTTTATTTTCTACTTTGCTGAGATTTTCAGTCCTTCCTTTTATCTCAAGAGTTCCTGTTGACTCTCTGAAGGAGGATTATAATAGTCGCTGGAAGTCTGATAATTCCATCTGTGTGGCTTCAGGGTGGGTGCCTTTGTTTTTTTCCCTCATAGGCTAAGATTCTTTTAATTCTTCAAATGCAAGGCATTTGGGGTTGCAGCCTGGACAATTTGAATATTACGAGGCCTTATTTATGTGCGTTATTGAAATCCTAAAGAGAACATTGAGGAGCAGGCTGTATGTTCTGACTCACAGTCTGTGGGCTGTGGCTCCAATGTTAGTCCAATTCGGACAGACTTGGCGATACTACTGGGATCCGTTCTTACGCATTGTGCACGGCTCCTTCTGGATCTATCTTCAAGTTAGCTCAATTCTCACAGCCTGTGGTGTCATTTAGGGGCAGATCCAGGCCTCTGAGCCCAGAGTTCCTCCCTCTCCACTGCCTCCAGCTCCCTGGAGCGCCCCCACCACCACTACCACCACCATCCTTATCCTGTGGCCAGAAAGTCAGGGCTTTGGCTTCCCACTCCGATGCCCGATTCCCGTGCCTGCAACCGCACCCAGGGCCTGTCTGTGGGAGGCCACCAGGAGAGGAGTCACAGATGTCACCCCATGTTCTTGGTGCCGTGGCTATTTCGGTCAGGCGCCTTCCCGCCAGCCACCGTTACAGCTGTGGTCACACTGCTGAGGTGGGATTGCGAGGGGCTGTGGGGAGAGAGGAGAGGAGAGTGACCTGGAACGTGTTCTCTTCACTCTCCGAGTTAGGAGTCCTCCTTCCTGCACCTGAGGTCTGGAGCTCCTCTGTGCCTGTCTGGGTGTGAGAGGCTTTGAAATGCAGCATGGGCAACTCCGGAGGAAGAGCGAAAGGGAAACACGAGCTCTGGCATCAAGCCCCCCCCCCCCCCATCTTCCCACCACTTACCTCTGGGTCCTCAGACAGCAGTGCAAGCCTGTCCAAGAGTCAGCTTCTCTCAGGGGAGAGACAGGGTGGAGGGTGCTGGCTGCGCGTTGCCCAGGCCAGAAACCTCCACCCTGTGAAACTTCGACTTCAAAGTCCGCACTTGTCCAGCTCTGGAGCTGCCACCAGTTTCCTTCATTCACAGTTTCACTGTCTCCTTTCATTATGTTTGTATTTGTCTTTAGGTTCTTGAAGCCAGGGACGGCTAATCCCATCATCACTGCTGTTCACCTGTTACTCTCAATTTGTTTTTCTTTTGGTTATGGGTCATGTTTTCCTGTCCTTTTGCATGTCTAGTAATTGTTATTGGCTGCTGGACTCAGGAACCTTGCATTGTTGAATACCCGGATTCTGTTACCTTCCTTTAGAGTCTTGTGTCTGTTTAGGGAGGCACTTAACTTCTTTGTGCATCAATTGAAACTTACAGGTGTCTGTTCAAGTCCCAGCTACTGCACTTTTGCTCCAGCTCCTTGCTAATGCACCTGGGAAAGCAGTGGAAGATGGCCCAAGTGCTTGGGCCCCTTACCCACATGGAACCAGTCCTGGCTCCAGGCTTCAGCTTGAAGACTAAGCAACTATTCTATGACAGGATTTGGGTTGGGCATTGGGAGAGCTGTTAAGATGTCATGCTGCTGTTAAGGTGCCCACATCCCGTACTGGAGTGCTTGGGTACAAGTCTCTGCTCCACTCCCAATTCCAGCTTCCTGTTGATGTGCACCCTGGGATGCAACAGGTGATGGCTCAAGCAATTGAGTCCTTGTCACCTATGTGGGAGATGCAGATTGATCTCTGGACTCCTGACATTGTCCTGGCCCAGCTCTGGCTGTTATAGACATTTGGGGAATGAATCAGTAGATGGAAGATCTCTCTCTCTCTCTCTGCCTTTCAAATTCAATAAATAAACAATATTTCTAATAGTATCTGTAATGGACTTCGAAAGCAAATTTGCAGTCCTTATTGTTATTACAAAAGTGATACTCACTCTTTGTTGAAAATGTGGGGTCTAGGGGTCGGAGTTATGGTATAAAAGGTAAAACTGCCATCCGCACCACTGGTATCCCATATGGGTGTCGATTAGAGGACTAGCTGATCCAGCTCCCTGCTATTGCACCTGGGAAATCAGCAAAAGATGGCCCAAGTGCATGGGCCCCTTGCACCCTTATGGGAAATCCGGAAGAAGCGCCTGGCTCCTGGCTTCAGCCTGGCCTAGTCCTGGCCATTGCAGCCATCTGGGGAGTGAGCCTGTGGATGGAAGCGCTCGCTCTCTCTCTCTCTCTCTCCAACTCTAACTTTCAAATAAATAAATAAATCTTTAGGGGAAAAACAAAGGTAAAAAGGTAGAGCATCATGGCAAACTCCCTCTGCAAGAAGATTCACCCAGGACTTCCCTGTCTTGGCTAAACCTGCGTCCGCTCTTACCAAATATCCACAGACAGACACTCTTCTCTAAAAGTGAATGCACAGGGCGTGACTTGTGAAGGGTTGTTTCTGAGTCTCCCCAGCAGGAGGAACCGATGGGAGAAACAGGGAGAAGAGTTTTGGCAAATACTGGCCCGCTGCTCTGGGTACGAGTTCCCAGACTCCAGCTCGCGGCTGCGTCGGTGGCACGGGTGGGGGCTGCCTGTCTGTGAGGAGCTTGGGGCAGGCTGCGCTTGCTGGGGATGGCAGGGGCGTGCCTTGTTTCCCTCCCGCTTGTGCGAGGCACAGAGAGAATCCGCCCGCCCCTCGGGCAGCCCACCAGAGGTGGCACCCTGGAGCCCTCAGGACCAGCTGTCCCAGGAGTCAGTCTTTCTGGATCCATCCATTTGCGATACTTGTGCTCATTTCCTATCAAGAAGACACTTGACACAGGTTCAAATAAAAGACAGCAAGTCACGGATACTATCGCCCAGATAATTTTTCAGAGGCAAGTTATAAAAAGACAGGCTAACTTGTACTATGAGACTTGAGACAGTGAGTGGTTAGTTGCTGTGAGTAGTAGTAGTAGGGGCTATCCAACCCCTAACAGAAGCCCTGGGGGTGGACGCGGTGCCGAAGTCAGAGCAGGGATGATGTGTGTGCACCTCGGCGGAGACACCCAGCAGCACAGAGAGCGCAAGCTGTTACCGCGCACACCTGAGTTTCTAGGGTGAAACAGGTGAATATTGCGACTCTGGCAACATCGGCTGTTGCACCAACTTGGGGGAAAAGCCTCGGTTTGCACACTGCCCGCCTGGAATCCAAGCTGCTAATCAGTCCCTGGGGAGGCAGGAATGTTTTCCCGCTTGGCTCCTGATGCCATGTGAACCTCCAAGATGTTGCACCACAAACAGGCAAGCTCGTCTGTGGGCTTTTTTTTTTTTTAACCAAAAAAATGCGGTTTCAACAAACTCTACCCGAGGCTCCTGGAGGGGCATCTGGCCTGTGGCCAGCACACAGGGGAGAGAGGGAGGGGGCAGGGCAGGGCCGAAAGGGGGCCAGCGACACTTGGGTTGGGGGCGCTGGTGGGGGCCTGAATGCTGGGAGGGTGGGGGAGGCTCTGCAGGGGCAGGGCCGGCTGCAGGGCGAGTCTGGCTAGGGGTGTTCAGCTGGGTCTGGAGCAGGAAGCTCCATGCACCAGGCTCCAGGGCGATCCCTTGGGCGTGGCCCTCTTCCCTCCTTGGGGTGTGGCCTGACCCAGTCCAGCAGCACGCAGCAGCCCGTTTCTCCCCATGGGTCTCTTATCAGAAAGGAGCCCCCAGCAGACTTCTGCTCAGACCTCCCGTACAGGCCCCAGCCCCCAGTAAGAGGGTGAGAACAGAGGGGTCGGCAGTGACTGCTCTGATCCCTGAGTTCCTCGGGGAGGAAGCGTGGGCCTCAAACCACCGGGAGAAGAGGACAGCCCCTGGGCCAGCCAGCTGGGGCCGGGGCCAGGGTGTAGGGGGGCCAAGCAGAGACGGAGGGAGGGTGCTCCTGCAGTCCTGGGTGGGGGTGCTAGGACATGGGTGACACTGCCAGAGCAGCAGCTGTGCCTCTAGCACTTGGGAAGAGGCTAGAAGCCCCCCTCCCCCACACTGCACCTGCATTGGAGCTGCTGCCTCAGCCTGGAGGGCTCCCAGGGAGGCTGCAGGGCCTGGGGTCCCACAAGAGGGAGGAGGGGGTGCAGGTGCAGCCCCCCACTGAAGCAGTGAAGCTGTAGACCCAACAAAGCCCCCTTCAGGGCTGGGCTGCAGGCAGGGCACCCCCCCCCCCACACCTCTGCATGGGCTGTGTTTCTTGGCTGCGCTCACCAGTGCTCTGGGCTGCAGACCTGGGGGGCCCTCCCCTCCACACTCCAGACACCAAACGGGCGTCCTGCAATGAATTCTGACCTGGTCCACCTGGAGAGACCCTCAGGTCCTGCAGAGTGGGCGCAGTCCCTCAAGGACACCCCCCCCCTTCTGATGCCCTTGTTGTCCCTGTGCTCGGTGACTCACGGAACCTACACTTGTGGGTTTATTACGAACAGAGGATGTTATAAAGGAACCAGATAAAGAGCCAGGTGTCCGGGTCTGGAGGCCAAGGTGCACAGGAAGGGGTGCAGTGGCCCCGCCCACTGGGCACGCCACCCTCCAGGAGCCACCCCTGGAACTGGGGCTCTGGAGAGAAGTCCTTTTGGGTGTTTGTGGAGGAACAACTGACTGCACCACTGGCTGCGGTGAGCAGCTCAGCCCAGCCCCTCTTCCTGCCCCAAGGCCGAGGGGCTGGGACTGAAAGCTCCACCCCTCTGCTCACAGTTTCCCGGTGAATGTGCAGGGGGCCCCAAGCCCCAGTCGCCTCCTTAGCACGCAAGAGGCAGTTCCTGTCTTCAGCAATTCCCTAAGTTTGGGAGCTGCACGCAGGAAGGGGTGAAAATACAAAGAGCCAAGATCGGCTTCTGGTTACATCACGGAGTCACAGGTGCCCTTAGAGGACCCTGCTGGGCGAGGCCAAACAACTGGATGTGATATCCTCCCTCCGTCTACCTTGACCCCAGCAGGCCAAGGCAGCAGGCCCACCACTGTGCACACCTTCGGGGGTGGCCCTGTGTAGGCCTGGGGGGCGGGGCGACTAGCAGAGAAATTCCAGGTGCTGCACAGGGCAGGCCCCTCGCCAGTGGGGAAGGACACTGCAGGAGGGAGACACCAGGACAGGGCTCCTTTTGCTGGCTGAGGGTGGTGCTGGCCTCCCTGCAGCAGGCGACACCAAGATGGAGGGAGATCCGGGATCTGGCCTGGGCCAGGAGGAAGATGGTGCACCTTCACCCAGATGGGCATGCATTCTTTTTGTATGAGTTTGGGGGCATTTGTAAGCATTTCTTAAGGGGCTTCCTCTTCTCTTTGTAGGGGGTGCCTCCCCCTACACCAGCCACCCCACCCCCACCCCACCCCCACCCTCGGTTATTCTGGAGCACAGGCAGTGCCATTTGGAGGCTTGCAAAGGAGAGGATTCCCCAGGAGGAGAGCCTCTGAGCAGCACCTGTGTGTTTGCTGTCTTGCTGTGTATTGACTAACGCCTTAACACGCTCCTGGAGGTCAAAGCTCTGGGGACCGGAAGTCCTGTCCCCCTTCGGCCAGGTTGGCCCAAGCCAAGGCCCTGAGTTAAAACCACCTGTTGCGGGCCCAGTGCTATGGCATAGCAGGTGAAGCCGCCACCGGCACTGCCCGCATCCCATATGGGTGCCCAATTCAAGTCCCGGCTGCTCCACTTCCGATCCAGCTCTGCTACGGCCTGGGATAGCAGTGGAAGATGGCCCAAGTCCTTGGGCCCCTGCACCCTCGTGGGAGACCTGCAAGAAACTCCTGGCTCCTGGTTTCGGATAGACACAGCTGCGGCCATTGCAGCCATCTGGAGTGTGAACCAGCAGATGGAAGACCTCTCTCTTTCTCTGCCTCTACCTCTCCGTAACTCTGCTTTTCAAATAAATAAATAAATCTTTAAGAAAAAAAAAAAAACACCTGTCGGCAGGAAGGGAGGGAGCATGTGGCTGGCCGCCAGGGCTGGGGCAGGCCCAAGTTTGGCTCTGCCCCACTGGTGGGCCCTCCCTGTGTCCCCTACGCCTCGCTCTGTGCCTTGGGGCTGAACCCCTTAACCCTGAGAATGCTGGGCTCAAAGGCAGAAGGCAGTGCCAGAGACAAAAGGACCAGGCTCTGGGGCGCCCCCAGTCACCCTGGGTGACCGGCTCCTCCCCCGCGACCTGCTTGGCTCACGGGGGGTTAGCGGTCAGGATGCAGAGGCCCCAGGCAGGAGGAAGGCGGCAGGGCACACCCGTCCGGCGCGCCCACCCCCTGCGGTCATGTGCTGGCTGCCACAGAGGCCCACAATGGGGCTTTGTACAGTGGCTGGCTCGGAGCACACAGTCCGGTGTCTGGGCAGCCCTGGCCAGCCGGCGGTGCCAGGCCTGACTGCGAGATGCCGGGCTGGGGGTGGGGGATTCACCCTGCCCAACCCCTCCAGGGCCCGGGGCCAGTGCTCTCCAGGAAACACCTGGGCTGGCCTGACTGCCTCAGGGCCACTGGGAGCCCCTGGGGCTGGGGCAGGGGAGCGGGAACCTTCCACAGAGGCCTGCCTTCAGTGTCCCCACGGGCAGAGGGCCACCCACCCCAGCCTGCCTCTGGGATTCCCCAAAGAGCCCCCCGGCCCCGCCCCTCTTCCCCTCCCTCCCCCGTGAAATGGGAAAAAAAGATGACAGAGCGGTCGGATTTTATAATGCTGTTTGCACTTTTTGGAAACATGTGTTTTAAAAAATGTTTGAATGTGATCACATTCTTTTTAAATGAAGTGATTGTGGTAGATGGGGGAGGCTGATGTGTGGCAACACCCTTAATTGGCAAAATAAAAAGTTGGCAACTCTGTTTTCATTTTTTCCTTTTAATTTAATTCATGAAGCCCCAGCCTGGGACCCCTCAGCGCTGGCAGGGTCACTGGGCAGGCGGGCGTGAGGTAGAGGCCCCTGGTGTTGAGGAACTGGGTCTAGGTGGGGGGTCCTTTTGGGTCCAGGGCCCCTCCCCTCTTTTCCAGGGATGCCCTGTGGTGCTCTCTTCTGGCCTGTGTGGGGCAGGTCTGGGAGTTAGGGCAGGATCGGGGGTTCTCAGGACGCTTCCTGCTGGGTTCTCCCCTGGACAAGTATGGGTGGTGTCCATCGGGTGGTGTCTGTCCCCGGCAATCTGCACCCAGGGTGGTGTCTGTCCCCGGCAATCTGCACCCACCCTCTTCAGCCGTCTGGAACAGGCCTCCCTGTCACCTAAGTGGCTAGGCTTGCAGCTGAGACAAATGGCAGGGACCGGCCCCTGCCTCCTGCTGATGGCCGCTCTGTGTGGGGGGAGGGGACAGCCCTGTGGCCATCTGCACCTAGGCTTTCCTACAGCCTGGCCCACCCGATCTTATCAGGCCTGAGCTGCCCCTGGGGATCTCAGGCGGCTTGGAGAGGGCCTCCGGGGGAAAATGGCTGAACCGAGACTGGGGGATGTCTGTTCTGGTTCTTCTTTTCAAATGACACGGTGGTGTGTCCCACGATTTAAGAAGAAAAACCCTCAGATATTTTTATTTCCTTTTTGAATGGGATTTGCATGGAGGTTTTTAAAAATGCAAACAAGGCCTTTCTATTTGGGCCTGATTCTCACAGGGTGTTTAACCCATTTCGTGCTGTGAATAATTAGGTAAAGTAGTTGCCCAGACAGATGGGGAGAAATACTCCAGGCCTGAGGGGTCCCTGCTCTGGGAAATGATAGAGTGGTGGCCCCATTCAGGGACACCAGGGAAGGAAGTTCGGAGCTTGGTCTTTCTGTGTGTGATAGCTGGAGGGTGTTGGGGTGGGAGTCAGCACAGCCTCAGTGGACACTGGCACCCCTGTGTGGGAGCCCCAAACCCAACCCCAGGAGGTTGACCATCTGATGGGAAACCCAGTGGGTAAATGGACAGAAACAGCCAGGAGCAGTCGCACAGTGCCCAGGCTACTGGGAGAACAGAAAGAAGAGGCACAGGTGTGTGTGCCTGGGGAGGGACAGGTTGGGGACAGCACCTGGGGAGTCCGTGAGGAACGTCCATCCTGCAAAGTGCAGCCTGCTGCCTGGACAGAGGGTCCTGCCGTGCTCCCCAACCCGGCTGGCTGTGAGCGCAAATAACCCAGGACTGCCTGGCAGGAAGTCAGGTGTGGCTGGTAGAGTGGCTGCCGGCAGGCGGAAGCCAACCCGAGGCCAGAGGTCCGGAACATCCTGGGAAGTGCAGGTGTGGGAGCTTTCTCATCTGCGAAGTGGAGACTCTGTGGGGGAGGGAGGATAAAGTTAGGCACAGAGCAGATCAAATGCGAAGATACCCAAGGAAATCCTGTCACTGGAATCTTCCGAGAGTGCAAGGCTGCCAGGAGGGGGCAGGGTGGGCATGGCTGCCAGGCACCGAGGGGGCAGAGGGCACAGCGGGACAGAGTTCAGACCAGGGCTGCAGTGCTGGGCTGCGTGCCCAGGGTGGCCACACCACCTTCCCCTGAGCAGCGGGTGTCCCTGGTTGGCCTGGCGTGGCCGTGAGAGAGAGAGAGAGAGAGAGCCCTCCTGTTGCCAAGGAGCCCCAGAGCTTTCTGTGTCAGAGATGAGTGGGGGGCCCTGACCCCTTGTTTTCTCTACAGCACCCTGTGCACAGCTGGGGTCAGCAGGTGCCCTTGGCTTCCAGGTGTCGGACAGGGAGGAATGGACAAAGATCTCCTACATGGGCTGGGAGCGGGCTGAGTCAGGCACTGTGAGTGCTGAACTGAGCAGAGGGGCCTGAGAGACCCCCTCGGATGGATCTCCGAGGGGGTGGCCTCACAGCCCATGGGCCCACAGTGGTCCTGGAAGCCCCAGAGTGCCTGTGGGAGCGGCCTGGGAGGCAGCATTTCAGCAAAGAAGCCGGAGGCAAAGCCTGATGTCTGAGTGACAGATGCTTAATTTCTCACAATGTTTCTGGGGCTTTTGTTCAAGAGCAGGGGAACTTTCGGGGGGAGTTATAAAGGGGACCCCCAGCAAGCCTCCAGCTTCGGTCTGCTGTGACCCTGTGCATTCCTGCAGTGCTTGCCAGAACAGTTTTGAAACGGTTTGAGGCCTTGCCCTGCTCTATCCAGTGTAAGGTTATAGAACTTTCAGACAATTGGGGGGGGAGGATAAAGGGGACCCCTTCCCAGACAAGACTTTTCCAGGGCCCCTAAACCAGAGGAATCACCCCGCCTTCCTGGCCTTAACCCCCACCCGACTCCGACAAGGTGGAGTGGTGCCAGCAGCCCCTAGCCGCGCCGCGCCACAGCCTAGCCCGGGCCACCTGGTCAGAAGGGAGACTTCAGGCTCCTGGACCCCTCCCTCTCCAGCCCGCTCCCCCTCCCAAATCCGGGAGCAGGAGATAAAGCTCTTCCTGCGATGGGAGATGGTACGTTACCACGGGGGTCTGGGAAAGGGGGTGGGCACACAAATCCACATCGCGGGGTTTCGGGCTTGTCTCTAACTGCCCCTCACCCCTAAACGACAGGAGATGAGGCCCGAGAGGGCACCTTTCAAAGCTGCTACGCAAGAGGTGGTTTTACCTAAAGCATCAAGGATTTGACCAGCTGCTCAGCACACTCGCGTGCTTGTTTAAGATTTTGCTTTTTATTTGATTTTATTTGATTTTTTATTTTATTTATTTGAAAGAGTTCCAGAGAGGGGGAGACACACATACACACACACAGAATCTTCCACCCTCTGGTTCACCCCCCAGATGGCCACAACAGCAGAGGCTGGGCCAGGCCAATGCCGGCAGCCTCATCTGGGTCCGACTTGGACCAACTTGGGCCAACTTCTGCTGCTTTTCCCCAGGCACTAACAGGGAGCGGGATCAGAAGCAGAGCAGCTGGGACAGGAACAGGTGCAGGGTCACAGGCGGTGCCTTTAGCACTACACCACCACAGTGCCAGCCCCGGCCCCTATAATTGTTTTTCTAAAAGGTGTTTGAAGTGATTCACTGTGGCATTTGGAGTGCCCCCACCCACCCAAACACAGCTTCAACTAAGCTGTTGAAGACTGACCCATCCCGACCCCCAGCCCAGCCCCTCTGAACTTCTAGCCCAGCTGAGGGCTGTGACCTTAGCCCTGTAGCCCTCGTGGGTGGGAGCCGGGGGTGGGCAGGGGAGACCAGGTTCTGACGTGGTGATGGGCGGACAGTATGGTCTGTGTGTCAGCAGTGGGGACTGGGGACAGGGGACAGGAAGGCTGCTCCCTGGAGATTGCCCCCAACCCAGCCAGGCATAGGTAGGAGAGGGAGGGCACACAGGCCGAGAACCTGTGGATGGAAGGCTGTGGGGGCACAGCTGTAGAAACCGGCAGAGACAGACACTGCGGCCCTCCAAGGCCCCAAACAGCCATGTGTGCCCCTGGCTCCCATAGGGACCCACAAGGACAGAAGGAAACTGCCTGCTGGGCTGGGCGGGGCTGGGCTGAGCTGGCCACACCCAGAGGGCAGGGTTCATCTGCTGCCTGGGGGAGGGGGGTCATAGTCCACCCAGCACCGTTGACAGGAGGTCAGCTTTGTGCCATGGGGCAGGGCTGGCAGTCAGCTGGTGCCTTCCCCTGGAGAGGTGGGGGTGATAGAATGACTTTGCAGTCTCCCAGCTGGAAGGGCTGGGCTGTGGAGCTTGGAGAACAGATGGACAGCATGAGGAGGACTCACACCTGGGCCTGTGCACCTGTGAGCAGCTGGGCCACATTGCCCAAGCAGCCCAGGCTACCACCCTGCCCAAGTGAAATGCAATCTGCCACCTTCCTCTTCTCCAGTCATTATTTATTTATCCGGAAGGTGCTTTGGTGACAGAAATTCAGGGCTGCACGTGGGCGTCTCTAATGAGGGCAATCGAGAGCAGAGAAGGGGACGAGGCTGACCCTCTGGGCTAACAGCCTTGGTGCAGGCTCCTGACCTCTCTCTTGATGTCTCCTCCCAGCCATCGCAGCAGCAGGAGTGAGGCAGGTGAGGTCCTGGTTTTACAGGTGGGGAGACAGGCCTGGGAGCCGTTGCTCTCCAGGTCACAGAGGCACCTGCCCCAGAAGCCCTGCTGGTGGCCTGCAGCCTCTCCCTGTGCCCTGACTGCTGCCCGCCCCTGAAAATTACAGCTGCCTGTTGTTGCCATGGCGACTGGTTGTGTTATTCCATCCTGCTGGGCTGCAGGCCCCACCTCTCCCAAGATGTTCTGTGCATGCAGGAAGCAGCCTCCATTGCTAAGGGTGTGCGTGTGTGTGACAGAGATGGCCCTGCCACATCTCCTCCTCCCCCAGCCCCCACTGCAGCTTGGAGCACAGGTGTGAGGCCACTGTACCCCTGTGCAGGACACTGTGTGTCTCCCAGCTCCAAGTGAGGTCCGTTCCCTGGGTCAGCACACAGAGAGGCCCACGTGCTTGCTTCAGCCACAGCTCTCTGTGGATGGACCATAATCTATGTAACCAAGCCCTGTGGGTGGACATTTGGGCCATGTCCAGTTTCTGGCTGTTGGGCACAAATCTGCAGAGAGCAACCTTGAACCTTTGTTAGTTTGCACCTGAGAGAACCTTTGCAGGCTGCTTGTTTTTAGGTTTCTAGAAGCCGCCTGCCTGGAACCGAGTGTGTGCATTTCCAAGTTTGGTAAGTACAAGGAGACCTCAAAAACTTCATGGAAAAAAGGAATTAAAAGGTAAGTTTACTCTGGCACAAGGATGTTGACATCGATACAAAGTCTTCTCACAGTATGTATTCTCCGCAAATTTTTGAAGACCCCCAAATTGCTGTTGAATGTTATCACCCATGGTGTCCCCCACCCCCAGCATGGTCCAGGCCCGCTGATGAGCAGTTCATCTCAATGATTGTATCTCATTTCCCCAGGGTCTAAATAGAGGCTATTCCAATTCTCACTCGAGACAAGCAGAGTGAGGCTTGACAAGTTCAGAAACTCACCAAATCAGTTTAGGTCAGCGTGGTGGGACCAGGAGGGAACTGAGTCTCTAGGCCCAGGGCTCCGGCCATTCTCTATGGGCACAGGGGCCCAGCCCTGGCATCCTGCTGCACCCGGAGGGCACTGGGCTGGCGGTCTGTGCCTAGCCCTCCTCACCTGCTCCCCAAACCCTGTCAAGCTCTGGACGCGCCCTCCTCACGTCTGCCAGGTGCCTCTGGCAGTGGGCACTGCTGGCCCCTCCAAGGCACTCCCTCTGAGGCACTGGGCTGGACTTGAGGCTGGCCTGGGCATGGGCCACCCTGCTGGTGCTGTTCTCTGGCCTTCGAGGCTATTCTCAGGGCCCAGCGCCTCTTGGCTCTGAGAGTCAGGACAGAGTCCCGGGGCCGGCGTGGTGCTGGCCGGTGCTCACCCGGCCAGGCTCAAGGGAGGACAATGGGAGAGGCCGGGCAGGCTCTGGGAACCCAGGCACGCCCCGCCTCTCTCGCCCAGGGCTCCCTCCTTCTGAATCACAAAGCTGTTAGCCGACTGGGGAGGGAGCGTCGAGGGTAACCTCCGCCCGCATTTGCATGACAAAAGCAATCGCCCAACGGCTCTCGCCGGCTTTGTTGAGAGTCTGCTCGCGGCCTTGCTCCGGCACAGCCTCGGGAATTGTTCCCTGGCACAGGTCGTTCCTGGGCTCCACAGCCGCCCTGCCGACAAAAGCCACATTGTGGGGCCAGCGGCAGCTGCCAGCACCTGCTCCCTCCGCCGCTGTGCTGCTCGGGGGCCGAGGGCTCTGGGTGCTTCTGCCGCCTCTGCTGGGGACATGGCCAAGGGCAGACCCAGCATGGTGGGTGTGGGGGACCTGGAGCGATGTCCCAGGGCTGGGTAGCGGTGAGGTGAAGATTGCAAGGTCATCAGTGACCTTGGACCCAAAGAGGAAACCAGCTGTGTCCTGGCTACAGTGTCGCATAGAGGATTTCTGTGCTCTTCAGGTGGGGATCCAGCTCAGAGAGGTCCATGGGCTGGCCACACGACACACAGCACAGCCAAGTGTGAGGGCCTGAGTCCTCAGCGTGCTCCTCTCTGCAGGTCCAGAGTCCCTGTTTCCCTTTCTGGGCATCGCAACCTTCTCTCCCCTGACCCCGACCCGGACCCCTGCTCCCCAAGCGTGGCATGCAGTGCGAGCACCAGGCTTTCCGCCCTCACCACGCCCCTGGCAACCCAGCCTCCCTCCCTCCCTGCAGCTGGGTGGTACTCCCCACTCAAGAGCGTACCTCCAGGCTCCCGGCTGCCCTTGGGTGGCGTGTCCTCCACACTCCATTCCCTGTGTCCTTTCTGGACCCAGGAACTCGTGCCTGTGTCCTGGCTGAGCGCCTGCATTTTGGCACCTGGCACTTAGCCCGGAGGGAGGTCTTACCTTGGCCACAGCTGCGGAACTGAATTAACTGCGATGCAAATGAGAATGTGCAGCCACTCTGACCTAACAGGAGAGATGCCCACGCACCCATGCGTCTGCGGCTAACCTGCGGGGGCAAGAGGCCAGGGGACCCACATGTCCATGGGAAGTGGCCCTTCTCGACGCCTTCACAAAGAGCTGACCACGGCCTGATACTGGGGCACACAGTCAATCAACCCCCAGGGGTAGGTGCCTCCTCCGCGCTCCGTGCACTCTCCTCCGGGCCCACGGATGCTCCACCAGGCGGAACAGACACCCAGGGCAGGAAGCCAAGGCCATGGGAAGGTCAACACCTGTCAGGTGGGGAAACCGGGGCTGAGCTCGGGCCTCAGGAGAAATGGGCCATGGCCTTTCCCAGAAAGAATCGGTGGCCAGAAAGGGCTGTGGGGAAGTCCCCGAGGAGAGGCTGGGCCAGGAGGGGGGCAGGGGGAGGGGCCCAGGGCAGACCTGCCCGGAGATGGAGGAATTGAGCTCTTGATGCCAGCTTTTCCACAGTGTGGAACCCTTCCTTCACTAGGCGGGAAACAGAGCAGCCTGCGTGGCTGGAGCAAGGACTGGCCAGGGCTCTCCGTTTCCGTTTCCATCCGGTGGGGAGGGGCAGGGGTCCCACCCCACTCCCCCCCACCCCCCGTCCCACCTGTGCGGAGGCTCACCGAGGGCAGCAGAGCCACCTGGGACAAGCTCACAGCTGCCAGTCCTGGGACCAATGAGCTGGCAGTCCCCAGCAGGAACCCCCTGGGAAATCAACCCCGAAGAACCAGGTGGAAGCCCCGGGCGAAGGGTGCTTATGGAATTAAGAACGGTCCATCTTCTGCTCCTCCATGCTAGGAAAATAAAACCCTCATATCAGAGCAACCGCCGTCATCAGGTATCAGGTAAAACCTCAAAGGGCAATTGGGGGCTGGTGTTGTGGCACAGCGCGTTAAGCTGCCACCTATGATAGCAACAGCCCCTATCAGAGTTGGAGTCGCGGCTGCTCCACTTCCGATCCAGCTCCCGGCTAATGCTCCTGAGAAAGCAGCAGAAGATGGCACAGTATCGGGATACCTGCCACTCACGTGGGAGACCTGGACGGAGCTCCAGGCTCACCCAGCCTTGACCGTTGCAGCCATTCGGGGAGTGAACCAGCAGATGGAAGAGCTCTCTCTCTCTCTCTGTCTCTCAGTCTCTTTCTGTCACCAGGCCTTTCAATTTTGTAAAATAAATCCTTTTATTTTTTAAATAAAAAGGGTACTTGGAATTTGAATGAGTTCCCAGCTTGTCCCAGGTTGTCCAACATCTTGGATCAGAAAGCGGGATTTGGGGGCCAGTGCTGTGGCGTAGCACACTGTTGCCTGCAGTGCCGGCATCCCATATGGGCGCTGGTTTGAGTCCCGGCTGCTCCACTTCTGATCTAGCTCTCTGCTATGGCCTGGGAAAGTAGTATAAGATGGCCCAAGTGCTTAGGCCCCTGCACCCACATGGGAGATCTGGAAGAAACTCCTGGCTCCTGGCTGCGGATTGGCGCAACTCTGACCATTGCGGCCAATTTCGGAGTCAACCAGAGGATGGAAGACCTCTCTCTCTCTCTCTCTCTCTGCCTCTCCTTCTCTGTGTAACTCTCAAATAAATAAATAAATATTTCTAAAAAATAAAGCAGGATTTTAAAAATTATTTTATTCACTTGAAAGTCAGAGTTACACAGAAAGAGAAGGAGAGGCAGAGAGAGGGAGAGGGGTCTTCCATCTACTGGTTCACTCCCCAGTTGGCCATAACAGCCTGAGTTGCGCCGATCCAAAGCCAGGAGCCAGGAGCTCTTGCTGGGACTCCCACATGCGTGCAGGGGCCCAAGAACTTGGGCCATCTTCTACTGCTTTCTCAGTCCATAGCAGAGAGCTGGATGGGAAGTGGAGCAGCCGGGACTCAAACCAGCACCCATATGGGATGCCGGCACTGCAGGTGGCAGCTTTACCCACAGTGCCGGCCCCAGAAAGCAGGATTTGTAACAAGATGTTCAGGTGCCCACACTGGACGGGCCGGCCCAGGGGCCACGTCCAGCCCCTTTCCCTTGCTGCCAGGGCTGGCGAGTCAGACACTTCTCGGGACCACCCTGCTGCTGGCAAGGCCAGAACTCGCCGTGGCCAGCAGGTGAGGCAGAGTTCTGGGAGAGCGCCTTCTGCCCACCGAGGGTGCAGGTCCCTTGCTTTCGCCACCTGCCCTGGGCCTCTCACCCTCTCACCCTGACTGCAGCCCTGGAGCTAGAGGGGTGTCTAGAGCAGACAGCAACACTGCACAGCTGCGGGAGGGGCAGGCGGAGGAGTGGGGTCTTACTCCTCCGGCACCGGGAAGGTCCGCCTCCCCAGGTCCCAGGGTGGGAGGCCCCTGACTCTGTTCTGTTCCCTGCAGCCCATAACGCTTCCGCCTGATCAGCTTGGCTCCAACCCGGGTCCTGGGTCTGGCCTCGGCGCGTGGGGCCTTCTGTGTCAGAACTGGGCGGCTTCCGTGCCCAACATGGATTTCTATCGGCTCTGGGGACTGCAAGTCCGAGACCCACGTGCTGGGCGGCTTTCCTCCCGATGTGTGATGGCCGCCTTCTTGCTGGCCCTCGGGTGGTGGGGAGTTCTCCCCCCGCCCCGCCCCCAGTCCTGTCCTGTTTCTTCTCATGACCTTCAAGAACGAATCACTTCTGAAAGGCCCTGCTCCGGGCATCATCGTGTGCATTGCCGGCCGGGCGTGGGGCGGGGAGGACGCGGTTCAGTCCATGGGCATTCGTACGGACACAGTTGAGCCGTCTCAGGAACCAGGCGGGAGCCGGAGATGCCCCAGTGTCCGCGTCACTGGGGGGTGGGCAGATGCCACAGACGGTTTCCCACCAACCAGTGACTTCTCCCACAGGTAAGGCCCCGCCTCCTGGAGGGCAGCTTGGAGGAGGAGGGGGGTTGTTCCCGCGGTCCTTTGGTCTTGCCTGCAAGATAGGGTGGGCGGGTGCCGGAGCAGGTGCAGGGCTTAGTGGGTTGTGGGCCTGTGGTCGGGCCCTTGTGACTGTGTGGCCCAGAGGATGTCCTAGAGGGGTCACCACGTGACTTCCAAATGGCCTGCCTTGCTCTCCTGCGACATTTCCTTCACAGAGCCCTCTGCCCTTGTGGGGAGGCCGTGCAGCCTAGAGAGAGGTCTCCTTGGAGAGCAAGCCAGTCCCCACTCTCACGGCCCTGAAGACTGGGGCCATGTGGGTGCCATCTGGGAAGCAGGTCCCCAGCGGGCCCTGCATGAAGGGGAGAAGTGCCGTCCTCCGCAGCGTTGTGAGCAGGACAAGCGCTGCTGTCCTAAGCGCTGAGCTCTGGGAACTCAGGTTCCAGAAGAGGCGAGCAGAGGTGCCCTGTGTGCGTGCCCTCGGGGGCGTGGTGCAGACCGGACTCCAGGGGTCTCAGGGACTGCAGCTGCAGGAGGGCTGAGCAGATCCAAGCTCAGGTTGACAGTGGAGGGGACGGAGACACCACGTACCCTTTCAGAGGCACTGTGTGCCGGGAAGGCTGACCTTGTGGGTCCTGTGGGGGAGGGCCTGCACCACTCACAGCCTGACAGCATCAGAGGGATGGCAGTGCTAAGAGCTGCTCTAGGCAAACCCCGTCTCTCTCCCACTGGAGCACTGCCCCTCCTGGCTTCCCCCAGCCCTGCTCGCCAGGCGGACATCAATTGTCTCTCTCTCTCTCCTTCTTTTTAAAAAGTTATTTATTTATTTGAAGGGCAGAGTTACAGAGAGAGAGGGTTAGAGAGAGAGAGAGAGAGGTCTTCCATCAGCTGGTTCACTCTCCAAAAGGCCTCAATGACTAGGGCTGGGCCAGGTGGAACCCAGGAGGCAGGAGCTTCTTCCAGGTCTCCCACGTGGGTGCAGGGGCCCGAGGACTTGGGACATCTTCCACTGCTTTCCCAGGCCACAGCAGAGAGCTGGATTGGAAGAGGAGCAGCCGGGATATTAAGTGGCACCACAGGCAGAGGCTTGTCCTGCTATGCCACAGCACCGGCCCCGACACCAATCATGGTTACAGTGCATAATGACACCCATCCCTGAAGGCCACAGCTGCTTGGACCAGGAATGGAACCCAGACCCCAGAGCCGGCTCATCCTTAGCTGGCCTATGACTGAAGCACAAGAGGTCATTGAAACAGATGATAGTGAGTATCTGGGCCACAGAGCAACTTAATTCACAGATCCCAAGAAAACTAGGCCGTTTGCAGAAGGATGTGACGTAGGAAAAGAACCTGGAAGTGCCATGATGATGGTTTCCACACAAGTCAGTTTTGAGGAAAGAACTGCAATGAGTTTATTATGTAGGTTCTGATAGAAATGCTGGCTTAAATTCATCAAGAACTGTTGGTTCTCACCCTGTAAAAACACTCAGTATTAGAAAGTCCATGTAAGTTACAGGAGGCTGCGTGACATCACTGGAAAGTCAGAATCCATTCAGTCTCCGTTTGGATTTATAGAATATGTTTATAGTTTCAGGGTTGCCTCATGGACACAAAATGGCTGCCGGAGCACCAGTGCATTGGTCAGCTTTGCATTACTATAACTAAACTACTGGAGAGGAGCTTCTTAGGAAAGGTTTATCCTGGCTTACTGTTTTGGAGGCTCACAGGCCAACACCAGGCAGTCCCATTTGTCTGGCATCTGATGAGGGCAGAATGCTTATAGAGGGAGAATCACATGGGGATCTCAACCCAGAGAGAGAGAGAGAGAGACAGACAGACAGTGCTAGGCTGAACTTGGCTAGAATAATCAACCCTCTCACGAGAACTGCCTTCCAAGGGAAGCCCTCAGTGACCTAGGGATCTCCCACCAGGTCCACCTCCCCATAATTAGGTCAAATCTTCACCCTTAAGTCATCAACCCCTAAATGATTCCCGTCATCTTTGAGACTTGGGGCTTACCTGTCCACATGAGCTAAGAGAGCCGAGTCCATAATTACACGTTGTCGCGCCCGCCCCAACACACTTTTTCGACATAGAAAGGTGGTGTCTAACTCCCCTCCCTTTGAATCTGGTCTAGACTCCTAACTCAGAAGAGCTGACTCAGGACACGGAGCGAGTGGGGCTTGGGCCCTTGTGAGGCCAGCCCTAAGCAGGAGGGCTGCCTCCCCTCCCCTCCCCTCCCCCTCCCTCTTGTCCACCTGCTCTCCAGCAGGCCAGCCAGCTGCCAGGCTTGGGCAGGAAGGAACCGAGGTTTCTCACTGGCAAGGGTTGCCAACTTGTAGCTGCACAAGCCAGCCATGGAGGAAGCAGATCCCCCAGCCCCGGTCAGGCCTCAGGTGACTGTCCCAGCCAGGATGCCGGCTGCAAAGTCCGGGAAGAGACCCCAGCCAGGGTCCTCCAGCCCAGCTGCACCCATCGCCACAGAAACTGGGAGAGTAGCTGTAAGTGGTGATTGTCGTTTTGAGCCATTAACATTTGGGGGAATTTTGCTAGGCGGCTCACCAGTGAGCCAGTGGTTGTTACACAAGCCGAGGACGGCAGAGAAAGGATGGCAGGAAAGAGCAAAGTGGTTCTTTTCCTGAGATTATCCGCATTTTTTTTTTTTTTTAAGATAGAGTTACAGAGAGAGAGAGAGAGATTCCATCCTCTGGTTCACTCCCCAGATGGCTGCAATGGCCAGGCTGAGCCAGGTGGCAGCCAAGAGCCAGGAGCTTCTTTCAGATCTCCCACGTGGGTGATAGGGACCCGAACATTTGCGCCATCTTCCACTGTCTTCCCATTAGCAGGGAGCTGGCTCAGACGTGGAGCTGCTGACACAGGAACCAACGCCCATATGTCGCGGGAGGCAGTCTTAAGTAGGCTTCCCATAAGGAAGTGGGCAATGTGTGGAATTTTGGAGAGTGGGCCAGAGGGGTTTTGTCTGGGATCATCACTGCTCCTGTCCCCTCCCCGAGGAGGGGTCTGGGCTGCCAGGGCCCCCAGTGCACATTGGCCAGCGAGGAGGGTGGCACAGAGGTGGGCACCTGCTCTGCCTCAGAGGAAGCTGGGAGGGGGCAGAGGGCTCCCTCCCCCTCCCCTGGGACCATCCACTCAGCCAGGAGCATCACTGGTCGATCCCCCAGGGCTGGAGGGCTGCGTTTTCCCTCGACTGAACACCAGTAGGGTCTCGGTTGATCAGGGCCACGTCTGTTCCGGTTACTGCAGCTGTGTGTCTCAGCGTGCTTCCTCTTGCTGTAACGATACCATGGACAGGTAATTTAGAAAGAATCGAGGTTCTGGGGGCTGGGAAATCCAAGGGCACGGTGCTGGCATCGCGTGAGGACCTTCCTGCTGCCTCCTAACGTGGCAGTGGGCATCGCAGGCAAGGCAGAGCCCGTGCGCCAGAGTGAGCCAGCCGGCTGAGCCGTGGTGAACCACTTGCCTCCCACAAGATCCTGATCCATGACACTGAGTCTGCTGCTAAGCTGTTGCTTCATGCACGCGCCCGCACTGTGGTGGGGACAGAGGGGAGCTGAGCTCAGTGGAATTGTCCCCAGACAGACACCCAGCAAGTCAGGGAGGCAGCCTTGCTACCCGCCTTTAAAAAAAAACAAAAACAAAAACAAAAACACTGCAACCATATTGTTTGTTGAGCTCTGCCTTGTTGTGTGGTCTCCCCTCTGGCTCAGCTGAACTGAGGCTTGGGGGATCCCCAGTGCCTGGGCTTGCTCTGCTGGTCTCCCGGGGAGCAGGGGTGGTTGCTGTGCCGTCTGGACATCCCTGTGCTGCAGGCCCACGGAGGTACTGCCATGGGCAGAAGTGCGCGTGCTCGTCTGGGCCGGTTCTGTCGATGCCTGCTCACTGCCCGCCTCAGCCCTGCAGCGGCCATCGCTCTGTCTAGGAGTCACTGCTTCATAAGCGCATGGGGCAGACACAGCTCTGTAAGGAGGACTCCAGGAGGCGGCTGGAGGACCACCCACTCCCTGCCTGGCTGCCCGCCCTGAGGCCTTGGGCTCAGAGGGGAGATGGTGTCTGGCAGCATCCGATGGCTGATCCCGGTGTGGCTTGGAGCCATGGGCACGCTTATCCTCATGGAGAGCAGTGGTGGGAAGACCTACTTCACGTCCACCACTAGAGACCCAGTGCAGACCGCTCCACGGCCCCCAGCGCGTGCCCCCCCCCCCCCCCCGAACGATTTCTGGCCTTCCAGGAAAGGCATTCAGGTGGGCGCTGGCAGCCGCGGAGTGCTCCTGAGTGACCTGCGACAAGATCACATCTGTTTCGTTTTCAGCTTCTTCTCCCTCCCCTTTCTTGGGGGGGGGGGTGGGGGGAGGAGGGGGAATCTTTGTCTTTCCCTGGAATAGCAAGAACCCTGCTGGTGCAGCTCCCCGCCGCGCACACCCTCCCCCACCCCCGCCCCCGCACCAAGTCTGAATGCTGCGGTTCCCAGAGGCCTGGGCAGAACCAGCTCACGCTGTATTTCAATCAGCTCCGTTCACCGTGAAATCACCGACTCTCCGAATACCCCACTCTGCAAACGAAGCCCAAAGGCGTAACCTCGATGGAACATTTGGAAGGTAAGCAGGATGCGGGAGTCACTCCTGGCCCCCCTGCCCCCCCACAGCAGCCACACACCTGTGCCCAGACGGAGGCGCTCCACCTGACTGAGAGCAGTCCAGAAGCTCACTCCCAGCTGTGCGTTCTGCGATTTTAGGAGCCCCAAGTAACAGTGCCGGGTGCTCACTTCAGCACTCGCAAGAAGGAAACGCCTTCCTCTGCATCAGCTGCTCCCAGCCATCCCACGTGCAAACGGCCAAGCCTCCCAATCCCATTAATGGGAATACTCATTAGGCAAGATTCCCGGGAGAGCCCCGGATGGCCCAACCTCGCTTTTGTTTAATTGATTTGATAAATCTGCACATTAATTAGCTAGCTGCCCATGCACAGGGGGCAGGGGCTGCATTGTGAGGGGAAGGGACTCTAGGCAGAGTCTGGGTTCTGCGTCGTGCTGTGTGTGGCTTTGGGAATGTCTCCCGGCCTTAGACTCAGTTTTCTCACCTGCAGAATGGGGACCAATAGCACCTTCCTTGCAGAGCTCCCGTGTGTCAGCCTGACAGGTCAGTGCTGATGTGTTAGAGCTTCCTGCTGCTGGCAGGCATTTCAGAGGGCAAAGCCGGTGACCCCGAGTTACCACCCTAGGCGGCGACTACAAGCTATGAACGGCGGAGGAGCGAGGAGCCAGAGTAGGTGGGGATACACAGAAGGACGGACAGTTGTCCCCACAGACCACGATGAAGGCGGGCGGGGACCCGTGTCAGCCGTCACTTTCGGGAGTGGGAGCCATCGCTCTGGCAGCCTGCATGGGCCCATCCATCACGTTAACGTGCGTTCTCTGTGCATTTGTTGGAGACACTGTAAGCATCTCTGGTGTCTTGTAGTGGCTTGGTTTCAGAAGCACCTCTGGTTTTAATCTTTCCCCGTGTAAATGTGCACCAGATGTGAAGTTGGCGCTCATCATTTAGGGCTTGATGAATGATTTGCACTTCGGGCCCCTGGGAGACGGGGCATGACATGTGGTGCTCTGCCCCCACCTCACGTTGTCATACAGCACGGAATGGCTTGTTCTTCTTTACACGTGTCAGACCATTGGCAACGGAGATGAGGGCTTCCACCGAAGATCCTCACCCAACAGTCCAAGTCTGAATTGCTCAGGCTTGAGGGCGATGCACACTTTGGAGACAAAGGTCTGCTTGAATGGAAGGATTCTTTAGTGATGTTGTGAGAAAGTCTTGAGGTGGGTTGAATGAGAGATGGGAGAGTGTGTGGGAGCCCTGAGAGCTTACTGGTAACCCCTGCGCTGGGTGGCAAGGACACTGTGTCCTCTGTGACATTATGAGATGTCCTGGACAGATCCAGCCACTTTCAGCTTCAGCAAGCAGACACAGGGCTTCATAGGAAGCAGCTGCCCTGGGAAGGAGAGAGGACAGTGCTGAGAGCTGGCATCTTGCAGCCTGGCTGCCACCAAGAAGCCAACCATGAAGAATAACAGCACAGGACCCTTCTTCCAGCTACTGTTAAGCCCCACTTCATAGATGTTGTTTTGTTTTTCATCCCCCATCCCCATTTTCCACCTTTACATGAGTGAACGTTGCTGAGCCCCAGTCCTAGCTGGACCCCAAGTTGTAGTGTGTCGCATACAGTCAAGGAGACTGTTCCTGGCTGGAAGAGTTCTGGGCCCCAGGCTGCTGTTAGTTGGTGGCACCGTCATCCCTGAGAGCTCACTGCCACGTGCACCCTGTGGGCAGAGGGAAGAGAAAAGACGCAGGCTGGAGACCCATGCTCTTAACAGCCCCAGCGTGGGTGGGCAGCCCTCGGCTCATGGCCCCGCTATGGGAACTTACTCTCCCGGTCACACCTAATTGCAAAGCAGTCTGGGAACATAGGTGGTCACTCCTATGGAGAGGGGATGGATTGTGTTGGGCAGCCAGTTGCCTCAGAGGCCATCTTTTTAGGTTTTTCTCACATCAGAGTTGCACAGAAAGTCATTCCAGGACCCTCCTCCAAAGCCATAATCCAAGGGTGCTCAAGTCCCTTATCTAAAACGCACAGTATGGGCTGACGCTGTGGCATAGTGCGTATAGCCACCACCTGCAGTGCTGGCATCCCATATGGGCGCCGGTTCAAGACCCGGCTGCTCTACTTCCTATACAGTCTCTGCTGGGGCCTGGGAAATCAGTAGAAGATGGCCCAAGTCCTTGGGCCCCTGCACCTGGGTGGGAGATGGAGAAGCAGCTTCTGGCTCCTGGCTTCGGGTCATTGCAGCTCCGGCCATTGTGGTCAATTGAGGAGTGAACCAGCAGATGGAAGGCCTCTTTCTCTGCCTCTCCTTCTCTCTGTGGAACTCTTTCAAATAAATAAATCTTTAAAAAAAATAAAATGCATAGTATTTGTATATAAACTACACAAATCCTTCCATACACTGTGAAGTCTAGATACAATGTAAATGTTATACAAACGATCGCTACACTGTATTGTTTAGGGAACAATGACAAGAAAAGTCTGTTCCTGTTCATTATAGACACAATTTTCTTCATACATTTCTATGGGCAGCTGGTTGCATTGGAAGACTTGGAGCGTACGGGTATGGGGTGCCAACAGCAGATACACAGAACTGGAGAGTTTCGCAAGGTTCCACAGCCGCCCATTAACCCTCCTGTCCTCTCTCCCTCCCCAGACATGACCCCTTTGGCCTCTTTTATCTGATTATTTCCACTCAAACAGGATGTGTGCTGCTTTTCTGCTGCTGCATGAGAGAGCAGGGGCTTAGTGGCTCTGCAGGCTGGAAGTCTGGGCACGCTGCAGCTGGGTTTTCTGCTCAGGGCCTCCCAGGTCTACAACCAAGGTAGGGACATATTTTCCTCTGGAGTGTGGGGTCCCGGCCCAAGTTCTCAGGGCTGTGCTGGGAGTCTGTTCCTTGCGGAGGCAGGGATGAGGTCCAGGTGGCTGTTGGACGAGGCCCACTCAGCTCCCACAGGCTGCCTGCATTCCTTGTCATGTGTCCCCTCCACAGTCAGACCCAGCAGAGACTCTCCCACCCCAAACTCCTGCGATGCTTCCAATGTTCCTGACCTCCTGGTCTTTGACCTCAGGCACAGATAGAAAGGGATCATGTAAGTAGCTCAGATCGGATAACTCTCCTCTCTTAAAGTCAACTGTTCTAGGACCTTACTCACATCTGCAAAATTCCTTCCTGGAAACACCTACATCAGGGGCTGGCGCTGTGGTGTGGTGGGTTGAGCTGCTGCCTGCAGCACTGGTATCCCATATGGGCCCTGGTTCAAGTCCTAGCTGCTCCACTTCCGATCCAGCCCCCAAGTAATGTGCCTGGGAAAGCAGTGGAAGATGGCCCAAGTGCTCAGGCCCCGGCACATGGGAGACCTGGATGAAGCTGCTGGCTCCTGGCTTTGGCCTGGTCCAGCCCTAGCTGTTGCGGCCATTTGGGGAGTGAACCAGTGGATGGAACCTCTCTCACTCTCTCTGCCTTTTCCTCTCTGTAACTCTGCCTTTCAAATAAATAAATAAATAAATCTTAAACAAAAAGAAATGCCTGGATCAGTGTGGAGTAACCAGGAGAAGGTGTGTGTAGCTCAGGGGCAGAATGTTGGGGTCATCTTAGAATTCTGCTGACCAGAGCACTTGCATCACTATTTGCTTTTCCAGTTTGGAGTGCTGTCTGTGGACCTCCCATAATGCACCTGTGGTGTTAGCTCCCTCTCCTCCCACCCCCTCTGCCACGTGCACACCTCAGAGTGCCCCGTCCCAGCACTGACTGCATCGCGGTGAAAAGCTGATAAGATCAGTGTTCAGTGTTCATTATCACTTTTACGAAACCACTATCTGTAGCTGGGCCAAGAAACTGGCTGCACAGTGGACACTCCTGCTGTTTCCTCTGGGGTGCCAAGCTGTCTTTCTATTCCCTTAGTTTCCTACCTGTTTATTATTTCAGCCTCCGACTCTTGGCCACTTTTTGGCTCACGTCAGATCAGGTACAGTGGAAAGCGTTCGTGCTCCACTGAATACCTCAGCTCCTTGGCTTGGGGCACATTCTGGATCCACCCCTGGCTCGCTGTGGTGGTGGTGGGGGAAGGTGTCTGAATCTGTTAGGCTGCTACTGCAAAACATCACCGACTGAGGGAATTCTGGGGATGGGAGGTCCAAGCAGAGGGTGCTGGCAGACTCCGTGCCCGGTGAGGGCCTGGATCCTGCTTCTACTACAGCCTCACCCGGTGAGGGAGGTCAAATGAGAGATGGGAGGGATGGGGCGAGGGAGGCTTCCCAGGTTGCTTCTACAAGGGCATGTATCCCACTCAGGAAGGCCTCACTCTCATGACGTGGCCACCCCCCCCAAAGATCCCACTTGCAAATACCATCATGTTGGGGGTGGGATTTCAATGCATGAATTTGGGGGAAGACACAGATATTTGGTCCAGAGCAGATGTTCCGCAGCCCAGTGCATGAGCAGAAGTGATGTGTGGCACTTCTGGGCCAACCACTGCCAAGGCAAGACCTGCCAGGAAGTCCTTTCGCCCTCCACCATAGCGCCTGTCAGTGTCTCAGAGGGTGACTGCTCTGCTGATCTGGGCGCTGGGGTGACAGAGACGATGACACAGAGCAGAGTGTCCCCCCTCTGCCCCCAGCCAACCCTGGATATACTGAGAGTGAAACTTGGGTGTTTTAAGCCACCGAGCTTCTAGAACTTGGCCAGTCCTGACTGATACAGAGAATAGTAACCAGCAGTGGGGCACTGTTGCAGCAGAAAACAAGACAGGTGTCATTGGCTGAAAGGCTGGCCAAGCAGGCGAGAGGCATGGCCCTCCACGTGTGGAATGGTATAACAATTTGGTAAATGGTCAAAGGGACCAGGGGTGCGACTCTGCCCTAAAGACTGAGGGGTTCAGAGGACCTGCAGTTAAGAGGAGACAGAGGCACGTATTATAACACACTGCAAGAGCAGCCACTGGCAAGGAAACCAAGTGGAATCAGCCTAGGTAAGAAGTTAATCACGGGCCGGTGCTGTGATGTGGGAGGTAAAGCCACAGCCTGCAGTGCTGGCATTCCATCTGGGCACTTGTTCGAGTCCTGCCTGCTCCACTTCTGATCCAGCTCCCTGCTAATGTGCCTGGGAAAGCAGTGAAAGAAGGCCCAAGGACTTGAGTCCTGAAAGAAGCTCCTGGTTCCTGGCTTCGGATCGACCCAGCTCTGGCCGTTGCGGCCACTTGGGGGGCGTGAACCAGCAGATGAAAGATCTCTCTCTCATTTTTTTTCTGCTCTCCTTCTCTCTCTCTCTCTCTGCCCCTGCCTCTCTGTAAGTCTGCCTTTCAAATAAATAAATAAACTTAAAAAAGTTAATCATGTTCTCCAGGAACTGGCAGTGCCAAATGAACTATGAGCCAGAACAAATTCAGTCTGTGGCTGAAACTGAAAATAACCCTTGGAAATGGGCTGAGCAAATGGCTCAGCCCCCAAAGGGGCACATGCCCCAACACCCACCTCAGGTGCAGCCAGGGCTAACGGTGAAGGTAAAGCTTCCTGAGGGTGGAGCAAGGGGCTTGGAAACAGTGGACCAGCGAAGCCTGTGCGGTCAGCAGGACTGAATTTTTCCAGGAATATCCTCACTCAGGCAGGGGGCAGTGTCCACCCAGCAGGATTTCAGAATCGCTGTGGGTCCTGTCTGCTTGGTGTCTCCTACTGCTCCCCTCCTGAACTGGGCTGTCTGCTGTGTTGTTCTGTCCCCCTGCACCACTGTGTGTGCATGGGGTGTGTGCTCAGGGAGCAACACTTTCTGTTGCTGTAACAGGATACCTGAGGTTGGGTCCTTGATAAAGAAAAAGGTTTATTTAGCTCATAGTTTTGGAGGCAGAATGCTCAAGAGTTGTGAGAGCCCCCTAGCTGCATCGACACAGGGCAGAGGGCGTCACCGTGGCACACGTGCGAGAGACAGAGACGGAACTCAAAGGTCAGGCTTGCTTTTTGTTACCACCCATTCTCGTTGGAACTCACTCACTGCACAAGAGCAGCTTCTGAGGGCAGGGCCACAGCGCCCTAAGCCCTTCCCACTAGACCCCACCTCCTAAAGGTCCTACCACCTCTTCATATCGCCACATTAGGGACCAAGCCACCAGCACAGGGAGCCCTCGGGGAGTGGGTGGGGGCCCTTGAGCCACAAGAAAAAACCACAGATCCTCCCACAGATGTTTCCACAGAATGTCCTTTGCCCTGAATTCTTGGGCCTCTAGACCCAGAGTTGAAAGGCAGGTGAGATTGGGTCAGGCCCACTTGGGTAGGGGGAAAATGTGTGTGTGTGTTTTAAAGATTTATTTATTTATTTGAAAGTCAGAGTTACACAGAGAGAAGAGGCAGAGAGAAAGAGAGAGAGAGAGAGAGAGAGAGAGAGAGAGAGAGAGAGAGAGACGTCTTCCATCCAACGGTTCACTCCCCAATTGGCCGCAACGGCCAGAGCTGTGCTGATCTGAACCCAGGAGCCAGGAGCTTCTTCTGGGTCTCCCACGCAGGTGCAGAGGCCCAAAGACTTGGGCCAGGAAGATGTGCTTTGTGTGTGGGAAAGAACGGTGGTCACACCTGTGGGTTGATGCTCTCCCCTTCTCCCTGCCCTGTGGCCCCCCCTTGCTCAATGTGGCTGCTCCATCAGCCTGGGCTCCTCAGGTGCTTCTGGGCAGACACAGGCCACCCACCGAGTGGGCCAGCCTCTCCTGGGACTGGGAGGGTCTCCACTCCACTTCCTGAGGAAGTGTCCATGAGCTGTCGACCCTCCGCGCCTGGCACTGCAGCCCTGGGACGTCCTGTGCCCTGGGCTGCGCGCCCTACTTCCTGGGTCACGTGCCTCCCTCTTTCTTGGTTCACCTCTTCCTTTCGGTCAAGGATGCAGGGAAGGGAAATGTTTGGAGGCCTTGTGCATCTAAAAATCCTTGGTCTGCAGCCTGACTGGGCGGAGGTTAGAGGGCGTTCTTCCTTTCGATTTCCCAAGGCCTTGTTCCCTTCCAACTGTCGTTGCTGGGGAGAAGCACATGGCCATCCTGATTCCAACCTGTCTGCATGTGATGCACTTCTAGCGGCCATTTCTGTCTCTAGCACTCTAGCCTTGCAGCTGGGCTCTCTGAGGGCCCTTTCAACACATTTCATTTTGCATGAAGATTTTTACTGCACTAATTCATTGATTATCTTCTCCCCTGTATTTTCTGTCCACTCTGTTGGACTAGCTATTTCATCAGTGGGCTTTCTGGTTGGTCCTCTTATTTAATTTTTTTAACTTTATTTCCCATTTCATAGGTGGTTGTTTTCTTCTATTTTCATGAAGGTTTTCTCAGTTTTCTCTTCCATCTATTGAAAGTTTTTTTTTTTTACATTTCTACTACTTTTTTCTTTTGATAATTTTTGAACAATTAAAAAATATTTAAAAATTTTCTTTGAAAGAGTGCTCCCATTTGCTGGTTTACTCTTACATGCCTGAGACAGCCAGGGCTAGACCAGGCTGAAGCCAGGAGCCTCCATCTGGATCTCCCGTCTGGGTTTCAGCAACCCAACTACTTGAGCCATCGCCTGCTGCTTCCCAAGGTGTACAGTAGTGCAAAGCTAGAATTGCGAGCAGACCTGGGACTTGAACCCAGGCACTCAGATATGGGATGTGGGCATCCCAAGTGGTGTCACAACTTCTGTGCCAAACGTTCACGCTTCTGCTACCTTATTTTAAATCTCCAAGAACTTTTTATTTAACTTCCTCTAAATTAGGTAACTTTCTGGGCCCTGATATCTTTTTCACATTTCTCTGATGACATTATCGATGGCTTGACATTTACTGCTCTCTGCATAGTCTGTTTCCTCCAACTTGCTTTTTAAAAATCTACCGTGGCCTTGTATTTCATGACGCAGGCTTTCCTGAGTTGCCAGGTCAGCCCTGGCTGCCTGCTCATGTTTGTCTGGGAGGGACTGAGACCGGTTAAAGTGGTTAAAGTTCTGTGCATATGAGTGGCAGCATAACCATGACCATGGCCTTCCCTGCTGGGTGGCTGGCTGGACAAACGCACATGTTTCCCCTTGGCCTGGGATTCCATGGATGTGGGACCTCCGCCCGTAACAGTCCCAGGACACCACCCTGTAGCTTCTTCAGATAACATCCAGCCTTTTGTTAGGGTGGGGAAGGCACTGTCAGGGACCTGGGCTCCCCAAGCAGACTTTAGCCAGCCCTCTGACCTCAGCACTGCGTCACTCCCACGTGCAGTGGCTCCCAGGGCTACCCGTCCGTTCATGAACCTTCTAGCGAACTATCACATTTTCTCAACTCGGCTACGCATCTCAGGTTCATAAAGTATTGCTGGGAACTTCCTCGCGCTCTCCCCGCCCTTGCGGCTGCTGGCCTTTGCAAATACTCTCTGGAGGATCCAGGGGGAAGTTAAATGAACATCTAGTATCCCTTCTATCACCTTCACCCAGAAGTCACAGCTCCTGTCTCTTCATTCCCCACACACATCCTGGCCCAACTGTTCTTGCCTGCTTTCCCTACTCTTTAATTCCATTTCCTCCATCTGAAATGAGATACTACTCGCACCCTAATATACACGAGTCACCTCTGTTAAATTTCGCCTAAGTGAGAAACATATACACCCACAGCCATGGTGAGATCTCGGGGCAAGAGAACTCGAGAAGATACCTCCTTGTGGGTTTGGGACACAGGTTGCTGGTCTGATGCCCCAGTCAGCAAATTCCATGAGAATTATCAAATGCTCAATGAGGGGGGATTATTGGGAAAACAGCCAAGAGGCTGTGTTTTGTATCTAAGCGTGCCACGCCGCACAGCCGAAACCATCTGGGAGGCCACACTCATGGAGAACCCTTGCATGGGGCGTGGCAATGGGGAGACCCCTGCCCCCGCGCGTCTGCTTTAATCTGGCCCTACCAGCCTGAACAATGCACTCTCTTGGGAGACCCGCTCTCGCGTGTGCCGGCTGCAGCGGGCAGGAGAGGATGAGGGGCCGTAACAGCACAGGGCAGCGACCCGGTGCGGCCGAGGGAATTTGAGGGTTCCGGTCACAGATCGCCAAGGCGCGCATTAGTCGGCGCAAGTTCACAGTTGACGGCATCATGCATCGCTGAATGGCTGCCTTCCTCCTCAGCTACCTGGAGAGCTTAGTCTTTCCTACTCGGGACTCTAATTAACTCGGAGGGAGCTCGGACTCGACCGTCGCTTTGGGGACAGGACGAGTGCGCCCCTGCCCACTGCCTCGCATGGCCCCGTCCCCCAGGGCTCCAGGAAGGACTCGCCAAAAAGTGCCACACGCGCAAGGAGCCCGGGCTGCTCCGGAGCGCACGGGGAGGCAGGCACAAGCGGCTCCGAGGCGGTGGGAACCGGGTTCTCTCCGGTGAAGGCGAGCGGGGGGCGCCGGCGAGCGTCAGGGGCGAGTCGGCCCGGCCCTGCCCAGCCCGGGAGGCCGCGGGCGGGGCGCTGCCCAGCGAGGCCCAGACAGTGGGCGGGTGCGGTGCGGCGCGGCGGGCGGGGTCCTCGCAGCTGGTGGCGTCTGAAGCCGCCCCGACCGCGGCGGGAAGGGGCAGCCCAGGGAAGTTGGCAGCGGGCCGGGGGCGGGGGCGGGGGCGGGGGCGGGGAGGAGAGGGCTCCGCGGTCCCCGCCGCCCCGGCACGCCGTCCACTCCCGCAGGCCCAGGGTCGCCCCGAAGCCGGGGCTCAGCTGGGAGAGGGCGTGGAGGGGCGAGCGGAGTTCGCGCCGCTGCCAGAGGCGAGCCGCCCCCTCGCCGGCGGGGCTGGACAGACAAAAGGGCGCCCTTCAGAGCGCTAGCCAGCCACGCGGGGCTCAAGCGAGGCTGTCGACGCACAAAAGCTCAGGCTGGGACGCGCCTGCCGGAGTCCCCGAGCCGGGGAGCGGCCCCGAGCGGGTGCACCCGGCCCGCCGCCCTGGGACGTCGTGCGTCAGCGCGCCCCGCGCCGGCTCGCCGCCGCCCCCGTTCCAACGAGGGGGCACGCCCACTGGGGGCGCGCAGGCCCCGCGGCGGGGGACGCCCCTCCGGCGGCCCGGATTGGCCGGGCCGAGTGCGCACGGGCCAATGGCACTCGCGCCTGCCCCCAGGCCACGCCCCTTCCCAGGGGCGGGCGCGCGACCGCTCCGTGCGGCCGGTGCGCGCTCCGGGATCCCCGCCCCCTCCGCGCGCTGCTCCCCGCGGCCGCCGCCGCCCGTAACCTGCGCCGCCAGGATGTGGCTGGGGGCTGACGTCGGGTCCAGATGTGGCCCCGGCCCCGCCCACCCTCGGGGCCGGGCCGCCCACACCGAGCCGCGGCGCGCACGGCGGCTGTCCCGCCTGCCACAATGCGCGGCGAGGCTGCGGCCGCGGCTTGACGCGGGCGTCCCTGACGTCGCCGCTCGGCATCCTTAGGACAGGCCGCCCCCGAGGCCGCGCGGAGCCCCCTGGCCCGCGCCCCCCCATGCGCTCACGCCTCGGTGGCCGGCCGGGCGGACGCGGAGCCGCGCGGGTGACGGCAGACAGAGGCGGCTGCGCGCCCAGCCTAGCCCAGCCCAGCCGAGGAGAGGGCGCGCCGCGCCCCCGCCCCCCGCCCGCTCTCCGGAGGCCGTGGGTGCGGATGCGCGGCTGACGACTCGCAGCGACCAGCACTGGAGCCCGCAGCATGGCAGCCGCCGCTTATGTGGACCACTTCGCCGCCGAGTGCCTCGTGTCCATGTCCAGCCGCGCGGTCGTGCACGGGCCGCGGGAGGCGCCGGAGCCCCGGCCCGAGGGTGCGGCCGCCGCCGCCGCCGCCGCCGCCCCCGCGATGCCCCGCGCCGACGAGCGCCGCGACGGCAAGGACAGCGCCTCGCTGTTCGTGGTGGCGCGGATCCTAGCGGACCTCAACCAGCAGGCGCCGGCACCCGCCGCGGCGGAGCGCAGAGAGGGGGCCGCGGCCCGAAAGGCGAGGACCCCGTGCCGCCTGCCGCCCGCCTCCCCCGGCGGCGAGGGCGCCGCGGCCGCGCCCCCCAGCCCCGCGTGGAGCGAGCCCGAGCGGGAGCCGGCGCCCGCGGGGAGCGGCGAGCCCGGCCTCAGACAAAGGGGCCGGCGGGGCCGGAGCCGCGCCGACCTCGAGTCCCCGCAGAGGAAGCACAAGTGCCACTACGCGGGCTGCGAGAAAGTTTACGGGAAATCCTCGCACCTCAAGGCGCACCTGAGAACTCACACAGGTCAGTGGGCGGCCCGGGCCCCCCGAGCGCGCGGGCTGGGGGCCACGCCCCCCGGGGCGGCCAGGGCCGCGCCCCGAGCTCGCGCGGCGCGAGGCGGCCCCGGGCCCTCGGAGCCGGCGCCCGCCCGGCGACCGCGCCCCCGCCGGGCACGCCCCCTCCCCGGGCGCGCTGGGGCGGGGCCGCGGGGGTGGATGTCGTCATCCGGGCCGGAGCGGGGACCCCGCCCAGGCCGGGGGGCGGCGCGGGCAGGTGCGCGCGCGCCGCTCGCGGCGGGGGCGGCCCGGGCGCGGGGCTGGGGGCTCCCAGCGGGTGTCCGGCCGGCCGGGCGCGCTCTCGGGGTGTGGGGGGGGGGAGGTGCGCGGCGGGCGAAGTTCACTCCGGGACAGGGCTCTCTTCGGCCACTCGGCACATTCTTCGCTCTCCTCTTCCTGTAATTTTTCCAGCGCTCTAAGGTTTAATTTGTCGTAACCGGAGCCGGCGGCCGCACTAGCCGACGCGGGGGGCGGTCCCGGGTCCCTGCTCCCCGCCCGCGGTTCTTTGTGGGCGCCCCCGCCCATCCGGCCGGCGGGGCCGCGCCCGGCCCGAGGGGCTGCGGGGCGGGCGGCCCCCGCTCTCACCTGCCCGAGGCCGGATGCGGGCAGGCAGCACCTGCGCGAGGGTGGCCCGCGACGGCACGTCCCGTCGCCGACCCGGTGGTTTGTAGTTGATTAATCTCTGGGTGTGTTTTTTCTATTTTCTTTGAATTTAACGCAAAAATGCAAACGTTGGACGGATGGCAACTACCCATCCCGGTTCTGGTTTACATAATTAACGTGGTTCCCTAGAGCTCACGTGCGATCCTTGGCGACACTTAAGTTCTCCATCTCCCTGGCAGGTACAAAACTTGGCTTTTCATGCCGTGACTTTGTTTTCAAGGGCTGTGCCTTTTCCTCCGTGAAATAGTGCACAGCCCGATCGAAACGGGTAAAGTGCACCTTCCAAACCCTAGCAGAGAGGGCCCCTTGCTCCCCGCACATTCGGAGCCCAGCAGGCCGGGCTCTGCAGGTGCGGAGCCCCCAGCCACGTGGCAGGTGCGGAGGTTGAGGGGGACGCGGGTCAGAGTTACCGCAGCGTGGGCCCAGTTGCCGGTGGGATTAGGGTAAGGGTTCAGCTGGGGTGAGCGGCGGCGAGGGTGGGTGCGGCTGTGGGGGAGGGGCGGCATGGAGGACCCGGGAGGGGCAGAGCTTGGGGAGTGGCTGCGGGGCGAGGTCTGCCTGTGGCCGGCGAGGCTCGAACTGGGCGGGGACGCCGGTGTCTGAGGAGCCCCGCCGCTGCAGGCCGCCCTCCGGCCGGACCGGAGTATCGGCCCGAGAACCGCCGTGGGCGGGGCCTCGGCCAGGGGACATCTTTCTGGTCGGCTGGCGCACTCCTCCACTCTCAGTCGGCCCATGGGTTGGAGAAAGAGCCCGGGGCGGCGGGGACCGCGGCCTCCCTCGTGGGGTGAGGGCCCTGCCCTCGAAGCTCCTAGGAGCCCAAGACAGGCTGCGGCGGGTGGAACCGACCCCCTGGGTGCTTGCGGAGAGCCGCTGGGACGTCTGAGACGTCCAGGGACCTGAAGCTCAGGGTTCTGGGCGAGGAGTGGCTGGCGGGGCAGAATGCAGTCTCCCAGGCCCCAGGTGCCAGCCTATACATCGAGTATCCTGCAGCTTGGATCCGCGGTTTAGCTGGTGCCCTAGGTGAATCCGGCTGTGAGAGCTGCACGTCCCAAGAAGCTGCCTCTGGCCGGAGTCTGGTTCAGCCCTGATTCAGGGCAGTTTGGGAAGCCCTATTCCTGCCCTTGCTCAGGTATGCAGAGTATAAGTGACTGGTGTTGGTAGGGAGAGAAGGGGCACCCACGGGAGGAGGAAGCAGCCAGGCTGGCCCCTGAGGCCAGGCTCCTGTGGCTCCCTGGCTCTCAGGTGGCTGTCAGGTCTTAGGTCTGCAGCAGGTGGGGGATCCCCCTCCCCCTCCAGGCACCATTGTGATTTCTTTGCAGGGGGTGAATACCAAAGCCATCTTAGCAGGGAAGGTGGCTGGCAGGTCTGTGCTGTTTAGCTCTGTGACCCGGGAGGGGGCTCCCCGACATCCTGCAGCTTGGTGGTCGCTGCCCAGACCACCTGGACAGTCTGGAGGAAATGAGGTCACGTGTGTGTATACACGTGCTGCCAAAGCGAGCACGAGGTCATGTATGTGAAAACCCTTTGGGAAGTACAGGGTTCGGCCTTGCTTCTGGGGACACCTGGTGTCTTTCTGCCCCAGCTCTGTTCTCCCCCTCCCCCACCACACCCCAGCAGCTGCTTACAAAGAGCTGTCTGCTGGTTGGCTGTGTGGCCCTGGGTTCTGTGATCTCTCTTAGTAGTTACTTGGTGGATAGGTTACCTCTCATGTAGCAGTAATTGTTGATGTAACAAGTGCTCGGCAAGACAAACCAAAGAAGCAAGCATGCTTGCCGCTCAGGCCAGGTGGTTACTCAGACCTGGGGAGGTTGCTGAGGGGAGTAGGAAGACCAGGGGCTTTGCTGTGGGAATTCCAGACTTGCAGAAGGCCAAGCCTGACGGCCAAGTCCTGAATCTGAGGATCCCAGGTGGTTGTCGCCGGCCTGGCAGAGTGGCCACTCCATCTTTCTTGGCAGAGTACCTGTTCCCACCAAGCATTGTTTTCCCTTGCTGAGAGCCCTCCCAGCGGGGCCAGGGGAAGGGGATGGGTGGCAGGAAGATGGGTGCCTTGCTGTGCTAGCCCTGCCCCCCAGACCTTGAGTTGTGCTTGTGCCCCCCTACCCCCATGGGGTGGGGGTGGAGGGAAAGTGAGATCAGATCCCATTCTCGGCCGCTTCCTGGGGCAGTTGGGGCGGGCTCGGCATAGCCCTTGGCCTCTTGGGGCAGGATCTGGTCCTGGGCGAGATGGTTGTTAAGGAGCCCTCCCCCAGCATGCAGGCCTTAGAGCAGACTCCTCACAGGTGCTCCCTGTCCCTTGGAAAGGCAGCCGGTCAGCGCGGAGGGTGACTGGGCGGGATCTCCTTTCTCAGGGCAAAGCCCTGCTGGAAACTGGCCAGTGCTTTGTCCAAGGACACGCCCAGGCCAGTGGCTCTCGCCCCTGCACCCCCACAGTCCCGGGTTGCCTGTAGGCCCCGTTGTGAAACTGAACAATGCAGAAGTGTGTGGCAGGAACTTGCCAGCCAGGCCTCCACCCCAGCTAACCAGGGGATGCCGTATGCTGGCCTGCCTCTGTCTCCAGACCTTGGGGATGGGTTTAGGTGGATGTGTGCATGTGCAGCCTCATAGATACTTAAAAAAATACATGGATAGGATGGTAGCAGGCATAGAACACATGGATAGGATGGTAGTTGGCATATTCCCAGCAGGCTTTTGTTGGATGTCTTCGTTCTTGTCCACGGCTGCAGGGCTGTTCCCAGGTGTGGCTATGGCTGTACTCTCACCTCTCACCTCTTCACTTGTTGGAAGGACAGCTGTGTGGCTGCATTTTTGGTTCTTGGCTGCTATGTGCTGTGCAGCAGTAGGCTCTGGGGTGTGTGTGTGTGTGTGTGTGTGGTGGCGCAGAGGAGCTGGTACTAATTTCGGTAGAGTTTCCTCTGCAATTTTTTTGCCTAACTCTTCCCTGAGACCGCACTATCTCCACTTTTTTTTTTTTTTTTTTTGACAGGCAGAGTGGACAGTGAGAGAGAGAGAGAAAGGTCTTCCTTTGCCGTTGGTTCACCCTCCAATGGCCGCCGCAGCTGATGCGCTGCGGCCTGCGCACCGCGCTGATCCGAAGGCAGGAGCCAGGTGCTTCTCCTGGTCTCCATGGGGTGCAGGGCCCAAGCACTTGGGCCATCCTCCACTGCACTCCTGGGCCACAGCAGAGAGCTGGCCTGGAAGAGGGGCAACCGGGACAGAATCCGGTGCCCCAACCGGGACTAGAACCCGGCGTGCTGGCACCGCAGGTGAAAGATTAGCCTAGTGAGCCGCGGTGCCGGCCTTCTCCACTTTTTTTAAACTATCTTCTGGACTGGAGCAGTAAGCTCCCTCCTTACTCTGCCATCTTGGAACCTCCACTCATACTTCTATAAAGAAACTTTTTTTTTTTTTTTAATTTATTTGACAGGTAGAGTCTTAGACAGTAGGTTTAGACCTAGCAGTGTCACTGGTAGTGTGGATGAATGTTGATTAATTCTGACCTGAAGGTATTGTGTTGATTTAAAGGGCACAGTGTCTGGTTGGGTTTTTTGGCATTATGTTTTTAAAGGAAATGGCCTACAGTTTTTAATCTACCATGTGCTGGGGAAGAGACCTGCTATGCCACTGCTCTACTTTTTGAAAAAGTTATACCTCTCCCAGTTCTTTGGCTCTTAGGAGAGTTTTGGAATCAGGATCCCTATTGAAAACATTTAAACATCAACAAAACCAGCCGCGCCTTCAGGCTTGCTCCGAAGGCCTGCCAGGGCCTGGCCGTTCTTTTTTTCCAGAGTCTGGGAGCACTTGGTGGTGGGCGCTGCAGCTGTTAGGTGTGGTATCTGGGCACATGGACGCTGCGGCGGTAGGGAAGTTGGTGTGGGGCCATCTCACCCCGCCCTCTCTGGCTGACAAGGCTGGAGGCTGTCCTGCCTGAGTGAGCTGATAGGACCACAGCTCGCTTAACCAGAGGCCCTGGGTCTGTGAACACAACCCAGGGCTGGGCCGATGCCTTCAGAGTAGGGGCCGTAAGGTTGTAGCATCAGAATGGTGTTGTGACAGCTGGTGGTGCCTTTCGGTATGTTTCTTTCTTTCTTTTTTAGAAAATTTTTTTAAAAAGATTTATTTATTTACTTGAAAGCGTGACAGAGAGGGAGAGGGAGAGGGAGAGAGAGGTCTTCTATGCTGGTTCACTCCCAAGTGGTTACAACAGCCAGGGCTGAGTCAGGTCGAAGCCAGGAGCTGGGAGCTTCATCTGGGTCTCCCATGTGGATGGCAGGGACCCAAACAGTTGGGGCATCTTCTGCTGCTTTTCCCAGGCCATTTGCAGGGAGCTGGATTGGAAGTGGAGCATCAAGAACAGGAACTGGTGCCCTATGGGATGCTGGTGTCACAGGCAGTAGCTTTACTCCCTGTATCACAGTGCCAACACCCTTTTGGTCCTGTTTGCTCTCACCATACACACAGTGTAATCTGGTTGATTGATTGGTTCCTAGATATAGCAAATCAAAAGTAGGATGGTGAAGCTAAAGGCAGAAATGGAAACAAAGCAGCAAGTTACTGACATCCGTGACTGTGTATGTGTGTGCGTGTTTAGATATGACTGAAGAGGAGCTGGCATTGTGGCATAGCGGATAAAGCCACCGCCTGCAGTGCCCCCGTATGGATGCCAGTTTGAGTCCTGGCTGCTCCACTTCCAATCTGGGCCTCCACTAAAGGCCTGCGGAAAGCAGTGGAAGGTGGCCCAAGTTCTTGGGCTCCTGCCACTCACATGAGAGACCTGAAGGAGATCCTGGTTCTGCTTGGCCATTGTGGGCATTTGGGGAGTTAACCAGCAGATGGAAGGTCTCTGTCTCTGTCTCTCCCTCTCTATTTGTAACTCTACCTTTTAAATAAATAAAATGAATCAAAAAATTAAAATCCAAAAAGTTGTAGATTGTACACTCAGCTGTCACAGTCATGTCGTAAGACTTGTAGACTGCCTGATGGGGTTTATATGAAGCTATTCAAGTCTTTACGAAGAGTCTGGAGTAGACACTGTCTTGACCACTCTTCAAAGAAGGAAACTGGGGTCACATGGGCTGAGTATGCCCATGTCGGGTGTACCCCAGCTCACCACTGCCACGCCTGTCTGCACCACGCTGCAGGTGATGGCAGGTGAGCCAGGCCCCTGGCCTGGGCACGCAGCTTCCCCCACCGATTTTCCTTTCTCTGACATGTGAAGGGATCCCCACGTGCACACGCGTATCTCTTCCAGGAGACACGTTGGTTAGCATTTTACTGTATTTTTCTGCCTATCTCCCTTCCCTTCTCTCTCTTAACAATGTATTTACTCTCCCTTTAAATACTGTATCCTGTCAGATGTATAATCCGTGGTACTCAGGTCCCCTGATGCTCTCGCGAGCGTCCTGGTAGGATTTGGGATCCTCCTGTTGGTCTCTCCTGGGTTCGGTTCGCCTCTTCAGTTTCCTTTCGTCTGGAATAGTCCACCTTTAGGTTTGGATCTGTTGTTACACTGGCATCTGAAAGGTCAAAGCCACTTGTCCTGGCCCAGCTTAAACAACTTTCAGTCAGCAGCGTGACCCAGGTGAGGCTTGGCGCTTCCATCGCCCGCAGCTGGGACAGGGGCCCAGGAAGTCAGCTGGGCCCTCGCTGTGCTGTGGGGTGAGGTGGTGTCTGCTGCGTTCCCCTGAGTGGAGGAACGGCTTCCTCTTGCTCCTTACCCTGGGGCCTCAGGCTGACGCTCAGGGATGTGGTTTTCTCGGTGGGTCAGGGAGCTGTGTGAGGGCAGGTGCTCATCTGTTCATCTGCAGGTCTTTGGCCCCCTCTGCACCTGGTTGGTTTCTACTTCATCTTCCAACTTCTTTGATTGGACAAGTGTTGGTGTCTGGGTTGTTACGGAAGCCTGTGAAGGTAGCAGGACAGCCCCAAAGACGACCCGCTAACTTCACGAGGATGAAAGTGTGGCTGGGTGGCATGTTCGGCCAGCTCAGAGGGTCTTTGACAGCATGTGCTTAGACCATCTGCACCCTGGCTATGTGGCCACAGGTGGCCTGGGCAGGGCCTACAGCCAGGGACACCCTTAGAGTCTTGGTGAGTCTGTGCTTTCAAGAAATAAAAAACAAATATTGTCTTGAGTTCACACACCAGAGCCTGTTTTTGTTTGTTTTCACAGCCCCAAGTGGGATTATTTTCCTGCAAAATAAACTTTGTAACAAGGTGGGAACACTCTTTGAGCTCTGCAGTTCTAAAGCAGCCACTGTGCTGAGATCCGGCCTGGGGTGGTAGAGACAGCTGCTGACAGCCCCTAGGGTGGGGACGTCAAGTTCAGAAGGTTTGGCTACCTCTGGGCCAGTATGATGACAATTTGACCTCAGTGTTTCATTCTTGTTGTCAGCAAATGAGCAGTCAGCACTCACTATAAGGAGAATCCTCACCTAACCGGAAGCACGTGCCTGTCTGTGCATCGGTACCCACACATGTGAACGTGTGCATACACAGACATGCTGCTGTGTGTAAGTGTGGCATCCTGTTCGTTGTTGGCATCTATACCTGGGTCGTGTTGGCCCTGTAGAACCCCTGATTCCTGGCTCAGGGTTAGATCCTAGGGTGTGCCCTCACCCTAGTAATTGTGGATCTGTGAGTCAGCTCGCGGGAGAAGGCATGGAATTCCCTCCACTGGGGCTGGGGCCCTGGTAAAGAGCCCCTCTCCCACACTGTTTCCTTCACTGCCTTCCGCCCTGTTCCCTTGCCCTCCTGGCACGAGGCTGGGGTGTGTTCGTCACTTGCTGATGAGCTGTGTGCAGTGGGGGCAGAGCCTTGCTCCATGTCTAGTCCGTACCAGCATCCTTCTGCAAGGTCAGAACCTCCACAGGTTGTTTTTTTTTTCTTTTTTGGTTGGGGGGAGTTGATTCTGTTTATTGTTCTCCTTTTTAGAAGTTCACACAAAAACACTTGCTAACCAGGAACTTGGCCATGCTCTGTGGCTGTCAGCCAGTCTGTCCCAAGGTGACCTGTGTGGAAGAGCACTGAGGCTTGATGCCTCAGATGAGACGTCCCTACGCCACCGCTCTGGGGCGAGGCCCACTGCGAATGGGTGGGTGGCCCTCCACGCCAGCACAGGGTACAGGCTTATCTCCTTGGAGCCAGAACCCGGGGTGCAGCAGCTTTGCAAGACCTTGGGAGCCCAAGTTAAAAAAATCACTCAGCAGAGAGCACGTGGTGCAGTCTTGCCTGGGGCTCCTATCTCAGAGCTCCATTCTGCAGGCAGAGCTCTGGCGCATAGCCATCTCCAGTAGACACCAGGGGTCAGGGGGAACAAGCCTGAGGCGGGGGGGCGAGAGTCATGTGGGCTCATCCTGTCCCCCAGATGAGGTCTGCCACTTAGACATGGAGTGAGGCTGCAGGTGATGACTGAGCAGCCCGGCCAGTGGTCAGGAGCCCTCAATGGGCTTCCTTGCTTCTGTTTGGAGAGCTGGCAGTGACCCCTTGGGGTACATGATCTTTCCCCAGCCTGGCCTTGTTGGAGGACACATCTGCCCTCCTTCCCTGGTAAAGAACACTCATACCCAGTGGTGACTTTGAGGCTTATGGCAGTTTGGACCATGGGAGTCTTGTCGTTCCACAGGTGGGCCCCTGGGGTGAGCTGACAGCTTTTCTAAGATGCCCGTCTAAGGACTGGGGTGCCTGCTAGGGGCAGATCCAAGCTCCGGACTGGAGGGCAAAGGGTTGTGGCAGGGCAGCGAGGGGCTGGTCTGCCCTGGAGACCTTCCAGAGCCCGAGTGGAGGTTTTTGCAAGGGGACACAGTGTTGGGGAAAGAGAGAAGGACACGAGTGGGTCTCAGGAGAGGAGAAGGGAGCCAGACCCGGCAGGCTGCTGGGTTAAGGTTGCTCAGCTCATAGGCAAACTGCTCGAAGCTTTGGCTGCAGGCGAGCATCAGGGAGCTGGTAGTGGGCACCAGCGTTACCCCAGAGCATGTTATACCTGGGACCCCATCGGGATGATCAGCATGAGGTAATGTAATTGCATTGGTGCTGTTCATTGGCGCCTGAGATGTGAGAGTGGTGGGTAGGGCCCTGTTGTCTTGGTTAATGCTCTGTTGTGTACCTGCTTTCCTGTTATGTTCCCCTCATCCTCACCTCTGACCGCCTCGTGTGGTTTCCCCACTGCTCCCTGTGCTGTCCTCCGCCAGGTAGCTTGCGTGAGGTACAGGGAGTGGGTGGGACCCGGGTCCCTCTTGTCCCCTCACAGAGGTCTCCACCTGGAAGGGTTTTTTTTTTCTGCACTTGCCTGTCACCTGCCTGTCATCTGCAGGGGCAGAGTGGTAGGAGGAGGAGGCCCAGAGCCCTGGTCCCTACAGCCATGGGTGCTGAGGCCAGATTCCCCCACAGCCCCAGTGGCTTTCTGTGGTACCCCGTTGCCTGCATGGCAGCTTCTTTGGAGAATTAATTCCCCTGCTGCTTGGCTTAAGGTGGCAGGGCATTGTCTGGGTGGATCTGAGGCACTTTTTAGGATACCACCTCTTATCCCGATTGAGGTACAGTTTCAGCATTTTGGGGTGGATCGGTGGAGCGGGGAGCCTGCGAGTGTCCACTGTCACAGGCATCCCACTGCTGTGTTGGGGACACAGAGGTGGGTGTCCTGACTTCCTGTCAGGCCTTAGGGTGTACATGAAATTCTGCTTGGTTGCTCCCAGCTCTGGTTTGAAGCTGTCCTGAAGAGGGCTGGGCATTCCCTGGTTGCTTTGGCCAAACGGGTCACTCTCCAGTCCACTCACTGTGGTCTGAAAAGCTCCCACCTCTCTGCCCCTTCCCTGAGGTTCCTCCTTGCCTCGAGTTGGGAGCCAAGAGTTTGAACTCCTTGGCAGCTTCAGCACTTGACGCCACCTCAGGAGACAGGTATTTATGTGTGCACATGTGTGTGCGTGTGCATGTGTGTGCACGTGGTCAGCCGTGTGGCCAGTGCTCTGGAAGGTTGTTCCTTTGGGAGCCAGCCAGTCAGAAGGCATTCAGCCCGGTGGTACAGGCGCAGTGGGGACTTTGCTTTTCCTGGCTCCGTGAACCCCACTGGGGCTGTGTCACTTAAAGGCTGATGCCCTGCAGGAGGAGGGAAGGGAGGGGCAGTGTGTGTGTGCTTGGCCCTGGCTGTGCAGGCAGGACCCTGGAGCTGAGCCTGGGGGTATCTCTTCTCTGGTTCTCTCTGCTCCTCCTCCACAGCCTGGTGTGGGGTCCTGGCTCTAGCCAGGTGAAGGGGTAGGAGTTGTGCTCTCTGCTGCCCAACTCAGGGTCCAGCCTGGCCCTGCCCTCACTTCAACTCCTCTGGTACTCTCACATCTGAGCAGTTTGTAACCAGAGGTTTCCACCAGCCCCCGTGGACATGGTGGGGAGTGGGGCCCCGAGGGGCTGGAGCAGGCAGGATGAAGGCAGTGCTCCTTTGTGCTGGAGCCTGCTCAGCCTGGGAGACCCGCGGGGGAGGCTGTGGCTTCCTCCTTCCGCCCACTGGGGACGCCCTGGCACCCATCCCACCCCGTGGGGTGCTGGGCGGAGGTGACCTGGTTGGCTGTTCCCTGCTGCCGTCAGGGTCCTCCTACACTGCGAGCTGGAGGTAAACACTGGGTTGCCGTGGCAGCTGGGCCAAGGCGCAAAGTGTTTGTGGCTGGAGAAGTTCTCATTGTCTCAAGTTTCTAGGATGGGTTTCTATTTTGATTTTTTTTTTAAATTAGCTAGAATGACTAAGATCCCAAAATGTCTGACCTGGTTCCTATAATGTCTTAATAAACATTTATATTCCCTTCATAGGGGGAACGTTTTAGTGATTCACTGACTTTTAGACAGTGGTGAGACCCTAGCAAGGCAGGGCGGGGGCAGCACAGAGGGTTCCCCCCCACCCCCACTGCTAACAGCAGGCACAGCCTGCAGCCCAGAGCACTGGCCACAAGCCAGGGACTGGGAGCGCTTATGTAAACACCATACCAGGCTTTTATTGGCTTTGAGCTGATTAAGTTCCATGGAAAATTTCGGGACGATACTTTTCTCCTCTTGGAGTATTAGATGCCCATACCTGGAGCTCCCAGAAGCCATGTCACAGACCTGTGAGTCTGTCTGAGACTAGGGAGCGGCGTCCCCACCCAGTGCCTGAGGCTCTCGCCAGGAGCAAGGTGTGAAGTGGTTAAATTCTCACTGCTCCCACAGGTGGCCAGCTGCACCCAGGCTGTCCTGGAAGTGGCCTGGCAGCACCTCACCGTGGGTGGGCCCGGCATCAGGTTCTCTGGCCTCGGGTTTCACTGGGCTTCCCTGCTCTGCCTGACAGTAATTGCCTTGTACAGAGTCACCTGTCCCAGCAAGAAATGACTTCTTTCATTTTATCATCAGTAGGGCTGACTCAGGCCACCCTGGTGAGTGGTGGGTGGTGTTTCCTTTGAGTCACCCTGGAAAGCTACACCCAGGCTTTTTTCAGGGTCCCGTCCTCTTCGTGCAGGGCTGTTCATCCCTTCCCATGACAAAGACAGAGAAATCATATGCCCAGGGGGGCTGGGCTGCCTGTGGGCCCTCTAACCACCCGTGGGCGGGCACTTGTGTGGAAAACGTGTCCCTGAAGCAGCAGCTGTTGTGGTCACCATGGGACAGGACCCACCTACCCAGCACTAAAGGAAGTGCCCAGATCTGTCATTGTTTTACAATGAGCCCCTGGTGTTGCCTGTCCCTCCCAGAGTCTCCCAGCCTTTCTGTTTCCCCTGTTGACCTGGGCGGGTGGGCGGGGGGCATCTGTCCTTGGCCTGGTGCTGGGCCCCCACGTGGAACAGACTGAGCCCTGCCCCAGGTTTTATCTGTAAAGAGGTCACCCTGGCCTCTGGGGAGCAGAAGATTGTGGACAAGGCAATCAGCAGGAAGGAGTTTGTATGCAGAATTTATCTCCTGCAAGATGGCTCTCGGGCACCTGAAAGACCTGGCATTGTGGCTGCCTTCTCTCTTAGAAAGCAGCAGATAAGCGAGCAGTTAAGTGGGTGTTGGGTCCTACCCCAGGATCCGAGCAGCTCACCCTGCCCATCCTCCCAGGGCATTCTGTGGCACAGTGAGGGGTACGAGTGTGCCAGCACCACCAGCACCACCGTGGTGCGTCTGCCTCAGCTCCTGCGTCTGGGAAGTGCTCGCCTTGGGGTCTCAGGAGGCCTTGGGAGGGTGGCACAGAAGGTGAAGCTGCATCTCACTGTTGTCATGGAAACCTGTTGCCAGGCACTGGGCTGTGCTCAGACTAGGGAGGGCGGTCCCATCTCAGGTGAGCCTTGTTTGCTGCCAGGTAACTGAGCCTTCCCGGGCACCAGCAAGTTCTACCTGGCTGAACTGGAACCACCTTGAGGTGAAGGATTCAGTCCCTGGTCACCAAAGCATTCCGGATGCACCCATTGGCCTGAGGGGGGCCATCCCACGGTGACAGGTGGCGGTGGCAGTGAGGCTACGCAGAGGAAAGGTTTTGGAGCCAAGTGCATTCTGGGAAGGATTTCAGAGGCCAGTGCCCCACCAGGGGTCCGAGGGCCCCAAGTGCCCTTCTTCAGAGATCGTGTTGGACGGTTCCCTCCGCCACTGGGCAGCAGCACCTCAGCCTCGGGCGCTGGGTGTGTGGGCCAGAGAGCCCAGGGAATCCCTGGGGCCTGCACTCCTGTGCTCTGGGCAGGCGGCTGCCTGCTTGCTCACAGGGGCTGCGGGCCATCTGCAGATACATTATTTCTTTCCTTTCTTGTTTGGGGGCAGCAGTTCTGTGTTTGCCAGCAGGCGGATGGTTTCCTAGAGGGAAGTGCAGGAGTGTGAGGCTGGCTTTTTGCTGCCAGCCCTAAGCTGTGCCCCTTTCCTGTGCTGGCCCTCTTCCTGTGTATTTGGCATCACAATGCTTCCTGTGTGGTCTGAGTGGATCTTCTGAATGACTCTGAGAAAGAGGCTTCCTTTCTCTCTCCTGGCCTCTGATTGTTCCCTGGGGACACCTGTGAAGGTGCTGGGGGCGGGGGCTGTTCCTGAGCCCAGCCCCTTCGCTGCCGCAGGGGAGTGCAGGAGCCATTTCGGTGCCGTGTTCCTGCGGTCTTGAGTGGATCTCTTCCCGTGTCTGTTCCGAGCTGCTGGGTGTAGAGTGGACCAGAGGAGGGCGCTGTGCTGCAGAGCCGCCCTTGAGGTGCCTTCTTGACACCAGCCTGGGGGCAGTGTCGTCTCCACCCAGTCCTGAGCACAGCGTGGGGAAGCTGGGGTGGCCCCACTCAGGCAGGATGCACCCAGCTTCTCCAGGAGCCTCCTGTGTCTGCAGCACCTGGCCACAGGCCTTCGGGCTCCTCACCTGCAGGAACAAGGCCTGGAGGACCGATAGGCCGGGGCCTGGGCACTGGTGGCCTTGGCAAGGGCTGCATGCCCACCTGTGCTGTCAGCACCGGCCACAGTACTATGAACTGGATTTCGTGTTAGGTACAGTCTCCAGCCACAGGAGCTGCCCAGCTCGGGTTTCTCGACAACCCTTGTAGCCCAGCGGGCCCACCTGGACACAGGTCTACCTGGACAGCCTCCTTGGCGAGGCCTCAGGCAGACGGCCCCAAGGGCGCCTTGGGTGCAGCTGGGAGAATCAGCCCAGGTTCCTGGAGCAGCTCGAGGAGGTGCTGGGGCTTCTGCCTCCATGTCCTGGGAGCCCCACGGGGCCGCCCTCTCAGACATCTCCTTGGGGGGGGTCTCGTGCTGCCGACCTGCTCACACTTTTCCTCTGTCTCTCCCATGTGTGCAGTCGTTTGTCTGGTGCTCCCCCCCACCACAACTACACGTCGCCAGGCAGAGATGGGTGAGCTATGTGAGGCGCTCAGTAAATAAATACTTGAGCGCAAATGGCCTGGCTGTCGGGGGTGACCCAACCCCCCTGGGACAAGAACCCAGCCATGCTTCTCCAGCTGCTGCCATTAGCAGCTGCTACCCGTGGGCTCCCAGCCCTGTCACTCTAGAAGTGTCCCCCAAGCTATGCTTTTGCCTGTGCAGGTGGGAACACCCCTGCTCTGCCCAGACAGCAGCCTGCACTGGGAGCACAGGTACTTGGTCTTGCCCTCATCGCCCAGGACTGGCAGGGTCAGCTGAGTGGTCTCCGGCATGGCTTCGTCCCCTGCTTTGGCCTGTGTTTTCATGCCAGGCCACACTCCCAAGAATGGGCTGTGGCTGTGGCAGGAGTGCCAAGGACCAAAGCTAGGACCCCCCAGACCCCAGCGTGCTCACAGGTTGGCTCCCTGGAGCCTGGGCTGATGGCCTGAGCCCCTGGGTGCACTGCCGTGGGTCTGGCCCCCAGTGAGAGGGGTTACCCTCCCGAGGAGCTGAGCTGAGTCAGGCCGAGACCTGTTTCTGTGCCATGTGGGGAGGCAGGCCCATGTTGCCTGCACAGGGTTTGTTTTAAGAATGTGGAGAATGAGACCTGTTCCTTGGGTCTGTGGATCTTTCCTAAAAGCTGCAGACTGTTTGTTTTAACCAAATCTCATGGAATTCCATGCAGACTGGAGAGGGTTGGTGGGGCGGGGCAGGAGCAAGGGTGAAAGAGGTTTTGGCCATGGCTCCCTGCCCCCAGGACACTTCCCACACTCTCCTTGAGGACTGTGAGACCCTGCGCTGGCCCCAGGCTCACGGAGGGTCCTCCCTTGGCCCTGGGTCTGGAGTGGAGCCAGCGGAGTGGAGAGGGGACAGAGCCTCCGGAGGGAACCAAGAGAAGACAGGTCCCAGCACAGCTGCTGCTCTCTGTCGTCCTGGGTCACCCACACGTCCTGTTTCGGGCTTTGTGCAGGCTGGGCCTGGGGTGAGAGCATCCAGGTCTGGAGCAGGTGCTTTCTGGGTGGTAGAGCCAGGTCCTCTGCCAGATCCCCAGAGGGGCGCCCCTCTGGGCTTCCCGCCTTTGAGTGATGGTTGGGTCTCCTTGCAGTTTGGCCATCGTGAGAAGCAGAGGAGGGAGGTGCCAGGTGGCCCTATCGCACCCGCTGCTCTCTGGACCCTTGCCCCATTGGGCCCAGGGCCTGGGAGGGCTTCCCTCCTTCGGGTGCCTAGGGAGCTCTGGGGGTACAGATCCAGGCTGGGTGACTGCCACGTACCTGGCCGCGGGCAGCAAGGGGATGATCGGAGGGTGTTGCAGGGTTGTGTCCTGATCCCACAAAGAAGTGAATGAGTGTGCAGAGGAGTGGGTGGATTCAAGAAATCAGGGAGATGGGCTAGTCCCGATGCCCCCCACCCAGACTCCCTCAGCAGCAGCCCTCCCCCGCCTTCTGAGCCCCGATGTCACCCCACCTGGCCAGTGAGCCCTGCCCAGGGACCGTGGCCGCTGTTTCCAGCAGCCATGCCCTCCACACCTGCCGTGTCTTCCCAGTCTCAGCTGACCACACTGGCGCAGGGCTTCGTGCTGTGTTCCAGCGTGCCTGGCTGCCCCACCAAGCTGCTCTGAGGTCCTCGGATGTCATTAGCTCTGTGAAGTCATACGTGCCCTGCCAGCGTAGGGAGAGCTGATGACCACCTGGAAGGCTCCTGGTGCCCTCCCTCCACCCCCGCCTTGCCCCTGCTGCCGCCTGGTTCCGTCTAGGGGAAGAGTATCAGCTGTGAGGGAGTCACCTCTCGAGCACCCATGTGTGCTGGCCGTGGGGTTGGGGTGCCCCCAGCCTCGTCCTGACGGGGACCCGGGGCTGTGAACTCACAGCCTCCTCTCCCTCCTCTTGCCGAGTCCAGAGGCCGAACTTCGGGTGGCTGGGACCTTACTTTGGCTGTGTGCCTCAGCGCCTGCCCTGTAGCCACTGGGTTTCCCCTGCTGGATTTGGTTTCTCTAACAATGCAGCTCCTCTGGGGAGGAGTGAGTGAGAGGATGGACTCGGGTTCCCCACTCCATTCCCCATGGTGCCCTCATTATTGGGCTCTTCCTCTTCAGTTCCTGCCTAGACCCTCTGACCTCTCAGGGGCCTTGGGGACTTCCAAAGCCTCACACTGTCCTCCTGTGACCCAAGCCCCGCCAGTGCAGGCCTCTGGCTGTCACAGGGCAGCGAGTCACTTCTGCATCCTCATTTCTCTTTCAAAGGTAGGGCCTCTGTGTGGAAGAAGAAATGAAAATAGCACCCGTGCCTCGAAGTCTCTCAGTTCCTAGCCAGGCACTTGGTGTTGGGGCCAGAGCTCCTGCTGGGCCCCCTTGCGGTCAGCGCCAAGGGCAGCTAGTGGTCTCACCCCTTCAGTCATCTCTGAAGGCAAGGTGAGACCCAACCCCAGGTTTTCTTGCTGGGGGAAACCAGGGGTCAGGTGTGAGGCTGGGATGTGAGCTGGCTTCCCTCGGCAGGACGGGGTGGAGGGCGTGCAGCAGAAGCACCGAGGGTCGGCAGGTGCCTCTTCCCCTCTTCCTCACTCTCTCTTTAACTCGGTTTTGTCCTAAAGTGATGCTTAGCTGTGTCAGTCCAGCTTCTGGTGCCTCCGTGGTGGGACAAAACACCATGTCTGCCACACACACACACCCCTGCACACATCCTCACCAACATTGAAAGTGATAGGTTTACTGCGGGCAGTTTGCTGATACAGAGAAGCTCAAAGAAGATTGAATGGGCCCCACAGTTTGGCCTCCCAAGGGGGTGGTTGGTTGGCCCTGTCCTCATGAAACTTGTGAATTTACAGCTCAGGAAGCCCTGTCTGCAGCCCGAGTGCCGCGTGCCTGCTCTGGCCTCTGAGAGCTGCAGTTTGAAGGGCTAAGGGTTGGGCCTGCGCCCCGGGACTCTGTTCCTTGGGTTCCATCTGGGGGCCTTAGTAGCTGGCATTGGTTTGAGTATTGGCCGGGGCCACTTAGGAGACCCCGTGTCCTCGTCCGTTCAGGTCACAGACAGGGTGGCCTGTGCACCGCAGTTCTGGAGCTGAGAAGGCTAAGATTAGGCACCAGCGGACTCCATGTCTCCGTCATGTGGTGGAAGAGCTGGGGTCGCTCTCAAGGCGCTTTTTTTTTTTTTTTTCCTTTTTAAACGTTTATTTATTTTAAAGGCAAAGTTACAGAGAGTGGGAGAGACAGATCTTCCATCCACTGGTTCACTCCCCAAATGGCCGCAATGGCAGGCTGGACCAGGTAGAAACCAGGAGCCAGGAGCTTTATCCGAGTCTCTCCCAGGGGAATCAACAGGGAGCTGGATTGGAAGTGGGGCAACTGGGACTCGAACCAGCGCCCACTCATGGGATGCTGGTGTCGCGGATGGCAGCTTCATCCGCTGCGCCGCAGCACTGGCCCCTCCGGTGCTCTCACTCCCGAGGCCTCTGCCTTCAGAAGCTCTGGGTGCCCTCCCCCTGGGGTCAGGGTTGTGCACTGGGGTTGTGAGGACACAGACACTCAGGTCTCACACCCGGCCTTCTGTCCAGAACACGCAGCCGCCACCGTCTGGACCCAGGGCAGTGCTGGACGGGGAGATGCTGCTTTTCCAGGGACTCGCCTGTGTAGAGCATGATGTGGGCGTGGCTTGCCCAGGGCCTGGATGGACTGACGGGAGCCGTTCCTGCCCACACACTGGCCCACATGGGACTCACGTGTCCAGCTGGGCAGTGTGGGCACAGCAACCCTCTCGTTGGTAGAATGGCAGCTGTGTTCGAGTACTGCAGATTGAAAGCCTGCTTGCCTCTGGTTGTGCTGACCCTGGACCTGAGTGTCTGGGCCTGGGCACAACCTCTGCTTAATCACCCCACTCGTGAGTGTGGCTTGCTGCTTCCTGAGCTTGTGGGTGTTACCCTCTTAGCATCTAGCGGAAGCCCACCAGTCCCTGTGAGGCAGGTGTGGGTCAGGCCTGTGCTACTGCAGCTGTGACCCAGGAAGCAGCAGTGGGAACTTCAGGTCTCTGGGGGGCTGCTCTAAGCCCGTTTCTTCTGGGTCTGGATGGTCCCAGGGTGGGAGGGGGAGCTGCATCTTCTAGGGCCCCTTCTGCCAATGTGAATTCAAGTGTGAATTAATGGAAAGCAGATGAGTGCTGATGTCCCTGGAATCTCACATAAAGTTAAATGGTAAAATGTGATCGGCCATGTGTCCTTGACTGAACCCAAAGCACTCAGAGTTATTGAAGTTGCCAAGTCCTCGGATTAGCCTTTGCAGATCTTGTGAACGTTTCTCGGGACCCTGGAGAGAATTTCCTTGACCTAGCTGCCGTGGAACTGAGAGGGTGCTCCACCTGACAGCTCCGTTTTTAAGCCAATGTGCACGTCGCAGGTTTGGAATGGTGTGGGGTCTGCCCAGAGCACAGTGAGTACCCAGGGATCCTAGTCAGGCAGGCTTTGGGGCTGGGGAAGGTGGTGGAGGAGCAGGACCCCTGTCCACAGCCACATGGTCCCATTGTTAGAAGCGCACAGGCTCCCCAGCTGACCCAGCCGAGGGGCTGCCTGTGACCTTCGTCTCAGTACGGATCTCAGAGAAGAGAAGTGTCTGTGCCTCCAGCTGAGGGTGCCCACTGGGCTCTGTATCAGACACTTGGAACTCAAGAGCATTGGGAATTACACCTCCTGCCCCCAGCAGAAGGAGCGAGACTGGGGGCTGGGTCCTTCGTATGTTTCACCGCTGAGTGTTCAGAGGAAGCCGTGGGATGTGGCATTTAAGGTGGTCTCTGGTCTGACTTCCATGGCGTTTTTGGAGTCTGGGACTTGCTGAGGGACCGGCTCTTTGGTCCAGCTCTCAGACCCTGAAGGATCTGTCGGGTCACTGGGTTGGGTGCAGCCCTGCAGAGGGACCTTAAAGGTGGCCTCGGACAGTGGAGAAGGTAAGGCCCAGCACGCTCTTAGATGTCCCCTCGGCCAGGCCTGAAGCCAGGCTCTGTACTCCCTGTCCAAGCTCCCCAAGGGCTGCAGCAGTGGCGCCAGTGATCCATGGACTCCCAAGGCTTTTCTGTGGGAATGTGATGGTTACCGGGAGAGCAGGGAGGCAGGGAGGGAGCCTCAGTAGACAACCAAGTGCAGAGTTCACCTGGGTCTCCAGGAATGACTTGCCCTCTACCCCAAGTTGAGTCAAGGCCTGAGAAACCAAGTCAACAGCTGGAAAATGTTTGATCAGCCCACAGCACTGCCCTGGGTGTCCGCGTGGTGTCAGATACGTGTTCCTCCTCTTGCGAGTAACTGCCCTTCCAGGAGACTGTGACTGGCTGCCTTGCACGTGTTCTTATCTCTGACTGTAAAGGTTGAGTGTGGCGCTTAAAAATGTTTAGGAGACAGGAAAGTGTCAGGAGAAAAATTAATGGGAGACTCCATACCCTTAATCCCACCACCCACAAATCTCTACTGTTAATATTTTTGCATGTGTGTATTTTAATATAAAACTTGGGATCAGCCCATACAAGTATTTGATGTTCTCATTTTTCTGCTTTAACATTCCGTCATGACCACATCTCCAAGGCATAGCCGGCTTCTCACCTGACCTTTAACGCTTGCCCAGCGCCTTAATCTCTTCGTCTTCAGAGTCCTTAGCTGAGCCCAGGCCACGAAGCTGTGCCGGCTCCAGTGACTTGCTGGTCTTGCACACCCTGCGAGGGCATCCAGGCTGTGTGTGTTCTCATCATTTTTTTTCTTAAAGATTTATTTATTTATTTGAAACACAGTGACAAAGAGACAGAAAGTATCTTCCATCTGCTACTAGTGGCTCAGCAAGTTAAGCCTCTGTCTACAGCCCCAGCATCCCATATGAACGCCGATTCCAGTCCTGGCTGCCACTCCACTTCTGATCCAGCTCCCTGCTGATGTGCCTGGGAAAGCAGTAGGAGATGGCCCAAATGCCTGGGCACCTGCACCCATGTGGGAGACCCAGATGGAGCTCCTGGCTCCTGACTTGGGTCTGGCCCAGCCCTGGCCATTGTGGCCATTTGAGGGGTGAGCCAGCCGAGGGAGTGGTTGGAAGATATGTCTCTCTGTCTCTCTCTGTCTCTGTCTCTCCTCTCTGTAACTCTGGCTTTCAAATAAACAAATAAGTAAATCTTAAAGAGAAGGGGGAAGAAAAAGAAAGGAAGAAAGGTCTTTCATCTTCAGGTTCACTCTCCAGATTTCTGCAACAGCTGAGGGTGGGTTAGGCCGAAGCCAGAGCTTCATCTGGTCTCCCATGGGGCTGCAGGAGCCTGAGCACTCAGGCCACCCTCTCCTGCTTCCCCAGGCCATTAGCAGGGACCTGGATCAGAAGTAGAGCAGTCGGGACTTGAAACAACATCCATATGGGATGCCAGAGCTGCAGGTGATGGCTTAACCTCCTGTGCCACACACGCTGGCCCCAGTCCTTGTTATTTTCACCGTGTGAGTCCGAGGAGCCAGTTAGGAGTAAGTTGCCTTCTGGAAGGAGAGTGAATTTGCTATATACCAGCAAGTCTTGAGCATGCCTGTGTCCCGCACCTTGGCAGGGAGGGTGGTAAGCAGACGAGGTGGGCCCCAGACCCACTGATCACCTAGGACGCTGGGCTCTGCCGATGAATATACTGCCTCTGGACCCTTGGGTCTGGAAGGATTGCCAGCTGGCCTTGGATACCCTGGTCTGGAGACCTCACAGTCCAGGGAAAGGCAGAGGCCTGGCCTGGGGGCTTGTGCCTCTTAGCCCAGTGTCCACAGGAGCTCCTGCACAATACCAAAGGAGCTGGACGAGAAGAGGCGCTTTGGGCTCTGTGTTTCTGCTCTGCAGGCTCCTTTGGCTCCCAGCAACCTCAGTCCTGCTCAGAATGCAGACGCGGTGGCACCAGTGAGAAAGGATAGGCTATGTGAGCCCTGTCCTGCCTGGCCTGACTTCGGGCTGTGCACTGCCTGCGCCCACCTTCTCCATGGGCCACAAGGTCGGCCGGCAGCCGCAGCAGCTGCCAAGATGAGTGGCCATGTGGCTGTGTCACTTGGTGCAGCTCAGGCTCCCTGGGCTGGTGCTGGGAGAGGGCTGCTCCGTCTGCTCTCTCCCTGACACCAGAGCGCCACCCGCAGGAGGGCCTCTGTGTGTCCTGTGCACCTCCAGCTCCTTGCTTCCCAGCTCTGAGTTCCGGCCACTGGCCTGGTCGATTTCACCGGACATCCGCAAACTGTAGGGTGGCAAAGATCAACAAGTAGAAACCTAATAAAGGCTATGTTAAACCTTGTGCGTGTTGCAGGTGTGACGGCCCCAAGCTGTGGGTATCACCAGAGAGAACCCCAGGGCGCTTGGCATTGCGGCCTCCAGGGTGTGGGAGGAGGCAGTTCCCTGACCCTGGAGTGTGACCAGGCCAGACCATCCTTCCTGTTTGCAGACTTGGGGGGAGGGGGCTTCTTGAGGGAGGAGGGGCTGCAGAGGGTGGAGGCAGGGGAGGGGTGCTGGACCAGGGGGCTAGGCTTAAGGATGGCCCCACTGTCTGCCGGCTGTATGAGCTGATGCCCCACTCAGACCCCTTTGGGCCCCGTTTTTTGGCCTGTCAGCTGCAGTTTTACGGGGTCGCTTTAAAGGTGAGTGCCCAGCTGTACCAGGGCAGGGGCTTGCAGCCCTGGCCCAGTACAGTTGCCGGGGGCTGGCCTGCTCAGGAAAGGAAGTCACAGCCAACTTGGTGCTTGGAGACCCTGTCCCAAGCTTTCTGTACCTCTCTGAGGGTGCCTCCTGGCTGTCGGAGGCCCCCTTGGGAAGAGGGGTGCCCTAGGGGACTCTTGGGCTGGGCCTGGTCCCTGCCATCTGGCCGGGTCCCTGCGGGGGTTGGGCTGCTTCCAGATCTGTTTTCGTTTTCAATTCCTTTTATTGCTAAACCACCCTGGGCCGCAGAGAACAAACTGTTGTCCTCAGCTGACCTCGGAGTCCTCCGGGCCTCGGTTGTTTGCCGTTTGCTAATTTTAGCCTCTGATCATTTCTACCCGTATCTCCCCTCCCCTCAACGGGAGGTGCAGACCAAGAATAGCCTCGGAGAAGGGGGGGGGGCTGTGGTGGTTGTGGCTGGTTCTCCCACAGTGATCCGATGGGTGAGGAGAGGGCCTTAGCATGTGGGGATCCCCTGCCCCCCTCTCTCTGAGGAGCCTACGCCGTGGGGAGGAGAAGAGGGGCTCTTCTCTGAGTTGGTTTCTACTTTTAGGCAGAAACCAGGACTTCCAGGAAAAATGTGTCCCTGCATGGCCCTGTCTAGCTCAGACTCCCGAGAGCCCCTTCCCTGGTCCCCCAGACCACAGGACCCCAGGTGCAGAGGCTGAAGAGCCCGGACACGTGCAGCCTGGCATGGCTGAGCCAGCCCTGGGGGTGAGTGCCGGGCCTGTGTGGGCCTGAGTTGGTGGACAGCAATGGAGAGTGAAGGGCGTCAGGCCCAGACCTACAGGAAGGGACCCCCAAACCATGGGTGGCCAGCAAGCTTTCGGAGGGAGAAGAGCTGTGAGTCAGGCCTGAGGCCTGGGGCTGCCCCCCTTGTCCACTGCCGCACGTCACTCGGCACCTGCTGCAGTCTGCTCTCGTCTCCCCCTGCCCCTGCAGGGGCTCCCCGCCCCCCGTGTTTGTGGGCAGTCCCAGACACATGTAACCCCCGTGCTGCAGCCCTTTAAATGTGGCTGGTCTGCGAGTGTAACACTACATAAGGGTGGCGCAAAGAATCTGAAGGCCCGATCCTCCTCCCCTTGAGGTTGGAGCCACTGCTGGAAGGTGAGGGGGCCGCCTGCTGCCCATGGTGGGAGCAAGAAGGCAGCCGGGAAGCAGCCCTGTCAGCGCCGAGCTCTGTGCCCACAGGTATTAGTGAAATCAAAACCAGCAGCAATTGAGAGTGCTGTGGCGGGCACACCGGGAGGCCAGGAGGAGGCCCTGCCGGTCACAGGGGCAGGTGTCCTCCACTCCCTGGAGGGGGTGGCAGGGCCTACACCGTCCCTCTGCTCCTGAAGAAAGGCTACCTGGGAGGCAGGGCTGGGCTGTCTGTGGATTATCTTAAAGTCCTTCGAGGTAGCACACGCGGTAACGCACAGTTGTATGGTAAACTTGTCCTCTTTAGCGCCTGGCCCTCTGTTCCCCGTGCCTGCGGCCAGGGCCGTGAGACTCCTCAGCGCTTGCCCGGGTCTTCTCCTTCCTGTCTCTCTGGAGTGGTCTTGGGGGCTCATCTTGATGTTCGGGCTTCCCTGATGGTGGTTGAGGACGTGTCACCCCCACCCCACCATGTGAGGATAGGACACTTAGGGTTAGGTCAGCGTTCCTCATCTCCGCCATCTCTGGTTGCAGGTGAGGCGTGTGTTACCTTTTCTTGAGAATTCACAGCTGCCTTTCTTTGGTTTTCCCGGTGCTGTTGTCACTTGTCCCGCACCCCGTGGCTGTGTGTGGTTGTACACAGTCTCCTGAGACCCCTTCCTTAGCATCCAGGCCTGTTTCCTTGGGCAGTGCCTCCTGCCCTTTGGTGGTGCTTGTTCCTGAGTGGCCTAGAAGGGGCGGGGTGGGGTGGGGTGGGGTGTTGAGGCTTGGACCTTTACCCAGGGTTGGGGTGTGAGTTTGCGTGGCGCTCCCTGGCTGTGCCCTGTGGACAGGGACCAGGCCTGCACACTTTATCTGTGAGCAGCTCCTCTCCCATGTCTCCGAGTTGACTGGGGGCCCTCTGATTTGGGGCTGATCCTTACATTTTCCTGTGTTTTCCTTCTATCATCCCAGTTTCCCATGAATTTTCTCAGTGCCCTTGTCTTGCCATCGGCACTGTCACCTCTGCCGGGGTGGTAGTGTCTTTACTCGGACTCAGGTTTGGGGCTGCTTTTCGTGAGCAGCATGCTCCGCTCGCTTCTGCTGAGCCAGCCTTGTCTCGGGATCTCAGCACTGCCCCTGGAAGCCTTCTTTCCCTGCTTGGCCCCTGCTTCCTCTGAGCGCCTTTTCTCGCGCACGGGTCTGCATCTCTGGTGGCCTGAGTCAGGGGCCCTCTCAATTGTTAGGTATCTGGAGACGCTACCCAAAGGGCCAAACACTGAGTGTGGAATGGTGCAGTGGCTCCTGGGAGGACCTGCTGGGCCATTTTCTCCAGGCGTCTCCTCCGGGAGAATGGGGGTTGAGGGGTCCTGCGCATTCGAAGAGGGCTGGGATGGCAGCCTCCAGCTGTTCCCAAGGCCCTCTTCAGGAAGCTGCCCTTCCCGGAACCATATCTGGGGTCCCAGTCAAGGCCCCCTCCCATGGTGACTGCCGGTCACCCTCTGATGTCCATCAGGTACAGGAATGACAGCCAGCTGTCAGGGAGGAGAGAGGTAGCTGTGGGTGTGTCTACCAGTTAAAGAAGCAGGGGCCCCCTCTGCTAGCCTCACTGTCTGCCCACCCACCAGAGGGTGCTGAGTGTCTGAGGGGCACTTCGGGGAAAGAATAATGAGCTTATTTTATTGCCCGCTCTGCTGCCTAATTTCCAGCTTCCGAATTAGAACTGTTCCTCCTTACGATGGGGCTGTGTCACCGTTGTAAGTAGGAAATGTCGCATGTCAGAAGTGTACTAACGCCCTAACCTGCCAGGGCTTGAACCAGCACCCATTTGGGATGCTGGTACTATAGGCAACTGCTTTACCCACTATGCCACAGTGCCGACCCCAGCTTGTCTTATGTTCCTCTTGGCTGTGGCAGTTTCTTATGTGTTCCTTGTTCTGCATGACTGGCAGTTTTGAGGGATACTGTCCACACTTTGTCCCATGTTTTTCTCATGATTGGGTGGGGCTTTGGATCTTTAGGAAAAAGGATGACAGAGGTGAAGTGCTGTGCTTAGTACCACATGTCCGTGGAGCATGATATCCACACGACTTAGCCTGCTGTTTGTGTCGCTGTTTATGTCCAGCCTCGGCCAGGGCCGGACCTCTGGGTCCCTTTGGTGTGACCCTCCCATTCTGTCTTGTGTCTGCTGCCCCACTTGCTGGCATTACAAGACACTTCAGGATCCTTTTGTATTTTTCCTGCCCCAGCTGTGGAATCAGCCCGTTCTCCCAGAGCCCCTTTTCCTTTCATTGGAAAATGGGACTAGAACCTGAGATCTGGGTGCCAATGAATGACTCTGCTTCTTCTACATAGCAAAATGCATTTTGGTGTAGCTGGTGAAGCCACCACCTTATAGGCACCGGTTAGAGTCCCAGCTGCTCCACTTCTGATCCAGCTCCCTGCTGATGGCCTCAGAAAAGTAGCAGAGATGGCCCAGCCGTTTGGGTCCTGCCACCCACATGGGGGACTTGGATGAAGTGTCTGGCTCCTGGATTCAGTCTGGCTCGGCCCTGGCCATTGCAGCATCTGCAGGTGAACCAGCGGATGGAAGACCCCCCCCCCCCCCCCGAGAGAGAGAGACAGAGAGAAAGGTCTTCCTTTACCGTTGGTTCACCCTCCAATGGCCGCTGCGGCCAGTGCACCGCGCTGGTCCAATGGCAGGAGCCAGGTGCTTCTCCTGGTCTCCCATGGGGTGCAAGGCCCAAGTATTTGGGCCATTCTCCACTGCACTCCCTGGCCACAGCAGAGAGCTGGCCTGGAAGAGGGGCAACCGGGACAGAATCCAGCACCCCGACCGGGACTAGAACCCGGTGTGCCGGCGCCGCAAGGCAGAGGAGGATTAGCCTATTGAACCGCAGTGCCGGCCTACCTCCCCCTCTTTCTGTAATTCTTTTTTTCTTTTCTTTTCTTTTTTTTTTCTTTTAAGATTTATTTATTGATTTGAAAGGCAGAAATAGAAGGAGGGAAAGAGAGAGAGAGAGAGAGAGAGAGAGAGAGAGAGAGATCTTCCATCTGCTGGTTTACTCCCCAAATGGCTACAACAGCTGGGGCTGGGCCAGGCTGAAGTCAGGAGCCAGGAGCTTCTTCCAGGTCTCTCGTGTGCGGTGCAGGGACCCAAGGACATGGACCATCTTCTGTGGATTTCCCAGGCGCATAAGCAGGGAGCTGAATCTGAAGTGGAGCAGCCGGGACTCAAACTGGCACCTATATGGGATGCCTGCAATGCAGGCAGAGGCTTAACCTTCTACACTACAGTGCCAGCCCCAACTCTGACTTTCAGATAAATAAATAATAAAAAAATAAAAAATAAGATTTCTCCATCTGTGTCAATCAATAACTTCTTCCTTTTTATCATTGAGTAGCATTCCATTGTGTGATTCTCCACACTTTGCATATCTGTGCATCTGTAGAAACTGCTTTCTTCTGGATAAAGTTGCTGTAAGCATTTGTTTATAGGTTCTTGTGTGAACATAATTTTCAGTTTTGATTGCTGGGTAGTATACTAAGTCTCTGTGTAACTCATGAGAAACTGCCAAACTGTCTTCCAGAATCGCACACTGTTTAACATGCTCCAGTGGTGGAAGAGTGGCGAGCTGGCCAGCATTTGGAGTCATCAGGTTTTGGGTTTTTGCTGTTATTATATGTGTATGGTGGCCTCTGAGAGGCTTAATCTGCAGCTTGGGATGGCAGGTGACAGTGAGCGCCGTTACCCATATGGCTTTACCATCTGTCCATCTTCTTTGGTTGAGTGTTCAGATCTTTTGTTCATCTTTTTTTTTTTTTTTTTTTTTTTTTAAAGATTATTTAGTTGTGGCCAGTGCCGCGGCTCACTTGGCTAATTCTCTACCTGTGGCGCCAGCACCCCAGGTTGTAGTCATGGTTGGGGCGCTGGATTCTGTCCCGGTCGTTCCTCTTCCAGGCCAGCTCTCTGCTGTGGCCCAGGAAGGCAGTGGAGGATGGCCCAAGTCCTTGGGCCCTGCACCCACATGGGAGACCAGGAGGAAGCACCTGGCTCCTGGTTTTGGATTGGCGCAGGGCGCCGGCCGCAGCGGCCATTTGGGGGGTGAACCAATGGAAAAGGAAGACCTTTCTCTCTGTCTCTGTCTCTCTCACTGTCTAACTCTGCCTGTCAAAAAAAAAAAAAAAGATTATTTAGTTGAAAGGCGGAGTTACAGACAGAAGAAGCAGAGATAGAGATCTTTCATCCATTGGTTCACACCCCCCCTCCCCCAATGGCCACAACGACCAGGGCAGACCATGTTGAAGCCAGGAGCCAGGAGCTTCTTAGTCTCCCACATGAATACAGGGGCCCAAGCAGTTGGGCCATCTTCTGTTGCTTTCCCCAGGCAAGTTAGCAGGGAGCTGGACTGGAAGTAGAGCAGCCGGGACACAAACTAGTGCCCACATCGGATGCCAGCATTGCAGGCGACAGCTTTACCTGCTATGCCACAACACCAGCTCCCCTTGTTTTTTTTTTTTTTTTTTTTTTTTTTTTGACAGGCAGAGTGGACAGTGAGAGAGAGAGACAGAGAAAGGTCTTCCTTTGCCGTTGGTTCACCCTCCAATGGCCGCCGCTGCAGCCGGCGCACCGCGCTGATCCTGGCAGGAGCCAGGAGCCAGGTGCTTTTCCTGGTCTCCCATGGGGTGCAGGGCCCAAGCACCTGGGCCATCCTCCACTGCACTCCCTGGCCATAGCAGAGAGCTGGCCTGGAAGAGGGGCAACCGGGACAGAATCCGGCGCCCCAACCGGGACTAGAACCCGGTGTGCCGGCGCCGCAAGGTGGAGGATTAGCCTATTGAGCCACGGCGCCGGCCTTGTTTATTTTTTAAGTCAGGTTTAAGTTGAGATTTATCAGTTCTTTATATAATCTGGATACAAGTTGCCATCCTTTTTTTTTTTAATCAGCCACAGATAAAGAATTTTTTTATTATTATTTTTAAAGAGAAGGAGAAACACAGAAAAGGAGAGGCAGAGAGAGAGAAAGGTCCTCCATCTGCTGGTTCACTCTCCAGATGGCCACAATGCCTGGAGCTGTGCCAATCTGAGGCCAGGAGCCTCCTCCAGGTCTCACATGTGGGTGCAGGGGCCCAAGGACTTGGGCCATCTCTGCTGCTTTCCTAGGCCATAGCAGAGAGCTGGATTGAAAGGAGCAGCTGGGACTTGAACCGGCGCCCATATGGGATGCCAGCACTGCAGGCAGCGGCTTTACCTGTTATGCCACAGCGCCAGCTCCAGATGAAGAACATTTTAATCAAATAATTAAGACTGGCTCTTTAAGTGTGGCTTTCAAACTCCTGCTTCTGTTTTTCCTCAGTGTTGCAGAAAATCCTAGAGAAGGCTGGAGGCAAAGCCATCCCCGGGCTGCCGGCCGCTGTCAGCGCTCTGCGTGTGCAGCAGTCTCGTTGTGATGCCCAGAGCGAGGCTGAGGACGAAAGCTCCTGATGTAGGGGAACTGCCAACTTCCGGCTGGCAGAGAAATGGGGTCGGGGCCTGGACATGCTCCTAACCCAGTGATGGGGCCCTCAGAACAGAGAAGAGGGGCTGGCGTCATGGCACAGCAGGTTAAGCAGCTGCCTGAAGCGCGGGCATCCATGTGAGTGCTGGTTGAAGTCTCAGCTGCTCTGTTCCCACCCAGCTCCCTGCCATGTGCCTTAGGCTCTGCCACACGTGGGAAACCTGGGTGGAGTTCCAGGCTCCTGGCTCTGGCCAAACCCAGCCTTGACCATTGCTGCCATTTTGGGGAGCAAACAGAGAGTGGAAGATCTCTCTCTGCGGTTCAAATAAATAAATCTTAAAATAGAACAGAGGAAATAAATGAGCACATTGGCTCCTTGGGTTCAGCTCACGGGGGTCCACTGATGGCGCTGATCAACGGAGCCTTTGCATGTGGCACTTCTTGGTGGGGGCAGGAACACCTGTCAGCACACCCCTTCAGGAGCAGCCAGGGGTGGGAGAGACGGAGGAGTCCAGAGCCGTTGTCTGGGGTGGTTTACTGGCAGAAACCATCGGTATTTTATTGTTGCTGTTTTTAAAGGGACACTGGAAACGGAAATTTTCAAATGTGTTTTGTAACCCTGAGCATAAGGAGAGAAAACACCTTTGTGAAATTCCCGGCATGGGATCCTTTTGACATTTCCAGGCAGCGTACCAGGGCATGCAAGCAGTGGGCGGGCTGCGGGATTCCGAGGGAGCGGTCCCAGAGTGGGCGGGAGCTCGGGTGGGGTGTGTGTGTGTGTGTGTGTGTGTGTGAGAGAGAGAGAGAGAGAGAGAGAGAATGTTCCTGCACGCTTTCTGCTCACCCAAGGCAGTTCAGCTAAAAAATATCGAATACAGAAAGGACGGTCCCAGACAAATGGCGTCTTCCCCACGCCGGCCACTTCCTTCCTGCAGGAACAACTCGGGAGCGCAGCGTCTCGCGTGCACTTGTAGGTGGGCCTGGGACTGCTCAGAAGGGGCCCCCACCTGTGGCCCGGGAGAGCATGAGGGCTACTCCCTTGCCCAAGGAGTGTTGGGACTCCACCCCCGCCCAGGGTCCTGTGGGAGGGAGGCAGGGCACGGAACAGGGTTCCTGCATGGGAGGCTGTCCCAGCGTTTCCTCCCCTCCCTCGCCACCAGGCAGACCCCTGCAGTGCTCTTGAGGAAGCTGGGACACCCCAACCTTGGGGGCTCTGGGGGCCAGGAAGGGGGCAGTGTGCAGTGTGGCACTGAACCTTACCTTCCTGGCTGGCGGCCCCTGGGTCACTCCCTTCGGATCCTGTTCTCTCTCCAGGTGTGGACAGAAAGAAGCCTAGGTAACGATGGGGGGCCAGGCTTGCTGTGAGGAGGGAGGGAGGCGTGGACAAGCCAAGGGGCAGGCCTGTGACCGGGCAGGGGCTGGACTCTCCTGTCTACACAGCGGTGTGGAGGTCTTCAGGCCGGGGAGGATGGGCTGCTGCCTCCCTGCCAGGCAGCCTGCTCTCTGCAAGACATTTTCTGAACACAATGGGTTTCCCAAGTCTTGGGTGTAAATCGCTTGGATGGGGAGGCCAACCAATGGGAAGCATCTGGGGGGTCGGAGGCTGAGGCCCAGGAGTGTCTGCAGCAGAAGTCTCTGATGTTGTCCAGCTGGTTTAGAAAGGAGAGATCCTTGTCCAGCGTTTCTGTACTTTGTGTTTCAGCTCCCTTCAAAACCAAAGGCAAACGTTTTGCCCCATGGTCAGAATGACATACACACTTTTAATCTAATATGTTTCCTTTAGAAGGCCGGCTCTTAGAAGTAGCTTGCTTTGGTAGGTTCTCCTGCAAACCTCATGACTTTCCTGGGAGACAGAGCCTGCTGCAGGGGTCGGCCCAGGGAGAGGTGCAGGGCAGGCCCAGTACCTGTGCCTCAGCTGAGCGCCACTGATTGCAGCAGCTCTCTAACAAGCCAGGCCTCTGGGAAGGGGCTGCCTGCTCCTGCTGCAGGAGACCTGGTGGCTGCTGAGGTCCCCAGGGGCGCCTCCTGCTGGGATGTCCCAGCCTGGGAAGGCCTACTGTGAAACTGCAGCCTGCGGTGGAAGAGGAGCTGCTGGCCCGCCCCTGGGACACTGCAGCCCCCCCCCCCCCACCGTGCGGAGGGTGGGGTGCCTCATAGTATGGAGTGTGTCAGGCCTGACCCCAGTACCTGTGCCCGAGATGGGGAATTGACATCAATAGGTTTTCTGCACCCACCTTCTGTGGCGGGAGCAGCCTCAGCACTTCCTATTTTGTGGGCTGGAGGGGCTAACAGAATTCTTTCCTTGTAGGCCAGATCTAGCCTGGGAGGTCCAGCTCTAATGGGTGCATGACCTGGCTGTGGGTGGGAGTTAGGGGGACATTTGACGCCGTATCTCTGAGATGGTTTCATACGAACAGCTTCCTGTCTCCTAGGGTTGGTGTGGAGTCAGGTGCACCGTCTATGGTACATGCCTGCAGCTGTCTCTGCTGTGGGTGGTGCCTGCCATGGGAGTGCCTGTAGCAGGGCTTGGTCCTTGCTGGCAGGGCCCACCCAGCAGGCTCTGGGGAAGAGGCCAGGGGGAGGAAATGGAGGCAGTGGGGGAGGGGAGACACAGGAAGAGGAAGTAGGGCACACTGGTTGCCAAAGGCTCTGCAGAGGGGCTCCTGCAGTTGCCAGGGTGCCTGCAGGAGAGGAGGCCTGCTGACCACTGTGCCTCCCAGGGGGCCTGGGATGGCCTAGGAATGTGGTTGCTTCTCTAGCAGGGGAAGGGAGGGGCAGCTGAGCTCTGCAAGGCTCCACAGGCCTCCCTGGTGCTGCCTGCCTGGTGCCCCCGAAACAGCACAAGAGGCTTTCCCATGCCGTGCCCTCCCGCTGTCCCCACATGTGCCCTGCCCGCCCTCTCCTTTGCTTGCTTTCTTTTTTCTTTTTCTTTTTTTTCTTTTTTGATCTGAGAACCCTTTCCCAGAAGTCTGCAGAACCGCTGGTCCCCACTCCTCAGCAGCTTGCAGACAGACAGACTCTCCTGCCTTGAACTTATGTCTGGGTAGGTGGATGGACTTGGCCGGCAGGCTGCCAGCACCTGGCCGTCCACCCAGTTTGTCTCTGGGTGCCCAGCTGACTATCAAATGGGTTTTGTGGCAGGAGGTGGCACTCAGGTGCTTGAAGGAGGCCTCCTGTTGGCACCTGCATAACTTCTCTGCTGAGTATTTGTCTTCAGTAGCCTTTTACGTCTGATGTCCGAATTGCCTGTCAAATCTGTGATCGGGAAACGCCCTCCAGAAGGATGATCTGAGTGAACCTGGGCTCTGGAGCCTGGGCCCCTGCCCCAGGACCTCTCCTGTGAGGGCTTGGCGATCTGTGCGTGCCAGCTCATGAAGAACTCCTTCTGCTTTCTTATGGTATTCTGGTACATGGGTGTTCCGGAATTATTTTGAAGGGGCCCCCGTGGAAGGACACTTGTTGGTTTTTGGCTTCTTTACAGGATAACCAGACACCCAGTCCCGTTTTGTAGGTGTGCAGCCGTGTCTGTGGGCAGGTTCAGTTGCTGGGTCAGAGGGTGTGTGCATTCATAATTTTGACAGGTATTGCCAAATTGCCCTAAAAAGTTTGCCGCAGTTTGTGTCCCCATCAACAAAGGATGACAGAGCGTGTTTCACTGGGGCCGCACCAATCTGATGGGGGAAAAGTGTTTCCATGGGGTTCCACTTGGCTTTACCTCCTGATGGGTGGGGCTGAGCATCTGTTCAGGCGTTTGAGAGCCAGTTGAATTTCATTTTTCATGTATTTTCATTTTTCTGTCCTCTTTCCATGGAGTGTTGATTTCTTTAATTTTGGTGAGCTGTGTCTGTATTGGAGATTAGTGTGATAGGTGCCGCAAACACAGGCTTTTTTTTTTTTTTTATCATTTATCTTTTTGAAAATTGATTTCCTATTATTTGAAAGATGGCCTCGTGAATCTTTTACCTTTGTTTATGATGACTCTATCCATAGAGAAGTATTTTATACTTTCATGTAATCAACTGTGTCCATCTTTTCTTTTATGGTTTCTGGACTTTCGAGTCATAGAATTTCTTTCCATTTCACCCTTTGGTCCATTTTAGAATTGATTCTGGTGTAAGGTGTGCAGCATGAATGGACCCTTCCTTCCACACGCTGCCTCTGTCCTAATGCACTTACTGAGACACACCCCTCGAGATGTACACAGTTGCCACCACCTGGTCTATTCTGGCTCGCCACTCTGCCCTGGTTGGTTAGCAGCTTACGCGACAGTGTGCTAAATGTTTAGTGGTCTCAGTCCCCCTTCATTGTCCTTTTGCAGAATTTTTCTGGCTATTTCTGTTTGCTTATTTTTCTGTGACCACATTTTAGGGTCAAGTTACCCTATTCCAAAACAAAGCAAAGTCCAAGTGACAGGAACACCTGCTTTGAACAGTGTCTTTGGATCCAGGGTAGATCTGTGGAGACAGACAGATTCCCTGGTTGAAGCATTGCCCGAGGCTGTGTGTGGTGACAGTCCTGTCAGCTCTTGCATGAGGGACAATGCACAGGAGCGTGTGAGCAGTGCCTCTGTGTGTCCACAGCCACAGTAGTAGCTACACAGCACCCTGGGCGGGGCGGGGACCCTGAGCTGCTCCTGGAAGATGAATGCTGCCTCTTGTGGGCCTTGGACCTGCAGCAGCTGTTTGTCCCTGTTCTGCCCCTGCTGCCTTGCTCATCCCCCCCCAGGGGCCCTGGCCACAGGTGATAACAGCTTATCTCCCCTACAGCAGGCACAGGCCTGGGCCCAGTTGTCTCCTGCTTAACCCGCACAGTAACCCAGAGTCCACTGAGATGAGGACCCCGGGGGGGCGGGTAGCGCTGCATGGGGCTCCGGCAGCCCTGGCTGTGGCTTTGCCATCACCTCCAGCCAGCTGAGTGGCTGCCCCTACCCTGCACTGCCTGTGCTCCTGGGCCTTGGTTTGTTCACTCGTTCAGTCGGCAGCTAAGAGCTTCCAGCCTGGACTCCCTGAGGCCCAGGTCATCTGTCAGCTCCTCCAGGGTTATCCAAGCGCTGGCTTTTGTAGTGAGCAGCAGAGCAGCCGGAGGGCCTCCCGAGGAGTGGGAGAGGTGCACTGGGCTGAGGGCCTGCATTTCCTCCCAAGCCAGCAGTTGATGGGCCCCAGTGTCTGGTGGAGCCTCCCAGGAGTGAAGAGCTTGGCACTGGAGGTTGGGAGCTGGAAATGGCTCCAAGCTGGTGCCTGCAGATGAAGGGTGTCTGCTGACAGCGGCAGCCTGCCCTGGTGGTGGACAGCCCAGGCCAGCGCTGTGGGCGGGAGCCCAGGGAAGCTGCTTCTCTCAGGAGTCTCCTGCACTGGCTCCGCCCCTCTGGGTCACCGCAGACACCCACGTGGATTCCCTGTGCCCACAGAGGCCTGCTCCTGTGATCCAGGACGCCCCATGAGCTGTGGATCCATTGGCCTTTCTTCCCCCCTCCCCCGCGGCCTCCCTTCTCCCTGCCACGGAGGGGAGGCCTGCCAGAGCAAAGGCCTTTGTCCCTGGCCTCTGCCGGAGCTCTGGCTCAGTGCTGGGCACTGGGGAGACAGAAATGGCGTCCCTCCCCCAGACACACACGCCGCCCACTGGGGTCAAAAACAAAAAGAACCGTGCTGGGGCTTGGCCAGGTGCTACTGGAACCAGTAGGGCCCTGCTCGCCTTGGGGGCGGGGTGGGAGGCGGGTCACGCAAGATAATTGGGACAGGAGGTAGAGCCGAGGGCAGTGCGCGCCCCAGTTCTGAGCCCCGGCTTCGAGCCTGCCGCATTTGCCTGTGGCTCCCGTGCAGGAGTAGGGGTGGGCTTGGGCCGGGGGCTTGGCGAGAGGCGCCCTTGCTCTGCCCTCCCGGTCAGCCTCTCGGAGGGAACACGCCGTCCCGCCCGGCCTGTGGCTTGGGCAAGAGGCGTGTATGGGACGCCGTGTTCCTTGATAAGATGAGGCAATCGCTGTCGGCCGCGCTGCGCGCTCGGCTGGGCGGCCGCCTCGCTGCGGCGCCAGGGAACATTTATGTAACCCGGCCCGTGTGCCCCGCGCGGCCCCGCCCCGCGCCGCTGCCGCCGCCACGCCCCGAACCAAGGCTCTCCCCAGCGCCGCCCCGCTCCGGGCCCGCCCCCGCCGCCGCCGCCGGTTCGCGGCCGGGCACCCCAACCCCAGCCTGGCTCTTACTCCGCGCCCGCACAGTGGCTAGATCCTCTCACAGCTTCCCTCGCCTGCGCCGGCTTCTCACCTGGCCTGACCTCAACCCGCTTCCTCTCACAAAGTCTAAACCTCATCTTGCCGTGCGCCCCCCACCCCATGCACAAGTGCGCAGAGTCAAGGCCTTGACGCCCTTCCGGTCTCTGAGCGTGGGGGTCCGCTGGACCTGGAGCGGCCCGGGATGCACCGGAAGGCAGAGCTCCCCTCCAGGCCTGGAATTTCGGATCCTGGTTCCCATCCTCTGCTTCTGAGGGCCCTGTCGTATCTTTGTCTTCATGTCACGTGTCCAGGACGGTAGTCAGGACCTGAGCCCAGCAGGGATGCAGATTTTAGTGCCTTAGAGCGGAAGGTGGGCCCCCTGCCTGCCCTGGTGGCCCCCGCGCTTACTCAGCTCAGCCACGCCACCCTGAGGTCAGTGCCCAGAACAGCAGTTTCTAAGGTGAAGCTGGAGGAGGCACCTGTGGCCACCTGAGACCCTTTTAGTATCAAAAGTCCGACAATGGCATTCTTCGCCCGATTCTCCCAAAGAGTACATGGAGTATTCCAGATGCTGCACAATGTGTGTGCTTGGTTAGAGATTGCTTTCAGTTTTCATGCCTAATCCGGAAAGTATCTGGATATAAAGCCATGGGGCCGGTGCTGTGGTGCAGCAGGTTAATACCTTGGCCTGAAGCACCGGAATCCCTTACATGTGCCGGTTCTAGTCCTGGCTGCTCCTCTTCTGATCCAGCTCTCTGCTATGGCCTGGGAAAGTAGTAGAAGATGGCCCAAATCCTTGGGCCCCTGCAGCCATGTGGGAGACCCGGAACAGGCTTCTGGCTTTGGATTGGCACAGCTCCAGCCATTGCAGCCATTTGGGGAGTGAACCAGCAGATGGAAGACCTCTCTTTCTGTCTCTACCTCTCTCTGTAACTCTTTCAAATAAATAAAATAAATCTAAAAAAAAAAAAAAAAAAGCCGAAGCTCTTTGGGCCCCTCTTGAAAGTAGGAGTGGGAGTGCCCTGGAAACCCCTGTTTTCTCTCAGTCCCCCACCCCCACTGCCCCCGTCAGCCTCCTGGGTGCTGCTCACATGTCACCGCTCAGCGGCTGCCCCGCCAGCGCCAGGGCTGCTCCTTGCCAGCGCGAATCAGGACTTCTGTTTGTGCACCAGGTCGTTTGTCGTTACCTCTCCTGAAATAGGCTGGTAGAAGCAAGCCTGGGTCAGGACTGTGTCCCCGGGGCCAGGCCTTGGGTACGTGCTCAGTGAGCTCATGGCACTGCTGTTGCCCAGGGAAGCCAGGGTGTGCTGGCTGAGGGGCGACTCAGGCTCTCCCCAGCTTCCTCACCCCCGGCTGCCTGGACCAGCTGCCCCTCCCCACCCCGAGGCCGCGCTTCTCCGGCCCCAGCATCACGAGATCCTTCCGTGGCGAGGCCCACCTCACCTGTTTCCCATGGTTGCAAGCAGGACTCCAAAGAGGACAACCCCAGCAAGGATGCGGGGCTGCTGGGGAGTGAGGGGGCTCTCAGTTTGGGATGCATCGCCATCCTTCCCCGGGGCCCAGTGGACTGGGATGCTGAGAGCCGGTGTTTCAGGAGTGGACGTGTGGGACATGCTCAGGGCTAGGGCTGCTATGGACAGCCCCGTGGAACCACCGTGTGGGCCCCACGGTGAGGATGAGGCAGTGCACGCCTCTCCTGTGGCTGCTGTAACACAGGACCACGTGCTGGGGGCTCTGGAAACCAGAAGTCCAAAACCAAGGTGTTGGCAAAGTTCATTCCCCGGGGCCTCCAAGGAGCATGCAGCCCTTGCTTCTCTCTTGACCTCTGCCGCCAGCAACCCTTGGTGTTCCTTGGCTTGTGCTGCAGCCAGTCGCTGCGTCCATCCTCACATGGCCTCGTCTCTCTGTGTCCTCTTCTGAGGGTACTTGCTGTCTCTGCTCAAGCCCCTTACCTTAGTTACACTGGGAAGAGCCTGGCTACTTCCAAGTAGGGTCGCCCTCACAGGTTAGGGCTTACCTCTGTAGGGACCACATTCACCTCCATCCGTACGTGGAGGAGCCGGGGTCTGAGCCTCACCTGTGTGAGGACACAGGCATCCTGGAGCCGTCTAAGCTTTTACTCACTGATGTGATCTTGAGTCTCCAAGAGTGGAATCACCATGGGACAGTTTCCAAGCTTTTCTGTTGATGAGATTTTATTTTTCTTGGAACTAACTAGCAGTTTCTTCAATACTAAAGTTTCTTTGAGCATGATTTGGGATATATTAAGCAAGATATGGGATTATATTTAAATAGACCTTTTTCTTGCCATTAAAGAAACTAGGTGATTTTTTTTAAGAATCATAACACAGAAGAGCTTACAACCTGAAGCACCCTTCCCTTCCCCAGTCCACCCCACCCGCCAGCACTTCGCGCTCTGATTTTCGTTGTCTTGGTAGTTACTGCTATAAGTGAACTGTGTGATTGCGTTGCTGTGTGTTAGAGTTAGGTAGTCTCTGTTTGTATCAGTTCACCGTTCCTCCCACCTCTTCCCTCATTAGTGGATGTGTTCTTACTCTGATTCTGTTGTTGATCATCCTTGTAACTCTCACCCTCTATCACTCACTTAGACTTTCTCTGTACGCTGTGTAAGCATCTTTGTTCCTTTGCATAAATGCACCGTGTCTGCTGGGCTATGGGTCGGTTGTAGATGTTTGGTCTCTCAGATTGATCCTGCACACTGACAGCAAGTGCTGGGGTTTATGTGACCATGACTATAGCTTGTCTGGCTGCCAAGGCTTGTGCTAGGATTACATTTCTTTCTGCCATCTCATGGGGTTGTTATGAAGGATAAATAATAGAACAGCACTTGGCTCATTTCACCCGTTGCTCATAATCATGTGGCATTTAGTTTACTTCTAATTTGGACTGTAAGTTTCTTCTGTTTTTCCTGGAGTTTCTCACTGCCTCTCTTTTTTCTTGAAAACAAAGAATAGCCGTGCATCTTCTCTGCGTTGAGGAGTTCACTCAGCGTCTTGGTTGTACTCTTTGGCACCCAGAGCTCACTTTCTTCCTGACACTGCCCCCCTGTGAGCACTGGTGTTTTGCTCCCATGGTCTCTCAGGCCACTGTGTCACTGTTCACTTGTCCCTGGCGTCAGGTTTCCTCTCATTTTGCTGGAGTATGGAAATTATGCACGCAGAAGGCTCTGTCCTGTCTCCAGGCATCCCGCGTGCCCTAGGAGAGGCCTGCCATCTGTCCCAGCCTTGTTCCCTCACGCTCACTCTGGTGTTTGTTTCTCCTTTCCCTCTCTGTTAAGTTTTGGGAGGCCGGCGCTGTGGCGTAGCTGGTAAAGCTGCTGCCTGCAGTGCCGGCATCCCATATGGGCACCGGTTCGAGTCCCAGCTGCTCCTTTTCTGATCCAGCTCTCCGCTGTGGCCTGGGAAAGTAGAGGATGGCCCAAGTGCTTGGGCCCCTGCAACCGCATGAGAGACACACAAGTTGTTCCCGGCTCCTGGCTTCAGATTGGCCCAGCTCTGGTTGTCGCAGCCATTTGGGGAATGAACCGGTAGAAGACTCTCTCTCTCTCTCTCTCTTTCTCTCTCTCTCTCTCTCTCTCTCTGCCTCTCTGTAACACTGCCTTTCAAATAAATAAATAAATCTTTAAAAAAAAAGTTTTGGGACCTCCTGTTTCTCCTGGAGTTCTGACACTGCAGAAATGGAGACAAGGGCCTTCACTCACTCACCCTGCCGGCTCCCACGCCACCTCTTCCCTTGTCGGTCTCCCCTCTTCTCTTTCACTGACAGATACTGGCCTTTTATTTCTTTTGTTTTTTTTTTTTTTTTTTTTTTTTTGAGACAGGCAGAGTGGACAGTGAGAGAGAGACAGAGAGAGAAAGGTCTTCCTTTGCCGTTGGTTCACCCTCCAATGGCCGCCGCTGCAGCCGGCGCACCGCGCTGATCCGATGGCAGGAGCCAGGATCCAGGTGCTTTTCCTGGTCTCCCATGGGGTGCAGGGCCCAAGCACCTGGGCCATCCTCCACTGCATTCCCTGGCCATAGCAGAGAGCTGGCCTGGAAGAGGGGCAACCGGGACAGAATCCGGCGCCCCGACCGGGACTAGAACCCGGTGTGCCGGCGCCGCAAGGTGGAGGATTAGCCTATTGAGCCACGGCGCCGGCCTAGCCTTTTATTTCTTTTGTAATGTCCTCTCTTCTGTTTTTTCCTATTTTCTTAATAGATGCTCCTATTAGATGTTGAATTCCCTGGACTGGTTCCTTGTGACTGTCCAAAGGGTTTGGAAAATGGTGGCGGCTAGTTGGTTTTGAATCCCCTCCCCAGCACCCTTCTCTGCAAACATAGATCCAGTGGGGAAAGCGAGTACAGCTCCGTGTGGCCCTTGGCCTTGGAGGTCCAAGGAGATGGGACATGGTGGCCTTCACATAGTTTCTAGAACTGTTTTTGGTTCTGTTTTTCTGGGATATTTCCTGGAGTGTATTTCCAGCTTTTTAGTGGAATTTTTGTTGGGGCAACAGGATTTTCAGTTTCCAAATGCTATTTTTTTGTTCCCTGAACTTCCTTTTTAATGGTATCCTGTTTGCTTTATACATCAAATTTTGTCTGAGATCCCTCTGAGAATACTGATTAGCACTTTACGTTAGCATTTCCTGCCTTCACTCCTTTTCCTCTGGAGTTGGTGGTTTTGTTGCTCTTGGCTTTTCCCTTTCGTGCTGCGAATTTTCAGTGGCTGGCTGGCCATCCCTGAGCCGTCCGTCCATGTTTAAAGTGGGTGGGTGGTGTGGGTCTGCTCTACCGGGCATAGGTCGGCCCCATTTAAGGATCCGAACACCCTGCTCTAGCCTGTGTGCAGTAAGGGGGGACAGGTAGCCGTGTGGCTGTCCCCAGTGCCCACTGGCTGTGTTATGGGGTGCCAGAGCCCCCCACTAGTTCTCCTTGAGCAGTTGGTGTTGCTTTTGTGGTTCACAGTTTGCCTGGGTAAATGCTGCCCTGTCGGTGCCCTGGGTAAGGGATGGGAGGAGGGGTGGGATCTGAGCCCACCTTCACCACCGCCCGCCCACCCGCCTGTGTTCTGCTTCCCCCACCTGCATGCACCCCCACACAGACTGCTCCAGGCCACTGCCTTTGTCAGCCACCGTGCTCCCACCCACGACCTCCTGTGCTGGCTTCCACTTTCAGGCCACGCAGGCCCTTGGGCGAGAGGGAGCAGCAGACTCGGGTCCTGGAAATGGCCCAGTCTGATGCCCTCGGGCTGCAGACAAGACAGGGTCAGAGCAGTGGCTGGCGCTGGAGTTTGGGAATTGTCCTCCTGTCCTGTAAGGACTCCAGGGTCTGTGTGTGGGTGTCGATCCTGGACGGGAGCCTGCAACCCAGCGGCTGGGGATAGCTGAGCCTGCACTGGTGTTGGGTGTACTTCCTGGGGTCTACTGGGACCTCAGGCCCTGAGCGCTGCCCACTGCAATGGCCACCAGTGCTTCAGCACCCGAAATCACTGTCTGCTTCCACCCCAGGTGTGTGTGCGCGCGCGGGCAATGTGGGTGTGTGTGCGCGCGCGCGTGCGCGGACTGCTTCGTCACGGAGCTGGCCCCGGCGAAGTGACACTGACCCTGTGCCCCTGTCGCCCACAGGTGAGCGGCCCTTCGCCTGCAGCTGGCAGGACTGCAACAAGAAGTTTGCGCGCTCGGACGAGCTGGCGCGGCACTATCGCACGCACACCGGCGAGAAGAAGTTCAGCTGCCCCATCTGCGAGAAGCGCTTCATGCGCAGCGACCACCTGACGAAGCACGCGCGCCGCCACGCCAACTTCCACCCGGGCATGCTGCAGCGGCGCGGCGGGGGCTCGCGGACCGGCTCGCTGAGCGACTACAGCCGCTCGGACGCCAGCAGCCCCACCATCAGCCCGGCCAGCTCGCCGTGAGCACGCCGGCCCCGTCCTGTCCTTTTGTAATGAGAACGAAGCCGCGAACTTAGGAAAAGTCCACGAGAAAACACTTTTCTTCACCTCAGGTGTCAAAGTCAGTTTGTTTGTTTGTTTTTTTTTTTTTTTTTAAGAAAAAAAAAAAACCACAACGAAAAATTTCCAAAAATACCATTCACAAATTGCACAACAGACGTACCCATGAAGTTGAGATTCAGTGGTGTTGAACCCCCTTTCTCAGGGATGGACGCGTTCTGTGAGGTCAGTGAGGACACCCCTTCCTGGCGCCTTACTCTGTACATAGATTTGCACTCTGGAGTTTTCTGTTAGGTTCGGGAACACGCTGGGGACAGCGCGGGCTGACCAGTGCAGGCGGAGTCCGCCAGGGCCCGGGCACATGCCGTCATGGACGTTTGTACTTCTCCCACAGATTCCCAAGCGACCAGGCCCCTGCCCCTGCCCTGCCTCGCCCCTCAGGCGTGGTCGGTGAGGGATGCACCGCCTCAGAGGGATGCCTTAAGCCAGGACAGGCCAGAGGAGCACTCCACCAGGAGGAGCCATGGAGGGAGCCTCGCCCGCCGGCCCCACCTCCAGGAGCCCTTGCCTGGGGCACCTGGGAGAACCAGAATCAGAGCCTGAGTGGGCACAGCATTGCACCATCTGACCTGGCAGGAGACAGCGGCTGGGCCCCGCCTGCCCAGGACCCCGACCTCTGTATCCCTGCAGAAGGCACGTGGGGACCCTGTGTTGTGTGGCAAACAGAGGCTGGGGACCATGGTCGTCTGCACAGGTGTCAGGAAGTGCAGCGGGTCCATCCAGCCCCCGCGGCTGCCCCCCAGGCACTTCTGTGGGCGAGGCCGGCAGGCCAGCTTGTTTGATGGTCTGCGTGGTGGTGGGCAGTGTGGGGACTCTGCAGAGTCCGCCCTGTACTGACAGATCAGAGCACTGGGACTTGGAAGTTGGCAGGAGTGTGGCCGACGTTGTGGGAAGCACTGCTGGAGAACGTGCTGTTGCTTCCCGCCGCCCCGGGAGCGCCGAGGACTGTGGGAAACGCTCTCAGACCCTCTGTGTCCCCAGCGCAGACTCATCAAGTCTCCAGCTTCTCCTGGCCCCCTCCTGCGGGGCCCAGGCCACAGCAGCCTGCAGTGCCCTGTCGCCAGCCTGCTCCTGGGAGGAGACGAGGACCACAGAGCTGTGACTTGCGCTGGGTTGAGGTTTGAGGCCCGGGCTGGGACAGTCTGGCCATGTCCCAGTGAGCTCCTTCGCCGGGCCCTCGAATGACCACTCCCCATCCCTGTGGCCCAGGGTCTTCCTTCCCTTCTCCTGGAAAGCCGGGGCCTGTAATCACAGGGCCCCAGGACAGTGTGTATGTATGTATGTGTGTGTGCCCGCGTGTGTGTGCACACGTGGGGAAGCAGTGGGGGCGGCTTGGGGTATCTTGCAGAGACCTCTCCTTGTTTTGATGAGGAGCTGCCCTTGGGGTCTCAGAGGGCCATAGGTGGGCTTCCCGGGCCCAGAGTGCCTTGGTTGTGGCCATACTGCTTCCACTCCGGCCCTCCCATGACATGGGGTGCAGCACAGAGAGACCCCAAAGGCCCCAGGTCCCCTGCAGCCCCTGGCTGCTGTTTTCTGTTTTGGGGTGACTTCAGAGTAGATGGGCACCCTGTGTGCACAGCCACTGCGTGGGGACAGCCCAGTGTGCCGTCTGTGACATCTGGGCACCCAGCGCTAACTCCACTGTGCGTCAGCTAGATTTGGCTAGTGTTGTGGAAGCAGCTTATCAGTAGCATTATTATGGGTACTGAGCTGGTGGGTAGTGTTGTTCCTGCTGTGGGTGGGGGCTGGGGGTGGTGATGCATTGACCCTGCCCTGGCCAGATGCAGCGCTGCCCTGCCCCCACCGCCGTGCTTGTTGCACGGGTCTGGGGGACAGGGTGGAACATGTGGTGGGGTCTTGACCGAAGAGAGCCCTGGGTACTTGGGTTGCAGAGATCTTTGTACCCAGTTCCAAAGTGAGGTCCCTCCCAAAGCTGTTTCTGCATGAGGTAGAGAGAGCCACACTCTACATTTCACGTCTCAGGAATTCACATTCCAGGTTCAGGAATTTTATTCCAAAGTCCTTTGGTGCCCTCACCGTCCACGGTTCTGAAGGCAGGGAGAGGGGCAGGCAGAGCGCCCTGGGGCCGAGGGGAGGAGGTCGCCACATCACCGTGGGCGGTTTTTGAACTCCACATCTGTCTGCACATGGGAAGGGAGAAAAAGGACTCCAAACCCAGTCATCTTGGAATAAAAAAAAAAAAAAAAAGCTGGTTTGTTTTAGAGCGGGGTGGGGGGTGGGGGAGGGAGAGTGGGCGTTGGCTGTTTCCAAAGAGAGCACTTAATTTAATTTTTCCTCTAAATGACCCAGGGCTGTTCCGTCTGATAGATGGAAGGGTAACATTGCCTTAAAACAGAAATATGCAGGCGCTGGCTATTTTTGGCAAATGAACCTCTTCACTCCCAAAGTGGTTCTGGTTAGTGGCAGGGTGTGGTCCTGCAGCCTTGGGCCTAGCCTGGGAAACGGGGCAGGGGGGTGGCAGGGCACCGCCACCAGGGTGTTCTCACCAACCCCCCCATTGGGACCCTCCTACATCATCTGGGGCGCAAATTCATCTCACTTGACGGGGTGGGGGGGACCCATGAGTCTCAGGCTCAGCTCAGCAAGTTCCCATCTCATCCCTTCTGGGATGTGGAATGTCTTCCCAGCCTGGGTCCCTCGCAGGGTCTTTGGTTTCTGTGGTTTATGGCCATGCTTGCAAGTTTCGATGGGATTAAGGAAGCCATAGGGTTCTTCTAAATAATAATGCAAATGCAAACCTTTATTTTGGGGGCAGACTTCAGTTCTAGAGGCCACAGGAGCAGAGGTCTGGAAGCGAAGAGAGAACCCCTATCAATAGGCCTAAAAGTGACTCTGGACCCAGCCACTGGGGCCAGGGTTCAGCTCATGTCTCAAACGAAAAAACCGTTTTTGCATCAGCCATATCAGGGGGACGGCTGTCAGCCCCCAGATGCCTACTGAATCCTACAGCCATACCGAAAAATGCAGCTGGACACAGTCCTTCCCCCAGGGCCCTGGAGTCCTCTGCTGCCGGGTGCTACGCTGGGATGGAGTGCAGGCCTGGAGGTGCCCTACTGCATCCTGCCGCAGCTCCCTCCCCATGGCACTGGAGGTACGAGAGCCCCCGCCCCGCCCCCTAGTTCCCGACATTATTCTGAGGCTATGCATCGGGGCAGGTGCAGGATTCGCCACGGTGCAGCCTCTCGGTGCAAACATCCACACGCTGGCGGCCCAGGACCTCGCTCAGACCAGGGAAGGGTGATTCAGAGATGGGTACGGGCAGAGCCGTCCCAGATGGGTGGCCCCCGGCCCAGCCCAGTGGGTTCAGGAGCCCTGGCCTCTTTCTTGCCAGAGGGTTGTAGGCTCCAGGATCTCGGCAGGCAGCGTGCGTGCCAGCCAGCGGAAGGCTCCCACAGGCGTGGCTGTGTTTACAAGGCTACCTGACCATTTTGACTTCTGACAGTGATTTATTTATTAAAAAAAAAATTTTTTTTTTTGGAAACCCATTTGGAAAAGGTCATTCATCAAAGACACAGTGCTGGAAGGCTCGAAGGGGTTTCATGTGTTGGTCACTTCACAGCCAGGGAGAAAGGCTTTGCAGGTCACGCACGGCTTTTGCCATCCGAAGTTTTCCTGTGTGAATTTTGGTGACCATTTTTTCCAAAGCTAAAATCGAGATGTGAAATCAGGTTGGCCCCCCCGGGAGAAGAGCCGGGGCCTGTGCCTGATTCTCCTGATTCTGAGGCTTTGAGTGTTTGCCCTAGACACATGCCAGAGAAGTCTGCCCCAGAATCTGGAAGCACAGTCCAGCGTATACTGACATGCTGGCCTTCCTGCTGCCCATTGTCAGTCAGAAAAGTGAGTTTGGCAGCAAGTGGGGACCCCCATGTCCCGAAGGAAGAGGGGCCACACTCAGTTTCTGCTGGCCCCTGTCGAGATCCGGGCCTGGCCCTGCTCAGCTCTCCCTTCTTTAGCTTTAAGACTTGGTTTTATTTAAGAATAAACAGGATGAGAGAGAAGTAGTGTCCCCTTCTCCCCTGCCACCCACGTCACACATTCCGGAGGGGGGGGGTTGGGCACAGGAAGTGGGGGATGGGGGCTGGAGGTTTCGGTCTGCCTGGTGACCGTTGATGGCTGCTTGCAGGCTCATTTGAAGCCAAGGGTGTGAGCCAAACGCCTTCGAGGCCGCCACGTCCATCCTCTGCGGAGCTGACTGTACTCGGCGGATCCCTCCCCAGGCTGCCTGAGAGGAGCGAGGGCCACGTCCCAGCGGGACATTGGTCCTAGCGTCCATGCTTGTATCAGAGTGCCTGCCTCTGGGTGAGTGAGTGGGGGACTTGCTCCCTACCCTCACCCTGGAAAAGCCGGCCTGGTGCTGAGTACTGGGGACCCCAGCATCACACGGGGCTCCTCACTGGGAGACTATGCATTGTCAGGTTTGGGGCTGGCTGTGTGGCTCCTTGGGGACCTGGAATTGCGTGTGTGGGTGTATTGGATACATTGATCCCCAGGCCTCACTGGCGACCCCTTCTCATCCCAAACCATGGTGGAGCGTCTCTGGAATCGTTTGCCAGCATCCCAAGGCAGAACGCAAGGGTCCAAGACCATTTCCATCGAGCTCACATTTCCTTTCCTGCAGGAACTCCCCCCCCACCCCCAGCACCCACCACACTTCCGAAGGCCACGTCTCGTCTTTCCTGGATCACTACAGTGAAGTATTACAGTGTACAGTTCCCAATCTGGCCTTGGCTTGCTCGGATAAAACTTTGTATGTATTTTGTATGGCATAGATTCTATATTGTAATGATGTCCTATGCAAAAAGGAAAAAAAATTAACGAAATTGTAAATTTTATTGTTTTAATGTGTATGCATGTTTAGTGACGTTTCCATTTTGAAATAAAATTTATGATTCATTATTTTATCGGCCAGCACGGCTTTCCTGGAAGGGCACGTCTGGCACTGGGAGGGGAAGGGAAACCCAGTGGCTGTGATCACCAAGGTGCACAAAGCCTTGGAGCCCCGCAGGCCTTGCAGAAGCCCCCTGGCTGTCTTCCGCTGGAGCAGGGAGGGAGGGTTCTTTGCAGCTCACCGCGTCCCCACCCCTCCATCCATTCCCCAGAGCAAAGGTAGTGAAATCGGAGAAGACCCCCTAAAATTCACACTGAAATGTGGCCCCTTAAAGTTCCCTAGAAATGCTATCTGGGGTGCCACGTGTACTACCGGGATTTGGGGTGCCATACGATTTCACCACGGGCTTATTACTAAATCCCCGATATTAATAAGCCCAAGAGGGTTCTTGCCTAATATTTAGAGAAGAATTCTAAATACCGGCACAGATAAACGAGGCAGCATGGTACATTTTAAGCTTTTATTTAGTGCAAGACTTATCTAGGAAAGTGAAGGCTTTAGTTCAGGTAGGAGAGAGGGGAAAGGCTGGGAGCTGGAGTAGCGTCCACACCACTCGGAGAGCAGGCCAGAGCCACGTGCAGCGAGCACCTCCAGCCGCTGTCCACCGCTTATCACCGGCAGCACCGCAGAGGCGGAGAGCGACACTCCCTGCCTTTTTATTGATTTTCCACAGGGGAGTGGCTTGTGGCCAGATGGGCGCTCAGGTATGGTCAGGTAGAGCCTGATGTCACATGGGGGCGTGGTGGGGTATCAGGTAGAATGTAAGGTCACACAGAGGCATGGTGAAGATATCAGGTAGGGCGTGAAGTCACGTAGGGGCGTGGCAAAGGCGTGGTCTTCCGGCTCACAAATCTAACCAATTTTAGCCTGTATGCCTGCCTGCTTCAGTAGGTGGTGGCCTTTTGCCTTGAAAGGCGCAGAGCCTTGCTCTAATGTTCACCCCCACCCCCCAACACCACAGTCTCCCCACTCTGGGCAGCAGCCACATCTCTCAATCCCTCCCCCCTCTGCCCAGAATCTCGAAGCACCTGTTTCCAGCTGTGGTGGTTCTTGCAGTGGACTGTGGGCACTGACCCCAAAATGCCCTGCCACCGAGGCTGGGGGGATCTGGGGCAGTAGGTGTGCCTTGATAACCAGGGCCCGGAGTTCCCACGCGTCCACAGCAGAGACAGCGGGGAGCCCATAGCTGCCGGGGGAGGGGGCAGCACTGCAGGTGCAGCCGCGTGCTCAGCCCCCAGCCGGGGTAGATCCAGCACTGCGCTGTTCTTAGCACCAGCACCTGTGGTTTATGGGGTGAGGGAAGGCGGTGGAGAAACTGAAAACACTGGTAACGCCCGAAGGCAGTGCGGCTGATCAAAGATGATTTTTGCTGGAGCCGCCTGACCGCGGCAGGCACATCCTGATGGATGTTTGTTTTCTGTGTCGTCTAGGAGGAGCAGTCATAGAAACAAGCACAAGTGGAAGCAAAAGGCGTTGGTGCCACGACAGTGGGAGCCCTGCCTCGCTGGCCAGCCCACTCACTGCCCTGCGTCCTTATCTCAGGAACTTCCCCGTCGAGCAGCTACAGGATGGATCGGCTGCCATAAATAGTTCTGTGTCAGGAGGATCCCAGATGCTTTAAAAATAGTGACACAGGAAAAAAACCTGTCCGTGACGACGTCACTGCTGAGCCTGGAGAGAAGTTAGAGTTCCTGCAGGGATGGAAGTGGCGGGGGGAGGCCCCCACATCAGAACTGAGGGTCTCCTGAGGCTGGGAGGGGCCCCAGGAGGGGAGGAGGAAGAATACACTCCAGGCTAGCAGTAGGTGTTCCTGGTGTTTAGAAAACACGTTTTGGGGTGGTACAGCAGGTAAGGTCCCCGTGTGGCACAGTGGATGCCTGCATTCAAGCCCCAGCTCTGCTCCCGATCCAGCTTCCTGCTAAAGTGCATCTGGGGAAGCAGCAGTGATGGCTCAGGGAGTCGCGTGCCTGCCACCCCCGTGGGAGACCTGGGTCAGGCCGCAGGCTCCCGGCTTTGTCCCAGTGAGGGACGGTTGCGGGCATTCGGAGAGTCCATTGGCGTGGGAGATCTCTTTCTCTGCCTTCAAATGAAATAAATAAAAATTTAAAAATTATTCATATGTGTGGCATGCACATAGCAAGTTTTCTTTCCATCATGTGTGGACAAGGCACAGAAACACGGCTGGGGTTGGGTGTGTGGCTGATGGCGTCCTGGGCCTGGCCCGCCCTAGCAGGACTTGGATCAGGTCAGTTGTGTGGCCATCCAGGGAGGTGCTGTGGCTGGCTGCACACCTCCCGCCCTCCCGGAGGGCAGGGCCTGCCCAGGACTCCCATACCCACCAACCTCTCTAAGGAAGGACTTGCCATCTGTCTGAGCGTTCTCTTGCTAATAACATAATACCGCAGACTGGATAAGTTATAAAGAAAAGAGGCTTAATTTGGCTCCTGATTCGGGTTCAAGGTCAAGGGCCCATGTCCAGTGATGCCCTCCCTGCTGGCGGAGTGCGGAGGCGGCGCAGGGGGATCACGTGATGCGAGCACATGAGCGCAAGTGCTGGCCTCTTTCCAGCTGCTTAGAAAGCAGCCAGACTGAGTCCTGGAGGTTCTGCCCTGGTGACCTCATCTGAACCTACTCCCCTACCACGGCCGCAGCTCTAAACTCTTATCCATTACCCTTCCACCCCCCCACCCCTCACGGAGGGGTTCAACCCCAGCGGGTGCTTCGAAGGGGCCAGACTGTGTTCAACAGCAGCAGCGTCCCATGGTGCTGGCCTGCAGACAGTGAGCTCCCCGTTTCCGGAGGTATTCAAGCAGACAGGGAAACACTACCTTCCAAGAATGCCACGAAACAGCTTGTGTTTTGGAAGGGAGCCAGGTTGGTGTACAAGCCAGGCCACGGTGTTGCCCTGGGGACTCACCGGGGCTTGATCATCCAGACTCCCCTCCAGCCTTGTCAGTCGTGGCAGGTTGAGTTCAACTGCAAGGGGTCTTGAATAACAGGCTGGGCCGGGTGGGGTTTGCTCTGGGCACATGGATGGCTCCATCCCCACAAGCACACCATCACGGCCTTTCCTAAGGTCTTCCAGGTGGAGAGCAGTGGAACCAGGTGCAGGCTGCTGCTCCAGGGGCGGGGACAGTCTGTGCACTGACTCCTCCACCAGCCTGGATCAGGGACCGGGATTCCATGGCCCTGGCTCACAGGACAGGCAGCTTGGGACAGAAGATGGTGCTGGAATCTTGGGGCCTGCATTAATTTCTTACCGTTGCTGTAATCAGTTGCCACAAACTGTGGCCTAAAGCCACACACTTTTAGATTCTTACAGCTATGAAAATTAGAAGTCCAAAGGGGTCTTTTTCTTTTCCCTTTTTTAAAAAGATCTATTTTATTTACTTGAAAGAGTTACAGAGAGAGAGGGAGAGACAAAGAGAGAGAGGTCTACCCTCAGCTGGGTCACTCCCCAAACAGCTGCGCTGCTGGAGCTGGGCCAGGCCAAAGCCAGGAGTCAGGAGCTCCATCCAGGTCTCCCACATGGGTGCACAGCTTTCCCAGGTGCATTAGCAGGGAGCTGGATCAGAAGTGGAGCAGCCGGGACTTGAACTGGTGCCCATAAGGGATGACGATGCTGCAGGTGATGGCTTAACCTGTTACGCCACAATGCTGCCCCCGCCCCCACAAAGAGGTTGCACGAGGCAAACAGCAAGGCTGGTCCCTTTCCCTTTCTAGCTGGTAGAGGTCACCCACATTCCTTGGCTTGGAGCCCCTTCCTTTGTTGTCCAAGCCGGCAGCGTGGCGTCTTCTCGCGTCCCTGCTCTCCTGTCTGTCTGCCTTGTAACGCATCCAGGCTCGTCTCCCCTGCCTGTCGCAGCCTGTGTGTGCTTCCTGCGCTGCCTGAGCCGGGGAGCAAAGTGGCAGCCCAGGCCGCAGTCGGAGAAGCACAGAGCTTGCTGAGCTCCTGCCTGGGCAGGGAACCCTGCAGGCTCCTCCTTCCACAAGGGCGGCAGCCCGTGCTCGGATTAAAGCTGCCTGAGCCGGCCTTCCACGTTCTGTAGGACTTCTTTCACTGGTTCAGTTTTGAAAACCAGAGCCACTAATGCCAATGTCACTGCACTGCGGTTCCTCCACGGCCGCACCCCACACAGCCTGCGCCGCCACTCGTGGCCACGGCTGCATGGTGCTCGCAAGGACTTAGGTCTTGGCAGCGCCCCAACCCCCGCTGTGAAGTTCGCAGTGAGGCACAGGATGTCAGGTGCCGCCGAGTCCACTGGAGCTGTGCCTGTGCCACACGCCCAGCCCCTTCCGGGCTTGGTGTCCACCCCTGTGCAGCCAGCCTGGCTTCTCTGCCCTCCACCACCGCCCGTCAGGAGTCTACCCACCGTGGGCCAGGTGGTGTGCTGGGAACGTGCTCACTAAGTCATGGCTTTTGAACAGCATTGGAGGGAGGGGCTCAGAGAGGTGAAGTGGCCTTCCCCAGGTCACACCATCGGCAGAAGCCCGGGAAGGCCTGGTCCCAGTTACCTTACTGGACACAGCCGCTTGAAATTCTGGGTCTATTAAGGATTATTACTATTTAAAGATTTATTTTAATTTTTTAAAGATTTATTTATTTGAAAGTCAGAGTTACACCAAGAGAAGAGTGGCAGAAAGAGAGAGAGGTCTTCCATCTGCTGGTTCACTCCCCAAATGACCACAACGGCCAGAGCTGTGCTGATCCGAAGCCAGGAGCCAGGAGCTTCTTCCAGGTCTCCCACAAGAGTGCAGGCCTGCTTTCCCAGGCCATAACAGAGAGCTGGATCAGAAGAGGAGTAACCAGCGCCCATATGGGATGCCGGCACTGCAGGCAGCAGCTTAACCCGCTATGCCACAGCACCGGCCCCAAGCTTTATTTATTTGGAAGAGTTACAGAGAGAGACCCCTGCGCAAGGATGACACACAAATTCGTGAAGCGTTCCATATTTTTTTTTGAGCCTTCCTCAGTTTGCTTCCTAAGGTTGCAATAAATGTATTAGGTTCTTTATAAAAAAAAAAAAAAGAGTTACAGAGAGAGAGAGAGAGAGAGAGAGACAGAGACAGAGAGAAAAATCTTCCATCTACTGGTTCACTCCCCAAGTGGCTGCAACGGCCAGGTCGGAGCCAGGAGCTTCATTCGGGTCTCCCACGTGGGTGCAGGAGCCCTAGCACTTGGGCCATCCTCTGCTGCTTTTCCCAGGCCATCAGCAATTAGCTATCAGCAGAAGTGGAGCAGCCAGGACTTGAACCGGTGCCCATCTGGAATGCCAGCGTTGCAAGTGGCAACTTTATCTGCTATGCCACAATGCTGGCCCCCGGAGGATTATTTTTAACTTGTCTAGGGGTAGCCCTGTCTGTTCATTGGCATCGTGGGGCTGACTTGGAAAGACTGGTGACACCATAACATGGGGCTGGTCGCTCAGCTTTTTTTTTGACTGCACGTTTCTGGGGCCAGAACCCTGCCCCCCGCAGCCAGTGTGTCCTGTGCAGGGTCCTCCAAGGTGATGTGCAAGCTGCCCCTGGGGACCCAGTCCCAGGCACTGTGGGACTCAGGACGCTCTTCAGGACCCTCCAAGAAACCTTCATACCTGTGATTCCCCCATCCAGGCTGCCAGCGTCTGGGTGCTCCCCACCCCCCTCAGGCCTCCTGGGACCCATAGGCACAGCAACAGCAGTGACAGGTACCACCCTCAGCTTGCAAACATGAGGGAGGCCCAGAGCTGCGGCTGGGGCTCCTGGACCCCAACTTGGGGGCTCATTCTTTGTGTGCTTTATTTTGACTAACGCGTAATAAATGCGTGTGTGTACATAATGCACACAGTAGTTCACTACATGTATGCCTTATGTAATTATCAAGTCAATGTAAATGGCACATCCAGTGTTTTAAACATTGATCAATTCTTTGTTGTAAGGGCATTCAAAATCCCCCCCCCCTTTTTTTTTGACAGGCAGAGTGGATAGTGAGAGAGAGAGACAGAGAAAAGTCTTCCTTTTGCCGTTGGTTCACCCTCCAATGGCCGCCACGGCTGGCGCGCTGCGGCCAGCGCACCATGCTGATCCGATGGCAGGAGCCAGGTGCTTCTCCTGGTCTCCCATGGGGTGCAGGGCCCAAGCACTTGGGCCATCCTCCACTGCACTCCCGGGCCACAGCAGAGAGCTGGCCTGGAAGAGGGGCAACTGGGACAGAATCCGGCGCCCTGACCGGGACTAGAACCCAGTGTGCCGGCGCCGCAAGGCGGAGGATTAGCCTAGTGAGCCGCGGTGCTGGCCTAAAATCTCCCTTTTCTTTCTCTCTCGCTAAGATTTATTTCTTTGTTTGAAAGACAGAGTAACAAACAGGGAGGAAAGGAGAGAGAGATCAGGAGAGATTTTCCATCCTCTAGTTCATTCCCCAAATGCTCACAGCAGTGGGGCTGGGCCAAGCCAAAGCCAGGAGCCAGGAAGTCTATCTGGAACTCCCACGTGGGTGGCAGGGGCCCAGACACTGGGACCGTCATCTGCTACCTGTCTAGGTGCAGTAGCAGGAAGAGGGATAGGAGATGCAGATGCCCCAACGATGGTTTAACCTGCTGTGCCACAATGTCTGCCCCCATCTTCCTCACCCTTTCATTGTCGGTTATAGACACACAGTGTTCAAGACAACACCAGAAGGCGTCCCTCCCATCTGGCTGTACCTGTGCACCTGTTGACCAACCTCCCCCCGTCTTCCCCAGCCCCTGCTTCCAAGTCTGGGATTCCCCACAGGAGTGAGAACACGTGCTGTTGTGCCTCTCTGCCTGGCACGGTGTCCTCCGGGCTCGCCCGTCTTGCCGCACACGACAGGATCTCATCCTTTTCCATGGCGCGTAATTCCCCATTGAGTATTGGTTTATCCAGTTCCCATGGGTGCACACTGAGGTTGGTTCCACTTCTTGGCGCCTGTGAGAAGGGCTGCAGGAAACAAGGGAGTGGTACACTGATTTCATTTCCCTTGGATATAGTCCCAGTAGTGGGATTGCTAGATCGGATGGGATTTCTGTTTTGTATTTTCTGATCAACCTCCACACTGTTTTCCACAATAACTACTAATTAACATTTCCGCCAATAGGGTGCACGAGTTCTCTTTTGTCATCAGCTTTCACTCATAACTTCCGTCTTTTTGATACGACGATACCAGGGCCCATTCTTTAACTCCCCACACTCCTGCCCTCCACCAATGTCTTCCGTTTCCAACCCGACAACAGCTGGGTCAGGGTTTACTTCTGAACCCCACAGGAGCATGGGTGGCAATCAGTAGATATCCATGTGATCTCCACAATCGGCAGACTTCCCTCAGCCACACCCACTCTAGCATGTGCTGATTGAATGATGATTGTGTTTTTGGAAAATGGTCATTGCAGGTCTGGCACTGTGGCATAGCCGGTTAAGCTGCCACCTGCAGTGCCAGCAATCCTTGTGGGCACTGGTTTGAGTCCTGGCTGCTCCACTTCCGATCCATTTCCCTACTAATGCTCCTGGGAAAGCAGTGGAAGATGGCCCAAGTGGTTGGACCCCTGCACCTACGTGGGAGACCCAGATGAAGTTCCTGGCTCCTGGCTTCGGACTGGCCCAACTCCGGCCATCACAGCCATTTAGGGAGTGAACAAGCAAATGGAAGTCCTTTCTTTCTCTGCCTCTGCCTCTCCCTCTCTATAACTCCATCTTTCAAATAAGTAAATCTTAAAAAAATAAAAAAAGAAAAGGAAAGAAAATGAAAATGGGCGTTGCCTGTGTGCTCTGGTGGACTGGTGGACGGCCTACTCCTTGCGTTCTGTCTCCTGCTCTGCTAACCAAGAACACACCCCCGAGGCTTCTGGGATGGATTGCCGGCTTGTGCCCCAGCACCTTCAGGACGGGGAGAGTGGCTCCCTCACTGGCCCAGCAGTGCCCTCCCACCACAGTCCAGGGAGCGCCTCACATGGGCCTTGCCCTCTGGGAAGACCAGGGCACAGCGCTTGGAGTCCAATGGAAATGCAGACGTGCACAGCAACGGCGTCTCTGCAGAGCGGGGCACACAGTGAGTGTCCGGGAAGCAGGCTAGGGCTGCAGGTGGGTGGGGGCAGTCAGATCTCAGTCTCTCTACATCTATACCTGCGAGCGCGGCGAGTAGTACATGATAAGAACATTAAAACACGGATAACAAGATTTTAAAATAGCTCGAATGTTGGGGAAGAGGGCACAGGTTCAATGCACCGCATAACATCCAATATTTCCAGTGCTCAATACATTAGGTGAGAAGGGCAGCTTGCAGAATGGTAGGCAAAGTCGAATCCCATTTTTCAAAAACTTTTCTCCAAAGTTACATCTGTCGCTCCCCCTCTTCGTGGAGGAACGACACAGGACCCTGTGCTGTTCTTTCGTCTGCTCGGCCCTCCCCGGGTTTGCTGCTGGTTCTTTCCGGGTTGGCTACTGACCCTTCCACCTCCGTGGAAGGGCGGTTCCACCTGGCCACTTTCCCCACTTCCGCAGGGGAGCGGCACACCGCCGGCCGGCTCTCTCGGGGGCTGCACAGGTGTTCCTTCAGATAGATGTTCCCCTTAGATGTTCCTGGTGCATGTTGTCTCTCTCCTCCTTTATAGTCCTCTTCCGCCAATCCCAACTCGGCTGCCCACACGCCAAGTACGCTGCTCTCCTCCAATCAGGAGCAGGATCAGCTCCTGGAGGTCATCACTCAAGTTGGCAAGAGGCAGCTGCGTAGAAGCTGTTTCCTCCTCTCCCAGCGCCATATTGTGGGAGAGCAGATGCGTAGAATAAGTCTTAATTCCAGTAACTCAGTCCAGTCCGGGTTGCTCCCCACATACATCATTTTTTTTTAAAAAATATTTATTTATTTCATTTGAAAGGCAGAGTGACAGAGAGGAGAGAAAGAGAGCGAGATCTTCCCATCTGCTGGTTCACTCCCCAAATGACTACCATGCCTGGGGCTAGGAGCCAGGCACTCTATTCAGGTCTCCCACGTGGGTGGCAGGGGCCCAAGCCCTTGGGCCATCTTCTACTGCCTTGCCAGGCTCATCAGGCAGATCAAAACTGAGTGGCTTGGCCTCCAATTGGCACTCTGATATGGGATCTGGGTACCCCAAAGGGCAGCCTAACTCACTGAGCCACAGTGCAGGCCCCTATTAGATTGTTTCAGCAGCCTGAGCTGACTGATATCCATAGACCAAGCCATAAAACTCTATTGGGACCAGAGTGTGGCGTAGCAGGTAAAGCTGCTGTCTACAATGCTGGTATCTCATATGGGCGCCAGTTTGAGACCTGGCTGCTCCGCTTCTGATTCAGCTCCCTACAAATGTGCCTGGGAAAGCAGCAGAAAATGGCTCAAGTGCTTGGGCCCCTGCACCCACGTGGGAGAACTGGAAGAAGCTCCAGGTTCCTGGCTTTGGCCTGGCCCAGTCTTGGGTGTTGTGGCCATTTGGGGAGTGAACCAGTGGATGGAAGAAGCGCTCTCTCTCGCTCTCTCTCTCTCTCTCTCTCTCCTACTGTTTCTTCCTCTCTCTGTGTAACTCTTTCAAATAAATAAATATTAAGGAAAAAAACTATATGGGGAAGTCACGATGAGGTTGCTTAGGAGGGCCACAGGGGTTTCAACTGTGCCTACAATGCATCGATTCAGGATGTATCAGAACCGGGCTCTGGGAGCAGGAAGTGTTTTGCTTTCTCTGTGTTATAGGTGTGAAATGCCTGTGCATGGCTGTGGCTGATCCAAGCAGGTCTGCGCGTGTTCGGCGAGGCAGAGACTGAAACGTAGGTAGGTGGCTGCAACCAGGCTGCTCCCTGCACTGGACAGAGCGTGCCCCAAAGTAGAGCCTGGCACCTGGAGCCCAGCCACTGGCTTGGACATAAGCCATCCAGCAACATGAAATAAAAACAGGACACTTCCGGCCAGACAGGAGAGGGAGCTGAGCTCCCTGCTGGGAAGCCATTGATCAGAGACTACAGAAGGAAGCTGCCCGAGCACAGGGAGGGGTCGCAACCCATCCCGGTTCCTGGAGGTGCCTGGACATAGTGGATGGGCCGCCGCTGTCACTCTTACGCCCACCCTGGGGTGGGCACGGCAAGCAGTGTGTTTTGTCTTTGTGTACGACGGTACTTCAAAGAGTTTGTGGAAAATGGAATTAAAAGATAAGTTTATTTCCTGCAAAAAAAAGTGAATCTATACAGTTTTTTATAATAAAAATTTTGCATGGCGTTGTGGAGAGGAGACCCACGCGTGTGTGCACATGCATGCATGCACACACACACATACAGTGAGAGAGAGAGAGAGAGAGATCTTCCATCTGCTGATTTACTCCTCAAATGGCCACAACAACCTGGGCTAAGCCAGGCTGAAGCCAGGAGCCAGAAACTCCATCCAGGATCTCCCATGTGGGTGGGCAGGTACTGAAGTACTTGGTTCATCATCTCATCATCTGCTGCTTCCCAGACGAATTAGCAGGGAGCTGGATCAGAAGCAGAGTAGCCAGGACTCAAACCAACACTCCAATACGGGATGCGGGGTCCCAGGTGGTGACCTAACTGGTTGCTCCACAACGCCGACCCCAGAATTTTCCATGAACTTTTTAAAGTATTTTCACATGCAGAGTGTATGCTCTGTGTACATTTGGTGGTGGTTGTAAAACTAACTGAGAAAGTGACAGTGAAAATGCTTTAAAAAGTGAAACAGCAACATATGTTTTATTTAGTGGCGTGTTGAGTTATGGTGTCCAAGGACTTGGGAAGTCACTTGGTTCATGGTTTTATTATTTTTTTCAATTGAAGAATTCTAATCAAACATATAACAAGGTTGAGGAAAACCAAATAATATGAAAAAAAAAAAAAAAACCCTAATGATAGAATGTCTTTCCACCCTACCTACCCTACCTGTTCCACCGCTACAAGGGTAAACCTTTTTTTTTTTTTTTATCACTTCTATTTTAAATATCTTAAGCTTGTCCTGTTTTGGCATTTATAAGCGTCTGACAAACTCTACTGGCTTCCTGATAGGAGAGATGAGCACTGTAATTGCCTCCCCCTCCTCCCCCTCCCTCCCACACCTCCACCTGCATTTACAATGTGAGTGGGTTTTTAACTCTTCCGCAGGCTCTCGATGAAGCTCCGAATATTGCTGCACACCCCCCTGTCGGCTGCTACCCCCTTGCTGTGGTCTCGACTCCCCTACGCGGAAGGTGACAGAAGGGTGAGCCCTGCCACCCCCCCTATCTGCGCTCTCCACTGCACCCCTCTGGCCTTTGCATATAGTGGATTCCCAGGGTGCAGCAGCAGGACCCTGCACCTCCTGGGCCTGAGCGTGTCCTTGTTACTCACCACGCAGCTAAACCCTGGGTCAGGAGGACATTCCCTCCTCTGCGGGCCTAACGTGGTCACTGCACCTTTGTCCTCTCAAGAAAGACACTGCCAACATCAAGAGGAAATTGAGTGAAGCTGTTTTTCATTCCATTAGCCAAAAATCATAACACATTTTAGTTTGCTTTGTAGTTGAAACTTAATTTTCTTTATTTTTAAATTTTTTTTTGACAGGCAGAGTGGACAGTGAGAGAGAGAGAGAGAGAGAAAGGTCTTCCTTTGCCGTGGTTCACCCTCCAATGGCCGCCGCGGCCGGCGCGCTGTGGCCGGCGCACCGTGCTGATCCAAAGGCAGGAGCCAGGTGCTTCTCCTGGTCTCCCATGGGGTGCAGGGCCCAAGCACTTGGGCCATCCTCCACTGCACTCCCTGGCCACAGCAGAGAGCTGGCCTGGAAGAGGGGCAACCGGGACAGAATCCGGCGCCCCGACCGGGACTAGAACCCCGTGTGCCAGTGCCACAAGGCGGAGGATTAGCCTATTGAGCTGCGGCGCTGGCCGAAACTTAATTTTCTTACATACAGTTTTTCCTCTGTGGCCTTTGCCTGTCCTCCTTTCTGCTAACAGAATAATAATACACTCCTGCTATTGCCTTAGTTTTACCTTTTTTTTTCTCCAGAACTCCTCTCCTGCCTTCTCCTGCCCCGTGGGCCTACCTGTAGCACTGTTACCACCCCCTGGTGAGTCACTTCATAGTCTAAATCCTCTGTCTTACTTAGTTTTTCTTCTCACTTTGCTGGAATACATCCTAAAGTAATTGCCCTAGAAAGAAGGTGTAGGAGATAGTTTTGTTTTGCTTCAATCCTTGAAGGTTTGAAAGTCTCTTTACTTTGGGGCTGGCATTGTGGTGTGGTGGGTTAAGTCACTGCCTGGGGTGCTGTCATCCCATATGAGTCCCGTTTCAAGTCCCAGATGCTCCACCTCTGATCCAGCTCCCTGCTAATGTGCCTGGGAAAAGCAGCAGCAGATGTCATGTGCTTGGGCCCTGCACTCATTTGGGAGAAATGGATGAAGCTTGTGGCTCCTGGCTTCCACCTGGCCCCGTCCTGGCTGTTTGGCCATCTGCAGAGTGAACCAGCAGATGAAAAATCTCTGTTTCTCCCTCTCTCTAACTCTGACTTTCAAAGAAGAAAATAAATCTTTTCCTTTAAAAAAGAAAATCTCTTTATTCTGTTTCCTTTTTGAAAATACCTTTATTCTGCCCCGCACTTGATTGATAACTTGGCCCAGTATAGAACAGAAGGTTCTAAATGACTTGCTGATTATCTTAGATTCCCTGCTACTAATGGGAAACCTGATGCACTGTGGTTCTCAGTCTTTGCAACATTTTATTTTCCCTCCTTGAAATCTGTCAACCAATATTACTCCCCGTTGCTCTGCAAAATTTTATGTATTTGCTTATTTGAGAGGCAAAGAGACAAAGAGAAAGACAGCACCTCTCTCCTTGTTCACTCTGCAAATGCCTGCAACAGCCAGGGCTGGGCTGGGGCGCTAGCTGGGAGCCAGCAACGCAATCCAAGTCTCCCGCATGGGTTTTGTGGATCCAAATACTTGAGACATTACTGCTTCCCCCCAGGGTCCACATTAGCTGGAATCCAGAGCTGGAGACAGGATTCAAACCCAGGTACTCCAATATGGGACGGGAGCCTTAACTGCTAAGCTGGACACCGGCCGTCGTGTGGCCGTGTTAAAGGCCGGCCATTGTTCCTTCGTGCTGCATTCTGCGACCACTCCGCCTGAAGCTGCTGCGTGTCCTCAGGCCTGCAATGTTTTCTTCTGATATCATGTGGCTGATTTTCCTCCTGCGCCTTCTCTCCTTTTTGGGTCCATGTTGGTGGAATGCGGCAGTACTGAACCACCTTCTGCGGCTCTCGCTGCAGTCTGTGCTCGCATGCCCTCCGTCTCCAGGTCTGCTCCCCCAGCTGGATGAGGCTTTCTCACTCAACTCCCACTCATCCTCTGAGACCCAGGCGCAGGTCCTGTGGGGTCCCAGCCTGTCCTGGCGCCTCTGTCCTCAGGCAGTGCCCAGAGCCCACCTGGCCATGGCGCTGTGCCAGGGGCCTCACTAAGCTGCTCACACAAGAAAGGGTGCGCCCTTCGCACCTGCCGGCGCTCCTCCAGGAGGGGGCTGTGGGGGAGCTGGGAGGGGCTGGGACAGGCTGCAGGGGGCTTGGGCTGTAGGGACCCTGCTCTCCAGGCCATCAGGGGCTCCGAGGGACAGCAGGGCCAGGGGATGGGGAGGAATGGAGCCAGGGGCGCCTTCTAGGGCCTCTCAATCTCCAGGAAATTCCTGGAATTCATCAGCGGTTTGCTCCCAAAGGGATTTTCCGCGGGAAGTCGAAGGCTGGGGGGTTTCTGTCCAGGCCAACAGGTTGGGACAGCACCAGTCACTGGAGCCGCAGGGCCCGAGGCAGGGGACCCCTCCTTGGGGCAGGGTCCTAGCCGCCGCCACTCCCTGGGAGCCAGAACCGCCCCCACTGAGGCCCGGCTCTGCTCTGCTCCCCAGTGTCCTCGAAGGCCTGGCCCTTGCTGTGTTCTGCCTGCAAATCCCAGTAGCCCGAGGCCCGCCCACCCAGGACTCCGGCCCGGACCCTGCCCGGGGCGTGGCCTCTGGGGGGAGCGCGCTGCAATTCCGCCCCGTTCTGAGTATGTGGCGAACCCACTCTGTCCCAAGTGTCCCCAGAGGGGGAAGCGGACTCCGCCTCTGTCCTTCGCGGAGGGGGCGGGGCCCCGTATCTCGGGAGTGGGTGGAGCCCCGCCCCCAGGCCCAACTTCCCCTTCTGCCATGCGGAGGCCGCGTCCTTGTGACGGGAAGCCCCGGGTTCCTCTGGCCCTGACCACCCATGTGGATGTCCTGTCCCCGCAGGGGCCCGCAGCGTGTCCCAGGCACACGGTCGCGTTTGGTCCCCCAGGGCCTGTCCTGGGAGCCGTGGCTGCCCTGCTGGCTCCCGTGCGCCTTCCTGGGCGTCCTGGAGGCCTTGGGGAGAGGACCTTGGGGAGGACCTGTGTTAGAGCCGCCACGCAGAGGGACTTGGGCAGAGCAGTGCCGTCTCTGCTTGTGGTATGCCGACATCCGGGTTTTGCAGCCTCGGGCCTTACCTGTGGATCCCCACGAACCTCCACAGTCGCCCCTTCACCTTCCCCCACACACCCGAGACCCTGCAGCCGTGGCATGGCGCGTGCTCAGGCCCCGGCGAGGCCCTGCTGCACACCGGGGAGGGTAGATGTCTTCAAGGTAAATCCCACACTGCTGCCTCTCCCGCTGCCACCTGGTGCCCGGCCAAGCCCCCTGGGCTGGCCCTCAAGTCTGGAGGCACACAGCAGGGTCCTTTGCTAATGAGATCCTGCAGCTGGTCTCTTCTCACTCCAAAGGCCTGTGGACCCTCCGCAAGCCAGGCACCTGCCTCTCCCACAGCTCTCTTGCCCCCACCTTCCCCCCCAGCCCCACCCTGCTGGGGCCTCACCTGGCTCCCTGTAGCTGCCTTGGGGAGTGAGCCCACTCCAGTGGCCTGGGCCTTGGCACTTTCTGATGCTCAGGTTTGCTCACTCAGTACAGGCCCTCCTTAAAATGTGTCTACCTTCTCTAACCGCTCTCCGCCCCCTGAGTACTCCCAACCTAGGATGCGCTGCCCCCAGGGTGTCTTGGCACAAGCGTGGGGGTGCCTCTTCCAGCACCCTCAGTGGGCTGGTTCTCCCACTGATCCCCATGGCACTGTGGCGCTGGGGGGGAGGTAGCTGTAGCTGCTTCTCCCCCCCCCCCCCCCCCAGGTAGAAGAGGAGGCTCTGTGGGAAGCAGGGGGCAGAGCTTTCTCAGCCAGGCCTGGCTGGCTTGGCCTGCGGTGAGGGTGATGATAGCAGGAGTTCCCACTGGGATCGTGTTCATTATGTCCCAGACACCGCAGTCGGTCCTGGACCTGTGTGGACTCGCTTCGTTCCCACAACAGCCGGGCTGGGGTGAGAAGCAGGGGGCGGATGTGGAGGCTTTAGGCTGTGGCTGCAGGGGGCAGAAGCCTGGCTCGGCTCCCACCTGTGCAGGGGAACACGGCTGTGTCTGTGTCTGCCAAACCTGCCCTGCATTTGTTGCTGTGCCCCAGGAACCTGCCCCCAGGGCGTCACCTGGACAAGGCTGAGGTGCCACACAGACAGCATTGTTCCTGGTGGCACACTGTGTGATGGTCAAGGTCCCTGTCCCACCTGTGCTGTGCACACATGCAAAAGGAGGCAGAGACTGTTAGGGAGAAAGTGTCGAATACTACACAACAGCTCTATGACTTATGTAAGAAGGGGACTTGAAGAAAACCCTGTGCCTGTGTGAGTACAGGCAGTTCCCGGCTTCGGAAGCCTCCTCCCACTGAGGAGTTTGTACTTTAGGGTGGTAGGAAAGATGGGCAGTCCGTGGAAACCAACCTCAGAAGTCGGAATCGGGCTCTTCCCCCAGGGATAGAGATGCACTGAAACCCTCTTTTGCAAGGTTGAGCAGCGGCAGCAGGTGCAGCTGCAGTCAACCGCACCGTCACAGGAAAAAACCCCAGCGCTCCACAGCGTAGCTGAGCCTGGAGGGTGGATAGGCCATGTGTTTTCAGTACACCTGTTAAATGTTTGCTTACTTGAAAGGGAGAGATCGAGAACAAGAACAAGAGAGAGAGAGAGAGAGAGAGAGAGACACCCTTGGTTTATGCCCTAAATGCCCACAACCAGAGCTGGGCCAGGCCAAAGCCAGGAGCCAAGAACTCCCTTGGGGTCTCCCCTATGGGTGACAGGTCCTTGAGTTATCATGTGCCGTCTCCCAAGAGGCATTGTCTTTCCAGGAAACTGGATTGGAAGCTGAGTGACGGGACTTGATGTGCTATATGGCTGTGCCGAGCAGTGACGGCATCGTACCCACCTCAGTAAATGTTCGACTTAGAATGGTTTCAATTTACAAGGGCTTTCACCAGGTGTATCTCCACTGTAAGTTGAGAAGTACACACACACACACACACATCTTATTTTTGCAAAGAGAAGCTCTGTGGGTAGAGGGGAAAGAGGTGGGAAGCAAAACTTCTCCAGTGCAGATTTTCTCTAACTATATTGAAGTATGATTCTCGCACCATGCAACCCATCCATATACACTTTGATGCATCTTAGCATATTCATAGGTATGTGCAGCCATCACCACAGCCAGTGTGGGACATAACCTCAACAAGAAACACTGCCTGCCTTAGCTCGCGTCCCACTACCCCTGAGCCCACGTCTAAGCACCGGTAACCTGCTTGCTCTCTCTATGGACTTGCCTCTTCCGAAGATTTCATGGAAGTGGAGCCATACAACAGGCTGTTGCATCTGCTTCTTCCAGGTAACACAGTGTTTGCCAGGTTCATCCACGTGGTGGCTTGCTTTGGTGTTTCATTCCCTGTTAAGTGTGAGTAATCATCTCTCATGTGAACACACTTTACAAATCCATTTGCCATTCTGCTTTTCGGCATGGACGTTCGTGTGCAAGTCTCTTCGTGGACAGAGGTTTTCCTGTGTCTGGAGGTATAAGTAGGAGTGGAATTATTAGGTCATAGGATCACTCAAGAATTAACGCTGGGCTGTTTGCTTCTGCACCATCTCCCACTCCCCCAGCGATCTATGAGAGCACCACTTTGCCTGCAGCCTCTCCAACGCGTGTCTTTTCAGCAGAAGCCATCCTGAAGGGTGTGAGGTGGTATCTTTTTTTTTTTTTCTTAAGATTTGTTTATTTATTTGAAAGTTAGAGTTACACAGAGAGAGGAGAGGCAGAGAGACAGAGGTCTTCTATCCACAGGTTTACTCTCCAATTGGCCGCAGCGGCCGGAGCTGCAATGATCCAAAGCTAGGAGCCTAGAGCTTCTTCCGGGTCTCCCACGCGGGTGAAGGGGCCCAAGGACTTGGGCCATTCTCCACTGCTTTACCAGGCCACAGCAGAGCTAGATTGGAAGTGGAGCAGCTGGGACTTGAACCGGAGCCCATATGGGATGCTGGCACTGCAGGCAGAGGCTTTAACTGCCATACCACAGCGCCGGCCCCAGTGAAGTGGTATCTTATTGGGCTTTTGATTTGTATTTCTCAGGTGGCTAGACTGCACATTTTATCTACAGTTTCAACTTTTATTTACTTAATATCGTGTCAAAATCCATCTGATGAAAGTTTAAAAAAAATGGGGGCAGGTGCTGCTGGTGGGTGGCGGAGCCAGGGTCCCAGTGTAAGAAGGCTGCCTCAGGGCCAGCGCTAGCGTGGAGCCTCCACCCTCTGCCCCTGGACACTCAGCAGCTCTGTTGGCCGTGGCTCCTTCGGGCTCTTAACCCAAGCATCCCAGGCCAAGGCCCGCCATCCTAACAGCTCTGGGACTGCATGGTGCCCTAGAATAGAATTCTTTAAAGATTTCCAAACATGGTGTGCCAAAGCGTGTCCCTAATGCCCTCCAGAAAGAAGTTGCTGGGGGAAGGCCCATGGAAGGCAAAGACAGGGCCGCGTGGCTCCGGGTCTCCAGCAGCTCCTCCAAGGCCATCTCAGGTTGCGGCCCCTCCCACCCCCAGGGACTCCAGCTCACCAATCTCCCTGCTGCTTTGGAGCCTTTGTGCTTCTGACTCCTTCTGCCGGGAACCGGGGCGGCTGCAGGTCTCGAGGTCATCGAGGGTGTTCCCTTGGAAGGCTGTTCTCACCAGAGGGTTGATGCAGAAGCCTGAGCTTGGCTCCCCACACCCCTGCTTTCCAACTCACCACGTGATCCTCATGCGCTCGCCCTCTGCCTTGGGGCTTTCGCCAGAGCATGCTCATGCCCTTTGGACCTGCAGCCTCCAACCCCGTGAGTTAGACAAACCTGTCCTTTCTCCAGGGGAGCCTGTCTCAGGCAGTTCCTTGCAGTAACGGAAGCTGAGTGACGTGAAGAGGTCTAGCTGGAAGCCGGCTCTGGGGGCTGCCGTGCTTGGTGGATGGACCTTGCTCCCCACTCCGATTCATATGCAGTCTAGAGACCTCTGTTACCCTGTCACTGCTGCTGGACTTCCAGCTGGGGTAGGCTTGGGCCACCAGACAGCACAAATTATTTTTGTAAGATTTATTTTAGGCCAGTGCCATGGCTCACTAGGTTATCCTCCTCCTGTGGCGCCAGCACCCCAGGTTCTAGTCCCGGTTGGGGTGCCGGTTCTGTCCCGGTTGCTCCTCTTCCAGTCCAGCTCTGCTGTGGCCCGGGAGGGCAGTGGACGATGGCCCAAGTCGTTGGGCCCTGTACCCACATGGGAGACCAGGAGGAAGCACCTGGCTCCCGGCTTCAGATCGGCGCCGCATGCCGGCCGTAGCAGCCGTTTGGTGGGGTGTGTGTGTGTGTGTGAACCAATGGAAGGAAGACCTTTCTCTCTGTCTCTCTCTCTCACTAACTCCACCTGTCAAAAAAAAAAAAAAAAAAAAGATGCATTTTATTTATTTCAAAGGCAGAGTTACACAGAGAAAGGAAAAGATAGATAGATAGATAGATAGAGGTCTTCCATCTGCTGGTTCACTCCCTAAATGGCTGAAACGGCTGGGGCTAGACCAGGCTGAAGCCAGGAGCCAAGAGCTTCCTCTGAGTCTCCCACATGCGTTCAGGGACCCAAGGGTTGGGCTGCCTTCCCAGGCACATTAGCAGAGAGCTGAATTGGAAGTAAAGCAGCTGGGACTCGAACCGGTGCCCATATGGGATGCCAGTGCTGCAGGCTGTGGCTTAACCCGTTGTGCCACAGCAGTGGACCCAAGTCTTTTTTTTTTTTTTTTTAAGAGGTTTAATTAACACAGTGTATGAATGGAACAAACACTCGTAAATCAGAACGTCGTCTTCTTCCTCTGCAAGTGACAATTACAATAAGAGCATTCGTACGTTGGATTTAAAAGCTTGAGGAAGAACTAGACTTTCAGGGTTGTGACTTCGGTGAACTGAACACTCATTTAAAAGTTTTCAGTAAAACGAGCTCTGAATTTTGAGCACCAAATGCGCCCTTTGGGGACACTGACAACGTCCTATGGAATCGGAGCGGAGGCGAGGGCTGCAGGGTTGTGGGGAATTCCACGTGCTGCTCTGGCTCAGGAATCCGGGGGCCCCCTGGCTGCCCGGGGCTGCCCTGCCGCAGTCCAGCAATGCGCCCACGAGTTCCGTGTGCACCTGAGCCACGGTGGTGCTTTAGAAACGCCCCTCCTGCTAGTCCTCTTCAGCACGTTCCCCATAGCCGCCAGCTCCACACGCTGGCGCGGACCGCCCACAGCCCCCATCCTGCGTCCTCCAGGGCTGGTCTTCCCCACCCACCCCTCGCCTTTGTGTCTCTCCCTTGAGTCTCTGGGCTGCTCCCTTTCACAGGACGCCTACCCCAACCTGCCCCTTCACGCCGCGCCTCTGCAGGGCCCCTCGCCCCCCAGCCTGCAGGAGCCTCTGTTGCTTCGTCCCCTCGCTCTCCTCGCCATCTGCCATTTTCCGTCTCCTTTCTGTTGGGTGTGAGGGGATACAGATGCCTCCTCCATGCCTGAAGCCCTGACCCCCCGCAGGTGTGCCGTCTGTCTCACTGAGCACAGGACCAGGTGAGGACCGTGTTGGAAGCACCGTGGAGACCACTGTCGCTCAGCTCCCTCAGAGCAGGGCTGGGGTCTCTGACACCTGCAACAGCCATGGGCCCTGGTCTGCGGCAGGGCTGGGGGCAGAAGGAGCACAGGTGGCAGCGAGTAACGGCTCTGCCATCAAGGACAGAAAGGGAACACTGAGGCCGGAGATCTCACGCAGTGGGTGCTGTCTGGATCCCCTGGGGGCTTGTGCAAACCCAGAGTTCTGATTAAGTAAGTCGGGGGCTCGCCGGGGCCTGGGGGTTCCAGCAGGGTCCCGGGGCTGCTGTTGCTGCCGCTCCCAGCTACGTCCACTGCTGCAAACCAAGCTGGGCCCTTCGTTCTGACTTCACGAGGCCAGGAGCTGGGCACATCCAGCCAGGCCTGTTCCGTCCAGTCTGGAACTTGATGTGCCCTCCCCCACCCTTTTCTTAAAAAGCCCAGGTCTGTCGTGGCGCAGGGGCCTGGCTATCGACATGGGAGACCCAGAAGGCTCCTAGCCCCTGGCTTCAGCCTGGCCCAGCCCTGGGGAGTCCACTAAAAGAAGATCTCTCTTGTGTCTTTCCCTCTCTCTGTAACTCTGCCTTTTAAATAAAAAATGTTTTAAAGCCCAGAGTCGAGGTGGTAGGGCAGGAGAGGCAGGGACCTTGGGGAGGGATCTGGGCTCTCAAGTGGCTCATGGTGGCCCCCAAGGGAGAGGCCTTTTGTCCTGTTCTGCCTCTGGTTCTGTCTTAGCCTCCTCCCCGTCCCCCCACCTCCCTGGAGGCAGTGAGGGGTGGTGTGCCGGAGTCTCTGAGCTGTGAGGCAGACCTGGGTGTTCAGAGAGGAGCTTGGCCAGGTGACAGAGGGTGACAGGTCTACTCGATGAGGCTGGCCAGGGGCTGCAGGGCTGGGGAGTGGGAGGGGCCTCCCGTGGAAGCCTTGGGCCACACTTGGGGCTGAGGGTAGTGCAGGGTCCCCTTTCTGCCCCAGCGAGTCTCGTGGACAGGCTTGCTTCTCCAATCCAGGTTTTCCTTTCGATGTTGCCTCCGGGATCATCCTCAAGGGATTGGGTGGAGTTGAGCCAGGTGCCCATCTGCCAGGTGATCAGGTGGGAGGTGGGCCCAGGGCAGGGAGCCCCAGCTGTGCCTGGCCAAGGAGCTAATTACCTGACTGGGCCCAATGTGCCACCCTGGGACCTGGCGCCCGCCCCTCCCCAGTGACGCCCCTGAAGGCTTTGAGCCAAGAGGCCCAGGCCAGAACCCCTGCAGGTGCCTTTGTCACTTGCCACCAAGGGAGGGGCCCTGGGGCTCCCCATTCTGTGCTGGGGGTAGTTCTGGGCCTCTCTCCTTGGTAGGGCCACGGCTGCTTCTCGGTCCTGACTCTGACAGCTGTGCCAGCAAATCACTTGGTGTCTCCAAGCCTCGGTTTCCCCATCTGTGAGAGGAGGCCAGGTTTCCAGGCCTCACTGAGCTCATCCCAGTGCGGGAAACGCTGATCTGACGAACAAGGTTGTCATTCGCACCAAACCACAGCAGGCCCAGCCTTGCCACACAGCCCTGGCGTCAGAGAAAGGGACTTCACCGAGAGGGGGTGGGGGGCCGAGTTTGGGGCTGGGTGTGGGGTCTTTTGTGGCTTCTCCCGCCTGCCTCACTGCTTCCGTCTTCCTCCCCTGCCCCAGCCTGGGCACCCTTGGCAAGGAGGCCTTGCAGAAACCACATGTGCAGCTGCTTAGCCCACCTGAGTTTATCCTGGGTTTCAAGCAGCACCGGCGGGCCCAGGAGCCCATAATTAGCCTAATAAGATGCCTGCTGCGCACACGTCTGTGCTGGGGCTCCAGCCCCTGGCTCCCCAGTAATTTGCCTGATCTCTGGGATAAGGCCTTTGCCTGGACAGGTTCCCACCGCAAAGCACCCCATACTTGGGTGGGGCTGGTGATCAGGGCTGTCCTGCAAGCTCCCCACCCCCACTGCCAGCCCTGTAGAGCTGTCCTCCAGGGCACGGCCACTGTGGTAGAGAACAGAGCTGCCTCCAGTGTCGGCACGGAGCAGCATGGGGACCGGAGCAGGCCGCCTGGAAGTTAGGAGGGGCACGGGTGTGAAGCCTGCTGCTGGCATTTGGGTACCTGCCTGGGAGGAGCCACTCCGCCTGTGGGTCCACCTGAGCTCCCATCTGTGCTGTTGCCCTTGTCCCCAGGGTACCCCCTGGCGCAGGGTCACGCTGGCTCCTGGACCCCAGCAGGAAAGGAACTCCCCCATCCCAGGACCTGAGCTCAGGGCCCCAATGCCTGTGTGGCCAGCAAGGCCCTTCCAAGCCTCCTTTGTCCCCTGGGCCTAGTACCTTATCGTGGGGTTGACTTCGGGGCAGGACTCAGGCCCCGGAGGCAGGAGCTGAGAGGCAGGAAGACTCTGCTGCAGCGCCAGTTTGCCCCCTCCTCCCCAGGGCGGCCACAGACGTCCGTGGGCGGGAAGAGCCCGCAGCCAGGCCCGGAAGCCCTGGGCAGTCGACTGAACGCTCACCCACGCAGCTGCCTTTGATCTGCCCAGGGCTGCGTCACCAGGTGGGCTTTCCCTGGAGACTGTGCCCAGGGAGGTTCAGCCTCACCCCAGCAGGGGCACCTCGGCAGAGCGCGAGCCCCTCGGCCTGCCTTTGTGGAGAGAACAGTAAGGGAGTGGTGTAGGGGGAAGAGGCCCAACAAAGTCCTCCCCAGCCCCCAGCCCAGGCTGCTCTTGTCCAAACCCTGGGAGGGGAGCTGGTCTCCATCTTCAAACAAGGGGCCCCTCAGCCCCACAGGTTGGGGGTGCCCCACCTGGCAGGGGATCTGCACTCCTGCCATCAGCTGTGCCAAACCACCATATAATCCTTGGGTTCCCAGAGCCATCCTGCCCACGCAGGTGCTAAGGCCAGCCCCCAGGTGATTCCAAGACACCCACTGCTCCAGAACCAGGCCCAGGCCTGCCCCCTCTGTTCCCTGATGAGGTTCAAGGGCACTGGGACCTGTGCTAACCTTGCAGGACTGGGCACAGGACAATGGGTGGGGCTCAAGTCAGAGCTGACTCACCCCTGGTGGGTGTGCCTGGGTGGGGTTGCTGTGGGCTAGAGGGGCACCGGCTGCTGGGAGGGGTGCTCCCGCTGCATCACACCTGTCCTGTCTGGTCGGCCAGGGCAGGAAACGGGAAGGGGGCTGGGAGCTGGGCTCGGGGTTCCAGGACTTCTGGACTGTGGAGCTTAGAGGTGGGGCCTCTGGGAGGTGATTGGGATGGGATTAAGTCCTAAGGGTGGAGCCCCTGCGATTGGCGCCTGGTGGCTTTTTCAGAAGACAGACACGTGAGCTCCCTGTCCCTGGCCGTGTGATCCCTCTACCTGGGGACTCTGCCAGCAGGAACACTGTCCCCAGAGGCCAAACCAGCGGGGCCCGCCAGCTTGCACTGCGCACCTTCAGAGCCAGGAACCAAAGGAACCTTTTCCGGTGAAGTTAGCCGTTCCATTACAGCCGTGGAGAGCGCATGACCCATTCAAGCGGCAGCTTCCGCCCTCCGCCAGGGGCTCCCACGCTGTGGCCAGCATTGCTTCTGGGCCCCACGGAGGGAGGTGGCCCCCAGACGCAGGAGCTGCAGGTGCGGGTTGGGGATTCCTCCCCTCCCCGTCCAGGCTCACCATCCTCTCCCTCGCCATTAAGGAGGAAGGAGCTTCCCCACACTCGTGATTCCCCTGGAAACAATGGAGCTCGGGCCGTGGAACAGGAGAGGACAAAACCTGGCTTCATTTGCACACTTGGGTTTCTTTTTTTCTTTTCTTCTTCTTCTTCCTCCTCTTCCTCTTCTTCTCCTTCTCCTCCTCCTCCTCCTCCTCTTCTTCCTCCTCCTCTTTCTCCTCCTCCTCCTCCTTCTTCTTCATCTTGTTTTTATTTCTCTAAAAGGCAGAATGACAGAGAAAGAGATCTTTCATCCACAAATGGCCACAGCAGCCAGGAATGGGCCAAACCCATCCAGTCTCCCATGTGTCTACTGGGACCCAAGCACTTGGGCCATCATCCTGAGCTTCCCCGGGCACATTAGCAGGAAGCCAGATAAGAAGCAGAACTGCTGAGACTCACTGATGTTCATATGGGGTGCTGGCATAGCAGGCAGCAGCTTAACTCTGCACTGCAACACCAGCCCCGTGTTGCTGGGATTTGAACCCACACTTGGGTTTGAACCGAGGAGAGGTGGTAGCAAGGCTGAGTGTCCCTCCCCAGCAGTGTAGAAACAGGGATTTTGAACTTCAGGTTTTTTTTTTGTTTGTTTGTTTTTTTCATATAGGAGTATTTGCATATACATAATGAGATATCTTGGATACAGAACCCGAGTCTAAACATGAAGTTTATTTATGTTTCACTTCTACCTTATATACATAGCCTGAAGGCAGTTTGAGCCAACAGTTTTAATAATGGTATGTTTTGGGGGCTGGCGCTGTAGTGTGGCAGGTAAAGCCACTGCCTGCAGTACCGGCATCCCGTATGGTGCTGGTTCGAATCCTGGCTGCTCCACTTCCGATTCAGCTCTCTGCTATGGCCTGGGAAAGCAGCAGAAGATGGCCCAGGTGCTTGGGCCCCTGTGTCCATGTGGGAGACCCGGAAGAAGCTCCTGGCTCCTGGCTTTGGATGGGCACAGCTCTGGCCGTTGCGGCCAATTGAGGAGTGATCCAGTGGATGGAAGACACCTCCCCCTCCCTGCCTCTCCTCCTTTTCTCTTCGTAACTCTGACTTTCAAATAAATAAATACATCTTTTCAAAAAATAATGGTATGTATGAAACGAGTTCCATGGTGTGGAATTTTCCACTGATGGCATCATATTGGTCCTCAAACATTTCAGTTTTGGAGCATTTTGGGTTTCAACTTCTCGGATTAGGGATGCTCTCAGACTGGGCCAAGTGTGGGGCCGGGGAGGATCACATTAAATAGAAACCAGTGACGAAGAGAGGGGACCCCAAATGGGGCAGGGGTCTGCAGGGTGACTGGGGGGCCTGTTGACCACAGGAAGTTTAACTAAAGTGCTGCAAAGGTGAATTAGCAAGGCTTTGGGAAGGGATTTCCAGAAGCGAGAACTTGGACCTAGGTCCTGCGATGGCGGTGCGTGGTGTGCCCAGTGCGGTGGGAGCCTGGAGTGGGGAGTGAGGCTTGCAGGAGGCTGGTGACCCTCCGGGAGTCCCAGCTGAGAGGTAACCGGCCCCAACCACTGCCCACAGAGAGGAAGGGTTGGGTGGGTACAGGAGCAGCAGGCCACAGGTGGATTCAGGAGAGAGGTGGCAGTGTCCCAGACCAGGGTGACGGGTTGGGTGCAAAGCGCACTGCAGGGGATGCAGGCTGGACGTGATGGGTGGGGTGAGTGGGAGAAAGGGCGACGAGGAGCTGACTCGGAGATGTGGGTTTGAGGCCCTGGGGGCACGGAGCTACCTTCATCTATTGACGCCACCAGCCGACCTTCTGTGGGATACGCTGTACCAAGCCTCCGTGGACAGATGAGCAGACACGTCTTCTAGCAGGTGAAATAGGTTCTTCATGAGATCACTGCTCACCTGCCTGCTGCCCAGGTGTCACTCACCCTTTGGATGGATGGCACGTCCAGCTGGTCTGAGGAGGGCAGGGAGGGGTGCAGGGGAAGGAGGTGTCATGTGGCCTGCTCTGGAGGCAGCAGGAATTGAGGGTGCAGCCAGGGTGTGCACCCCACCCTTCAGGCAAGGAGGCCGTGCTTGTCATGGGGGCCCATGGTGGGCACCCCTTGCATGCAGGGCTGGGCAGAGCCCTTCCCAGGCAAGTGAAAGATTCTGTGATGCCCAGTTTACAGATGCTGAAACTGAGGCCACACCAGGGTAGAGGGCTGTGTGCTCAGTCTGTGGCTTCCCTCTGCCAGGCCCGCCTGGGCTCCCTCAAGGCACAGCGGCTATTTCAAAGGGGCAGCGTCCCAAGACAGCCAGGCAGAAATGCTCTCATCATTTGTGACCTGGCCTCCGGAGTCACATGGTGTCGCCTGCCTGGACTCCAGGGGAGGGAGCTTGTCCCCCTCACCCCGAGGGACATCTGGGGCCCTTGTGGGAAGAGTGCGTTCAGTATGAGCTAGGTGTCTCTGTCCTTGACTGGGCGGAAGGCACCCCGCCCCCAGGGGGGCCATGGTGAGACCCCCTGGGGGGCGGGGCGTGTGTCCAGGACACACCGCTGGCTCACAGGACAATCCTGGGGCAAGGAGCGTTGGGGGCTGTCCTGTGGGCCAGGGGTGCAAGTTCAACTCCCATCTCTGCCTCTCCCCAGCCTCTTGACCCTGGAAGGGCCCTTGGCTGATGCCTCCTAAGGGTCCCCATCAGCTTCAGAAAAGAGAATGAGGGTTCCATGAGGAGGGGGGTTGGAGGGGAGCTCTCTGGCTGGGGCCCTGACCCACAGAGGCACCACTGTGGGTAGAGGAACAAAGCCAGTGGGCTTGGGACACCTTGGAGACTTCAGGCTGAGGGCCCAGCGCTCCCAGATGACAGAGACCTGGAAGGGGAGAAGTGGTGTGTTCAGGAAGTCCTCTGAGGCCGCGGGAGTGGGCCCCGGGGCTCACCTCCCAGTGGACTGCCAGCGTCCACTGTCCCCAGGGCCGCCAGGCGGTCCTGCCTGCCAGCAGTGGAGAGGACGCAGCTGCACAGAATCCCGTGTTCCCAGCTGTCACCAGACGTGGCTTTGTGTGGCTCATTGGTCTGGAATCCTCCCTAGCGGGCAGACTCTCCCCGGGGAGATGGGGGCTGGTCTGGCTCAGCCAAGAGCCCTACGTGGACCTCAGGAAAACACGCAACGCCGAAATGCGGGGGAGGTGCTGTTTTTATGACGTTTCCGTGGCAGGGCTGGGCAAGGGTGCTTGGGAACTGTTTTCCTCTTTCACAAGCAGCCTTGCTAGCATCATTCGCTCCAGCAGGACCAATGCTGGGGGCAGACCCCCGGGGACCCGGCCGGAAAGTCGGAGGAGAGGAAGGGCGGGCTGTGCAGAGGCCTTGGGAAATGGAGTTGCTTTCTGTTTGCTTTTCCTCTGCCTCTCTGCAGCCGACTCAGACTGACAGCCTCTCTCGAACCCCACAACGTCTGAGTCCAGATCTGCCCACCGATTACCCTGACTCTTTCTGTGTCTTTTCTGTTCTGAATCAATTTGGAGCAAGATCTTTTGCCCTGGCCTGGGTAACACTGTCGCTAAAAACGACACTGAAACCGGATGTTCTAGTAAATGATCAATGAACTACGGCTCCAAAATTCTCGTCCCCGGACTGGTGGGAGTCCAGTCACAAGGAGGTGGCACATCTAGCTCCCCCGTACACGCCCCCCTCCTAAATAATGGAGTGCTTGATTTTGCGCTTGGCGTCTGGACCCATTCTGGCAAATGGGGTATGGGCAGCAACCTCACGAACAACTTCCACCCCAAGAAGTAACTTGATGAGGAGTGGGTGAGCTCATTATTCCTCCTTCTCCTGCTTCAGGCTGAAATGTGGGTGAGAGAGCTGGAGCTGCAGCTGTCATCTTGCATCGCGAGGTGGTCTTGGGAAAGGAAGCCTCACATGGGGAAGTGGAGGCAGGTGGGGCCCCGAGTCCTGGACCTGCAGCCAGAGGCAATGCTAACCGATTCCCCACGTGCAGGGAGATCTCATTCAGTTATGTTCCTCCCCCGGAAGTCAGCCAGTAGTTATGAGTGTCCCTGTGGGCCAGAGGCTGAGCTAAGGCGAGGTCCTTGTTGTGAGTCAGATGCACAGACCAGAGCACTGTGCCTGCCTGGGGGTGCAGAGGGCAGACTGAGCATCCCTTTTGCTATTTTCCCCCAGAGCTGGGACACCTCCTATGTTCTTTTATTTATACAAAAAAGTTTCTTTTTAAAAATAACTTAGGGGCCAGTGCTGTAGCATAGTGGTTAAAGCTGCTGCCTGCAGTGCCGGCAGCCCATACGGGTGCCGGTTCAAGTCTCAGCTGCACTTCTGATCCAGCTCTCTGCTATGGCCTGGGAAAGCAGTAGAAGATGACCCAAGTCCTTGGGCCCCTGCATCCACATGGGAGACCCGGAAGAAGCTCCAGGTTCCTGGCTTCGGATTGGTGCAGCTCCAGCCGTTGCAGCCAACTGGGGAGTGAACCAGTGGATGGTAGACCTCTCTCTATCTCTCTGCCTCTCCTCTCTCTGTATAACTCTGACTTTAAATAAATAATTCTTAAAAAAAAATAAGAACCCCGCCAAGCACTGTAGTCTCTCTCTGGCTTCCTTCATCCCTCTGCCCCTCGCACTCCCTCACTACCCTCCCCACCTCCCCTCCACCCAGGGACTCAGCTTGGGGATCCTTGGAGCACAGGGACACGTCTGAGGCTGCAGTGAGACCAAGGCACCCCTCAAGAGACAGGCAACGGGTAGGCCCCCACTTCACCCTGGGCAAAGGAGGTGATGGAGAAACAGGTGCCCTCCAACAGGACAGGAAAACAAAACAAAAAAGCAAAAGGGGAGGGAAGAAAAAAAAAGACCAAAAACAATCCAAGAAAAAGAAGTCTTCAATATGAAGGCAGTGGTGGGGGAGGGGCAGTAACCCCAGGCTTTCATCACTGGGTCCCTGTTACTTTCTTTGCTCTCCAATCTCTCTGGACACGGCCAAATCGCAGGATCCCAATTAGAGCGGAGGGGGAGGATGGTGAGTTTCAGTGGGCGCATGGCTATCATGGGCTCCAGAAAATAAAAAAGAGGTGACTGCAGCCCAGGGAGTGTCGGGAGTGACTGCAGGTGCTGGGCAGGAGGGCCTTGCGAAGAGGCGCTGCCGTCCCAGCTTCCGTGGACGGGCGAGCTCGGCGTCCACAGCTTGAGAACAGGAGCGGGCCAGGGATGGTGCTTGGGGGTGTGGACACAGGGGTTGTCCGTGGAACAGGTGCGCTCTTTGCTTGCGGCTAACCCCGGGCTCCTCCAGGCCTCAAACAATGGGCTAACAGTGAGAACTAATGATCTGTGCGTTTGTGACAGGGTAAGAGGTGGGAACTGCAGGAGGTGATGGGTGATGAGGGTGGGGGCCGCCTCTGCTGGAATCAGCGCCTTTATCACAGGGGCTCATCTGTGAAGAGGGCACGGTGAGAAGATGAACAGGAAGGGAGCCTCTCCCTGCTGGAGAATTGGGCTGCAGTTCCAGTCCCCAGGAGCGTGAGGAGTGGGTTTCTGATGTCTGTAAGCCATGCAGCCCGTGGTGCTCTGTTACAACAGCCAGACGTGAGTAAGACATCTCGCTAAGACATGGAAGTGAGCCCAGGCGCAGGGCTGGCATCCGTGAGAGCACAGATCTCAGCCGCTGGGTCTTCCTGTGGGGCTGAGAGGCCTGGCACCCTCTGGAGGAGGCTTCCAGTTACTCTGACTCACCCCGTCGGCGTTGCCCAAGACCCACTTCCCAGGAAAGGGAGAGACCTGCTAAGTAAACAGACCCAGAAACCACAAGGTGGGCCCTTGCCAACTATGTGCGCGCACAAGTCTTGTCTTTCACGTGTGTGTGTGTAAACAGGCAACCAAAGGGAGCAACCATGAGACCGAGGTGAACCGAAGTGACCGCTGTCCCTGGAAGGTGCCGAAACCTCAAAGTCGTGATGGAGATCTCAGACTTCTGAGGAGCAAGAACAGGAGCCAAGAGAAGGATTGGAAAATACGGTCCAGGAAGCCAGAAACAAAGGCTATGTGAGGGCAGTTAAGAGCCGTGTAGCCCCCAAAGTCTAAAAGGAGTTCAGAAAGAATGAATAACAGCAACAAAAAGGAATGCGGGGTGGCTGCATCGCTCCCTGTTGCTGCCACAACAGATCAGTGGCTTAAACAAACACGACTTTATTACCTTACAGCCACGGAGGTCAGACTCCGAAATGAACGTGTCAGCGGGAGCACATGCCTCCCGGAAGCGCTGGGAGAGAACTGTTTGCTGGCCTCTCCCAGGCTGCAGGGGCTGCCAGTTTTCCTCGGCTCCTGGTCCCTTTCTGGGACCAGCAGTGTAGCGCTGTCAAATCCCTCTCCACCCAGGACTCGCGATTCCCGCACTGTGGCCCATCTCTGGGCTCTGACCCTCTTGCCATCCTCTGACTGTGTCAGGCTCACCAGGATGACACAGAAAACATTTCCAACTCAAGGTCTTTAACTTTTTTTTAAAATTGAATTTACTTGGGCTGGCGCTGCGGCACAGCAGGTTAACACTCTGGCCTGAAGTGCTGGCATCCCACATGGACGCCAGTTCGACACCTGGCTGCTCCACTTCCGATCCAGCTCTCTACTGTGGCCTGGGAAAGCAATAGAAGATGGCCCAAGTTCTTGGGCCCTTGCACCTGTGTGGGAGACCTGGAAGAAGCTCCTGGCTCCTGGCTTTGGATGGGTACAGCTTCGGCCGTTGCAGCCAATTGGAGAGTGAACCAACGATGGAAGACCTCTCTCTCTCCTCTCTCTCTCTCTCTCTCTCTCTCTCTCTGTGTGTGTGTGTGTGTAACTCTGACTTTCGAATAAATAAATAAATCTTAAAAAAAGTTGCATTTACTTAGTTGAGAGACTTACTGAGAGAAGAGGAGATAGAGAGGGTAAGAGAGATCTTCCATTTTTTTTTTTTTTTTTGACAAGCAGAGTTAGACAGTGAGAGAGAGACAGAGAGAAAGGTCTTCCTTTACCATTGGTTCACCCCTCAATGGTCGCTGTGGCCAGTGCACCACACCTATCCAAAGGCAGGAGCCAGGTGCTTCTCCTGGTCTCCCATGGGGTGCAGGGCCCAAGCACTTGGGCCATCCTCCACTGCACTCCCTGGCCACAGCAGAGAGCTGGACTGGAAGAGGGGCAACCGGGACAGAATCTGGTGCCCCGACCAGGACTAGAACCTGGTGTGCCAGTGCCGCAGGTGGAGGATTAGCCTATTGAGCCGCGGTGCCAGCCAGATCATCCATCCTTACATCCAATTAACTCAGAATATATCAAGGGCCCAAATGTTAGAGATAATACTAGAAAGCTGTAAGAAGAAAGCATATGGGATAATTCTTCACGGCCTTTGTCGCTCCCCCTCTTTGTGGAGGAACGACACTAAACCCTGCCTAGGCTTCCTATCCGAGTCACGGCACCATTATGTCGCTCCCCCTCTTCGTGGAGGAGCGACACTGGACCCTGTGCTGTTCTTTTGTCTGCTCGGCCCTCCCTGGGTTTGCTGCTGGTTCTTCCCGGGTTGGCTACCGTCCCTTCCACCTCCGTGGAAGGGCGGTTCCCCCTAGCCACTTTCCCCACTTCTGCGGGGGAGTGGCACACCGCTGGCTGGCTCTCTCGGGGGCTGCTCAGGTGTTCCTTCAGATAGATGTTCCTCGTGCATGTTGTCTCTCTCCTCCTTTATAGTCCTCTTCCACCAATCCCAACTCTGCTACCCACACGCCGAGTACACTGCTCTCCTCCAATCAGGAGCAGGTCCTGCTGTTTATTGGTTGAACTGGAGGCAGCTGTGTAGAAGCTGTTTTCTCCTCTCCCAGCGCCATATTGTGGGAGAGCAGATGCATAGAATAAGTCTTAATTCCAGTAACAGTCTAGTCTGAGTTGCTCCCCACAGCCTTGTATTTTTTTAATTTTTAAAATTAAAAAAATTTTTTTTTATTTATTTGAAAGAGAGGCAGAGGCAGAGAGAGAGGTCTTCCATCTGATGGTTCACTCCCTAGATGGCTGCATTGGTTGGAGCTGTGCCAACCCGAAGCCAGGAGCCAGGAACTTCTTCTGGGTCGCCCATGAGGGTGCAGGGGCCCAAAGACTCGAGCCATCTTCTATTGCTTTCCCAGGCCACAGCAGAGAGCTGGATTGGAAGTGGAGCAGTATTTCAAAGGACATCATTGAGATAGTGAAAAGGCCCTACTTAATGACAGAAAATATTGCTCTCAAAAAGGAGAAAGTGACATACCTAACAAGGGATTCATAGCTAGGATAATAATAATAATAATAATGAATTATTTCTAAAAATAGGAAAAGGATATGAATAGACAAATTGCTAAGGAAATGGTTCAAATGGCCAATGAGCAAATGATACGTCACTCAACACCATTAGATGTCAGGAACTGCCAGGTAGGACAGGTGTCACTGTCATCATTGGTGGGAACCACGGGATTCCACAGCGCCATCTTATTTAGACATTGTGATAATTTTTTATAGCCTAGCCTGCTAGTTTGTGATCTGCATAGATATTTCACTGGGTGTTAGTTATGTTTTAGAAAAATAATTGGGGGTATGGGTTGATGTGTGGTACATTATACATTTTTGCACTTAAATGTCAGAATATTGGCTTCCAGCTAGCATTTTCGCTCAGAATTTCTGATTTCCAGGAACTTATTACTGTGTAAGTAACTTATTAAGTGTCAAAGGTCTGGCTTTGTAAACATGGCCTATCATTTAGGGTAACCATAAAGGCGAGAAAAGAAAGTGTACTGTCCAACGAGACAGAGGGAAAATGTACCAACAGCACTCCTGAAGCAGCTAACGGGACCCAGAGAAAGGTGGAGAAACTGAAAGCAATGTCAGCAAAAGGGTAGACTTAAATCAAAACGTGTAAGAGATTTCATTAAGTGTGACTATGTTAAGTAACCCAATTGAAAGGTAAAGGCAATTAAATATATTAAAAATTTCAAAAACTGAAAATACTCTATTTTCCTTTTTTAAAATAAACTTATGTCTTTATTTTTCTACAAGGTTTTTAATGTACCCACTTATGTGTGAATATGTATTTAGGCAGGTATATATTATTTTTGCTTCTATCAGTATCTTTTTTTTAACTTTTATTTAATGAATATAAATTTCCAAAGTACAGAATATGGATTACAATGGCTTCCCCCCCATAATGTCCCTCCAACCCGCAACCCTCCCCTTATCCACTCCCTCTCCCCTTCCATTCACATCAAGATTCATTTTCGATTCTCTTTATATACAGAAGATCAGTTTAGCATACATTAAGTAAAGATTTCAACAGTTTGCTCCCACACAGAAACATAAAGTGAAAAATACTGTTTGAGTACTAGTTATAGCATTAGATCTCAATGTACATACAGCACACTAAGGACAAAGATCCTACAGGAGGAGTAAGTGCACAGTGACTCCTGTTGTTGACTTAACAAATTGACACTCTTGTTTATGGCATCAGTAATCACCCAAGGCTCTTGTCATGAGCTGCCAAGGCTATGGAAGCCCCCTGAGTTCACTGACTCTGATCATATTTAGACAAGGCCATGGTCAAAGTGGAAGTTCTCTCCTCCCTTCAGAGAAAGGTATCTCCTTCTTTGATGACCCATTCTTTCCACTGGGATCTCACTCGTGGAGATCTTTCATTTAGTTTTTTTTTTTTCCCCCAGAGTGTCTTGGCTTTCCATGCCTGAAATACTCTCATGGGCATTTCAGCCAGATCCTCATGCCTTAAGGGCTGATTCTGAGGCCAGAGTGCTGTTAGGACATTTGCCTTTCTATGGGTCTGCTGTGTATCTCACTTCCCATGTTGGATCATTCTCTCCCTTTTTGATTCTATCAGCTAGTATTTGCAGACACTATTCTTGTTTATGTGATCCCTTTGGTTCTTAGTCTTATCATTATGATCAATTGTGAACAGAAATTGATCACTGGGACTAGTGAGATGGCATTGGTACATGCCAACTCGATGGGATTGAATTGGAATCCCCTGGTATGTTTCTAACTCTACCATTTGAGGTAAGTCAGCTTGAGCATGTCCCGAATTGCACATCTCTTCCCTCTCTTATTCCCACTCTTATATTTAACAGCGATCACTTTTCAGTTAAGTTTCAGCACTTAAGAAGAATTGTGTATTGATTACAGTATTCAACCAAAAGTATTAAGTAGAACAAACAAAAAAAATACTAAGAGGGATAACATATTAAGCTGCTCATCAACAGTCAGGGTGAGGGCTGATCAAGTCACCGTTTCTCATAGTGTTCATTTCACTTTAACAGGTTTCCTTTTTGGTGCTCAGTTAGTTGTCACCTATCAAGGAGAACAAGTGGTATTTGTCCCTTTGGGATTGGCTTATTTCACTCAGCATAATGTTTTCCAAATTCCTAACAGGGATCACTTTTCAGTTAAAATTTAAACACCTAAGAATAATTGTGTGTTAATTACAGAGTTCAACCAGTGTTACTAGAACAAAAAAAAATACTAAAATGGATAAAGTATTACATTGTACATCAACCGTCAGGACAAGAGCTTTCCTTTTAACAACGAGGCACACACTGAACACTCAGGGGTGTGGGGAGCATGAGAATTAAAGAACTAAAAAGATCTCTTAGCCAAAGACAGCCCACAGAGACGAGGCAGAAACATGGGACCATGGCAAAGGTGTATTGCTAAATAACCCAAGGGTTGAAGAATTGGAATACAAATTGTGAAGTTAATTACAATGCAAATATTCCATATATTTTATGTCACAGCTTGTTGGAAGCAGCTAAAGTTGTACTTTTGGGGAAACTTTTTAGCTCTAGTAGAAGGAAAAGATAAAGACTGAAAAACCAATGATAATTTAGTTTATTACCCTTACACTAACTATCTACTTAAGGATGTTAGAAAAAGAATAATAAGTTAAACTAATGAAAGAACAGAAGACACAGGTATGATAAGAGCAGAAATTAAGAAATGGAAAACAAACGATCAGAAGAAACCAGCCAAATAAACATTTACTTCGCTGCAAAGTGAACACAGTGGATCTACCTCTCCTAACAGTGTTCAAGAGAGAGAGCCGACACATGAACAGTGCTATGGTGAGGGGAGGGGGGCCACCAATTCTGGCTCCACAGGGACCATGATAAGCAGAGGACATTTTGAACAAGTTGCTGCCAAAAGTGTGACAGATAGGTAGCTAAAAAGGTATTTATCGCCAAAAACGTAAAATAAGAAATAGTCCCAAGGAAAGTTAATCAACAGGCAAAATTCCTTATATAAAGAACACCAAGCTGCACTGGCTTTCCTAGGAGCAAATTCAACCACACATTTAGGAAAGCAAGGATGAGCAATCTTGCACAAATCGCTCAGCGTATATTTCCCGTCATCTTACGAATCCAGAATAGCAATGTATGAAAATATGATGGAAGAAATTTGAAAAACACAATTTGTAATCAAAGATACTCACGAACAAGGATGTAAAAATGACAAATAAAAATTCAGCAATATGGCTCTCTGCTATGGCCAGGGAGTGCAGTGGAGGATGGCCCAAGTGATTGGGCCCTGCACCCCATGGGATACCAGGAGAAGCACCTGGCTCCTGCCATCGGATCAGCGCGGTGCGCTGGCTGCAGCGCACAGGCCGCGGCGGCCATTGGAGGGTGAACCAACGGCAAAGGAAGACCTTTCTCTCTGTCTCTCTCTCTCTCTCACTGTCCACTCTGCCTGTAAAAAAAAAAAAAAATCAGCAATATAAAAAAGGCATAATGTGCAATTACTTGGATTTATTCCAGGAATGCAAGGATTAACGTTAGAAAATAAAGATGTTTTCTTAGGTGAGCATTAAATTACATACAATTACGCATTACATAAGATTACATAGTACATAAGATTAAAAGGAAAATAATAAGATCACTTCAAGTGATGCAGAATAAGCATTTTAAAAACAATCTTCCATCTGCCGGTTTACTCCCCAAATGGCTACAACAGCCAGGGCTGGGCCAGGCCAAAGTCAGGAACCAGGAGCCTCTTCTGGGTCTCCCATGTGGGTGCAGGGGCCCAAGCACTTGGACCATCTTCTGATGCTTTCCCAGGCACATTAGCAGGGAGCTGGATCAGAAGTGGAGCAGCTGGGTAGAACCGGTGCTCATATGGGATGCTGGCACTGCAAGTGGTGGCTTAACCTGCTGCACCATAACAGCAGCCCCAACTAAACCTGCCTGATAAAAAACGATAGGAGGAGTAACATTCTTAGCTACATGTTGATGTGTATTTCTTAGAAATATATATTTTTAGGGCCGGCGCCGCGGCTCACTAGGCTAATCCTCTGCCTTGCGGCGCCAGCACACCGGGTTCTAGTCCCGGTTGGGGCACCGGATTCTGTCCCGGTTGCCCCTCTTCCAGACCAGCTCTCTGCTGTGGCCCGGGAGTGCAGTGGAGGATGGCCCAGGTGCTTGGGCCCTGCACCCCATGGGAGACCAGGATAAGCACCTGGCTCCTGCCATCGGATCAGCGCGGTGCGCCGGCCGCAGCGCGCCAGCCGCGGCGGCCATTGGAGGGTGAACCAACGGCAAAGGAAGACCTTTCTCTCTGTCTCTCTCTCTCTCTCACTGTCCACTCTGCCTGTTTAAAAAAGAAAAAAAGAAAAAAAGAAAAGAAATATATATATATTTTAGCAGTATGTTCATCATAGCCCCTGCCTTGGACTGAACATATGTATCCTCTCCCCAAATTCATATGCTGAGATCCTAACCCCCATGTGATGTATTTGAAGGTGGGAACCTTGGGTGGTGACTGCCCCTGCAGGTGGAATGCTCGTACGGGATAATTGTCTTTATAAGAAGAGAGAGGGCAGGCCGGCGCTGCGGCTCACTAGGCTAATCCTCCGCCTAGCGGCGCCGGCACACCAGGTTCTAGTCCCGGTTGGGGCGCCGGATTCTGTCCCGGTTGCCCCTCTTCCAGGCCAGCCCTCTGCTGTGGCCAGGGAGTGCAGTGGAGGATGGCCCAAGTGCTTGGGCCCTGCACCCCATGGGAGACCAGGAAAAGCACCTGGCTCCTGGCTCCTGCCATCGGATCAGTGCGGTGCGCCGGCCGCAGCGCGGCGGCCATTGGAGGGTGAACCAACGGCAAAGGAAGACCTTTCTCTCTGTCTCTCTCTCTCACTGTCCACTCTGCCTGTCAAAAAAAAAAAAAAAAAAAAAAAGAAGAAGAGAGAGGGCTTGCTTCCACTTTCTGTCTCTCTCTTCTTCTCGTGAAGGCAGCTGCTTACAAGCTAGGAAAGTGATTGGTTGGCACTCTGATCTGACCCAGCCTCCAGAAGGAGAAATAGAGTTGTTTCAGCTGCTTACTCTACGGTGTCTTTGTTATAGCAACCGAACTAAGACTGGGTGCAATAGAAAATGGACCCTAAAATGCATAGTATACAATGGATTTTATACTGCAGCAAAATTGAATTTCAGATGCACAGAGCAGTTCGGTTACATCTTCAAAGCAATATATCGCCAGAAAGGAGCCAGATCTAAAACCACGCCACGCAGACATGGCATGAATCCACGTCCGTGCAGATAGGCCCTTAGCGTGCAAGGACACTTGTTGACGTGATAAGCTATAAGCAGCTACAGGAAGTGCTGCCTGGGGCTCCCAGGTGGCAGAGACCTGGGGCAGGGCGCCGGGAGGGAGGAGGCACACTGAGGCGGCTGTGCATGGTGGTTACTTGAGTGTTGGCTTTCCAACAGCTTGCTACACGCTCTTTATGCTTAAACACTTTCTGCAGAGTTCATTTCACAACGGAGAGGAAGACTAGAGAAACTACAGCCGGTGTGAAAACCCTTTCGTGCCGCTGTTCTCAGAAAGGCGGGCGAAGTGGGGCTGAGCTGTGTTTTTCCTGCTGCTTTCAAGTGTTCAATGACATCTTCACCGTCCCCAAGCTCTTATCAGGAGCTCAGGCACTGGGAGAGGGGGGCCCTTCCTGGCCACCTGTCTCCTCTCTGTTTTCCCAGCCAGACGAGACCTCTGCCCTCCACACGAGCCTCTGCGCCAGCCGCCCGGCCCGACCCGCTGCTGCTCATCGCCAGACGTGTTTTCCTGCTTCTGTCCAGGATGCTGGACGTTGTGTATTTTGGATGTGGGATATTTTTGTATCCTCATAAAGAGTCTTGAGCTTTTTCTGACAGGCAATGCAGTCACTTAGAAACCATCTGAGCCTGTTGGGGCTTGCTTTTACGACGTGGGAAGTGGGTTTGGAGCGTTGCTCAGCCCAGGGCTGAGTCTGGGCTACCTGCTGAGTACTGTGCCCGATGCCCAGCGAATCAGGAGCTGTCCAGTCTGGCCGGGGGGAGCCCCGGGGAGCCCCGGCTGCTGTTCACGTGCTGCATCTCTGAGGGGACCTCGTGCAGCGTCCTGAAAACTGACCACTTTGGTCTGCCTGGACTTTCGGCTCTGTCCCCTGCCTGCACACAGGGAACCCACTCTGTTCTGCTGGGACCCCGTCTGCTCTGTAGCCCGCACATGCTCTCAGGGAGCACGGCTCTCTATCCATTTCCCATCTCTCAGGGACCCCATCCTTCCTTGTCTGACCTCCTGTTCACAAATCTTGGCTGGATGTGCTGTTTGCTTCAAGCAAGAAAGCAAATCTGGTCCTGGTGACTCTACCTTGGTGAACAGGGGCGGCAGCGAGGGCTGGCTTTGAGGTGGGAGTCATGACAGGTGGTGCAGAAGAACCAGCCGGTGGGGAGAACCAGCTGGCCATGACCTTGAGTGCATGGGGGTGGGGTCGGGGCATCCGTGGCAGGTGGGACATACCCTGGGGTGGAGTCACCTACTCTGAAAGGTCACCTTCCTAACACTTGCTTTAGAAGGCGTCCCTCTCCCTGGGCCTCAAGACTGGGGGCATCTGTCCAAGGCCAGCCTTGCTGTCAGCTCCGGGCCAGGCATTATCCTCTCAGCCTTGTTCTTTTGAGTGGCCTGAGAACAACCCTTTTGTTTGGGAAAAGCCAGAAACACTCAGTGGGTGTTCTGAACCTTAAGGGCCTGTCTGGGACTTGCAAGTGACTGGCCGCCAGTGGCAGCGCGGGTGCCCACCCCGGGCATCTGTCTCCCGGAGCACTGTGGCCTGTCCACTAGAAGCAGGAGGCAGGCCCACAGGGCGTCCGGCCTGCCTGCCTGCTGGTGGCCTGGCTTGCTGAGGATCTGAATCTCCAAGGGACTGGCCGGAGTCCAGCCCTTTCTCTCCCCGCACACCTGTGTCCGTGTGACCTGGCTCCTTAGACCACAAGGACGGGCTACTCACCCCGTAATGTAAAGGGCCAACCACACAGCCCTCTGTGGGGGTCTCCCTCTGAGCACACCGCAGGGCCCTGGGACGCTGGCCTTTCTTTCTCCTTCCCTTGCTGATCGCTGGAAGAGGAAGGGGGAGGCACCCGGCTCCCTCTCCCTGCTGTCGCCCTGTCCCGGGATCAGGCCCCTGGGCCCTGGCTCCTGTGCACGAGGGCGCTGGAATCCGTTTGGCTGAGAGGCTCACTGTCCACCTGGAGGCTCAGACTGGGGAATGTCATCTCAAAGACGCACCTGCCAGTGCCCGGAGCTCTGCCCTGCAGGTCTGCCGAGCCTTTGTTTTCAGTGCAGCCCTGCCCCTTTGTGGCCAGGGCCAGCTGCGCAGTGGACACTGGTGCCAGGCTGATCCCTGGTAGCCACCGCCATAGCTACTCCCCAGCTGCTCTTTGCCTCTCCTAGAAGTGCTGTTTGGCTTCCTGGGGGCTCTTAGCTGCCTTCCCTGGAGCAGAGTGGACCCAGGCCACCAGGAGACATTGGACATTGCCCCTTCTTCTTCTTCTTCTTCTTCTTCTTCTTCTTCTTCTTCTTCTTCTTCTTTTTTTTTTTTTTTTTTTTTTTGCACTTGCTGTTTACAGGAAAGATTTTGAAGGCTCTAAGGAGAAAAGGAGTCAGAACACGCCTGCTCCTGAGAGATTATCCAGAGAGCATAAAAGGCCTGACAACACCAGGGTCAACCCCATGGGTGTCGGCGCTCTCCCAGCTAGGCTGGGCCAGGCACATCCTTCCGCACTCATTACCTCTTCTCTACTGCGGCTCCATTCTACAGATGGCAAAATGAGGCGGAGCGACTCGCTCAGGATCCCAGAGCTGGATGTAAACTTCCGGGTCCATGTCAGCCAGGGAAACACTTTCCATCTGGAGAATCCGGGAGGAGTGAGCTGGGCTCTGGGGACAGAGGACGGGGAGGCAGGGCAGAGAACAGCAGAGACAAAGGGAGGGAGCAGTCTGGTGCCTGCCTCTGATGGCGCAAAGGCTGGGACCGCAGGGGAGGCTGGGACTGGGGCGTGGGGGCGGGGAGGCTGGCTCAGGCTGGGTCCTGCCTGCAGGCCCTCAGGGTCACAGAGACCAGGAAGGACTTAGGAGTTCTGCCCTGAGACACTGGGAGCTGCCCTGGCTCCAGAGGGCTGAGCCGGCTGGGTGCAAAGCTGCTTACGCCAGAAATGAAAAGCAAGCTTGTGGGCTGGGACCACCAGAGCCAAGGACTTCCCAGAGCTCCACCCGTTGGCTCAGCCCTGCAGACAGGGCAGCCCCCCACGCCTCCCACCACAGCCTGCTCGGTGCCAACCCCCCCACCCGTCTAGACAGCGGGGTCCTAGCAAGCCCGCGGCCGGTGGGGCGGGGTGGCCAGGGCCCCTGCTGAAGTCTTGCTCAAAACCACGGCCAGGGCAGGCTGGTCGGAAAATCCGACTCCTTTCCTTGAGACGCCACAGCCCTGCCTCCCTGAGTCACCCCGCCACTTCCTTCCTGTGTATATTTTACGCACGCTATGGGACGGGGCGGGCTCTGCGTGTGTGTTTTTGTTTCTTTTAAGTTTTTGTCTCTGTTTTGTTGTTAAGTTGCAGGCTTCGAGGGTGGGGCCAAGGATGCTGGGGACAGCTCGGGCTTTTTCTGGGAGTTAAAAACCTTTGTTGTGAGAGCAAGGAAGAGGAAGGGTCTCCTTGTCGTGTTTAATCTGGAAGTGGCCCCCAGAGGCGGCTCCTGTTCTGTTACTGTAAGACAGATAAGGAAGGGGAGGATCGGCGGGCCTGGGGAGCTTGCCAAGGCTTTCAGGCTCCTGAGTCCGGCCTCTTTCCTGGACATCTGCAGTGCCTGCGGCCTGCGGGGGACACCGTCCCCGCCCTGTGACCTCCCCATCCTGCGTTGGAGGTGTTTGTCACCCTGTTTCCTGCGGAGCCAAGGGTTTTGGCTTGTTACTCTTTCTGTCTCTTGAAGTAAACAGAATAGAAAAGAGAAACATCTTTGGCTGGGACCCACGTGATAACTCCATACCCACATGTGTGTCTATGGATAAACATATGCATCTAAATATGCACGTAGGTCTGTAGACATGAATGTACACATATGCACACACAGAAAACCCCAAGTCTGAAATGATCTAAAAAATCCAAAACTTTGAGTGATGACACGACAACACAAGTGGAAAATTCCACCCCTGACCTCGTGGGATGAATTAGTCAAAATGCAGGCTCACTAAAAGCCTTGTGTAAAACAACCTGCAGGCCATGTGTGTAAGGTATCTGTGAAACACAACTGAGTTTTGTGCTTAGATTTGAGTTCCATCTCCAAGTTATCTTGTGTATATGCAAATCCAAAATTTTAAAAAGTCCCAAAGCTAAACCATTGGTCCCAAACATTTCAGATAAGGGATATACAACATATTTATGTGAAACTGATACCATTTTCATGAAAAGACACCCGTCCTTACATGTGGCACATTGACCCTGCATGAGATACATTCCCATCTACTGCATGTACATACGTGTGTGTGCATCTATTCACGCACATGCACGCACATCAATAACTGATACCGCCTTCACGAAGCAGTCTATGGGGTGGCACACTCCCTCTACTCCCCGGGCTTCTATCTGGCAGGAACTGAACAAGGAACATTTGTCTAAGGAGCTCCTGGCACCTCTGCTCCATCCAGACCAGCTCCCACCTGCATGTGGCACAGAAAGGAGGGAGGAGGGAGGAGGGAGGAGCACCTGCCAGCTGGGTAGCACCCACGGGAGTCAAGGCACGGGCTGGGCACCTCCGAGTCACTCCAGGACTCTGGGCTTCTTAGAAGATCAAGTGGTTCCGGGTGCCAGGTAAGAGGCTCCAAGCAGGTGTGTCCGTATGGCAGCTTATTGCACACCGAGCCCCTTGGAGCCCCTCTGGGCCTGTTTCCTCTCAAAGCAGGAGAAGATGACAAGGGTCTGTGCCCAGCCTGCGGGCCCACCGCATCTTGGAGAGCAGGTTTATCACGACTCTTCCTGCGGCTGGTGGGTGCGCCCCACCTCCCCCTGGGGTTCGGCACAACTGGGGCCCAGATGGGTGGCGGGGAGGGCAGCAGGCGGGGAGTGCTGTGTCCTGTGCACTGCTCACCTCCTCCTCCTCTCACTGGCTGCGGGGCCTGGGTCCGGGAGACCACGTCCAGGTTGTGTTGGCCGGGGTCCCCTTTAGACCGTGCCTTGTGACAGTGTGGGAAAAGACTGTATAAACACCTTTTCTTGTCATTGTCCAGGTAGGCACCACACAACCCACCGCCCTCCTGGAGCTCCGGCTCCGGGCCCCAGGCTGCAGGAATCTGACTGCGCCGCTCACTGGCAGCTTCAAGGGCTCCGGGGGTCAGTTAGGTAACCACTGGGCAGGTGTGCAGAGTGCAGGCCGCTCAGCCTGGCTCACCTTCTGCAGGGCAACCCCCAGATAGCTGGGCCACCAAGGCCTGCCTCCCAGGGCCAGCTGAGGTAGACTGGTCGTCCCCTGAGCACTTGGGTGGCGAGTGGGCCAGGGCGACAGGCAGTGGACAGTCCTCATCTCTCCATGGAAAGACAGAGAGGCACCGCAGCAGTTCTACACCCTGCTCAGTTACTGTGAGGGTCACAGGGTCACTGCCGGCACAGCTGCTTGCCAAGGGCAAGGACCCCAGAGCGCGGGTCAGCAGAGTGACCCCACAGGTGCCTGAGGTCAGCTGGGTGTTCTCCGTGCTGCCTCACACTGGGGCTTTCTCTGGGTGCTCCTGTAGCTATGGACAGTTCCCCAGTGAGGATGGGGTGTTGCCCACCCAGCTCTGCCTGTGGGCTGGAATGCAGTCAGGGGTGCACTTGAGCGGGCAGAGATGGCAGGAGGCAGGTCCTGGGCTCTCCCTTTCCACGTTAGCCCTCTGCCCACTGGGCTCCCTCCTACAAGTGCTGCCAGGTTTTGGCAAATAAAGAAACAGGTTTGCCAGTTATACTTGAGTTTCAACGGAACAGTTGAGTAATGCTGCAGGGTCGGCTCTTCCCAGAGGCCGCTTGAGTTTCTTGCGTTCTCTCTGGCAACTCAGCCGCCTAACTCTAGATCACAAGCTCTGTGGTTAGGCCTTTGAACCTGAGCTCTGGGCGGGCTGGTGGCTGAGGCTGCTGGCCCAGGTTAGCCAAGCAGGTGACAGGCAGCAGAGCCTGTGTGCAGAGCTCACATGGGCAGAGTAAGCTGGAGGAACCAGGGGAGAGAAGCTGCACGCGTTCCCATGGACCCAGGGGTCCTCTCATGGTTGGGCTGTGGTTCCCTGTGGCCTTCCAGGAGTCCCCCTTCCACCTCAGCTCACTTGACAAGGTCCCTACCCCCCCCCCCATCCTATCCCTAGACTTGACCCAGCACCTGGGCACACAGAGGAGATCACTGTGCTGACCCCGGGCCACCCCACACCAGAGGTGGTGGGGTGCTCTAGTGGTCCTGTGGGGACCCTTGGGCACACGGGAAGGGGACGATTGGGCCTGAGGAGGTGCCAGGACAGACACACACCCAGTAGAAAGATTTGTGTCTTTCATGGTCACACACCAAGGCTAGGGGACTCATGTTGTTGGCCTTGGGGCAAAGAGGGACTCCTTGAATCCTAGACTTAATCGAAGGAGGCACTGTCGTGGCACAGCCCAGCTTGGGAGAATTCTGCACTGGATTTGCTGCCCAAGGCAAGGTAACTCAGGATTTTTTTGTTTTTCATTTGTGATTGACAATACAGGGCACTCTAGCATAAGGAGAAAGAGGACATTTAGTGACAGTGACACTGGGTCATGGCTTCAGGCACAGTTGAATCGAGGAGCCCCAACTGCAGCCATAATCGCCCCCCCCCCCCACCTCGACCATCTCCTGAGGCCAGATCCTCCACAGGGCAGCAAACTGATCATCAGCAGCCCTGAGCACAGAGAAGCCATAGCTTCCAGAACAAAGTGCTCACGGCCAGGTCCCTGGGACCCCGAAGTCTCGTCCCTCCCTGGGTCATGTGCTCAGCCCTGGAGCAGTCCCTGTGGCTGGGGAAGCAGAGCTCCGAGCAGCCCTGGGTCCTGAGCCCACACCTGCGCAGGCAGTTGGCCCTGTGCCAGTGGGGACGGGGACGCTGGGCATGGGCAGGCCACCTTGGGCCTCGGTGGTCTACTCCCAGACAGAATCATCTGCCTGCCTCCGGAGTGTTCCTGCTTCTAACTGGGGCCTCACGGGGAGCTGGGCTTGTCTGACGGTGGCTTCAGCTGATCTTAGGTCCTTTGCACAAAACCTCTTCTGTATACCTCCCTGAGGGGCACACATCAGCATGTAACAGGCTGGTTATGGCTTGCACAGTGATGGAGCTGACAAATGCCATGGCCGTAGCCCTGGACAACAAGCCAAACTCTGCCAAATGCAGAGCCAGTCCTCGGTCCTTGGGCTTCCAGCAGCCATCCCATCTGCTTCTCCGATCCTTCCCAGCCTTGGGAGAGGACACCGCCAGGTCCCTGACAGCCGGGTGACAGCATTGCACTGTGAGCTGAAGGCCTGCTGTCACCTCGAGGGGGCGGTATTGACCCCGAGATGCCGGCACCGGTGGACGCAACTCCTGCCACACACACAGTGTAGCATGGTGTTCCGACACACGCAGACATTGCAGAATAGCCAGACCACCAACCTGATGAGCGTGCCCATCACCCACACACGGGCAGCTTTGTGTGTGGAGAACTCAGTTTTCAAGGATAGAATTCATTGTGACCGCCCACAGCCAGCCCGCTGTATAGCACATATCCCGATTACACTCCCACCTGAGCCAAACGCAGGCTCCAGCAGCCTCTCCCCACCCCAGGCCCCCGTGCTCCCAGCCCCTGCTGGGCAAAGATCTTCTGGGTCCAATTCACTGCACCTCATTTCCCACTACGCATGCTCTCACCCTGGGTCCCTAAGCAAGTGCAACGCCCTCCCGGCTCCCTCCCCAGCCCTGTGCTGTGCTCAGCTCAGGACCTTGCACAGGTGCCCCATCAGAGGAGGCTCCATTCCTGCCCCTGGAGGACTTTTCCTGCACGGTGGAAGCACAGGGCACCTGTTCACTGCCCAGCAAACCTGGTGCGGGAGTCCAGCCTGGCCCCCCACGCTCGCAGCCACCCTGGGTGCGCAGACCCCACGCAGCCGAGCAGCCCACGCTTTGCGTACTGGACAGTCATGCGGGGGCGGGGAAGTCTGCCCAGTCCAGTCCCTGGGAAAGGAGGAGCCCAAGCTCCCGGGGACGCCCGGCGCCGCGCCGCCGGCACCCTTGTCTCGCCTGGGCCAGACGTGGCCGCCCTGCGGGCAGGGGAGCGGCGGCCCGTGCTGACCACGCCGGCCCTTGGCTGTGCTCGAGCCCAGGGCCAACGAGGCAGAGTCCGCGCTGCCCTCGGGGCACGGTGACCTGGCAGGGCGGGCGGCGCCTGGAACGATGGCGGGGGACCCGGGAGAGGGCCGCGCCCACGCTGTCCGTTCCGCACGCTTAGCCGCACCTTCACCCAGATCCTATTTTTAAACCTGGAAGCTGCGCAGAGACCAGTCTGCAAACAGGAACCTTTAATAAAATAGGAGGTGCGTGGGTGAAGGGAGCAGCAAGGGCGTTCGTGCGGTCGCTCTGTCGGCTGCAGGGACCACGGACCCCGCGGCTCCTGCGCGCCCCGCTGAGCCCTGCCTGCTGGAGACGCGCGCGCGGCCGCCCTGACCCGTGATTCTGAAGCTGCGGGGAGCTGGGGTCCCAAAGTAGAGACCCTCCAGGAGCACATGGTCATCGCAGGAAGCAGCTGGAGTCTGAGTAGCGTGCACGTGGAGTGGGAAGCTTTGGTAGCAGTGCGGCTGCCATAGGGCCCTTGCTCTCCGCTGGGCCACCTCACACCCAGCCTGAGGCTGGAGGCGGGGCCTGGCCCGGTAAGAGCCGCTGGGAGGGGCCGGGGTGACCCCTGCCCAGGGGCCTGCAGGGTGACCAGTGTCTTTAGGGCAGACCTAGGGCACTTACCAAGCCCGGGTGTGTTTTTCTCCTAAAATACATTCCTCACATTTTATTCCTGTTTTCCTAACTTCTGTTGGCTGCTGGTGGCTCAGCGCTGACAGGGAGCCGGGCCTGCGCTCCCGGAGCTGTGTCGGCAGCTTCCTGTCTGTCACCGCAGTTTCTGTTTTCTCTCTGAGCTGAGGGTTCTTAGGAGAGGCATATACTTCTTAAAAAGATTAATCTTATTTAGTTTGAAAGGCAGAGTTACAAAGAGAGAGAGGAGGAGCTACAGAGAGGTCTTCCATCTGCTGGTGAACTCCCAAATGGCTGCAATGGCCAGGGTTGGGCCAGGCCAAAGTCAGGAGCCAGGAGCTTCTTCCGGTCTCCCACGTGGGTGCAGGGGCCCAAACACTTGGGCTGTCCTCCACTGCCTTCCCGGCACTTTAACAGGGAGGTGGATCAGAAGTGGAGCAGCCGGGATACAGACCGGCGCCCATATGGGATGCTGGCGCTGCAGGCGGCTCTACCTGCTACACCACAACGCCGGCCCCACTAACAGATTATTACAAAGGCGTTTGAGCCTTCCTCATTTGTCACTGTAACTAATATTTTTAGTATTCTATTTATCAGTCATTCTGATTTTTATGCTTTTTTGATTTTTTTCCTTTTTTTTTTTTGTCTGGATTTTGTCATCTTGGGTTGTTATAGTCTCTTGTGTTTTGGAAAATATTTTCTCCACTTTTCTTCTTCTTGTTCTTTTTTTTTTTTTTTTTTAGATTTTTATTTATTTATTTGATAGGTAGAGTTACAGACAAGGAGAGGGAAAGACAGAGAGAAAGGTCTTCCTTCTGCTGGTTCACTCCCCAAATGGTTGAAATGGCTGGAGCTGTGCTGATCCGAAGCCAAGAGCCAGCGCTTCTTCTGGGTCACCCACGCAGGTGCAGAGGCCCAAGCCATAGCTTTCCCAAGCCATAGCAGAGAGCTGGATTGGAAGAGGAGCAGCCAGGACTTGAACCGGCACCTATATGGGATGCCAGCACTGCAGGCGGAGGCTTTAACCCACTATGCCACAGCACCGGCCCCTCCACTTTTATTCTATTAGCAGAGTTCTTTTAGATTCTTGCCTATATTAAAAATGATATTTAGGAAAGATTGCTCATCACCTAGTCTCCTATTCACTCATTTCCTGGTCCTTAATTAGATAAATATATTTTTATTATATTCTTTTTTTAAAAGATTTATTTATTTATTTGAACGTCAGAGTTACAGAGAGAGGAGAGGCAGAGAGGTCTTCCATCTGCTGGTTCACTCCCCAATTGGCTGCAATGGCTGAAGCTGCGCTGATTCAAAGCCAGGAGCTTCTTCCAGGTCTCCCACGCGGGTGCAGGGGCCCAAGGACTTGGGTCATCTTCCACTGCTTTCCCAGGCCATAGCAGAGAGCTGGATTGGAAGTGGAGCAGCCGGAACTTGAACTGGCGCCCATGTGGGATGCCAGTGCTTCAGGCCAGGGCATTAACCCGCTGCACCACAGAGCCAGCCCCGATAAATGTTTACATCCAGCCCACTGGCATGAAACTGTTGTCACAATGTTATGTACTTTTGGTCTCGAGAATAGACCTTTTTTTAAAAAAAGTATTTTATTTATTTCAAAGGCAGAATTAGAGAGGGGGAGAGAGGGGGAGAGAGAGGGAGAGAGAGAGAGACAAAGGGAGAGAGAGAGGGAGAGAGATATCCTCCATCTGCTGGTTCACTCCCCAGATGGCCACAACAGCCGGAGCTGGGCCAGTTTGGAGCCATGAGTTTCCTCTGGGTCTCCCATGGCACGAGGCTGGGGACTGGCTCTGCCCCGACCGTGGGCAGTGCAGGTGCGTTGCTGGAAAGCAAACTGGCTCCCTGCACTCCGCAGGGATGGAGGAAAAAGCATCTGGCAGGTCCAAAGCAGGTCCCAGGGAAGGTGCTGATTTGCTTGAGCAGGGAAATCACATTTGGTCACCGCAGCTGCCACTGGAGTCATTACCTGGTCAA